>NC_074725.1:13626510-14256010 GCF_947242115.1 Biomphalaria glabrata | reverse complement strand
GTAAGCCGTGTTTCACATCCCGACCACATGCAGGTACTCTCGCTAGGGAAGAACAGTGGTAGCTCACTGGGAGCCGTGTTTCACATCCCGACCACATGTAGGTACTCTCGCTAGGGAAGAACAGTGGTAGCTCACTGGGAGCCGTGTTTCACATCCCGACCACATGCAGGTACTCTCGCTAGGGCAGAACAGTGGTAGCTCACAGGGAGCCGTGTTTCACATCCCCACCACATGCAGATACTCTCGCTAGGGAAGAACAGTGGTAGCTCACTGGGAGCCGTGTTTCACATCCCCACCACATGCAGGTACTCTCGCTAGGGAAGAACAGTGGTAGCTCACTGGGAGCCGTGTTTCACATCCCGACCACATGCAGGTACTCTCGCTATGGAAGAACAGTGGTAGCTCAAAGGAAGCCGTGTTTCACATCCCGACCACATGCAGGTACTCTCGCTAGGGAAGAACAGTGGTAGCTTACTGTGAGCCGTGTTTCACATCCCCACCACATGCAGGTACTCTCGCTATGAAAGAACAGTGGTAGCTCACTGGGAGCCGTGTTTCACATCCCCACCACATGTAGGTACTCTCGCTAGGGAAGAACAGTGGTAGCTCACTGTGAGCCGTGTTTCACATCCCCACCACATGCAGATACTCTCGCTAGGGAAGAACAGTGGTAGCTAACTGGGAGCCGTGTTTCACATCCCCACCACATGCAGGTACTCTCGCTAGGGAAGAACAGTGGTAGCTCACTGGGAGCCGTGTTTCACATCCCGACCACATGCAGGTACTCTCGCAAGGGAAGAACAGTGGTAGCTCAAAGGAAGCCGTGTTTCACATCCCGACCACATGCAGGTACTCTCGCTAGGGAAGAACAGTGGTAGCTCACTGGGAGCCGTGTTTCACATCCCGACCACATGCAGGTACTCTCGCTAGGGAAGAAAAGTGGTAGCTCACAGGGAGCCGTGTTTCACATCCCGACCACATGCAGGTACTCTCGCTAGGGAAGAACAGTGGTAGCTCACTGTGAGCCGTGTTTCACATCCCGACCACATGCAGGTACTCTCGCTAGGGAAAAACAGTGGTAGCTCACTGGGAGCCGTGTTTCACATCCCGACCACATGTAGGTACTCTCGCTAGGGAAGAACAGTGGTAGCTCACTGGGAGCCGTGTTTCACATCCCAACCACATGCAGGTACTCTCGCTAGGGCAGAACAGTGGTAGCTCACAGGGAGCCGTGTTTCACATCCCCACCACATGCAGGTACTCTCGCTAGGGAAGAACAGTGGTAGCTCACTGTGAGCCGTGTTTCACATCCCCACCACATGCAGGTACTCTCGCTAGGGAAGAACAGTGGTAGCTCACTGTGAGCCGTGTTTCACATCCCGACCACATGCAGGTACTCTCGCTAGGGAAGAACAGTGGTAGCTCACTGTGAGCCGTGTTTCACATCCCGACCACATGCAGGTACTCTCGCTAGGGAAGAACAGTGGTAGCTCACAGGAAGCCGTGTTTCACATACCGACCACATGCAGGTACTCTCGCTAGGGAAGAACAGTGGTAGCTCACTGGGAGCCGTGTTTCACATCCCGACCACATGCAGGTACTCTCGCTAGGGAAGAACAGTGGTAGCTCACAGGAAGCCGTGTTTCACATACCGACCACATGCAGGTACTCTCGCTAGGGAAGAACAGTGGTAGCTCACTGTGAGCCGTGTTTCACATCCCCACCACATGCAGGTACTCTCGCTAGGGAAGAACAGTGGTAGCTCACTGGGAGCCGTGTTTCACATCCCCACCACATGTAGGTACTCTCGCTAGGGAAGAACAGTGGTAGCTCACTGGGAGCCGTGTTACACATCCCCACCACATGCAGATACTCTCGCTAGGGAAGAACAGTGGTAGCTCACTGGGAGCCGTGTTTCACATCCCCACCACATGCAGGTACTCTCGCTTGGGAAGAACAGTTGTAGCTCACTGGGAGCCGTGTTTCACATCCCGACCACATGCAGGTACTCTCGCTATGGAAGAACAGTGGTAGCTCAAAGGAAGCCGTGTTTCACATCCCGACCACATGCAGGTACTCTCGCTAGGGAAGAACAGTGGTAGCTCACTGTGAGCCGTGTTTCACATCCCCACCACATGCAGGTACTCTCGCTAGGGAAGAACAGTGGTAGCTCACTGGGAGCCGTGTTTCACATCCCCACCACATGCAGGTACTCTCGCTAGGGAAGAACAGTGGTAGCTCACTGGGAGCCGTGTTTCACATCCCGACCACATGCAGGTACTCTCGCTAGGGAAGAACAGTGGTAGCTCACTGTGAGCCGTGTTTCACATCCCGACCACATGCAGGTACTCTCGCTAGGGAAGAACAGTGGTAGCTCACTGGGAGCCGTGTTTCACATCCCGACCACATGTAGGTACTCTCGCTAGTGAAGAACAGTGGTAGCTCACTGGGAGCCGTGTTTCACATCCCAACCACATGCAGGTACTCTCGCTAGGGCAGAACAGTGGTAGCTCACAGGGAGCCGTGTTTCACATCCCCACCACATGCAGGTACTCTCGCTAGGGAAGAACAGTGGTAGCTCACTGTGAGCCGTGTTTCACATCCCCACCACATGCAGGTACTCTCGCTAGGGAAGAACAGTGGTAGCTCACTGGGAGCCGTGTTTCACATCCCGACCACATGCAGGTACTCTCGCTAGGGAAGAACAGTGGTAGCTCACTGTGAGCCGTGTTTCACATCCCGACCACATGCAGGTACTCTCGCTAGGGAAGAACAGTGGTAGCTCACTGGGAGCCGTGTTTCACATCCCGACCACATGTAGGTACTCTCGCTAGGGAAGAACAGTGGTAGCTCACTGGGAGCCGTGTTTCACATCCCGACCACATGCAGGTACTCTCGCTAGGGAAGAACAGTGGTAGCTCACAGGAAGCCGTGTTTCACATCCCGACCACATGCAGGTACTCTCGCTAGGGAAGAACAGTGGTAGCTCACTGTGAGCCGTGTTTCACATCCCCACCACATGCAGGTACTCTCGCTAGGGAAGAACAGTGGTAGCTCACAGGGAGCCGTGTTTCACATCCCCACCACATGTAGGTACTCTCGCTAGGGAAGAACAGTGGTAGCTCACTGGGAGCCGTGTTACACATCCCCACCACATGCAGATACTCTCGCTAGGGAAGAACAGTGGTAGCTCACTGGGAGCCGTGTTTCACATCCCCACCACATGCAGGTACTCTCGCTTGGGAAGAACAGTTGTAGCTCACTAGGAGCCGTGTTTCACATCCCGACCACATGCAGGTACTCTCGCTATGGAAGAACAGTGGTAGCTCAAAGGAAGCCGTGTTTCACATCCCGACCACATGCAGGTACTCTCGCTAGGGAAGAACAGTGGTAGCTCACTGTGAGCCGTGTTTCACATCCCCACCACATGCAGGTACTCTCGCTAGGGAAGAACAGTGGTAGCTCACTGGGAGCCGTGTTTCACATCCCCACCACATGTAGGTACTCTCGCTAGGGAAGAACAGTGGTAGCTCACTGGGAGCCGTGTTTCACATCCCCACCACATGCAGATACTCTCGCTAGGGAAGAACAGTGGTAGCTCACTGGGAGCCGTGTTTCACATCCCCACCACATGCAGATACTCTCGCTAGGGAAGAACAGTGGTAGCTCACTGGGAGCCGTGTTTCACATCCCCACCACATGCAGATACTCTCGCTAGGGAAGAACAGTGGTAGCTCACTGGGAGCCGTGTTTCACATCCCCACCACATGCAGGTACTCTCGCTAGGGAAGAACAGTGGTAGCTCACTGGGAGCCGTGTTTCACATCCCGACCACATGCAGGTACTCTCGCTAGGGAAGAACAGTGGTAGCTCAAAGGAAGCCGTGTTTCACATCCCGACCACATGCAGGTACTCTCGCTAGGGAAGAACAGTGGTAGCTCACTGGGAGCCGTGTTTCACATCCCGACCACATGCAGGTACTCTCGCTAGGGAAGAACAGTGGTAGCTCACAGGGAGCCGTGTTTCACATCCCGACCACATGCAGGTACTCTCGCTAGGGAAGAACAGTGGTAGCTCACTGTGAGCCGTGTTTCACATCCCGACCACATGCAGGTACTCTCGCTAGGGAAGAACAGTGGTAGCTCACTGTGAGCCGTGTTTCACATCCCGACCACATGCAGGTACTCTCGCTAGGGAAGAACAGTGGTAGCTCACTGGGAGCCGTGTTTCACATCCCGACCACATGTAGGTACTCTCGCTAGGGAAGAACAGTGGTAGCTCACTGGGAGCCGTGTTTCACATCCCGACCACATGCAGGTACTCTCGCTAGGGCAGAACAGTGGTAGCTCACAGGGAGCCGTGTTTCACATCCCCACCACATGCAGGTACTTTCGCTAGGGAAGAACAGTGGTAGCTCACTGTGAGCCGTGTTTCACATCCCCACCACATGCAGGTACTCTCGCTAGGGAAGAACAGTGGTAGCTCACTGTGAGCCGTGTTTCACATCCCGACCACATGCAGGTACTCTCGCTAGGGAAGAACAGTGGTAGCTCACTGTAAGCCGTGTTTCACATCCCGACCACATGCAGGTACTCTCGCTAGGGAAGAACAGTGGTAGCTCACTGGGAGCCGTGTTTCACATCCCGACCACATGTAGGTACTCTCGCTAGGGAAGAACAGTGGTAGCTCACTGGGAGCCGTGTTTCACATCCCGACCACATGCAGGTACTCTCGCTAGGGAATAACAGTGGTAGCTCACTGGGAGCCGTGTTTCACATCCCCACCACATGCAGGTACTCTCGCTAGGGAAGAACAGTGGTAGCTCACTGGGAGCCGTGTTTCACATCCCGACCACATGCAGGTACTCTCGCTAGGGAAGAACAGTGGTAGCTCACTGGGAGCCGTGTTTCACATCCCCACCACATGCAGGTACTCTCGCTAGGGAAGAACAGTGGTAGCTCACTGGGAGCCGTGTTTTACATCCCGACCACATGCAGGTACTCTCGCTAGGGAAGAACAGTGGTAGCTCACTGGGAGCCGTGTTTCACATCCCGACCACATGCAGGTACTCTCGCTAGGGAAGAACAGTGGTAGCTCACTGGGAGCCGTGTTTCACATCCCGACCACATGCAGGTACTCTTGCTAGGGCAGAACAGTGGTAGCTCACAGGAAGCCGTGTTTCACATCCCGACCACATGCAGGTACTCTCGCTAGGGAAGAACAGTGGTAGCTCACTGTAAGCCGTGTTTCACATCCCGACCACATGCAGGTACTCTCGCTAGGGAAGAACAGTGGTAGCTCACTGGGAGCCGTGTTTCACATCCCGACCACATGTAGGTACTCTCGCTAGGGAAGAACAGTGGTAGCTCACTGGGAGCCGTGTTTCACATCCCCACCAGATGCAGATACTCTCGCTAGGGAAGAACAGTGGTAGCTCACTGGGAGCCGTGTTTCACATCCCCACCACATGCAGATACTCTCGCTAGGGAAGAACAGTGGTAGCTCACTGGGAGCCGTGTTTCACATCCCCACCACATGCAGGTACTCTCGCTAGGGAAGAACAGTGGTAGCTCACTGGGAGCCGTGTTTCACATCCCGACCACATGCAGGTACTCTCGCTAGGGAAGAACAGTGGTAGCTCAAAGGAAGCCGTGTTTCACATCCCGACCACATGCAGGTACTCTCGCTAGGGAAGAACAGTGGTAGCTCACTGGGAGCCGTGTTTCACATCCCGACCACATGCAGGTACTCTCGCTAGGGAAGAACAGTGGTAGCTCACAGGGAGCCGTGTTTCACATCCCGACCACATGCAGGTACTCTCGCTAGGGAAGAACAGTGGTAGCTCACTGTGAGCAGTGTTTCACATCCCGACCACATGCAGGTACTCTCGCTAGGGAAGAACAGTGGTAGCTCACTGTGAGCCGTGTTTCACATCCCGACCACATGCAGGTACTCTCGCTAGGGAAGAACAGTGGTAGCTCACTGGGAGCCGTGTTTCACATCCCGACCACATGTAGGTACTCTCGCTAGGGAAGAACAGTGGTAGCTCACTGGGAGCCGTGTTTCACATCCCGACCACATGCAGGTACTCTCGCTAGGGCAGAACAGTGGTAGCCCACAGGGAGCCGTGTTTCACATCCCCACCACATGCAGGTACTCTCGCTAGGGAAGAACAGTGGTAGCTCACTGTGAGCCGTGTTTCACATCCCCACCACATGCAGGTACTCTCGCTAGGGAAGAACAGTGGTAGCTCACTGTGAGCCGTGTTTCACATCCCGACCACATGCAGGTACTCTCGCTAGGGAAGAACAGTGGTAGCTCACTGTAAGCCGTGTTTCACATCCCGACCACATGCAGGTACTCTCGCTAGGGAAGAACAGTGGTAGCTCACTGGGAGCCGTGTTTCACATCCCGACCACATGTAGGTACTCTCGCTAGGGAAGAACAGTGGTAGCTCACTGGGAGCCGTGTTTCACATCCCGACCACATGCAGGTACTCTCGCTAGGGAATAACAGTGGTAGCTCACTGGGAGCCGTGTTTCACATCCCCACCACATGCAGGTACTCTCGCTAGGGAAGAACAGTGGTAGCTCACTGGGAGCCGTGTTTCACATCCCGACCACATGCAGGTACTCTCGCTAGGGAAGAACAGTGGTAGCTCACTGGGAGCCGTGTTTCACATCCCCACCACATGCAGGTACTCTCGCTAGGGAAGAACAGTGGTAGCTCACTGGGAGCCGTGTTTTACATCCCGACCACATGCAGGTACTCTCGCTAGGGAAGAACAGTGGTAGCTCACTGGGAGCCGTGTTTCACATCCCGACCACATGCAGGTACTCTCGCTAGGGAAGAACAGTGGTAGCTCACTGGGAGCCGTGTTTCACATCCCGACCACATGCAGGTACTCTTGCTAGGGCAGAACAGTGGTAGCTCACAGGAAGCCGTGTTTCACATCCCGACCACATGCAGGTACTCTCGCTAGGGAAGAACAGTGGTAGCTCACTGGGAGCCGTGTTTCACATCCCCACCACATGCAGGTACTCTCGCTAGGGAAGAACAGTGGTAGCTCACTGGGAGCCGTGTTTGCTCACGTACTTAGCATTTCCGCTTCCCCGGGCGGACGTTTCCAGGGAGGTGCCACGCTGAGGCGACGGGAGTATTTCCTCCGATATAAGTCCCCCCCCCCCTTTTATAGGTTGTCGTCTGAGGCTTAGTGAACTCAAACATGAAATAGAAACAATAGATAACTAAACAAAATTCCATGTTTATAGACTCTTCGCTAGCTGATTGGTCACAGTTGGCTTGAGAAGCTTGAGAAGGCTTTAGCCCACGAGTTTGAATTCAGAACTTTCACTTAAAAAAAAATACAATTACAAAACGACCACCCCGATACTCCGTTCTTTCCCCCCCCCCCATCCCTTTCCAACTGGTCCTGACAAGTGATAGGATCAGAGCGTAGTGAGAAATCTAAAAACATAAAATTGCACTAAACAAAAAACAATCGATTCAAATATTTCTAATCCCACAGATTTACTATTGTTAGTCTAGATTGATTACAAATTTAATGACATGACTGAAAAAACTAATTGATACAACTACGCTAAATATAAGTTTTTTGTTGTTGTTGTTTTTATTACAACACATCTTTGTATTGTTAAGACCTCTGCGCAGTGTTGATTCTTGGCAATCTGTCTAGTGTAGATCTAACTGTAGGTAACGCTGAACTCAACACTTCAGTAACACCGGCGAAAGGCCGAAACAATCAAATATGTAGTCGACGCTGATATGTTGTTCTAACAATATGTTTAATACTCAACAGGGAATCGTCCGATGTCAATAATGTCGTACTCAAGTCTACTACTTTTCAATAAGCGTCCTCCTTCTAGCGTCGTTTAGAGCGTTCTTCTTTTTTAAAGATCTGTCACGTCACTTGTCGCTAATTAAAACTTTCCCCTTATTCCCGAAACAAATAACTAAATCCTAATCATGTCATAACAGTATTTTACAAGTTTTTTGGATATGAACATCCCCTAACACTTTCTATTAATAACTGTTTCCTTCAAAACACTCCTGAAATATTCAGTAATTTTTGAAGTTGCGTACAACAATGTACTGTACATCACATTACCGTGTAAAGAAGATTGGTGCATACAGTAAGTATGTTGTTACTAAAGTTTGCCAGTAAAAGAACATTTTGGAATTAGAATTAATATTTGTAATAATTGTTTTTCTACGTTTTGTCATTTTTTATGCGATATTCATAAACTATAAATATCTATCGGGCAGCTGCAGGAAAACCAGTGGTGAAAAAACAACAACATGGATTTACATATCATTAATAGTTTTGAAAACCCTTGATATAGCCTTTCCGCGAAAGTTGGACCTCTCGAAAGTCAAGGGACCACTGAACTGCAATACATAATCTGTTACGGTATATTGCAATAGATACCCCGGGGCTCCGCTTCTGAACCAGCTTTTGGAGCTTAGCCCCAGCTGTGGGACATTCCATTGGTGTATTTAAAATTGCATGACACATTTGATAAACAGTGTATTAATCAAGAAGTTTGAATACATTTTCTGTAATGAAAGATTTATTAAAGCGTACAACCGAGAGAGAGAGAGAGAGAGAGAGAGAGAGAGAGAGAGAGAGAAACAAAGAGAGATAGAAGGAGATAGAGAGAGAAAGAGTTTATATCTACCTAGTTGTATTGTCATGTTCGTCTCACAGTGGATAACACTAGTACCCTATACATTGTATTCACTTCAAATGGAAGCCAATTAAAAAACGTTTTTTTTTTTTAAAGAACTATGTATTTTTTTTTTTTTTAATTTTAATATTTTGATTATGTTGATATGAAATATTAGCTTAGACCTAAGCATACAGAAAGGCAGATTTAATATTATATAAATATCATAGTCAGATTAGTTTCTTATGTATATCCATTTTAATGCTGAATCCTAACTTCAAAATAAAAACATTATACAATATAAAATTATTAACTTTACCTTGATTTGTAATTCCCATCAGCCAGAGAGAAATACTCATTAGTCATTGTGACATAGATCAAGATGATAAACGCTAGCATCGGCTTTAGTCTATGGGAATGGTTTGTATAAATCTTTATTTCCAGAGAAGTGGTCTTAGAGTGGACGCAAATAAATAAACAAACAAAAAACAAGAAGAAAACGAATTATCCTTGTCTATGATGGTTCCAGGAGGAGTGGGCCTCTATGAACGGCTCGCGTGGAACAGACATCCCTGTTTCTTATACCACAAGGTTCCAAGTATTGATATCAACTGGTTGTGGAGTTGGGTGGCTGCCGCTCAGCTGAACAGGGGAGTTGCGTGGTCACTACTTTGCTGAATGGGGGAATAGGTTGGCCACCGCTGAGCTGAATGAGAAGGCTTGGGTGGTCACCGCTTAACTGAATGGTCAATGCAAGAGATTTGACGGACATGGGTTTACGCGCGAATGAATTTGTCAAACGCGACACATTATTGAATTATTAAGAGAAAAAAATTGGGGATTCCTTATCAGAGCGACAATGTAGAATATTCGGCTTCTTTCCCTTACAAATATGTTACTAATAATAGTTCTTCCTTAAAAGAATAGATAGCAATAGGAGTTGAGTGATATAAATAGACAAGAGAAGATTTGGGTTAATGAAAGATGACAAAATAAAAAAAATTATAAAATATCATAAGAACTACACTGATGGACGACAAGGACGTAGTGTGTTATTAAACATGTTGAATTTTAATGTCGTCTGCTAGTAGAATGCTGTGGGGCCTATTTTTACTTGTATGGCAAAAATGTTTAATACGATTTTTTCCCGTTTTTTTTTTTAGTAACACATCCTTAAATATTTGACAAAATAAAGATGATGTAGTACAGTGCCCCATGAGGACCAAACGTACTGAACAACAAATAAACATCTAATTAAAAAGAACATATTGGAGATTTTAATTAACAATGTGCAAAAGTTAACTAAAAAGCTATAAACTTTCAGTTTAACTAAAAAAAAATTAGTCATTGTTTAACTTGAAAAAAAAAGTTTAGTTAAAATCGTAGTTTAATTATTTTTTTTTAGTTACTAACTAAAAAGTTTAATTTAAATTTGTACAACTTTTCAACATGTGGTCAGGGTTGAAACGCACATCCCTGTTTTCTGGTCATGTGATATCAATAACTTTAATTATAAAAAAAAAATGAGGCAGTTAAAAACTATTTAGTCAGTCTGCATTTGAAGAGGGTAAAGTAAAATGTTGAAAGTAGCAGTATAATAAGATGTTGTTAAACATTTTTGGCTAAAAGCTTCTATGCAATATTATGAATGGGATTGTTCCGTTTTTTTTTTTAACCACGTGGTTTTGTTTAATTTCTGTTTCTAGTTGGACTCTGATTAGTGAGTTAGGTCAATATTTAGTGGTTTTGATCAATTCATTTGCGGCAAACAATAATTTATGGACTGCAGGAACATCAAGTACACTCTTTATATAGTCTCAAGACTTATTATTGAGATCTAAGAATCGAAAGTTAGGCCTATATAGATCTTAAAGCATTAGGATAACCAACTCTATATTAAAAAAATCCTTATCCACACCCTCTCTTGACCATAAAACAGACTGTGTCCAACTGATTTTAACGTCTGGTCAGCTAGACATACACACGTAGGCCTAGTGTACTGTACGTGTGTAGTTGATGATACTACAAGACTACCTTGCATTTTTTCATTACGCGTTATGCAATAGTGTTTTTGCTTAATGTGGAGTGGTCAGACGAGGCATGTCTTGTCAAGCATGTTCTTTACACTAAAATAGTTACACACCCTCCTTGACCATAAAGTAAAAAGACCGTGTGTCCAACTGATTTTAACAACCTGGCCAGATAGACGTACACGTGTAGGTCTATATAGTCTACTGAGTGTGCAGTCCATAATGACAAGACCACCCTGTTTTTTTTCCCTTAACGGTTAACGGTTATGCAATAGTGTTTGTTGTATTTTTAGTGGTCAGACAAGAAAATAACACATCGGTATGGTTAGTCAAGCATGTATTTTACACTATGAAATAGTTATGCGGTCAAATGTTTCTTAAAACTCTAACAATTTCATATCTATTTCATTGGTTACTAGATCTAATTTTTAAACTCTAATTGTATGTTATGTAATGAGATTTTAAGCTTTAACGATATAAGTAATTAAAATTTTCCGTTATATAATAAGTTAATATAATTTTTAAAAAAATACCATTCTTTTCTAAAGGTTTTAATTGAAGGCAAAAATACAAGCACACATATTTATTTAGACATCCTTTTTTTTTTAAAGTTTTATTGTGCATTAACGTTTATGTAAGAAACATATTCCTTAGTACTGATTTTATTATGGATAAATATTTCTAGGTCAACATCGCCCCCCCCCCCAAAAAAAAAAGTTTGTTATAGTTTAATTAATTTTCTTTAATTTAGTTTAACTATACTCTGAAATTCATGATAAACTAATAGTTTAACTACTTTATTTTAGCTGATAACTAGTTTTAGTTTAACTTTTAAAAGTTAGTTTAGTTCCCGTCACTAATTTTAATAGAGAACTGAGAACCTATCAATAGCCAGCTTGTTGGGGTATCTGCTGTACAGAATCAAAGACGTGTGTGGATAAGCTCGGGGAGGTGTTTAGATGTACCATATACAAATGAGCACTGCAGAGTACATTTTTAAGCTATTTGGTTTGTAACTATTTTTAAGTTGGCAACTTTGAATTTGAGATTAGTGTCCTTGACATTGTTTACATTATAGTAAAAATTTCCAATGGATGTGTCTAAACACTTTCTTTAAAAAAATAATAGAGAAATATGTGATGTTGTATATTTCCTTGTAAGGCATTTTATCCTAAGTAACTGCCAGAACCATATCTAAACCCCCTTGTATAAGCTTTGACCTTAGTGACCTATAAAAAATCAAATAAATGATAGTTCAGTGTCACAACAAGAATATTTTTTTTAATGGACTTATTAGCGTGTGTGTGCTGGAAATTTTAAAATTATTATATTTTTCTCGCTTTTAAGATATCTCTGTAAGCCGACTTCTTGAGCCTATATTTAGTAGACTTAACTTAATTTGTTAATAAATGTATTTCCCCACATATCTAAACGGAGGTTGTAAACAATGAGATCCCGTATGAATAATGCAAAATCAGGATAAGACCAGAAAAAAAAATGTGTCCTGGAAGCTGAGATAAAAAATATTTCTCTATTCACGTCTGATTTCTATACAGGAAATGAAATAAACAGACAATCTATAAGTGACCCTGAGAGAGAAGAGACAGAAAGAAAGGGGAGACAGAAGAAGCTTGAGAGAGACAGAGACAGACAGAGAGAGAGAGAGAGAGAGAGAGAGAGTAGAAAAGAGGGGGTGAAAGAAAACAAAGTGATGGTAAGAGAGATAGAGAGCGTACAAGAGACGGGAAAATGACGTCATTAAGGCCCACCAAATGAGAGAGACAGAGAGAGAGAGAGAGAAAGACAAATTGAGATACAGAGAGAGAGACAATAGTATGAAGGCGAGATGGGGAGAGAACGAGAGAAAGACTCGGAGTAAATGAAAAATGCATTGAAAATATTGCCAAGTGCTTAAGAAAAAGAATTATCGGGCTATTGAGACAGAGACAGAGAAAGAGACAGACAAGAGAGAAACAGAGAGAGAGAGAGAGAGAGAGAGAGTTCATCTGTGGGAAAACCAAGCAGAAGCTGAAGACAGACGCACAATTCAATTATAAAATTCTCAGACATCTACGAGCTGAGGGGTCAAGCAGGAAACATTTTTTTTATTTCTTATTGCTCTCATTTAAGAGCTAAATTAAATTTGATTGCACAGAAATGTGCTGCGTACATTGGACTGGGTGCTGATAACGCTGCGGCGGAGTTGGACATTAGAACATCTGCGACGTCAGTCAACTGTAGTTCTTTTAGTATTTACCTTTTAAACGACGTGTACGCAAACAGATGTAAAGAGAGAGAGAGAGAGAGAGAGAGAAGGAAAAATTGTGAGAAAAAGAAAGAGAGGGGAAAAAAGATATTGAGAGAAAAGGAAAGAGAAATAAAGAAAAAGGGGGAGATAAAGAAAAAGGGGAAAAAGGGTAAGATAGAGAAAAAGGGTAAGATAAAGAAAAAGGGAGAGATAAAGAAAAAGGGGGATATAAAGAAAAAGGGGAAAAAGGGTAAGATAGAGAAAAAGGGTAAGATAAAGAAAAAGGGAGAGATAAAGAAAAAGGGGGAGATAAAGAAAAAGGGGGAGATAAGAAAAAGGGAGAGATAAAGAAAAAGGGTAAGATAAAGAAAAAGGGTAAGATAAAGAAAAAGGGAGAGATAAAGAAAAAGGGGGAGAGAAAGAAAAAGGGAGAGATAAAGAAAAACAAAAAAAACTAAGAGACTAAATGTTACAACAGGTCATTGACTTGTAGCACCAAACTGCTGGTAGAAAACTACACAATGTTAGGTGTAATTTATCTTAACTAAAAACAAAACAAAAATCCCTATGAGGGATGCTAAATAGAACTTCAATTATAATATAGACAAAATCAACTTGTGATACAATAAGCTATTTGTAGTAGACTTTAGTAATAATACTCTTTAACAACATCTAAATCACTACAATAACACAACTTTCAGTCTCACGTTCTGGAGTCGTCTCCCCTAACTAAGGGCAAATTACCTATGCTGTATGAATGATGAAAGATAAGCGGCATTGTGGTCAGCTGTCTTAGTTAGGGACAGACGACTCCAGAGCGCCAGACTGAAAAGGCGTTGTTGTTGTTTTTTTTGTGTGGTGAGATTTAGTTCAGAATACCATTTTAAATATTCTTCTTTAAGTCTACTAGATGTATTTCATTTGATATCAAATTGATTTTGTCTATATTATAATTAAAGTTATAAATAATTTTATTCATAAAGAAGTTATTCAAGTCACTTCAAGTTTTATAAACTAAGATATAATACACCTATATCGGTTTACTTGACTACCTGTCAGGTAGTACGGGCCATATTCAATCGGCTACAAGAATAAAGAGAGAGAGAGAGAGGGATTTTACCTAAAATCTTCTTATACATAAACATTGTGTCAAAATATTCATGGACTTATAAGTCACACAATTTTTTAAATTATAAACCAAGCTATCCAGCATCTTGTCTGCTATTAGCCTATAATAAGTATGCTACACCTTTAACTTATACGATTGAGAACATTGGATTCTATCTGCAGATCCCATCATAACAAAAGTCTACACGTCACATTTTTGTATTTTTTTTTGTAATCACTGATTGAGCCTGTGATGTTATTGCTTTAAATTTTAAAACTTCCCCCCTTTCAACTATATCCCTCCGCAACTCCCCCCCCCCCCACTTAAAAAAAAAAACAAAAAAACAACATAGAAAACATTAGCCTTTAAAGGGGAGATAACCTACCAACTTGGTCAGGCTAGATTAACAAAGAGGGCGACGTCCACCTTTGAGTCTTGTAAACAATAAAACAAAAAAAGTTGGAAGCGATAGAGAAGGACAAAAAAAGGTAGAATAGACCAATACCAGCTACAGCTGTGGATAGTTTTATGTGACCAGAGGTATTGTTTGGTAAGAAAGACAAAGTCACTGAAGAAACAATTTATCTAATTAAATATCCGAGCAAGTAGATCTATTGACTCAATACTGAACTACTGATATGACAGACTATTACAATGTCACTATAAGATACACTTATCTTTATCTCACTATTTCTATCTGATTTGAGCTCTCTCTTTCTTAATTTAGCTCTTATTCTCTCTTTCTTAATTTAGCTCTTATTCTCTCTCTCTCTCTCTCTTGCTGTCTATAGATCAGCCATTCTCTTTCTAAAGCTCTTTTTCTCTATATTACTGTGTATGTATGTATGTATGTATGTATGTATGTATGTATGTATGTATGTATGTATGTATGTATGTATGTATGTATGTATGTATGTATGTATGTATATATGTATGTATGTATGTATGTATGTATGTATGTATGTATGTATGTATGTATGTATGTATGTATGTGTATCTATCTATCTATCTATCTATCTATCTATCTATCTATCTATCTATCTATCTGTCTATCTGTCTATCTGTCTATATATATATATATATATATATATATATATATATCTCACTATTTCACTCTTTCGATCTCTCTCTGTTTGGTCTACTCTACACTAAGAACTGTTAAGATTGTATAAGCAAACATTCTTATTAATTTGCCTTTCAAATATCCTGAACACTAGTTTAGTAAATAAGATTGAAATTAAAATCTTTTCTTTTTAATTGTGATGTTTCAATGATGTCTAACTTTCCTCTTGAATGAAGGAACATAAATGATTTAAAATGATTTAAACTTGGTCTCCAGGCCTGACTGTCAAGCCATGACGTCACAGTTGTGAACCAAACTTCCGTTTACTTTGTATGGAAAAAGTATTTCTCAGAAAGAGCAGGGTGGCGGCAGTCTGTGCACTTATTGAACCTAGCCTCGCTCTGGGATCATGGGTTCTATTACGTCTTAGCTTTTCTTAGAATCTTAACTACTCTCCCCTGGGATCATAGCTTCTCTCCCTTGGATCCTAGCTTCTCTCAGCTGCAGATAATCAAGATGTGTTAACTCCATCAACACTTGCACTCTCCAAGTGAACTGAACATTTGTCTTTGGGGGATTTCCCCGACTGGATTCATGAAGCGATCACACAAGAAAGCAGTTCCATTATTTAGTAGAAGCGTGAAGCTAATGTTTGACTTCAATAAAGTGTCAGCGTCTGGGGAGTCGTCCAGACAGACAATTACTTCTGCAATGTTGTTAATTAAACAGGAAACACAAGTAGGTTTTTTTTAAAACTTAGAAAACATACTTTATTCCTCTGGTCTGGTAGTCATGGCGACACAAATGTTGACCAGTTCCCATCAACCCCTCTGTTTTCTGACGTCATTAATGGTTCTGTGCCAGGAGCGTCCAAAGGAATGCGCAGAGGGTCGAGACCAATGATTATAGAAGACTGACCTGAAACGTCACAACCAGTGGGCAGTTTAGACCAATAGCTCGTTGCCACGTCATAGGTCTGTACAACGTGTCAACGAGCTATTGGTCTAAACTATTTTAGATGATACCACTGACGCCCTTCTACGGGCCACATGTTGTCGTTCCAAGAATAATCAAGTGATTTCGCTAGACACTGAACGTACAGCACGCTGGAATGTAGGCAATCTGTTTTAGTCACAAGTGTAGGAAGGTTAGTGTCTAGATCTCGTACATTAAGTCACTGTGTCTTCGAGATCTAAAAGTATAAGCACACACACACACACACACACCCACACAAAATGTGAGATGACTCGCTTTCAGGTCATGATCTACAAGTTGTAAACTATCAATACGCCTCCATGCGTATCGATTGGATGAAGCTAATCAGACAGAGAGACTAGATTTAGAAGTAGATCGTCTGCTTAGATTTCGATTGGTAGGTGAGGGATGATCCGGTCAAGACATCATTTAAATAAGTCGCTACTTAGATATAAGATTGAGCTACATCAGGGTCAGTGGTTGGCGTGTAGACAGTACCACATTACAGTAATGCTGCTGTACACATGCATAGACATACACACGGCTTTGGACTTGGTCAGATTTGACACGATTTCCACTGCCAATTATAATGAAGCGATCCAGAAGATTTATTTATTTTTTTTTTAGTAATTTTTGTTTTATAATTGGATGAGGGCTTCAAAACCATTGTTACATAAGACAGTTTGTGTAGTGCCCCGACGATCCCGCAGATCAAAGGATAGGTGAAAGTGAATGTAAAGTTAGATGTGAACCTGGCCTAACTAGTTCCCCTTTTAGACCTTGTGGTCTATAGGACAGATGATGTAAAGTTCATCTGTTTTTGTGGCCCACGATTAGCGAGGGTGTCATGTAGCCAGCACAACGACCAACCGCCTATACACTTTTCCCCAACTTATGTCAGGTACCCATTAGAGCTGAGTGGACTCAGAGACGCCCAAAGATTCCAAAGTTGAAAATCCCAGTCTTCACCAGAATTTGAACCCGGAACCCCAGTTCGGAAGCCAAGCGATTTACCGCTCAGCCATCGCGCCTCCCTTGGCCTAACTGATGTCTTATAATTGATCCAATTGTTTTGAAAAAGGCTCAATCTCTTATTCGAATCCTCAAAAAAAAAAAAAAAAAAAAATTCCGCAATAAAAAGATGTTCGTAAAAATGAAGTTTATAAGATTACTATTCATTTTAAATTAGGTCTAACTTATAATGCATACTAATTAGCTTTTTCTCTTTAAAAAACTGCTTGCATAACTGATTTTAAAAATTAGATTTTTCGCTTTCAGAAAAAAAAAGTAGCCGTTGCATCAGAACTTTGAATGGTCTAAAATATTGTGATGTCGGATTTTCAATATCTTTTCTAGTTTACGAGATCTAAACGGGACGGACGGACAGACGGTCAGACGGACAGACATTTCGCACAAAACTATTAGCGTCTTTTCCCCTTTCGGGGGCCGCTAATGAAATGATGATAGACTAAAAATTGATGCAATTATTTGTTTACATTAACATTGGTTTATTTAATGACTGTATGGTATCTCCAGCTATACATACCAAACACTTGCTAATAATAAGTAAAAATATAATGTACTGTGATGTACCATGTTTCTCAAAAGACTTTAAGTTAAGTATACTTAGATACCATGGTTATTTTCCTAAGTCGCTGGAATTCAAGGGTTCATTTTAAAAAAATCTACGTGCTTATTAAATGATCGTCAAATGATATCTCGCGCCAAAACGTCCCGTCGCCAAAACGGCGGCGCCAAAACGTCACGTACAGGCTCTTTACACATACTGAGTATAAAGGCGGGGTATACGCTTGTGCGGGGGTATACGCGTATAGCGAAAATTTCGATAGCTAGTTACTTATGATTGTAATTTTGCATTACGAATCCAGGCGTATGCTTATCATTCTGCAGCTCTATATATTCATAACCATTGTTGTGTTTCTAGCAATATACTGTCAAGGACTTAGCTGTTATCTATTTATCTGTTCAATGTCTATTGGAATATAATCATACCAATTGAATTGCTTTGTATCCTTTATTAATTATTTTTTTCGTTGTTTATGTTTTGTTTACAATAGCAAACTCACTTTATTATAAAGCTTAGATCTACATAGACATAAAAATAACGTCGCTACAAAGTATGTCTGGTATTCTATTCTATTCTTCAATTATTATTATTTTTTACCATGGGACTTAATCCGTTTTAAAGACAGTTGTTCCGTGTTTCAGACTGTTAGCCCTTGAAAAGGAGAGGCCTATTTTTCCTTAAGTCTTCTATTTACAGATACTTATGAGTTGAGAAGAGGATCAACTGTTTGTAGTTTCAACTGTTTGTAGTTTCAACTGTTTGTAGTTGGTTCACAAAAGATTCAGGACGTTCTGCAGATTGTTCCGGATACTACCGTTTAGTGACTTTGGACCAATTATTTATAACTTTGTTTGTTTTTCTTCTTGTTTTGATGTATTATACATATGAAATACTTTAATACTAAATAGTTTTTACGAATTTTAAAATTTATTGTTTTTATGAAATAATTGTGCATAACTTTTTTTTTTATTATCGTGAGTTGTAGAACTTGCTTCCATCACATTTTTAACATTCACCTAGACGTTAATCTTCTGAAACGTTGGGGCACCACACACGATCTGTTCACCGTCTTTCTCCATTCCTCTCTGTCTTTAGCCTTAAATAGAAGCTCTTTCAATGACATGGCCGTCCTAGTAGTTCCCGGGTCTATGAGAGCCCCCTAGGACCTTGTGATGTGGCCATAACGTTTTAGTTTGTTCTTCTTTGACAAGTGGTCAGCGGTCGTCGCGGGGCTCGGTAGCCATTGTGATCCTGTTTCGAATCTCCTCATTTGTGAATGCGTCCTTGTAGGGGAGACCTACCATCTTTCTATAGCATCTCAAGTCTAGTGAGACCTAAGATCTTTCTATAGCATCTCAAGTCTAGTGATATCTACCATCTTTCTATAGCATCTCAAGTCTAGTGAGACCTAAGATCTTTCTATAGTATCTCAAGTCTAGTGATACCTACGATCTTTCTATAGCATCTCAATTCTAGTGATACCTACGATCTTTCTATAGCATCTCAATTCTAGTGATACCTACGATCTTTCTATAGCATCTCAATTCTAGTGATACCTACGATCTTTCTATAGCATCTCAATTCTAGTGATACCTACGATCCTTCTATAGCATCTCAATTCTAGTGATACCTACGATCTTTCTATAGCATCTCAATTCTAGTGATACCTACGATCTTTCTATAGCATCTCAATTTTAGTGATACCTAAGATCTTTCTATAGCATCTCAATTCTAGTGATACCTAAGATCTTTCTATAGCATCTCAATTATAGTGATACCTACGATTCTTCTATAGCATCTCAATTCTAGTGATACCTACGATCTTTCTATAGCATCTCAATTCTTGTGTTACCTACGATCCTTCTATAGCATCTCAATTCTAGTGATACCTACGATCCTTCTATAGCATCTCAATTCTAGTGATACCTACGATCTTTCTATAGCATCTCAATTCTAGTGATACCTACGATCTTTCTATAGCATCTCAATTCTAGTGATACCTACGATCTTTCTATAGCATCTCAATTCTAGTGATACCTAAGATCTTTCTATAGCATCTCAATTCTAGTGATACCTACGATCTTTCTATAGCATCTCAATTCTAGTGATACCTACGATCTTTCTATAGTATCTCAATTCTAGTGATACCTACGATCCTTCTATAGCATCTCAATTCTAGTGATACCTAAGATCCTTCTATAGCATCTCAATTCTAGTGATACCTACGATTCTTCTATAGCATCTCAATTCTAGTGATACCTACGATCCTTCTATAGCATCTCAATTCTAGTGATACCTACGATCTTTCTATAGCATCTCAATTCTAGTGATACCTACGATCTTTCTATAGCATCTCAATTCTAGTGATACCTACGATCTTTCTATAGCATCTCAATTCTAGTGATAATTAAGATTCTCCTTTCTAGTTCTGCAGTTGGCCTCCAAGATTTACCAGTTACGTTTGAAATAGATAAGATTTATTCTTTATCAAAAAAAAAAAAAAGAAGAAAGTAATTAGATTTGCTTTAATAAAAGAAAACAAATTATCCTTTAATTCCAAATGACTGTATTGGTCACTACCCCACATATGGAATAACTCTTTAACTTATTATATCATCACTGGACTGTCTGGATAGATATTGACTCCTGATGTCACTACTGGAATCACGATATAACTATCTGACTCCTGATATCACTTCTGGGCTCTTGATTTCAAACTATTTAATTCACTATTTAACCCATGTTATCACTATTTGAGATTTCTTTTGAAAATTCCAAAGATAGATTGAGTTCATGAGGTTAGATTCTGTGAGTTTTGTCTGCAAGTTTGTTTTTTTTTAATGTTGTTCTCGTATGCCACAGCTAAACGCAA
Organism: Biomphalaria glabrata; assembly: GCF_947242115.1. Classification (NCBI taxonomy): domain Eukaryota; kingdom Metazoa; phylum Mollusca; class Gastropoda; family Planorbidae; genus Biomphalaria; species Biomphalaria glabrata. The sequence goes on along the minus strand of NC_074725.1, from coordinate 14,235,439 downwards.
TGATATCGTCTCGTAATAGAATCGATTCTATCCATTTAGTTAGAATCGATGCTACTATTAAATCCTATCTTAGTCAGACCTTCTGAGACACTCGATATTCTTCACTGATTACTTTTCAGTATTTCGTGCCCTGGACCGATTGGACAAGGTTTCACATCTGGTGTAGACCAGAATTTCAATGCTGCGTGGAGCTTATCAGTCTATGTCTAGCGGTAGTGCCTGACCAACGTAGTCCTGGCAAGATCATGAGATGGTGATCAGACTAACATTCAGGCTAACAACAGGAGGAAACTGTTTCATGTTGATTGACTTGCTGAGTAGCTACTTAACAGGTAGCCCAATTTAATTTCTTAACCATGTGTGAGTGGATGTTGGAAAGTATATGAGTGTTTAGGTGTGTGTGTGTGTGTCTGTGTGTTGAGGACAAAGAAGTATTTCGGCACCATTGATGACTCTCTTACAACTAACATGTGTAGATCTCTTGGCGTCTTAAAAGACTTAAATTTATCCGGTACACTCACTTCTTTTGTCTTTTTACATGGCTTCTATTAACTCACTCTGTCTGTCTGTCTGTCTGTCTGGCTTCTATCAACTCACTCTGTCTGTCTTTCTGTCTGTCTGGTAAAAAGTTCGTACACGTTATTTCTCTCACACCCAATCTCGGATCAAGCTGAAATTTTGCACAATTATTTCTTTTACCTGAAAACACAAGAATCAATTTAAAAAAATAAACAATTAGTTAATTAACTAATTGATTGTTTTGTTTGTAATCTTGAACCACGGAAAGAAATCGTACTTGAAAAATGTGCTGATATAAGTTGGATTAGTCCCCTTGAATAGGCGTAAACTCTGAGTGAACACGATAATATTGAGCCGATACCCCCTTCTCTCTCCCCCCCCCCTTTTTTTTTACCAATTGGTCCAGATAAGTGATACCATAGGGTATTGAGAAAGCTAAAGCATGATATTTGACAAAACAAAAACTACTGGCAAAAAATATTTCTAATGGCACAGAATCGTGAGCCGTATTACACACAGTCGATCTCCGACAAATAAGCTAAATATTGTCAACTAACACTAGACTAATAAAAGCTTGTATTTTTATAAGTACTTACATAGTTCAGTGTCTAAACACGTTGCGCTATATAAGTTCCATCCAAAATATAGGTCAACCAAAATTACTAATAAGATGATAAGATGCATACACTGACTTGAAAAATTCTAATAGTTCTCTCCAGTGGCGTAGCAGGGTACCGGGTTGAGGAATGCGAAGTTGGGCTCCCCTTTTATAGTGTGACTGAACCCAAACTGGGCTCTACTATATCTAATGAGAGAGTACATGTCAATGAAAACAAACTTATACGCCGTGTGATTGTTAAAACAGTCCACCCGAAGGCTCTTCGAACTCTAGGCGTGTAAGCCTGCTTGAACAACCGTTCTGTCTGGAAGAGATCCAAGTCAATGTCTATGTAAGCCTGCTTGAACAACCGTTCTGTCTGGAAGAGATCCAAGTCGATGCCTATGTAAAGCATTGCTATATCCGATATACCTGGCACTCCGGGCGCATGGACTAGAATGCATGCTCTTTTTAAAATAAGGCATAGTAAAGTTTATAAAATTAAACATTAATTTAATTTAATGAGGTCAAATCAACCGTGGTATCGACAATTAGGAGAGAAAGAGTTTAAAATGTTAAGGGGCACGGTGGCTAAATGTTTAAGCGCTTGGCTTCCGAAGCTGAGATCCTGCATCTCGGGATTTTTCAGGGCCCACCTTGAGTCCAACCAACTCTAATGGGTACCTGACTTTAGTTGGGGAAAGTAAAGGCGGTCGGGTCGTTGTGCTGGCCACATAACACCCTGCTCGTTGGCTATAGAAACAGATGACCTTAACATCATCTGCCCTATAGATCGCAAGGTCTAAAAGGGGAACTTTATTTTAAAACTGTTAGTCGCCTCCGCGCTGTGTCTTGTGAAGAGGTGTCCTAACGGAGGGGAAGTAACACAACCAAATAATAGTTGAAAGACCAACACTGCAAGGAGACTCGACGATGACGAACGCTGTCGAAGAATAGATTTATTACGTAATGAAAGGAATCGTCGTATGTCGTTAAGCTAAAATTCTCCGTAAACCTCCAGAGAACTAAAACCTTACCTCTCTCTAAAGCCCCCTAAAGAATTCTGTGTTTTCTTTTGTTACACCTCAAATTCTAGTCATGCTTTTCAATTGTCACGTTATTGCCGTCAAGCCAAAACTGTAACCCTTGGATGAAATAAACAACTTTTGGCGCCAAACTCCTAATTGTGTGCCAATCAAACTCATCAAGGACGAGTAGGTTCTTTTAAATAGGAGAAAGATTTGCACAGGTAAAACTCGCACTTCTCTTAGATCTACATTTGTCACGTCAATCGACTGCGCATTTGGTAAGCATAGCACAGTGTTTCTCAAACTGTGTTCCGCGGACTCCTAGTGTTCCGGGAGACTTGAATAGGTGTTCCGCGAGGCCTGAATAGGTATTCCACGAGGCCTGAAATAATTAACCAGTAGGTCACCACTCTCTTAAAAACATAAGCAAATTGTTCAATGAAATACTCAGAATGTGCAAAGTGTCCCGTTAAAGAAAGTTTGGGAAACTCTGTCATCGCAGATTTTGACAAAGTAAGCCAGCAAAAAAAAAAATACGTTCTAGATTAGCAACAAGAAGGTCTAGAGACATTGACCAGTTGTTCTGTATTTCTGTAAATTAGTTTAACAGGTGAGCATTATTGATTGATCGAAGACTGGGTTTAGAGTTTCTTCTTAGGTCCTTTAAAAAAGTTGCTAGACACATTATGCGGTTATTGGTCAGTTGAAATCATTTTATACAATAAGACATGCTTCATCATTGTCAGTTAAATGCAACAAAAAATGAACAGTCTGTATTTTTCACTGAATATATTTATTTATTTTAATGTTGGGGTTTGTATTTGTATTCTGAACGATGAGTTTGTAAAAAGATGTCGCTTCTATCAAGTTCAAAGCTCTGCTACTTCAGGCTACAATTTACGTGTATACAATAGTATTGAGAGATATCAAAAACAAATATTCAAATACATTTGTACCTGTTCTTCAACTCTCAATACCATGTATATGTTTTAAATGTCATGCGATTGCTCTCACGTGCAGCTGCTTACAAAAAGACGGTAGAAGCTTTGAATTTATTACAATATTATCTTCTCAGAACATTTATTACATAAATAAATCGATTATTTTAGCATCCTTTGAATGTGTTCTTTGGTTAAAATGTAGCGTGAATGTATTATAGTTCACTTTGACTCACTATTGTGCCAGTGGTCATCTCCTTAAGTAAATCCCGAGGTCACTGGTTTATCTGAAGTACTACTTATGTTTTGTTTTTTTTTTAAAATAGGAGTTTGTCTTGGCTAAATCCTTCTCCCTCTTTCTCTCCCCTCTCCTCTGCCTCTATCAATTTCCTTGTAACTTGACGGAATCTATGTAGCAATCAATAAAGTCATGGACCAACCTGACTGGAAACACTTGATCAATTATTTAAGTAACTCGTCCAGTAGCTCAAGTTTTGTTTCCTTTGCAAACGCTCGAGTTTGGAGAGTAGTTCGTCCGTCTATGATTTAGTGTTTGGTTTTAGAATCCTCAAAGTCTGTCGTTTTGTCATTCATCGCTCTACTTTCTGTTTGTATCTTACAGCTAAAAAAGATATAAAAAATTGAGAGCCAGGAAAAGGGAGGAGAGAGGGGGAGGGGGTAAGGAAGAAATGGATTGAATGAATTAATATTGGTAGTGTATAATATGAATAACTAGCCGAATCCGACCCGCGGCCTGCGGGTTTACCCGATTTGTAAATGAGTTTCACTTTTTAATAGAGATAAATTAAGGTATTTTCTTTTATTTTTAGCCCCCAAGTTGGGTGGGGACACTGAACATGCACTACGATCTCCGACATGATCTAACGATCATTTATGCCATGTTTTATAAAGATTGGTCTGATGGTTTTTGATTAATAAATACATTATGATTTATATATTAGATAGATATTTAGAGTATTATAACTATTTAAATCTATAGTTTGTTCTGTTATTGTTGTGTAGCTACCACTGAGTATTTAACTGAAGTATTTGTTATAATATAATAATTAGTATGAAATACTATAGCTCATATGTTGTATCTTTATTCTTATGAAGGAAAAAAGTTTCGGCTTTTAGATGCAATAAAATTCTTATTAAGGAAAAATAAAAAAAAAATATCAGTTAAAAAGAGCTGAATAAAGAGATGCATAGGTGTGTATAGTGGAAATAGAGCTACTCAGTTATGAGTAGTGACTGTAATATAACAAAACTTGATTGCCCAATATCACGTGAAAAACTCTTGGCAATATTAGAGCGTCACTAGAAAAAAAAATGAATGAGACATTGTAGACCACTATCAGCCTCCGAAATGAAGAACTGATTTACAAAATAAAATAAAATAACTTTTTTATGTTATAATATTGCAGAATGCAGATAATGTTGTAGACCAGTGATGCTCAGCCTAATTCAGTCTGCGGGCCATTTTAATTTTCAACACTCGTGTCGCGGGCCACACCACCGAAAATATTTTTTTAAAATTGACTTGAAATCATTTGTATGTAATTATTCACACATAAATTACATGTTAGCATTTAAAAAAAAATTGTGCATATCCGGCTGCATAGATGAGCCACCAAGTCAGAACACTACATCTAGACTCTCGTCCGTGAAACGAGGACGTTATATTGGTTTCGCCTGTTTCATCACTGAAAACGTTTGTGCTTGTGAGCAAGGTGACAATCCTTAACTCTTGTTTTGGGGGATTGAGACAAGTTTCTGCAGGCAACACGGAGTAGAAATCAGTTTTCTGCATCGCTAGAAATGTATCAAGCAGGAATGTCTGGTTTTGTTAGTCAATCAGTTCCAGTCACAGGTATGTTAGGGCACTAGACATATCGGCCGCTAATGGATCTTCGAAAAGACATATTTCATTCTTAAAAACTCCATAAATCTTTCACTGAATAATTCTTCAATAGCCTCATAAATATGATCATTTTTTTCTATTGAGATAGACCTATTTAGAGGCTTGTATTTTTTGTAGAGCGGTAGAGGTTAGGAAGTGACAATGTGCACCCCTTCCCCCTGCTGAATGAAGAGTTGCAATAGCGTTCGAAACCGCTTATGTCAGCATAGACATGCTAAGAGAAATCAACTTGTAGTATGGTGGTCATGCAGATGTGACGTGATGTCGCAAAAAATAGCCTAATCCCACAACCATGAGAGGTAGTTCAGTTGAGATACTTGCTTTAATTGCTCTGTCTTAAATATTTACATTTCATGTATATAAAAAAACACCTTTTTAGTATCTCATTATATGGTCCAGATTCAAAACCTTGTCACAGAGGTTTAGTTGGTGAATAAAGCAATGAAGCTGCAGACACTCGGTTCCATTTGACTCGACAACCTTTCTAATAACTCTTGCTTCCAGTCCACAGAGGCATCCAACAATACTTCTGACGCCATCAGTTGTCACTCCCATAAATTTCTCCCAAGAAAGAGAAATATCCTCTATGATGGTTGAAACCTTTTTGAACAGGTCTTCCCGTGATGGTCCCATGCTTCGTCCTCTTAGCTATTAACTCCTCCAGTATTTCAAAATAGCAGTTTATACCGTGAATACCAACAGTTGAGCGGTACCAGATATGCCCGTTTAATATTATGTTTTATTTTTAATACAGCCACATTATCGTGTAAAACTATGTTGGCTCATTATCATGTTCCTCAAGAGAAATAAAGATCCGTTCACTTTTCCTGGCATATTATAAATTTACGTGTTAAAGGCCATGGTACCAATCCATCTATGAAAGCGTAACTGCTCTAACATAGGGAAAGATACTTTGTAATTTTTGTTTTTTGGAGAGGGGAAGATTTTCTTCACTTTGTGCTGACGTTTCGGCGGGCCGGATGGAACGACGTCGCGGGCCGGATCTGGCCCGCGGGCCGTATTTTGGGCATCACTGTTGTAGACTGTAGACAATGAAAACGTTTGATGTCAGTACATCTATTGATACTGAGTTAGAAATGTAAATAATCGATACATTTATTTTATTTAAACACCAGAAACAAAGACAGTACACTTATCTTGTGTGGACAGTACACTTATCTTGTAAAGACATCATACACATTGTCAAATGAATTAAAATTTTGGGACATGAAAGAAATAACAAGGCCCGAGTTTAATTTTGGGGCTCAACTGAAAGAGTTGTCTTTAGTGACACAGTGGCTTCATTGAACCGGTGGCATATCGAAACAGTGGCTCTACTGAAGCAGTGGCTCTAATGAAACAGTGGCTCTACTGAAGCAGTGGCTTTAATGAAACAGTGGCTCTACTGAAACAGTGGCTTTATTGAAACATGAGCTTTATTGAAACATGAGCTTTATTGAAACAGTGGCTATATTGAAACATGAGCTTTATTGAAACAGTGGCTCTATTGAAACATGGGCTTTATTGAAACAGTGGCTATATTGAAACAGTGGCTATATTGAAACAGTGGCTATATTGAAACAGTGGCTATATTGAAACAGTGGCTATATTGAAACAGTGGCTATATTGAAACAGTGGCTATATTGAAACAGTGGCTATATTGAAACAGTGGTTATATTGAAACAGTGGCTATATTGAAACAGTGGCTATATTGAAACAGTGGTTATATTGAAACAGTGGCTATATTGAAACAGTGGCTATATTGAAACAGTGGCTATATTGAAACAGTGGCTATATTGAAACAGTGGCTATATTGAAACAGTAGCTCTATTGAAACATGAGCTTTATTGAAACAGTGGCTATATTGAAACAGTGGCTATATTGAAACAGTGGCTGTATTGAAACAGCGGCTGTATTGAAACAGTGGCTATATTGAAACAGTGGCTATATTGAAACAGTGGCTATATTGAAACAGTGGCGCTATTGAAACAGCAGCTATATTGAAACAGAGGCTCTATTGATTACTAAGGGCCCCAAATTGGAAATAGCCAACGGCTTTATCAGGACTAAATCCTATCCGGCCTGCCTCTCCGGCCTTGCTGAATATTTTGGGCATAAGGAACATTGAACATTGCTCTTCATTGGGCTCCAAAGACTGTCAATGCTGGAGGTGAAAGGGGAGATAAGCTCCCGCTTTCCAAGAAATGCTCCCATGGCTTGCGTCTTTAAATTCCTCTGACAGTCAGATTCAGCTCCTGGCCTTCACGTGTGATTTTCTCATAAAACCGGTGGAACCTGTTCTTACAAATTGACAGGAGAAGGGATGAAAGGCGGAACACTGGCGCCTCAAAACCAGTTAAGCTTTGTGTTGATGGGGCACGTCAGCCTGAATAACGCAACCCATCTAGGAGAAGGAAAACTCTGACTCCAAACCTTCACTTTTTGGCGATACTTCCCCAGGTGGGTATCTGGGTTTTGGAAATGAAAAAGTAGTAATAACCCCACTGCCTTTCAAGTTGCATTTCACTAAGCGAATAATAGTGGACCTTCCCCCCCCCCACCCCCAGGTGCATTTTGACGAAGGTCTGGATTGCACTACTCCAGACGGAGGTCTATGTCTCACTACGCTCCCTAGGATATAAACCCATCACGACGTTTATCTGGTGAATGTGATAGCGTGACGGGGCCTTGATCCAGGATGTAACGATTCTCCACAGGGCACACAGAGGGCACAGTCCACTTTAAATTTTCTACTACAAAAAAAAAATAGTTTCATTTGGAGAGCTCTGTGGGTGGCGGAAAATAGACAATTGGCCAACCTCATATTGTCCCATGGATAATCCATTTGCAGTTAAACCAAGATGTTCTTTTACGCATTGGAGCAACTTGTCATTACCAAATACTTCCTTAATATGCGGATGTTTATTTTAAAAACCCCAGTCAACATTAAATGTAATTGAGGTATACTAAGAATATTTGCTGAAAGTGCAGACAAACTGACTTTATATATGAATTATTTATAAGCATATGTTTCGATTACTTTTTAATATGTATTCGCCTTTCTACCTGCATGACAATGTCATATGATACTTTAATTATATTGTCTCATATATAGTATATTTGTCTCGACCGATTGACCTACTAGAAACATTTTAGACCATATACCTGCACAGTTTGTTATTGCCAGAAGTAGTAAAGGATATAAGCACTCCACTACTTATGATGCTTCCGATGGCATGAGTCTAAAATAGTATCTGAAACCAGTCAAAGGAACACGATGGACACAAATATGACAATGATACAAAGGGGCAAAGGGGAATAACAAATAATATATACAAATTTATAATTAGATAATATTTTGCTCCCTTAGTTTTCTTACAGCGTTTGATTTCAAACGTGAAATTTATGTTTTCCCAAATATTTTTAAAACATAGTTCAGTGTCATATCACAGTCCACTTTCATATCACAGTCCACTTTCATACCACAGCTCACTTCCATACCACAGCTCACTTCCATATCACAGTCCACTTTCATATCACAGTCCACTTATATACCACAGCTCACTTCCATATCACAGTCCACTTTCATACCACAGTCCACTTATATACCACAGACTTTTTTCATACCACAACCCATTTATATTTCATATCTCATTTTTCTAACACAGATTGCATGCGCGTAGCAGTATGGTAGTGGGCTGATGTAGTGGGCTGTGATATGTAAGTGGGATGTAGTATGAAAGTGGGCTGTGATATGTAAGTGGGCTGTGATATGTAAGTGGATTGTGATATGTAATTGGGCTGTAGTATGAAAGTAGACTGTGATATGTAATTGGGCTGTGATTTGAAAGTGGGCTGTGATATGAAAGCAAGCTTATATATGGTGTGTGCTATAGTATGGAAGTTTTAGTTTTCAATTCTAGAATTACAAATAAATGTCAATAATTGGTTTAGAAATTTACATAATAAGTACAACAAAGGTCTGTTGTTTTTAATTTAACCATTAGGATCTACCGAACTGATTAGGGCCGAATTTACAAATAGATAACACAAGATATAGCCCACAAGAAATATTATTCACTGACATATAATAGTTGGACTTAAATAGTCACTAAAAGAACACCATATCTCAAATAGCTTAATTTAAACAACAAAAGGAGTTTGTGTTTTCCCTTGTTTTTAATAATTTTTGGATTTTTGCAGGAGAAAGGGCAGTAATTCCAAAGTTTTTAATTTTGTAATGCAATACTCATATTAAGGAAACAAATATTGGACTCATGAAATAATATAAATAATATAAAGAGGGAAAAACGACAACTCGTGTCTTTAAAAAAACATACTTCATGTATTGAATACGTTATAAATAAGGAAGACATTTGGTACACAGCAGACATTATGGAATAAATAAACATTGTGATGCTTTTAACTTTCAATTTGTCTTCATAAATACAAGAACACAAACTTTCATTAACAATTCTCTATGCAGGCCAACCTTAGCGTCTGTATGAGATATGTAAATAGGTCGATACCATAAAAATAAAAACATTATGACGTGTCATGGTTAAAACTAAAAATCATAAATTACAGTATGCATACATACATACTTTAGAAATCATAGTTAGTAGAAATTAGTTTGTAATTACTGGAATTACGTTAGCATTATGCTTTCAACATATTCAAAAATACTTAAATTTTTACTACGAAATCTTTTTAATAACTAAGACGATTTAGAGATATAGTTTCATGAATCCAGAGAGTAACTTAAATAGCAAAAAAAATGATGATGGCTTAAAAAAATCAGCACCAAAAATACAATAAAAAATAATTGCTAACAAAAGCGTAATTACAAAATAATTAAAACGATTTCCACTACAGCAGATTTTTTTCCCCCCAATCTGGCATGACAATAATATAACTTACAAAAGTGTGGCAAAGGTACTGATAAGAAAACAATTATCTTAAAAGTTACAGTTACCGTATAAGAAACAAATAAAGAAATAAATTATACAGCAATACATTCGAGAAGAAAACATTTCTAAGACATTCATTTATGTAAAACCTCAGAGAACTAGCCAGAAACAGATTCAATCAAATATCCACAAGCATATCTCTTATACTTAAACTACAAAGGTAAGTCAAACAAAACAAAATTGTTTGAGGAATGTCAATTCAGTTTTGAGGGAATGTTTCTTATTGCACACAAATATAAATAATGTTATTTACATGGCGCCATAGGTATTTTACGTTCCTTATAGACCTACATCTTGTCCAGTTCATTATAGCGATGAGATCGTAATGGCGATTAGTAATGACTAAACGGATAAGAAGAATTAGCAAGTTAAGAGGAATTTGATAGAAATGTTTAAAATTTCAAGCATTAGATATTTGTGCCCTAAAACCGTGATAAAGACTTTCATTCAAGACACACTTTACTCTATAGGACAGTGTCATTGCCAATTTTATGACGTCATCAAAATCAGAGTAGAAAGCGGTCCGCCTTAAATAAGAAGACCACAGCGCCCGCTTCAAAATGTAGATAAGCACTAGTACTATTGTACCTGATTTGGCAATATATATCTATATTATCGCCTCCCTTATCCAGGGAGGAGGTCTAGCTGAGCGGTGTGTTTCCTATGCTCTGTTCAGCAATTATTTCTTCCGGCCTCTACACCAGACTTTAATCTTATAGTGAAAAGAGTGCAAGTCAAAGTAAAGAAAGTAGAGATGGGACTCAGAGAGCGCACTGGTCATCTTAGAGACAAATACACAGGTCAAGTGATGTCAGGCAAAGAGTGACACTACTTTACCTATTTCAATTATTGTTTAGAGTGAATTGAGCATAGGATAAGACGTATAACTTCATCTTATATCACATCCCAACTTCAACTGTCTAATGTATAAAGTTTCTGTTTTACAACCAAAATTTAGTTGCACAATACGGAATACATGATTTAGGCACTTCAGAGCGTGCAAATATCGAAAAATATAGGTCCATCATCCATCCATTTAGAGCTTTAATCATTTGTTGTATTGCAGACATAGGTTTAGTACTTCTTTTTTATCAGCCAGCAGCCTGGTCGTGCGGTCGTCTCAATGGTCCCGGGTTGATACCCTGTCCGCTGCCATCCCCCCCCCCACCCCGCCCTTCTGAGGGCTAGGAAGGAACATTCAAAACATGTCTAACAAACAAAGTCAATGGAAACAAACAAGCAAGGCGTCTTCATCTAACAAGAACATAATACAGACATCCTTGTAAATGTATAGCATTGGGATTGGGCCAAAAACTGAGTCATTGATTGCAAGGATTAAAACAACAAAATCAACAAGAATAAATATATGGAATAGAATATACAAAACATGCCATTGGTCAAAATAACAACAAAATTGTCTGTCTTAATTAGTCAAAATCTATATTTCCCAGTTGAACTGTCATTGCAGAGTCCAGTATTAAGTTCAATAGTAATAAATATAAATTGGACACCATTTGTTGGAATTGACGAAGAAGACTATGCGGCCCTGTTTAGTAAGAAAGTATTGATATACATGGCCCTAAACCAAAACAAAGAAAAATGAATTATTTCATTATAAGTTGTTTATCTCATTATGTAAGTTACTATAAAAGAAAATGATGCTAAAAGGCATTTACATCAAACAAAAATCCCAAGGAAACTCCTGCCTTTCAGTGAGAGTTCACGGTTCACCATAACGAGATCTATCAATGTACACAGCGGCTAGATCTATACACGAAGTAGTGTTTCATAGCATTTTAATACTGTAAGAGACAAGGACATTGGGAATTTCCGAATATAAAGTTTGCACTCTCTAAAAATACTGTCAACAGAATTCTTAACGTTGAAAACAGAACAACAATCAATGCTAATGATCAAGCCACAAAAATCGTTTATCATCAAGAAGAGTTGCCGTTTCTTGATTGCATTCCGAGTAGAAGTTTTGGAGTAACCTCCTCGTCTCCGGCAAGACGACGCCATTTTTGTCAGCTGTCACGTGGCGTCTCGTCTGGTTTAGAATGTCCTGCATGATACTCTGGGATAGTGGCGCTGAAAAAAAAAGGGCATGTTCAAATCAGTTGAATGAAATACGATACAGGGACACATTTTACATTGGTACAAAAAAAAATAATTTCAAGATTCCTACTAAACTAACTGTGGCAAATTACATGCTAATATTGCTACAAAAAGTATGAAAAGTGTACCCCATTAGTAGATCTACTAACATTTGAAAAGAAGTAAAATACGTAAAATACGGGCAAGGTGACCTCAAAGAAACTAATGTGCTCAAATATAATGCCATTAGTCTTAAAGTTCATACTAATATACCAGAAAAAAAAATGCAACTTTAAAAACATACCAATAAAAACTTTGTATGATGATCTCTGGTTATATTCTGTGACACCTCTTCCTCTCAAAAGAACCAGCATCATACTAAAACTTAGCTACTTGTACATGAGTGCTTCTTTTACCAGGAACTGACTTTACACTTCAGCAATCAGCCAACAGCTCTTATTATATATATATATATATTATAAAAATACAATGATCACTCACGTAATTCCAAGAACTTGAATACACCTGACAGTGTGGTTTCCATATCAGATGTGTATTCTGTGGTTCTTATGATGTGGAATGCAAATCTAGGGAAAACTTGCATCCATTCTCTCAGAAACACAGAATAACAGCTCAGATGGATCCTAACCTGGGGATTACATTGAAATAGATCTTGAGTATTTTTTTTTAACTCATGTCAATTAATAATAAAGTCTAAATTATGTAGTTAAGTTGCTGTGTATTTAAAAAATATATGGTGTTTCTAGAAAATGTTATTTTGTTAAATAACTTTCTAGCACATATTCTTTCTCAATCTCTCTCTCTCTCATGTAATCATTTAAATCACTTAAAAAGTAAAAAGAATGTTAAAAAAGATGTTTGCCGTTTTATATTTTAAAACCATGTTTCTCCAGAGTACTCTGTTTTCAAGTAAAACTTTGTAACACTTGCAATACAGAGACGTCACTGCGGGCATGAACTTACCAGAAATATATCATACAGTAATACAGAGACGTAGCTGCGGGGCATGAACTTATTAGAAATGTATCAAACAGTAATACAAAGACTTCATGAACTTACTGGAAGTTTATCATACAAATCAGCGTCATAGAAACAGAACCTTCTGGAATGGTTAGAAAGACATACTTCCATCATCTCAATAGCCTGAACAACATGTCTGTGGAAATCTATTGGATCTTTGCCGTATTCCAAGAAAACATAGTCAGAATAAAGTCTGGAAAAAGAGAAACAAAAATTATGGCAGGATAAGATTTTAAAAATTTAAACATAAATTTCATTTCATATCATTAAAATAAATATATAAAAAACAACAACAACAACAAAAACGACAACATTGGTATCCACCCAAACCAAGGACGGGTTGAAATAAAAAGCTAAATTTCGAAACCAACTTTTATTTTAAAAAAATATATTTGATAAGTGTCAAACCCGAGCTAGGTCAAATTAGTCCATTGAAGTCTTCCTCCCTAGCGCTATGACAGCATGGAATGGGTTGCCTGAGCCAGCCAGGAAAACCAGTGACTTGGCAGAAATGTGGTCATTAGTTAATATGCACTACTAAATGCATGACGCGTAGGATGTAATCAGCTTCTTTTTTGAAGTAACGTTTGTATTATATAAGATAAGATAAGATTATACATAATCATTTTTTTTCTGGATGTAGGAACGTTCTGTAAAAATGTTCCATATCAAACTATCAATGCCCTATAAGCTTTGCACACGGAAAAAGTGCTCTTGAAAATGTTTGGATGGATTACAGCAAGAGACTTGATTTCAAACCCACAATATGCAATGAGCTTCACATACAGAAAACATTCCGCATCATATCTACTTTATCCATTTGCCCATTTTTGTAAATTTGTGTAAAATTTAAGTTCCTCTTTCAGACCTGTAGCCCCTGGTAAATGCTGCCCACTTATTGGAGATGTGAAAAACATCTTTCACCTCTATCACCCTCTTAGCAAGACGCCCAGATACAAAACTATAGTGCAGGTATTAGAATAAAAGATGACTGTTATTGCAGCAGGAAAAGCGCAACTGGGTAGTCTACCTTTCTATGGGCTCTCTTAGCTGGATAATAAGCTTTGGAGGTTTTTTATGCAAGTACTTTAAGAAGTGGGGTGTCAATATTTTGGGTTCTGGCAAACCTTCGTTCTGGGGAATCATTGTCCAGCCTCTGAAGTCCCACATGTCCATCGGAGATGCATCACCTGGTGGAGACAGAGAACTTATGTATCATTAGCATAAATCTGACTTATCGTGTCATCTAGGTAGAGGCAATAGAAGCACTATCGTTCAACTGAGAGAATAAAGAACTCTTATAATTTTGATTTAAACGTTGTAAAGAGATCGCAATAAAAACAACTGCTTATTGGACCAAAAATAAATTACAGAAGATTTATGTAAGAAAAAAAAACATGTAGCATTTTGGCTCAAACTAGCCAGGTTTCGAACTTGGAGCAGATGGTTTTCAAGTCACAGTATATTCTGTTTTTGTTGCAAATTTGTTCTTATAAGGAAAGTGAATAACAAAAAAATCCTTTAAAAAAAACTTACATAAAAGGGGAAGAACTCCGTCCTTAAAACTATATCTATCAATAATGTACAGGTTATTTACTTATTCGATATCAAACAAAATAATTAATTACCAATAATAAAATGACTAATTCAGTATTTTTGTTTATTGATTCATGTTTTGTTAGGTATAAAAAATAACTGTTTAAAGTATCAACTTGATTGAAGAATACGAGAGGGAGAAAAAGCGTTAACAATTATTTAAGGGAACTAAACCCAATAAATTTCTCAACTAGTCATGTATGCCCTTCTCAACTAGTCATGTTTGCAATTCTCAACTAGTCATGTTTGTCCTTTTCAACTAGTCATAGTTGCCCTTAACTAGTCATAATTGCCCTTCTCATCTAATCATAATTGCCCTTTTCAACTAGTCATAGTTGCCCTTCTTAACTAGTCATAATTGCCCTTCTCAAGTAGTCATAATTGCCCTTCTCAACTAGTCATGTTTGTCCATTTTCAACTAGTCATGTTTGCCCTTCTCAAGTAGTCATGTTTGCACTTCTCAACTAGTCATAATTGCCCTTTCTCAACTAGTCATAATTGCACTTCTCAACTAGTAATAATTGCCCTTTCTCAACTAGTCATAAGTTCACTTCTCAACTAGTCATAATTGCCCTTCTCAACTAGTTATAACTGCCCTTCTTAACTAGTGATAATTGCCCTTCTCAACTAGTCATAATTGCCCTTCTCAACTAGTTATAATTGCCCTTCTTAAATAATGATAATTCCCCCCTCAACTAGTCATAATTGCCCTTCTCAACTAGTCATAATTTCACTTCTCAACTAGTCATGATTGCCCTTTTTAATCAGCCATATTCCTTTTTAAAAAAACAATAAATTTATAGCCTAATGGTTACACATAATTCCCACATAAAACAGGCCAGGATTCAAAGGTCGCATTGGTATGCTATTGAACTTCATCAACTTAAGTATTTGTCAGACGTTAGGCGATATGGTCTCTAGCTTTGATTTACTTGCAACTACACTCGTCTGGTTCTTCTCCTCTATTAAGTTCGCTGTTTGCTCGAACATATCCAGGTAGGAGTCGAATGAGGTCTTTGGATTTCCCTTGCGTTTGTTCATAATGCCTGGGAAAAAAAAAGAAATATATCTTACACATTTCATACTGTTTGTTTTTTTTATTTTGTCTTTCAAGAATTTTTCAAATTATTTTCTAGGTTTTTTTTCCCTGTCACTTTCTTAAGAACCTGAAAAACTAACTAGCTTCAACTTGTTTTAAAAGAAAGATAAATCCCTAATTCAGACTTCTGCCTCCAGGGGTCAGATGCTGTGAAGGTAAATTCAAATTATAACAAATTAGATGATCCAGTAGGCTCAGTTAATGTCAACGATGCTTAAGCCGAAAAGTGTCATTTGAGATAATAGTCTACAATGGTCTCAGACAAAGAAGTCTACCGCTTTTTTACAATTATGTGAAGTCCAATACAGAAAATCTCTAACACCAGACTCAGTAGAGAGATGTAGTTCAAGGGCATGGGTAACAAAACTTCATCGAAAGGGCTAACAATGTTTCCTTTATTGTTTTAAATAACAATGTTCACAAATCCGTGTAGTGGAGCCCCATAACCGTGACCAACTTTGTTACTTCCTTTCGATAGCTTCTGAGATGAAATAAAAGTCTAATGCAGAGCTTTTCTTGGGGAACAAAACAGACATTGAAACTGAAAGATGGAAGAAGCTATACGTTGTTCATTTCTGCTTTGCTTGCTTCCCTTTCGTGCAAGTGTGCCCTGCTTGCCTCCCTTTCGTGCCAGTGTGCCCTGCTTGCCTCACTTTCATGCCAGTGTGCCCTGCTTGCTTCCCTTTCGTGCCAGTGTGCCCTGCTTACTTCACTTTCATGCCAGTGTGCCCTGCTTGCCTCCCTTTCGTGCCAGTGTGCCCTGCTTGCCTCACTTTCATGCCAGTGTGCCCTGCTTGCCTCACTTTCATGCCAGTGTGCCCTGCTTCCTTCACTTACATGCCAGTGTGCCCTGCTTGCCTCACTTTCATGCCAGTGTGCCCTGCTTGCCTCCCTTTCGTGCCAGTGTGCCCTGCTTGCTTCCCTTTCGTGCAAGTGTACCTTGCTTGCTTCCCTTTCATGCCAGTGCACCTTGCTTGCTTCCCTTTCGTGCCAGTGTGCCCTGCTTGTTTCCTTTCTTGCCAGTGCACCTTGCCTGCCTCCCTTTCATATCAGTGTGCCCTGTTTGCCTCCCTTTCATGCCAGTGCACATTGCTTGCCTCCATTTCATGTCAGTGCACCTTGCCTGCCTCCCTTTCATACCAGTGTGCCCTGTTTGCCTCCCTTTCATGCCAGTGCACCTTGCTTGCCTCCCTTTCATGTCAGTGCACCTTGCTTGCCTCCCTTTCGTGCCAGTGCATCTTGCTTGCTTCCCTTTCATGCCAGTGCACCTTGCTTGCTTCCCTTTCGTGCCAGTGTGCCCTGCTTGTTTCCTTTCATGCCAGTGCACCTTGCCTGCCTCCCTTTCATACCAGTGTGCCCTGTTTGCCTCCCTTTCATGCCAGTGCACCTTGCTTGCCTCCATTTCATGTCAGTGCACCTTGCCTGCCTCCCTTTCATACCAGTGTGCCCTGTTTGCCTCCCTTTCATGCCAGTGCACCTTGCTTGCCTCCCTTTCATGTCAGTGCACCTTGCTTGCCTCCCTTTCGTGCCAGTGCACCTTGCTTGCTTCCCTTTTGTGCCAGTGTACCTTGCTTGCCTCCCTTTTGTGCCAGTGTGCCCTGCTTGCCTCCCTTTCGTGCCAGTGTGCCCTGCTGGCCTCCCTTTCGTGTCAGTGTGCCCTGCTTGCCTCAATTTCATGCCAGTGTACCTTGCTTGCCTCCCTTTCATGCCAGTGTACCTTGCTTGCCTCCCTTTCATGCCAGTGCACATTTCTTGCCTCCCTTTCGTGTCAGTGTGCACTGCTTGCCTCCCTTTCATGCCAGTGCACCTTGCTTGCCTCCCTTTCATGCCAGTGCACCTTGCTTGCCTCCCTTTCGTGCCAGTGTGCCCTGCTTGCCTCCCTTTCGTGCCAGTGTGCCTTGCTTGCCTCCCTTTCGTGCCAGTGCACCTTGCTTGCTTCCCTTTCGTGCCAATGTGCCCTGCTTGCCTTCCTTTCGTGCCAGTGTGCCCTGCTTGCTTCCCTTTCATGCCAGTGTGCCCTGCTTGCCTCCCTTTCGTGCCAGTGTGCCCTGCTTGCCTCCCTTTCGTGCCAGTGCATCTTGCTTGCTTTCCTTTCGTGCCAGTGTGCCCTGCTTGCCTCCCTTTCGTGCCAGTGTGCCCTGCTTGCCTCCCTTTCGTGCCAGTGCACCTTGCTTGCTTCCCTTTCGTGCCAGTGCACCTTGCTTGCTTCCCTTTTGTGCCAGTGTGCCCTGCTTGCCTCCCTTTCGTGCCTGTGTGCTCTGCTTGCTTCCCTTTCGTGCCAGTGTGCCCTGCTTGCCTCCCTTTCGTGCCAGTGTGCCCTGCTTGCCTCCCTTTCGTGCCAGTGCATCTTGCTTGCTTTCCTTTCGTGCCAGTGTGCCCTGCTTGCCTCCCTTTCGTGCCAGTGTGCCCTGCTTGCATCCCTTTCGTGCCAGTGCACCTTGCTTGCTTCCCTTTCGTGCCAGTGCACCTTGCTTGCTTCCCTTTTGTGCCAGTGTGCCCTGCTTGCCTCCCTTTCGTGCCTGTGTGCTCTGCTTGCTTCCCTTTCGTGCCAGTGTGCCCTGCTTGCTTCCCTTTCGTGCCAATACACCTGCGATATAGTTTAGATTTAAACTATTTAGTTATATAAAAGTCGATTTATGAAATAGTTCGAATAGATGATAATCCGTTCATAGATAACTTGACGCCAACCGCCAATGTTAAGTCAACCCTAAACTTTACTCCGACTATAGTTATACGATACCTACTTTTAACTCTCTGCCTTCTATAAAGCAAAAATTCTATACATACTCAGTGCCTACTATAAACAAAATACATATTATGAACTGTAGGACTACTATAAATTTAATGTATGTTATAAACTGTATTCATATTTTAAACCTAGTACTTTTTATATACTCTATGTCCACTGTATTGCTAGCGCCCATTATAAACTGTACATCTATAAACCTTATTACAATTATAAAGTGTATTCCTATTTACAACTGTAAGTATACTATAAATCTAATGTTTGTAATAAATCGAATGCCTATTATAAAGTGTATGCCTATTTAAAACTGTAAGTATACTATAAATCTAATGTCTGTAATAAATCGAATGCCTATTATAAAGTGTATGCCTATTTACAACTGTAAGTATACTATAAATCTAATGTCTGTAATAAATTGAATGCCTATTATAAAGTGTATGCCTATTTAAAACTGTAAGTATACTATAAATCTAATGTCTGTAATACATCGAATGCCTATTATAAAGTGTATGCCTATTTAAAACTGTAAGTATACTATAAATCTAATGTCTGTAATAAATCGAATGCCTATTATAAACTGTATGCCTACCTAAAGTAATGTTCTCCTTTAAACCTTGCGATCCTTGTGACAGAAGATGGCCCACGGTTACCAAGGATGTCATGTGGCCAGCACAGCGATCAACCGCATTTACATTTTCCTAACTAATGTCAGATGACCATTAAAGCTGAGTGGACTCGGAGGCGCCCTAAAGATCCCTAAATTAAAAATTCCAGTCTTAAACAGGATTCGAACCATGTTCGAAAGCCATGTGCTCTACTATTCAGCTTCCGCGTCTCCGAACTGTATGCCTAATATAATCCTAGTGCCTGTATGCCTACTTTAAATCTTATGTCCATTTAAACTGTTTGCGTACTACAAACCAAATACATATTTTGAACTTTTAACCTAATGTATGCCTACCGTAACGATTCCAACACCAATACTGGGATTCTTTTTTCATTACGCCGGTGTTCCCGTACACAAGAGGATGCTTGACCAACCGACTGTGGAGATCTGTGGACCCGCTCTTGTCTATGCCTATGATATAGAAGTATGGCAAGCACCGAAGTTTTCTTTTCTTCATCAAGACCACGTCATAAAAACACGGATTTTTCAAGTGAGGTAGGAACTGTGGCAAAACCTAGACCCTCAGAAAGAGAAAGATTAAATTAATTTTATATAATTATTTGCGCCCATATATCAAGACTGTAAAACATGTTGTTTTTATTTAAGGTTTGAGAACAATTGGGACATTTTTTTAAAGAGGCGAGTCTTTCTAGAAAACACAAGAACATAATAGACTTCTTCAGAAGACACTTTCAAACATTCGCCACCGTTCCACTTCTGATGGCGTGGACTGTACACTCTAGGGCAGCAGAAGATTTTGAAACAGATCGCTGCCTGGTCGTGTGGTATGCGTATAGGATAGCCCAACGATAGTCTGAGTTCGAACTCTGTCCTCTGTCATTACTTGTCGTTCAGTGTGAGGTTTGGGTTTGGACGAAATAGTCTTTATTTCTGAAGAAATGTCTAAAACTTAAAAGAGCTTATTAAAATAATGGCGTCTTTGTACAATTAGTAGATGGTCTCTTTGTACAATAAGTACATGGGCGTCTTTGTACAATAAGTAGATGGCTTCTGTGTACAATACGTAGATAGCTTCTTTGTAGAATAAATAAATGGCTTCTTTGTACAATAAGTAGATGGCTTCTTTGTACTATAATATATATGGGTATGAATCATGTAGTGGATTATTTACAGTATGGATTGTTATTAATGAAACTTACAATACAAAATATATCTTCAACTCTGCTGTATTTCGATGCTAGTCGGTCAATACAATGAAATTCTGAAACGAATCAGATATTAAAGGTATTCATTTTGTATTCGTAATCAAATAACATAAACTAAATATGTACCTTTCAAAGTTCGGATGCAATACAACAATTAAAAATAACTATGCAAGAAGTTTCTTTATAAGAATACACCACTTTTATAACTGTTCACTATTAATAGTAACAAACACAGATGGCTATTTAGTAAGGGAGATGACTATTTACTATATTTGTAACACAATTATGCAAATGGTTTAAGATTTTTTTTGTCAAAAAAACATTTTTTTACACATCTATTGCTAATTAAATTATCTAATTTCTGTCATACTAACTAATGCATTTACAAAAAAATTTTTCCTTTTTTTTTTCAAAGAGAAAAAATCTATTTAGAATGCATATAAGTGTAATATAATTTAAATTTAAAACAATTAGTAAGTAGTTTGCCATAATAACACTACAACACCACTATAGTCCATACGTTGTTCTCCAAAGGAAGGATTAATAATTATTATTTTTTTTATTTTTTTACGAAAGTTTTTATTAATGAGGCCTTCAATAAGAAATTGACTCTATACTCTATACAAAACAATCAGATCAATAAGATAATCATTATATGAAATCAGTTAGGCCACGTTCACACCTAACTTCACCTTCACTTTCACCTATCCCTTGGTCTGCTGGACCGTTGGGGCACCACTCAACATCTGTCAACCTTCTTTCTCCATTCTTCTCTGTCATTTGCCTTTGGTAGAATTTCATTCCGTTATTCTTTCTGAAAATATTGAAACCTGCCTTTTTACCTGCCTGGGTGGACCAATTCGGTGGCCGATTTTAGAGTTTGTGTTTCCACACAAACTTTCTTCGTAACTTTGTTTTAAAATATACTTTTAAGCAAATTTATTCCCCTCCCCCCCCCCCCTAAAATGGGAACTAGCTGAGTGAATGCGTGTGTACAAAGTTTATAAAAACAAAATGAAATCAATAATTCTTTGATGCTTAACTCGCCATTGTGGACCCTTAAAACTGAAATAATAAAACAAATTTAGATTTTCATTCTTTTTTCTCGAAGTAACTAGATATATATTTGAAGGCCTACTATAGTGTGTGTGTGTGGGGGGGGGGGAATTGCAAAGAGAGAAAGAGAGAGAGAGGCATTGAGAGAAAATGGGAGGGAGAGAGTGATAGAAGTAAGGAAGGAGAAAGAAAGAGAGAGAAAGAGAGAGAGAGAGAGAGAGTAGAAAGGCGGGGATGAAAGAAAACAAAATGATGGTAAGAGAGACAGAGAAAGAGAGAAAGAGAGAGAGAAAGAGAGAGAGAGAGAGAAAGAGAGAGAAAAAAGAGATAGAGAGAGAGAGAGTAGAAAGGCGGGGATGAAAGAAAACAAAGTGATGGTAAGAGAGACAGAGAGAGAGAGACAGAGAGAGACAGAGACAGAGAGAGACAGAGACAGAGAGAGAGACAGAAAGAGAGAGAGAGACAGACAGACAGAGAGAGAGAGAGACAGAGAGAGAGAAAGAGCGGTCCGTTCAACCACTTAGTAATAGATCCTACAATTCGCAATGTGGGGTTTCAAAAGTACCAGAGAGGAGACAATGTCGTGACTAAACGAAGGGAGCAACTCTTAACTACAAAAAAAATATGCGTCGAGAGGAGCAGCTTAATGGAAGGGGGGGAGGGTCAAATATTGCGTCACAAACAAATAATTTAAAATCACATCTGTTACACGGGCCACAATTTGTTTTCGTTTTAAATGTATAGCAGACACAAGGTACGTGACTTGTGTAACACTGTAACTCCATCAATAGAGTCAATGGTGTGCAGAACGTGCCCTAGTTTAACTGAACCATGTTAGCTTAGGTTTTGGTGATACATGGATGTATATCTCGTCTGATACAGGGGGATTTCTTATTCTATATTTGCTAATAGGTTCACATATGGTCAGGTCATAGTGGGACAGAAGTCTCTCATTGCGAGCCCAATTATACTCTTGAAGTCGTATCCTATTCAATTGGAGTTTTTCTCCCCCCTCCCCTAAAGTTGGAACATTTAACAGTTTTCTTGTTGTTTTTTTTTTCGATTGGGAAGGGGACTTAGTGGCTGAGGTGATAGGGCGCTTGGCTTTCGAACCGATGGGTATCGAGTTGGAAATCGTGTGAAGACTGAATTCTTATTGCGACTGTAATCGTATCGGATGCCCCTCCCCTACCCCAACAATTAAACGCATGTATTAGACACGAGTTTCTATTGCTAATCCTGATAATTGGGTTTCTGTCAAATTGATTGTAATTATGTCAGAAGTAACCGCAATTTCCTTAATGCTCGAGTATTATTTGAAAGGTTCTCCAATGTTGAAGCCAAATGGAATGAGCTCACATCTACACAGCCTGGATTATTAGTTAATCTGCCATTAGAATGCATAATGGTCGTGTGATGATTGGGGAAAAATTTTTTTTGAAAGAATTCAAACACAAAACATTAGCAAGTGTTAAAAGTGATGTACGAGTGTCTCGAGACTTAAACATTAAAAAAATGGAATGGGAAAAAACAAACAAACAACAAAACAAAACAACTTATTACAACTGTTGATGTAGATTATTGTAGATCTTATCCAACCAAAGCCTAAGGGAAACAACTCAGCAAACACCAATAGCTATTGCCCGTATTGCCCCCCCACTAGCAGATACATGAAGTCCTCATCTGTACGTGTGTATCTCCTCAACAGAATGAGAATAGATTATTGGAAAGACGATGGAATAGGACAATAACTAAATCTAGAACATAATGACTAAATACAATTTTTTAGTCTACAAGATGTAACCATTATTTATAACACGCTATGAATGTTAATTAATCACTAGATTGAATGCCCTAAACCTTGTTAATTAATCACTAGATTGAATGCCCTAAACCTTGTTAATTAATCACTAGATTGAATGCCCTAAACCTTGTTAATTAATCACTAGATTGAATGCCCTAAACCTTGTTAATTAATCACTAGATTGAATGACCTAAACCTTGTTAATTAATCACTAGATTGAATGACCTAAACCTTGTTAATTAATCACTAGATTGAATGACCTAAACCTTGTTAATTAATCACTAGATTGAATGACCTAAACCTTGTTAATTAATCACTAGATTGAATGACCTAAACCTTCTAATTAATCACTAGATTGAATGACCTAAACCTTGTTAATTAATCACTAGATTGAATGACCTAAACCTTGTTAATTAATCACTAGATTGAATGACCTAAACCTTCTAATTAATCACTAGATTGAATGACCTAAACCTTCTAATTAATCACTAGATTGAATGACCTAAACCTTGTTAATTAATCACTAGATTGAATGACCTAAACCTTCTAATTAATCACTAGATTGAATGACCTAAACCTTCTAATTAATCACTAGATTGAATGACCTAAACCTTCTAATTAATAAATAGATTGAATGACCTAAACCTTCTAATTAATCACTAGATTGAATGACCTAAACCTTGTTAATTAATCACTAGATTGAATGACCTAAACCTTCTAATTAATCACTAGATTGAATGACCTAAACCTTGTTAATTAATCACTAGATTGAATGACCTAAACCTTCTAATTAATCACTAGATTGAATGACCTAAACCTTGTTAATTAATCACTAGATTGAATGACCTAAACCTTCTAATTAATCACTAGATTGAATGACCTAAACCTTGTTAATTAATCACTAGATTGAATGACCTAAACCTTCTAATTAATCACTAGATTGAATGACCTAAACCTTCTAATTAATCACTAGATTGAATGACCTAAACCTTGTTAATTAATCACTAGATTGAATGACCTAAACCTTCTAATTAATCACTAGATTGAATGACCTAAACCTTGTTAATTAATCACTAGATTGAATGACCTAAACCTTCTAATTAATCACTAGATTGAATGACCTAAACCTTCTAATAAATCACTAGATTGAATGACCTAAACCTTGTTAATTAATCACTAGATTGAATGACCTAAACCTTCTAATTAATCACTAGATTGAATGACCTAAACCTTCTAATTAATCACTAGATTGAATGACCTAAACCTTGTTAATTAATCACTAGATTGAATGACCTAAACCTTCTAATTAATCACTAGATTGAATGACCTAAACCTTCTAATTAATCACTAGATTGAATGACCTAAACCTTCTAATTAATCACTAGATTGAATGACCTAAACCTTGTTCAGTAGATTCAAGGGATTGAAACAAAAGAGAAATCATCGGGGAAAACAGTCTATCTTTAGAAATGTGACGATTTGTCTCCTCTTGTCTATTGTCTCCCTTGACTGGATAATTTTTAGTTTGTGCTAAATATTTGTTCATTATTAAATGATACTTTTTGATTATTATAAAGTGTAACGAATACAATGAATTATGTCTAATAGTGACCTCTCCATTGCTGGGGGAAAGCCTGGGCGGTAAATTTGCGAGTGCTGGGCTGCCCACACGTCAGCACACGCCTCTCTTCCATACTGACCGGGTCCAAAGGGATGGCGAGCCATCACAATTTGGGGAATACGAAAAACATGCATATATGTAACCCTGCCAGACCAAGTGTAACAAAGGACGTTTGGGCCACGAGGCCTTCATCAGCTACAAAACAAACAAAAAATAGAAAACAATTAACACAAAATAGTCTTAAGTTAAAACTTATCTGTCCGATGTTGTTCTCTATCGAGGCAGAAAAGAAATGAGCTACGCTGGTGTAAAAGCGCGGGAAAACGGAAGGGGGCGGAGATGTCAGGCAAAGATGAATGGGAAAAGGGGTACCGTAATGTTAGTGCCCATCGCGTATTAAATAAAAGTGTGCTGGTTGTTGATCCCGTTAGGTTGGAGGGTGCCTGACATGTAAATAAGTTTGTTTTCGATCTGCAGACGGGTGTTTTTGTTGTTGCATTGTTGTATGGCAGTGTCGAGGAGGTCGGTGGTACCCCTATGATGTGTGTTATTAAAAGGGATAGAGACGGGCTTAGTGGCAAGGTTACGGATGTCTCTAAGGTGTTCTTGGAGTGGTGTTTTTAAGGTTCTGCCTGTGTTTCCAATATAAACCATCTGACACCTTGAGCATATTATAGCATATATGACTCCTCTACTATTACAGTTAAATTTGCCACTGATCTTGATGGCCATTTTAGGACAGGTGACGGTGGGGGTGGCGAGTGTGTGTTTGCAGGTCTGACAATTACGTCGCTTGGCGACAGGTGGCTGCAGGAGTTTGCCAGAGAGCAGTAGTCTTACTACTGTCCCCCCGCCTACGGGGCTCCAGGACCGGATTTTCTGTTAGGGTTTACTCCCTCAGCCTTAGACCTTACAGGGACACACACACAAGGCAGTGCGGCTATTGACCTATAGCTAGGGGTTTGGTTTGTGGGCAACAGGGCGTGTCCGCACGCCGACGGACCATGCCTGCCTCACACCTTGGGGCCAAACCTCCTCCGAGACCCTTGCAGTTTAGCCTGAGGCTTCGCAGCCTCAGTTTCCATCTGCCACCACGAGGAGGTACTGCATAGGACTTGCTGTGGAAAGGCTATGTACTGGCAAGAGAGACTTACAAAATTGCTCCCCTTTCACAGATGCTAGCCAGCGGTGGCAACAAGTCAAGCTACCACACTAGACGCTTCACACAGTCACTGGACAGATAACTTCTAGAGTCTACCCAGTCTCAGTGTGGATTCAGGAGTGGTAGATCCACTATAGACATGATATCTTCTCTACGACTACTGCAGGAGAAATTCAGAGAGAGAGACAGACCCCTTTACATTGTTTTTGTTGATCTGACTAAAGCTTTTGACATGGTCAGCAGAAGTGGCCTTTTCAAACTCCTGAGGAAAATAGGTTGCCCTCCCAAACTATTGAAGTTGAGTGTTTTCACCAGGAAACTAAATGTACTGTCAAATTCAATGGAGCCCAATCAGCACCTTTTGAGGTTTGCAGTGGTGTCAAGCAGGGATGTGTGCTCGCACCTACTCTGTTTGGCATATTCTTCTCCTGTCTACAGCATTATGCGTACAGCGACATAAACGAAGGTGTGTTTCTCCATACAAGATCCTCTGGAAAACTATTTAATGTATCAAGGCTGCGGGCAAAAACCAAGGTTAGGAAGCTACTCGTCAGGGAACTCCTGTATGCTGATTCTGATATTCAGCTACAGTCCCTCGTTCACAAACTATCTGCTGCTTGCCAGAAGTTCGGCTTAAACATCAGTCAAAGCAAGACTAAGATACTTGTCCAAAACACAAACACTGCACCTCAAGTAAGCATTAATGGCCAACCACTAGAAATTGTTGATCACTTTTGTTACCTTGGCTCCATCATATCCAACAACAATCTACTGGATAAAGACATAAACAACAGGATAGCCAAGGCAATGGCCACCATGTCACGGTTGCAGAAAAGAGTCTGGGAGAACATATTGCTGACTAGCAGTATTAAAGCCCTAGTCTACCGGACCTGTGTGTTGAGCACCTTGCTGTACGGAAGTGAAACATGGTCAACCTACTCATGGCAGGAAAAAAAAGCTGAATGTCTTCCACCTCCGATGCCTAAGGCGGATCCTTAAAATAAGGTGGCAAGATAAGATAACCAATGAGGAAGTGCTACAAAGAGCTGGATGCCAGGACATCCGCTCTGTTATCAGCAGCAGACGCCTTGGCTGGCTTGGCCACGTTCGTAGAATGCCAGTAGGTCGACTTCCACAGGACATCCTGTATGGCGATCTAATAGAAGGCAGGAGAGCCGCTGGTCGCCCACTTTTACGTTATACGGATGTATGCAAACGCGACATGAAGCTCTTCAAAATTGACACTGGCAACTGGGAAGAGGTGGCACTGGACAGATCCACATGGAGAGAGAGCATAAAGGAAGGGTCACAGATTGCAGATGTCATACACAACAGAAGCAGAAAGAAAGGTGAAAATGCAACGGCGCCTGGTGATTATATATGCCCAACCTGCGATCGCAGCTGTGTATCAAGGATTGGCCTCTTTAGTCACACAAGAAGTTGCAAAGGGAAAAGATCGTCTCTCGAGACGTAAAATGCAACAGATGTCTAATAGATAATAAAAGTCAATAGTTATATGATATAGACAACCCGAAATCTCCTTGTTTCTTGATGTAAAAAACAACAGAAAACTGAATAATATCATCATTTCTGTTCTGATTTGTCACGCAGAACGACGGAACTGTTCTAGACCAACCCGGTAAAGATTGGCTTTATTTAGTTAAGAATAACTTTAACATTTTGAGTTACAATACACACACTGGCGCACATTAGACACACAGAAAGAGAGACAGAGACACAGAGAGACACATGCATACACGGAGACTCATACAGAGACACACAGAGAGACACATGCATACAAGGAGACTCATACAGTGACACAGAGAGACAAACACAGATGGAGACACACAGACACATGGAGAGACAGACATTTTCAGATACACAGTAGTAGTCACATTTAATTGATTTGTTTTGTTGTCTCCCCTCACAACTATTTATCCCCCTTTGCTTTGCCGTTTCCCTTTCCTCCCACCACGCTTTTCTAAACACCAAGACACATTTTAGCCTTTTTATTTATTTTTTTTTCATTTCCTTAGCACGTAAAAGGAAATAATTTTTAAACTTAATGTAAAAAAAATAATTGTTAACTACATCTGAGCACTCGAAAGTAAAATATCAAATCAATATTGCAGTGTGTAAGAGTAATTCAAAATGAACCCAGATATTTGTGCAAGGCTTCTATCAACTCTGTCTGTCTGGTACAAATCTTTGTAAAACTTACTTAGGCCACTCCCTCATTCTCGGATTAAGTTCAAAACTTTGCACATTGTCCCTAACAAAACATGATTCGATTAAAACAAATGTTAATTAATTAGAGGTCTACATGATATAGTTTGATGTTGATTAAGGAAAAATAAATCTTGCAGTATTGATAGATATGGCTATAAATGTACAGTTCTTTTCGTGTTTCAGGGACCAACACAGTGTACTTTAAAGGCTAAAGATGTCGATAAATCGAAGCCTCGAATTGAAAACTAAGGTTTGTAGGTCACTGCTCCTTAACCGATTTTTGCGTTTCACTTCCATTTAACGGGGGTAATCAAAAGGTCAGTAACGATGGGGTGCTAGCGAGGACAGAACATTGGGTTACCTTCGCTTTCAAGGTCATCTTCTGTGAAAGCTATTCTTGAAAATTTGTACATGCCGTTGTTAAAGTACACATTGAACCAGGTGATTTGCATAAAAACAAAGGTCATGGTGAGGCTCCCACACAATAAAAAAACTTTCTTGGAATATCTGAATTAAAGAAAATTTTAAAAAATGGTTCAAATAATATTAAAACAAATTCAATAAGGTAATAAATGAGAGCTAGGACACGTTTTTTTCTTGGCATTTTCTAGACACATTATATTCAAGACATTATATTCAAGACATTATATTTAAGACATTATATTTAAGACATTATATTCAAGACCAGGCATGTCAAACACGGCGTTCGGGGGCCGCATGCGGCCCGCGACCGCCTTGCATGCGGCCCGCCTGGCAACCTCAAAAATTATCAAAATAATCTTAAACTATTACACTGGAAAATAAAAGATGACAAGCTACTTGAATTGAAAAATAGTATTTGTTAAACTGAACGAGATTGAGTCTGCAGTCAAAGCCAGCTACATTTTTCAAACTTAATTGCAAGCCATAGCAAATCATTTAGTGAAAGGAGTGTATCGTTAACTGTGGCAAGACCGCACTACAAACAGCGATGTCCTTGCGAACGCCGGTATGGACAGTATAGAGGGACTTCTTATGGTCCGGCAGTTACGCTGGGTAGGGCACGTATCCCGTATGGGAGACGAACGTATGCCTAAGGCAGTCTTTTTTGGTGAGCTGAAAGGTGGTCGAAGTAACAGAGGCGCCCCACGGAAACGCTTCAAAGACCAGCTTAGGCGCCAACTTTCCTTGGCTGACGTAGAAGAGAGCACCTGGTTGCATGCGGCCTCAGAACGAGACAGCTGGAGGTCACTCACGAAGGTTGCGGGATACACATTTGAGACCAAAAGAAAATCCACTGCCGAGGACAAACGCAGACGGCGAAAAGAAAATCTAAATCGAAAACCTGCGGATAATGGTTAGGCTTGGCCTGGATGTGACAAAATTTCTAGGTCACAGCTGGGGCTGCGCAGCCACGGGAAATACTGCACTCCTCGCTAATCCTCGAAGACCAGCCCTATTATCGTTAAAGCTGCCGAAGTAATTTGTCCAGAAAAGGTGAAAGTATTCAAAGTATTAGCGTTGACTAGGAACACTGTGGCAGATAGAATAAATGACATGTCAGTCAGCTCGCGTGAACAATTAAAGAACAAAATAAATTCTGAATTATTCTCATTGACGTAATGAGTCTATAATGAAAGCTACAAATCACCTCACCGTTCGAGATTATCTGATCAAAATTTGTCGTCAGTGATGATAGTGTCAGTGGCAAACAAACTTCCACCCGATATTAATAAACTTGTATCCCAGAAAGATGTCAAGCATCAGGACAGAGAAAAATATGCGCAATCATAGTAATTTTTAATTATTAAATTGTACTATAAATTTAGCTAACTAAGGGACAGGTATGCCATTAATTATTGTATTCTATTGTATTGTTTCTAATTTACATAAAACTAGTAAGCTGTTTTGCAACTGATTTTTGGCTGCGGCCCCTCATGCCATAGTAAGTTTTTTATGCGGCCCATACACCTTAACGAGTTTGACATGCCTGTTCAAGACATTATATTTAAGACATTATATTTAAGACATTATATTTAAGTCATTATATTTAAGACATTATATTCGAGACATTATATTCAAGACATTATATTCAAGACATTATATTCAAGACATTATATTTAAGACATTATATTTAAGACATTATATTCAAGACATTATATTCAAGACATTATATTCAAGACATTATATTCAAGACATTATATTTAAGACCTTGCGTTTTAGACGATTTGTGTATAATTAAATACGATGGTGTGACAAGGTCAATGTCATCAATCACCTGGGGCTCGAAAGCGGTCTTTTCTGGTGGTGTAGTTTTCAAAGTCAAAGAAAACTGTTGTATTAGCACTGTAGTGATAAAGCCTTATTTTATTTATGCTTTCAGTTTTACCAATGTTAATAACAGTAAGTAGATGTAATCGATTAAGTGACATCGCCTCATCATGATATGTACCCAATGTCATCGCGTGAGTCGTCTGCCACAATTCAAACCACGTTCTCTTGAAGAAGACGTTTTAATACGTCCTCGCCATTGCGATTCTAGAGTCTACCCGTGTTACTTACGCTTGAAAAGAAGGGGGGTGGGGGGTGAACATAGACTACTAAAATATGGTGTACCAAGTTCTGGTTCTGAGAATTACTTCAGCAGAAGTCCACCATACGTACTTCAGTGTAGGACAGATCGGCACGGTACATTAGAATGTAGGCCTTGGCGAGAACC
Organism: Biomphalaria glabrata; assembly: GCF_947242115.1. NCBI lineage: Eukaryota > Metazoa > Mollusca > Gastropoda > Planorbidae > Biomphalaria > Biomphalaria glabrata. Next base: position 14,204,483 of record NC_074725.1, on the reverse strand, counting down.
TGTGACGTGGTAACCTATGGTCTTATAACACCGTAGAAACACGCTATTGGTCTCCCCTGGCCGTAGGTTGCTGAACACACATCTGTATTCAGGCTTACTATGACGATTGGACTTGGCCTCTAGGGCCCCGCATGTTGGTATGAAGGGCTGACAGTTACAAAATATTTTTTTCCTATCGAGGGAGGGGGGGGGCATCCCACTGCAGTTGACCTCTGGTCAAGGGTCAAGTGTTTGGCCACCATCGTTAAAAATAACAACAATATAAAGAACTAATGCATCCTAATGTCTATCAATCAGTTGTCAGGGATATCTACAAAATGTTCTTTACCAAGATGTCAATAGCACAACAGTCTGCATTCATTTGTTCTTTGATAGTGGCTACATTCATTCATTCATACATTAATACATTCTTTGTTAGTGGCTACATTCATTCATTCATTCTTTGATAGTGGCTACACTCATTCATTCATTCTTTGTTAGTGGTTACATTCACTAATTCATTCTTTGATAGTGGCTACATTCATGCATTCATTCTTTGATAGTGGCTACATTCGTTCGTTCATTCTTTGATAGTGGCTACATTCATTCATTCATTCTTTCATAGAAACTACATTCATTCATTCTATGAATTAGACTTTAATTTATTCATTATTTGATAGTGGCTTTATTAGTTTATTCATTCTTTCATAGTGGCTACATTCATTCATTGATACATTAATACATTCATTAATAGTGGCTACATTCATTCATTCATATATTAATACATTCTTTGATAGTGGCTACATTCATTCATTCATACATTAATACATTCTTTGATAGTTATTATATTCATTCATCCATTATCTGATAGTGGCTACATTCGTTCGTTCATTCTTTGATAGTGGCTACATTCATTCATTCCTTCATAGTGGTTACATTCATTCATTCTTTTATAGAAGCTACATTCATTCTTTCATTCATTCTATAATAGTGTCTACTTTAATTTATTCATTATTTAATAGTGGCTTTATTAGTTTATTCATTCTTTCATAGTGGCTACATTCATTCATTCATTATTTCATAGTAGCTACATTCATTCATTCATTCTCTCAAATCGGCTACATTCATTCATTATTCGATAGTGGCTACATTTATTCATTCATTCATTCAAGGTGACGACATTTATTCATTCATTCTTTCATAGTTGCTATATTCATTCATTAATTCTTTGAAAGTGGCTACATTCATTTATTCATTCTCTGATAATGGTTACATTAATTTATTCATTCTTTGATAGTGGCTACGTTAATCCATTCATTCTTTCATTGTGGCTACATTCATTCATTCATTCTTTCAAATTACATTCATTAATTCTTTCATTGTGGCTACATTCATTCATTCATTCTTTCATTGTGGCTACATTCATTCATTCATTCTTTCAAATTACATTCATTCATTCTTTCATTGTGGCTACATTCATTCATTCATTCTTTCATTGTGGCTACATTCATTCATTCATTCTTTCAAATTACATTCATTCATTCTTTCATTGTGGCTACATTCATTCATTCATTCTTTCAAATTACATTCATTCATTCTTTCAAATTACATTCATTCATTCTTTCATTGTGGCTACATTCTTTCATTCATTCTTTCATTGTGGCTACATTCATTCATTCATTCTTTCAAATTACATTCATTCATTCTTTCTTTCAAAGTGACTACATTAATTCATTCATTCTTTCATTGTGGCTACATTCATTCATTCATTCTTTCAAATTACATTCATTCATTCTTTCATTGTGACTACATTAATTCATTCATTCTTTCATTGTGGCTACATTCATTCATTCATTCTTTCAAATTACATTCATTCATTCTTTCATTGTGGCTACATTCATTCATTCATTCTTTCAAATTACATTCATTCATTCTTTCTTTCAAATCACATTCATTCATTCTTTCTTTCATAGTGTTTACTTTCATTTATTCATTCTTTCATTGTGGCTACATTTATTTATTCTTTTATAATGGCTGCATTCATTTATTCATTCAGTGCCTCTGCATTTTTGTCTTACTCACATAAAATAATGATTAATGATGAATAATCTGTTATTGTTTGTGCTATAAAAGAGAAAGAGTGAGGGAGCTTGTGCTTTTATTCTAAAGGGAGCTTAGTAAAGAGTTATAGATTCTGAATGATTTATGTTCTCCTTGGGAGGAAAAGAAGTCTTGTAATACGTAGTCCAGCGTTTCACAACTGGATGAAAAGTGTCTCCAGACGTTACAGGAGAGAAATAAGGTCCGAATTAACTTTAAATCATTTCCAAAGATTAGAATAAGTGTCACACAGTTGTGTGATAAATCAAAGTCTACTTGGAAATGAAGATTTAATCAATGGTTGATTGCAGAAACAATTTTGGTTGACTATATTGGCTACTTGTGTAGAAAACACTGCTGTTCCTTTACACCAGGTTGAGAAGCCCTGGTGAGTATAATGGATGACGAAAGGTAACGTCTCTATGAAGTGTGTGTCACGTGCAAGTGACGGCGAGGGAAAACTGGCTGACGTTTTGGCTTGATGTAGCGTGAATCTAGATCTACTGGGAGTGTCAGAAGTACTAGTTGGGGAATCCGTCAAAATGATGGGTTGATAATAAAGCCATTTGATGAATAATGAAAGGAAACACTGTATGGCATGAAGACGAGTTACTCAAAGGTTAATAAAAGTTGACTGTCTGTTCTACTTGCCGTTGTGTCTGACATTAAATATGTCATTAAAGGATGTAGATTTACTATTTCCTTTTAAATTTCTTTTTTTTTTTTTGCCTATTTGAAATAGACTGAAAACTACTAAAAAAAAACTCAAGCGTTTTGTCCGATGCCAAGATTAAATCAGGTTTCAGTATAGGTTTTATCTTCAGAAACCAAAATAGTCTACTTACGTGAAGAACTGCTTGATCTAGATATAAATGCGCAGTACATCTCAAATGTAATACAATCGACTCAATTTTATAGACCGATATTAGATAGTTTATTCGACTCCATCCTAAAGTTACTGGTCACTGATTTAGGAATAGCTAATTGATCCCATCCAATGTTTCGGGTCTTTGATGTAGGACTAGTGGCTTCACCCCATTCTAATGTTACGGATCTATGATATAGGATTACTAATTAGACACATTTTTAATGTTTCAGATATCTGATTTAGAACTAGTTAGTTGACCCCACTCCATAGTTATAAATCTCTTATATAGGACTTGTGATAAGACCCATATTAATATTTCAGATATCTGATTTAGGACTAGTTATTGGACCTGCTATATATGTCACAGATAAGAAAAGTAATATGTTCTACCAGTGTTGTAGCTAGCGGTTTGGGCTCCCGATGGGTATGATCGTATTAGGGGCCCCTGCATTTTGACATTCGAATTCATGATATGAGATAATGTACTTAATAAATATATGTCAAGTTTGATCTGGTACTCTATATAAGTAATATTAATAACAAACAAAAATATCATTAAGACTCTTATAATGGAAAAATACCGTTGTATATTGGCAAGATAATGCACAAGTGACAAATCTCAATTTGAATCGCCTCACGTCGTGCTGTCTGTGCAGCAGAAGGCATCTATAACATCTGCTAGATCAATGCTGTCTAGTAGTGTTGACTCCATGTGAACAGCAAGATTACATGGCAGTGGCGTAATATTTAATGTAAAAAAAAATAGGACATTCATTGGGGGGGGGGGGGGGCACTCAAGTGGGAGCTGGGGGGGGGGAGGGATTTACGATCCCCCCTTCCCTCAGCACTGTTTTGTTGAGACGGCTTTAACAGTCTGTAGATGAGAGGCTCAGAGAAGAACAAGCAGGCTTACGAAGAGAAAGATCATGTGCACAGCAGATCTTCGTTCTACGAAATATTATAGTTCAGTTGAGTACCAACAACGGCTAACGATCAGTGTCTTAGACTTTAAGAAAGCGTTTGATAGTGTCCACCGAGAATCACTATGGAAAATAGTTAGAGAATGCGGCATCCCAGACAAATTCGTCCAGATCCTACGACACCTATACAGTCAGTCTAGTTGCTGTATTAAAACAGAAGAAGGAACAACAGAGTTTTTTACAATCAAGACAGGGGGCAATCCTATCTCCCTTCCTTTTCCTCCTAGCCATCGACTACATAATGAGGAGAGCAATGAACCAGACTGCATATGGTATTCCATGGCGTGAACAAAACCGAATGACGGACTTGAATTCGCCAATGACGGAGAGCCTAGACAGAGAGGCACCAAAAATTGGCTTCAGCATAAACTTAGATTAGACTAAAATTCTGCAAGTGGGACATAAGGCAAAGGGTGCCCCGTCAGAATTGGCGAGTCAAAGCTTGAAGAGCTGGACAAGTTCACGTACCTTGGCAGCATCATAACAAATGATGGAGATGCTTACCATGATGTAGCGTGCCGAATAGGAAAGGCAGGGAGCATTTTCCAAAGGCTGCTGCCTATTTGGACAAGACAAGCCATTGGACTCGAGACAAAATACACCTTCTCAAGACAATCGTCATTCCAACTGCAACATATACATGTGAGACATGGAAGTCATCTGTCAAAATTGAGAAAAAACTAAATGTGGCTCAACAAAAATGGCTGAGACGGATTTTGGGAGTCAGTTACACAGATCGGGTCTCAAACAAGGAAATCCTATGCCTAACTGGGAGTCGAACACTTAGTGAGGTTGTGACAGAGCGTCGCATGAGATTAGCGGGACATGTTCTACGACAAAATGAGCTACGCATACCAAGAGTTGCGATGACATGGAGGTCAAAACGAGGAAAGCGCAAACAAGGACGTCCTCGTATTACTTGGCGCCACACCTTCATGGAGGGCCTCAGAAACAGTGGACATCAGGTGGGAGGAGGCTTCAGACATTGCCAATGATAGATCTTTATTGAGACAGCTTACCGCCCAATGCGCGGAACGGCGCGGAAGGATCTAAGTCTAAGTAAGTAAGTCTTCCCCCACCCTGGCTACGCCACTGTCTTCTACAGTGCTCATCTAATAGTTCTTGATTAGCCTGAATTTTTATTATACAATTTAAGCAAATCGGCACACGAATACAACAAACAAAAGTCCGATTCTGTTTACAAACAAACTAAAATTATGTATGGAAGTTTTGTCATTCAAATAATATTTCCATTGAATACAGTAATACAGATTTATTTTTATTTTTTGTTTGTATATGTAATCATTTTTTGTATGCTAAATTTTTTATTGGAACTCTCAAAGTCTCTACAATGCAATTTATTTGCTTATGTTTGGGTTAAGGTTCTAAATAAAAAGAAAAGAAACTTTTCATTAGCATCTACAGTTGAGAAGAAAGATGAATGAGGCACAATGATGTATCGAGAATAGAAATAACATTTAGATACGTGCTGAATAGATTGTGGGGAAATAGCCTGGCATAATCACGTACACTCTATTTACTATCAAAACGATGTAAAAATATGTTAGACATGGGGCTTATTTTCTATCAAAACAGAATGTCGTAAAGACCGGTTAGACAAGGGCTTATTTTCTATCAAAATGTAGTTGTAAAGACTGGTTGGACTTGGGCTTATTTTCTATCAAAATGTAATGTCGTAAAGACCGGTTGGACATGGGCTTATTTTCTATCAAAACACAATGTTGTAAAGACCTGTTGGACATGGGCTTATTTTCTATCAAAATGTGATGTCATAAAGACCGGTTGGACATGGGCTTATTTTCTATCAAAACACAATGTTGTAAAGACCTGTTGGACATGGGCTTATTTTCTATCAAAATGTAATGTCGTAAAGACCTGTTGGACATGGGATTATTTTCTATCCAAATGTAATGTCGTAAAGACCTGTTGGACATGGGCTTATTTTCTATCCAAATGTAATGTCGTAAACACCGGTTGGACATGGGTTTATTTTCTATCAAAAGGAAATGTCGTAAAGACCGGTTGGACATGAGCTTATTTCTATCTCATTGCGAGCCTTTCAGGAATAAATGGCAAGCTTAAACTATAAATCAATTTTACGGTATGTTTGGGTTTAAGTTTTAGATTTTTTTTTTAATGATGATACTTACTTTTGCCAGAAGTCCATTGTGTTGAAAGATAGGATTCTTTGACTCAAAGTCAGACGAAACATAATCTGTAATTGTGTTAAGAACAAATGTAAAACTAGTTTTTTATAATTAGTATGTCAATGTGAAATGCATATAAATACATAAGACCAGAAATCTTAAAAAACAAGGTTACAAAGACGGTTTGTGTTGAAACAGAAACTCAAAATCGGCCCCCGAAGTGGTCCTCCCAGTCAAGTAAAAACTGCAGGTTTCAATATTTTCAGAAATAATATTAGAATGAAATTCTATCAAAGGCGTATGACAGAGAAGAATGGAGAAAGAAAGTTGACCGATCTGGTGTGGTGCCCCAATGGTCCAGCAGACAAAGGGATAGCCGAAAGTGAAGGTGAAGTTAGATATGAACCTGGCCTAATTATCAAATAATGATTATCTAATTATTTTTTAAATTGTCAATCTCTTATTGTAGGTCTCAATAACATATGTAAGACATTTCTGTAAAAAAAAAATCATTTAGTTATGCAATGAAGTGTAATGTTTGTGTACTACAGTTCATTAGATAGTATGAAAAAAATACTTATTGTTGTACTAAATTATATTCCGCTTATATATGCATATTAAATAGATTTTTTTCTTTAAAAGAAAAATTAATATTTTTCTTAGTAGTTGGTATGATAGAACTTACTTTACTAAGCAATACATTTGTAAAAATTTTTTTTATTTTGTTTATTACAAAAAATCGAAAACTGTTTGCATAAATTGAGTGTTCAAAATATTGTAAAATGTCATGTCCCTTACTAAATAGCCTCCTGTGTTTGTTACCATTAATAGTGAATAGTTATCAAAATGATTTATTTTTATGAAAAAACATTGTTGATTTTAAAAATTAAATTTTTCTCTTTCAGAAAGGAAAAAATAGCCGTTGCATCAGAACTTGAAAAGGTCTAAAATATCATGATGTCATATTTTCAATATCTTTTCTTGTTTACGAGATCTGAACAAGACGGACGGACGTATGGACAGAGTCCGACAGACAGACCACACAAAACTAATAGCGTCTTTTCCCCTTTCGGGGACGCTAAAAAAACACAACAGAAAGTAAATTGCAATGCATTTTTTAACCAGATGAACATAATTTTTTAGCTTTTGACAAGCGAAATGTCTTAATAATTAGCGTTACAAACGTGCTAATTGTGTCAACATAACCTAGCGAATATGTCATGCTAACCTTTCATGACTTTGAAGAAATTAATGTAAAAAAACAGATGTAGGCCTACTTTTTAATATTATGTCATTTCTTTTTTTATCAGCTCTGACGTACGTTGAAGCTAAGAATTGAATAAACGATCTAGTCCGACCCCATGGCTTTTTTTCCCAAATATGTACTTTCACTAACGAAGTCTAATAATAACGCAAAGCAGAGATGGTCAAACTACGCCCTGAGGGCCTGATCCAGCCAGTGACACAGTGCTGCTCAAAGTGTATAATAAAGCCCTAAAGGCTAAGTTCTATTGGTCTATGACTATGTGGTCTGTTAAGATGTGGCCTGTGAAGATGTGGTCTGTGACGATGTGGTCTGTTAAGATGTGGCCTGTGACGGTGTGGCCTGTGACAATGTAGCCCTTGAAGATGTGGCCTGTGACGATGTGGTCTGTGACGATGTGGTCTGTGACAATGTGGCCTGTGACAATGTGGTCTGAGAAGATGTGGCCTGTGACGATGTGGTCTGTGACTATGTGGTCTGTGACGATGTGGCCTGTGACAATGTGGTCTGAGAAGATGTGGCCTGTGACGATGTGGTCTGTGACTATGTGGTCTGTGACGATGTGGCCTGTGACAATGTGGCCTGTGACGATGTGGTCTGTGACTATGTGGTCTGTGACGATGTAGTCTGTGACGATGTGGTCTGTGACAATGTAGCCCTTGAAGATGTGGCATGTGACGATGTGGTCTGTGACGATGTGGTCTGTGACGATGTGGTCTGTGACGATGTGGTCTGTGACGATGTGGTCTGTGACGATGTGGTCTATGACGATGTAGCCCTTGAAGATGTGGTCTGTGACGATGTGGTCTGTGACGATGTGGTCTGTGACGATGTGGTCTGTGACGATGTAGCCCTTGAAGATGTGGTCTGTGACGATGTGGTCTGTGACGATGTGGTCTGTGACGATGTGGTCTGTGACGATGTGGTCTGTGACGATGTGGTCTGTGACGATGTGGTCTGTTACGATGTGGTCTGTGACTATGTGGTCTGTGACAATGTGGCCTGTGACGATGTGGCCTGTGACGATGTAGCCTATAACGATGTGACCTGTGACACTATATTTTTAGATTTAAATCATTGAGAGTTCAACATTTTACTCTCTTAAATGTATGTTTGGCTATACTCTTAATTAAGAATACACATTTTAAAAATAGATCTACAATTTACTTTCATTTTATAAAACGTAACAAGACAGCGAGATTTATATCTGATCTATATCTTTACTTATTATAGATCTACACTATTATACAGAAAACATTTCAACTTCTATTGGTAGGTACTATTTGTCTACATAAAGCTTATATCAGTGATGCCCAAAATACGGCCCTCGGGCCAGATCCGGCCCGCGACGTGGTTCCATCCGGCCCGCCGAAATGTTGGCACGGAGAGTAGACAACCTCCTCCAAAAAAAAAAAAAGGTTGACTTATGTATCTTTACCTACGTTAGGGCCCTCAATTTTTCTTTAATTGATTGGTACCATGACGTTTTACATTAGTGTGTTTATGAAATGAGAATCTACCACAAAAAGAAGACGGATCTTAATTTTTTTTTGTGGAGCATGACCATAAGCCAACATATTTGATTTGTAAAGAAAGTGTGGCTATTTAAAAAACAACAACATATAAACGTCAGTAAGAAACAAATATGACGACATTCTTGGTTTGAGCCGCGAATAAAAAGATAGTTCAACTACGCCTACAGATTGGAGGATCGATGGGAATATTTACCAAAAAGCGACAAGATGAATCGGTAGTAAAGCTAGCTACAATGTTGCTCTATTTTAAGTAGAGAAATTAAGACATTTTCAGACGCGTGAAAAAAATCGCTTAATGTAAGTACTAGATCCACGGGCTTCTAATCAATTAATTACAAATTCAGGTAAATTTCATTTCTTTTTTTTTTTTGTACCTTTTCGTTCATGTGGCCCGCGACACGAGTGTCAGAAATTATAATGGCCCGCAGGTCGAATTAGGTTGGGCATCACTGGCTTACATAATTGAAACAAAAACAAACTAAAACTTATCTTATCTTATATGATACAGACGTTACTTCAAAAAAGAAGATGATTACGTCCTACACGTCATGCATTTAGTCATGCATATTAACCAATGTCCTAAATTCTGCCAAGTCACTGGTTTTCCTGGTTAGCTCAGGCAACCCATTCCATGCTCTAATAGCGCATCTAATAACTTATTTATTTTATTTTATAGGTCAAGAATATAGATCTGTAGGCCTACACAGTCATTCTGCGCTTTGGTAAACCATCTATCTCTGTCATCAATGTAGCCTTTAGATGATACTTATCATACTAGAAATATCTAGATCTAGAAAGTCTAGATATACTTATTAACTTACACTTTATACATAGATATAATAATTTTTTTTTAAAATAATACATTCTTCAATAGCAGTCTACACCAAGACTAATGCCCTGACCTCACAGATAAACTGGTAGCCTACAAAATAAAGTCTATTCAATTCATACTTTAATCAAATATATGTAGGCCTACAAGCAAATATTTTTATTTGAAAGACGGATTTAGGTCGATTAGCTATTTTGATAGCTCCATTCATACTATTTTCACATTCTCTTTCTTATAGCATTATTATTTCGTTTAATTGTTTACAAAACACTCTCAGTGACTATATCGACAGTGATTCGCAAATTAAGACCCGCGGGCCGAGGGTAACATATGGCTAGTTATACATAAAACACTGAACCATAATTTTCACATATAAAAAACAGAATTTAATAAAATACCAAAGACACAAAGTAGGCTATAATATGTATTCCATATGCCAATTCTTACAAGTCTTCTATAATCAGGTCAAACACTTTGAAGACTTATAATAAATCCTTATTAAGAAAATCCAAGTTGAGTACTTAATATAATACCTATACACCAAAACAGAAAAATGAAGTGATTATAGTTTACCTGAAGAGATATTCTGGAGCGTTTAATTTTATAAATCAATATTTTTCCCCTTTTATTACAACGGATCATTATTATCCTCAACTATAACTGTAGTGCTGACATATCTAGAGCAGTGGTTCTCAAACTTTTTTGTCTCGTAGACCCCTTTACATGTTTGCTAGTTTTCGGTAGACCGCCTGCTTAACTTATATTTCACTTTTTGCAAATTCATCAACTCCATTTTTAAAACTAATTTGTAACTGTAGTAGGTGGAAGAGTGAAAAGGTAATTTAAAGCTACATATAAAGTTACAGAGATTTATCTTTTTTTTATTCATAAAATTAAAATTTAAGCCAATTAAAATAACAATTAATATTTATTACTGGAATAATTAAACACACTGGAATTTATTTTTATTTTGCACGTCTATTATCCGTTGCTATTTTTGCTATTGATATTATGTTTCATATAGGAATTTGTTGTTCAATGATGTAATCATCAAACATTAAATATTAATTTATCAATTAAGTGATATGCCTTATGTATCATTGTAAAAGTTTTCGCAAAGAGCAGTTTCTCTTGTATTTCTTGATCTTTCATGTGTGGCTCAAATATTGAGACTACGGAACTGTTTTCACTAACGTGACAACGGGCAAAGGTGAGTAACTGGCGCCTAAACCAGTCAGCTTCGAGCAGGATGGGCTCTTTAGCCTTGGCTAGCTACCCCTTAGTGGGTCAACCCTGTTAAAAATAAGGAGCCGGCGACCCTTAAGCAGTTTGCAGCAAACAGCACTACATTCTGTCAGAGCCAATGATACCGCTGATCTAAAACTTTATGCCTGTCGTTTGCAAAGAATTACATAAGAAGCCTTTCATTTGATTACTCATGCCCCCGATGTGCCCTTGATCTGTAGTGTTGCTGAAAGAAACTCTTTTATAATTTCAGATGTAGATTTGTGTAAAACAGTTTTTAAAACTACTTCAACGGCTGGTAAAATCAAGGTTTTACCTTTAGTGTTTTCCGTATTTTCCTATAAGTAATGAGATATTGTACGACGCTCACAAACCACCAACTCCTCTATGATGTCGAAGAGAGATTTTGTGAGTCTATTCTGAACTTTATCTTTGAGTGTTCGAAAGTTTTGAAAATGTTGATCTACTTTGTCAGGGTGGCATCATCTCAGATGATGTTCCAGCGCAATTAGTTTCATGTTGTCATAAAAAGGTACTAAGGCAGCCGCTTGCTTGACAAGGAAAGAATGAAGCCCAGTTTTAAATAATCAACGCTGTACAGTCTACTTTGTTAAACATTAGTTACATGTAGATAAAATTGAGCTATTCAAATAAGTATTGAAATTAAATGCAACAATTTTTCGTTTGAATAGCAGGATACATATTTAAAGGATGAACTAAGGTACAAATCACATATTTGTGTAGGAAATAATTATATAAATGGGATGTGAAAAATTAAATTAACGACCTACTTAAATGAAATCTATTATCGTAGACCCCCTTGGATATCTCATAGACCCCTAATTTATTTTTTCACTTTCGTAAACCCCTTGTAAGTCTTCGTAGACCCCTGGGGGTCTAAATAGACCACTTTGGGAATCACTGATCTAGATCTAGATCTAGTCTATTCATTTCAACCAGATTTATTAATATATATATATATATATATATATATATATATATATATATATATATGCATTCAACGTCACGTGACGCAGCGCGAGAGATTAGCGTTTGGTTTCCCATTGAACTCCATGTCATGCTCTAGTTCTGATGAAAGGTGACAGGAAGTCTCTGAAACGTGAGAGGACTCTATAGGGTTCTTTGGTGCAGATGTACAGCATAACACTCTAGAAGTAAAAAATAAGAGTTGTGCCCACGCATAGGGGACATTACTCTGGTAGCCAAGATTACTGGTTAAACTTTTTTTGTCATAACCTGAAAGAGTTCTTATTTCAAGTTTGTTTATATTCAAGTATCTATCGTAACATGGTGGCAGGGGCGTACACATTTAATAAAGGTAAACGATAACCAAGAGAATATATAGAAGCTTAAAGAAAATATAAGAAAACTAGCTAAATTGGCAACTGCTAACAGATATTTCCCAGTAACGCAACCGCTATTGCAAACAGGCAATATGGCGGCCAATTGGAAAAGATTCAGAAGAGACTGGGATAACTATGAAAAGGCCACGAAACTCACAACAGAGACAGAAGATATACGTGTAGCAACACTAATGACCATAATTAGATTGAGGCAACAGACGTGTTTGATTAATTTAAAAAAGGGCAGGAGACAAAAATAAATTAAATTTTAAAGAGTTTTGAAGAGTTCTACGTTGGGAGAACCAACGAAACATATGAGAGATATGTCTTCAATACGAGAAGACAAGAAGAGGACGAGAACATTGACTCGTACATAACTGCCCTGAAGAAACTGGCAAGCAGCTGCAATTTGGATAAACTAGAAGAGAGTCTGATTAGGGACCGAATTATCTTAGGGGTTAGAAGTGAACACTTAAAGATGAAACTGTTGCAAGGCGATAAACTAACCTTACAGAAATGCAGAGATGTGTGTAGGATATATGAGAGATCTTAAAGACAAATGAAGGATATTAGAGAAGGAAGAAACGAACTTTTGGACAAAGCAACAATTGAAAGAATCTCAACGTCAGGCCCAAAATACAGAAAGGAATATCAACAGAGTGACAAGGGGCCAAGACAAAATAAAACTTGTAAATTTTGCAAGGGCCACAATGAATACATAAAGGGAAAATGTCCGGCCTGGGGAACATCGTGTCACATTATTGGAGGCAGGAATCATTTCGCCTCAGTCTGCAAAAAGAAAATATACAGCATTACTCAAGCAAAGACACAGAGCAACATAGACTCAGACACAGAAGAAGAAGAAGCTACACTCCAAACTGAATGGGTAATGGCAATGAATGGCCCCAAAAAGCATAGGATGACGGCCGTCATGATGATCAACAACCAAAGAGTCAGATTCCAAGTGGACAGTGCCGCCGACGTCAATACCATAAACGAAAAATGTGTGTGCCCAGACCAGATAGTACCTACGTCCCAGAGATTAACTATGTGTGCCCAGACCAGATAGTACCTACGTCCCAGAGATTAACTATGTGTGCCCAGACCAGATAGTACCTACGTCCCAGAGATTAACTATGTGTGCCCAGACCAGATAGTACCTACGTCCCAGAGATTAACTATGTGTGCCCAGACCAGATAGTACCTACGTACCAGAGATTAACTATGTGTGCCCAGACCAGATAGTACCTACGTCCCAGAGATTAACTATGTGTGCCCAGACCAGATAGTACCTACGTCCCAGAGATTAACTATGTGTGCCCAGACCAGATAGTACCTACGTCCCAGAGATTAACTATGTGTGCCCAGACCAGATAGTACCTACGTCCCAGAGATTAACTATGTGTGCCCAGACCAGATAGTACCTACGTCCCAGAGATTAACTATGTGTGCCCAGACCAGATAGTACCTACGTCCCAGAGATTAACTATGTGTGCCCAGACCAGATAGTACCTACGTCCCAGAGATTAACTATGTGTGCCCAGACCAGATAGTACCTACGTCCCAGAGATTAACTATGTGTGCCCAGACCAGATAGTACCTACGTCCCAGAGATTAACTATGTGTGCCCAGACCAGATAGTACCTACGTACCAGAGATTAACTATGTGTGCCCAGACCAGATAGTACCTACGTCCCAGAGATTAACTATGTGTGCCCAGACCAGATAGTACCTACGTCCCAGAGATTAACTATGTGTGCCCAGACCAGATAGTACCTACGTCCCAGAGATTAACTATGTGTGCCCAGACAAGTTAGTACCTACGTCCCAGAGATTAACTATGTGTGCCCAGACCAGATAGTACCTACGTCCCAGAGATTAACTATGTGTGCCTAGACCAGATAGTACCTACGTCCCAGAGATTAACTATGTGTGCCTAGACCAGATAGTACCTACGTCTCAGAGATTAACTATGTGTGCCAAGACCAGATAGTACCTACGTCCCAGAGATTAACTATGTGTGCCCAGACCAGATAGTACCTACGTCCCAGAGATTAACTATGTGTGCCTAGACCAGATAGTACCTACGTCCCAGAGATTAACTATGTGTGCCTAGACCAGATAGTACCTACGTCCCAGAGATTAACTATGTGTGCCAAGACCAGATAGTACCTACGTCCCAGAGATTAACTATGTGTGCCCAGACCAGATAGTACCTACGTCCCAGAGATTAACTATGTGTGCCCAGACCAGATAGTACCTACGTCCCAGAGATTAACTATGTGTGCCCAGACCAGATAGTACCTACGTCCCAGAGATTAACTATGTGCGCCCAGACCAGATAGTACCTACGTCCCAGAGATTAACTATGTGCGCCCAGACCAGATAGTACCTACGTCCCAGAGATTAACTAAGTGCGCCCAGACCAGATAGTACCTACGTCCCAGAGATTAACTATGTGCGCCCAGACCAGATAGTACCTACGTCCCAGAGATTAACTATGTGCGCCCAGACCAGATAGTACCTACGTCCCAGAGATTAACTATGTGCGCCCAGACCAGATAGTACCTACGTCCCAGAGAATAACTATGTGCGCCCAGACCAGATAGTACCTACGTCCCAGAGATTAACTATGTGCGCCCAGACCAGATAGTACCTACGTCCCAGAGATTAACTATGTGCGCCCAGACCAGATAGTACCTACGTCCCAGAGATTAACTATGTGCGCCCAGACCAGATAGTACCTACGTCCCAGAGATTAACTATGTGCGCCCAGACCAGATAGTACCTACGTCCCAGAGATTAACTATGTGTGCCCAGATCAGATAGTACCTACGTCCCAGAGATTAACTATGTGTGCCCAGATCAGATAGTACCGACATCCCAGAGATTAACTATGTGCGCCCAGACCAGATAGTACCTACGTCCCAGAGATTAACTATGTGCGCCCAGACCAGATAGTAACTACGTCCCAGAGATTAACTATGTGCGCCCAGACCAGATAGTACCTACGTCCCAGAGATTAACTATGTGTGCCCAGACCAGATAGTACCTACGTCCCAGAGATTAACTATGTGTGCCCAGACCAGATAGTACCTACGTCCCAGAGATTAACTATGTGTGCCCAGACCAGATAGTACCTACGTCCCAGAGATTAACTATGTGCGCCCAGATCAGATAGTACCTACGTCACAGAGATTAACTATGTGCGCCCAGACCAGATAGTACCTACGTCCCAGAGATTAACTATGTGTGCCCAGATTAGATAGTACCGACGTCCCAGAGATTAACTATGTGTGCCCAGATCAGATAGTACCGACGTCCCAGAGATTAACTAATTGCGCCCAGACCAGATAGTACCTACGTCCCAGAGATTAACTATGTGTGCCCAGACCAGATAGTACCTACGTCCCAGAGATTAACTATGTGTGCCCAGACCAGATAGTACCTACGTGCCAGAGATTAACTATGTGTGCCCAGACCAGATAGTACCTACGTCCCAGAGATTAACTATGTGTGCCCAGACCAGATAGTACCTACGTCCCAGAGATTAACTATGTGTGCCCAGACCAGATAGTACCTACGTCCCAGAGATTAACTATGTGTGCCCAGACCAGATAGTACCTACGTCCCAGAGATTAACTATGTGTGCCCAGACCAGATAGTACCTACGTCCCAGAGATTAACTATGTGTGCCCAGACCAGATAGTACCTACGTCCCAGAGATTAACTATGTGTGCCCAGACCAGATAGTACCTACGTCCCAGAGATTAACTATGTGTGCCCAGACCAGATAGTACCTACGTCCCAGAGATTAACTATGTGTGCCCAGACCAGATAGTACCTACGTCCCAGAGATTAACTATGTGTGCCCAGACCAGATAGTACCTACGTCCCAGAGATTAACTATGTGTGCCCAGACCAGATAGTACCTACGTCCCAGAGATTAACTATGTGTGCCCAGACCAGATAGTACCTACGTCCCAGAGATTAACTATGTGTGCCCAGACCAGATAGTACCTACGTCCCAGAGATTAACTATGTGTGCCCAGACCAGATAGTACCTACGTCCCAGAGATTAACTATGTGCGCCCAGACCAGATAGTACCTACGTCCCAGAGATTAACTATGTGTGCCCAGACCAGATAGTACCTACGTCCCAGAGATTAACTATGTGTGCCCAGACCAGATAGTACCTACGTCCCAGAGATTAACTATGTGTGCCCAGACCAGATAGTACCTACGTCCCAGAGATTAACTATGTGTGCCCAGACCAGATAGTACCTACGTCCCAGAGATTAACTATGTGCAATAGAACGGTGATGGAGCCAAAATGAAAAGCTACGTTGATAACCACCAATCTAAAGACTAATGAGAAATTCAATGTAGAGTATGTGGTAGTACCAAATGATCTAACATGCCTGCTAGGATTATCAACACTGAGGAAAATGGAACTTATTCACATAAATGAAGAACACAATACCATTATTATTTACTACTCAATGTTTTTTTTAATCACACGCTACATTTTTTTTTGGGGGGGGGGGGGAAGGCCCACCAGCATATTTTTAACCCGGCCCACGAAGTACTTCGCTACGCCACTGCCCCAATCTCTGTTGACAAAAGCTAGACATCAATACCCCGACATGGGAGGCTTAGTCACAGAACTAGAGTAAGTAGGACAAGGCCTAACTCCGATACTACTAACAAATGTCGAAAGTGTGGTTGTAGAGGACTTAATTATACACTACGCACCATAAGCAAATTGCCAAAGTAATACAGTGACATGCGACCTTCATTCATGATTTGACAGCAGTAAACGAATGTCTTCCCGTATCAAAACGCGTCGCTTGTTGCTAGTAAGACCAGAATCTGTTTTGTGTTATTAGTATCTTGAAATCAAGCAAAGCTAAAAATGTTCAGGGCCGTTAATTATTTCTACAATCTTCCAGAAAATGAATATCTTGCGAAATGTATTTAAACAAGGATAGGAAATTTCGGAGAAAGTTTTAATTTGGGCTATAAATTAAATCAGTATTCTCAAATTTGATTTAATTTTTATTTATTGAATATTTCTTTAATTATAGTGTATTATTTTTACCAAATTATTACATTTTTACTACCTTTACTATTTTAGCTGTGAATAGACCTTGTTTTTAATGATTTAACTGTAGAGAAGTTAGTCCCTAGTGTGTAGAGGGGGAGTGATTCTTAAAGGATTACGGGCACGACATGGCCTAAATTGTGCCGATGTGCCTAAACTCAAACCCCCCCCATTATTGTATAGAAATAATCTTATTCATGAGGTTTGTGCAATTAAATGTATTAAGTTTAATCAGAATCTCCCTGTGCGGTCGAGATTATTTTAAATATGCAGCACTTCAATGTGTGTGTGTCACTACGTGTCTTTATCTAGAACAGCGGTTCTCAACCTTTTTAGCTCCGCGACACATTCATACAATGTTCCACTAGTTGACGACCCTAACCCTAGGACTAGATAAATGTAACTTAGCTAGTGTTATAAAATCGTTACCAAAATGTACACATCTGATATCCACAATATGAATTTCATTAATAGAGATTGAACATAGTAAAAAAATTAATTTAATGTAAAATGAATTCGCTCTTCAATTTTTTAAAATATTTTTTTTTTTACTTTCATTTACTTACTTTAAAATTGCATTTTAGATAAATCATTTTTTTTTTTATTCATAACTGAAAATTTTGAAGGTATTGCTAATCGTAGGAAAAGTATTGTCTTTGATACAGTAAACTACATTGCTACAAAATTGTAGCGTCAGTATTTTCAAACACGCCACAGTTATTGCAAAGGTTGACCTTGTTTTTATTTCACTAGATTAGGAAATTCACATTTCCTTTATCAAGTTTATTTCTGTGTTTAGTATTAAAGAACTAACAGGCAGAGATATGTTGTTGGATATGGAAGAGGAAGTTGTAAACAAAATCTCCAATAGAACAAAATAGTGTAAGTGACATTGTTATTGATGTAATACTCGTAGCGGTGTTTGCGTTACTTATATAGGTCAATACATAATACAGTGAGTTACGATGAATTCTCATGGTGACTCATTCTGTACCAAACTTTGAAAATCCAGACCGGCATCCTAGCATGCTTAGAGCACCATCTGTGCAGACACCACAAATATTTTTCCAAGAGGTCTTTCACTTTTAACAAAAAACACCACCAACTTTGTCCATGACATCACGTGTTCTATGGGTCGTTTCAAGAGTTTGCATAGAAACTAATCTTCAAACTCGCCAGTATGTATGCATCGTACACATCTCATGTACACCAGTAATTGGGAACAATTTGTAACGTCTGTGGATTCATCAAGCTGGATGGTAAATATTGAAAAAAATCAAACATCATTTCCTGAAATACCAAATTGATAACATCAAAAGACATGTCAACTATTCTCCAATAAACAGTGTCATTAGATATGGAAATTGCACTCAAGTTATAAACGAATTCGTCTCCAGTCATAACTATTGCAATGTAGAGGCGGCTGACAATTACTCCTTGGTAATAGTGTGAGGTTTCAGAGCTCAGACAATTCTGAGAGCCTCCAAATAAGAATCTTCAAGGGCTGCTCTGTTTAATTATGGTACTTACCATCTGAGTCTGAATTTTTTGACTCCGTCAACTTTTAAAACTAAAATACTAAAATATTGGTAAAGCTCGGACGTTGTTCAGCCTCAAATATTTGCAGGGAGAACTTCTTTTACAATTGATGAATTCTTTTGTTTTCTTAACATTCTTGTGTCCATGCTCATGTGTTGTTCCTTAATGAAATTATATCCTTCAATAACATGGACTATAATACGATGGCGTTTCTTTGATTCAATTTCTTCACCACGTGATTAGAGCCTCCCCATAGAAATGCTTAATCCCGTAATGGTGTTTCGACACATTTAATGGTCATTAATTTCAATTGTTGAAAAAAAAAATTCCTTAGCAACAAAGATGTGGTCTGCATATCTAGTTTCGAATAAAATTATATACAAAAAAAAAGAACGCTAAGAATTAATTCCACACGTCAGTCAATGTATAAAACAACGCTTGACTACCTCAATGTATAAAACAACGCTTCACTACCTCAATGTATAAAACAACGCTTGACTACCTCAATGTATAAAACAACGCTTGACTACCTCAATGTATAAAACAACGCTTGACTACCTCAATGTATAAAACAATGCTTGACTACCTCAATGTATAAAACAACGCTTGACTACCTCAATGTATAAAACAACGCTTGACTACCTCAATGTATAAAACAACGCTTGACTACCTCAATGTATAAAACAACGCTTGACTACCTCAATGTATAAAACAACGCTTGACTACCTCAATGTATAAAACAACGCTTGACTACCTCGACATTTTCTACAAAATAAATTCATTCGTCAAATGCCAATATTTATAAGACTTACATATTCAGGCACATAGTATCCTCAAGAAAACTAACAGGACATTTTGTCTGTGAACTTAAGTGAATAAAGTCCACTCACTGTATACAATATTGCAACAATAAGTCGTCGTATCAACTCCTGCCTGTATATACTTCACGCGTGCCTTATTGATCTGTGACTCGTGTGAGAGAAACAGAAGACATAAAGTCTTTGTTAGCTCATCGCAATACGTATATTAAGGGACAACTCCTTTGTTGTTGAGTGTAAACATCAGGACTGGACTTCATTAAAAGATGATTCTAACACGCACGTCAAATATAGAGCAGGCTATTATTTGAAATAGATTTGTACAGTATTGTTGTTGTTTTTACGGGATGGCGAGTTCTTGATGGCCACCTGCTTGGACAAAAAAAAAAAAGACATCCAACTAGAAAAATAAATATTTAAAGGGGGGGGGGGTTAGAAAAAAAGGCGTATGCCCTGGTAGGTGAGAAAATGTGTCACTAGTTTCTTGTTACATTGACACTAGAACAGAATATTAGCATCGCAAGGCCACGGCTGTATGATGTTGACAAGTAAATACAAGTTTATTTAAAACGATGACGTAATTTCCATAACCATTAATAGAATGGAAGGTTCAAGAAGAGGTCAAGGACGTAAACTGGAGAGTGTATAAAAAGATACATTGTCGGTTTCGGGAGAGGACCGACTAGAGTAAATGTATTTAAATTAAAAGGTTTTGTACACTTATGAAGTGTGTATATATTTCTTGAGATTCCAAGTTCTTGAATAAATGTTTTGTATTTATTAAGAATTTTTAAAATATAATTTACATTAGTAACTCGGCATCACGATATTGTTTGTGTGGTCCAAAGTATACCCTCTAATGACATCCCAATTCTACATAGACAAGCCTGATGAAATTGAACTAGAAACATGCGTAGGACGTTATCATCTTTTTTGTTAAAGTAACGTCTATATTTGATAAGATAAGAAGAAGAAGATAATTCATTTAACAGAGAAATCCGTTCGAAGTTGAAACACCAGAAACGCATTGTCGGATCAACACAATTCATCAAAACATCGTAACACCATACCGAGAGACATCGTAACACCATACCGAGAGACATCGTAACACCATACCAAGAGACATCGTAACACCATACCGAGAGACATCGCGACACCATACCGAGAGACATCGTAACACCATACCGAGAGACATCGCGACACCATACCGAGAGACATCGTAACACCATACCGAGAGACATCGTAACACCATTCCGAGAGACATCGTAACACCATACCGAGAGACATCGTAACACCATACCGAGAGACATCGCGACACCATACCGAGAGACATCGTAACACCATACCGAGAGACATCGTAACACCATACCGAGAGACATCGTAACACCATACCGAGAGACATCGTAACACCATACCGAGAGACATCGTAACACCATACCGCGAGACATCGCGACATCTCGCACTCCAGCACTAACATATTGTGTCACTTTGTTGTCAGAGAGCTGTGTTTAGGATTACATATGTCTTCAAGTGTGTGTTAATTAGTGAATTAGATATTGAAAAACACACTCAAAGAGAGAGAGAGAGAGAGAGAGAGAATGTAGTCAGAGAGCTGTGTTTAGGATTACATATGTCTTCAAGTGTGTGTTAGTGAATGAATTAGAAATTGAAAAACAGAGAGAGAATGGAAGGTCTTCACTCAAATAAAAAGAGACCTTAATGAAAGATAGAAGATATGAAACGAACTCTGAAATCAACAAGCACTTCAACATCCTCTCATAATAGATACACTGACCAGTGTTCACTTCCCTACGTCCACCCACAGCGGTCAGTATCATATTTTTCCATCCTAACCCTTTTAACTACCTTTCTTCATGTAATTATCCACACCCCCTCACACCCCCTCGATGTCTAATCCCCTTGTGGACGCAATGGTCATGGGATCCAATCCCGCTACCCACCATCCTCTTACTATGAGACGATGTAACTTAACTTTTTTGTTTGTTTAATAAATGGCACAACCACTGGAGCCAAACCGAGCACAGAGCAGAGTTATGTTAGAGCACAGTCAAGTTAAGGCAGAGTTATGTCAGGGCACAGTCACATTCAGGTTAGGGCATTCATATTAAGGCAACTTCAAGTTAAAGCCCACTTAAGACAGAGTCGAGTTGTGCAGATTCAATTGTAATTTTTGACTAACTTGAATTCAATTTTGACTATTTTGCCTGGCGCAAAGACGTTAAGAAAACTTAAATAGACCACCAGCCTTTCCAAAAAAAATTACTGCTTACAGTATCTAATGAAACCTAGGACTGGTTCCTCGGACTTTTTTTTTTTGCGATGCTCCGGTCAACGCCATTTTTTTTTACAATGAATATGACCTGCATATGGAAAGGGTTGAACATTACTGATATAGCCTTTCAAGTGTAACAAAGAAAACAAGCCCGAACGGTGTTAAGTCCGCTTCTATTTTTTTTGATCTAAGTAATAACTATTGATAAAATGTCATAAAATACTAAAAAATTCAAAATAGAATCGACACTTGTTTTACATTTAAGTAAAAATCGATGAAAGTAGCTCGCTGTGGGCAAGTGCGAATAAAGAACTAAAGATGGATTTTATTTGGAAATGTTTATGGGACAGTAGATTGTGGAGAGTTGGGGGGGGGGGGTATGACACACTCAGCTTAACGCACCTTGCCCGGGTGACACAGATCCTAATGAAGCCACTGGTTTTAGACTACTAACTAAACAGTAAAACAAACAAATATTTAGAAAAAAACAGACTAAGAAATACTCAGAAAGATTCAAAGATAAAAAGCACATTTATTGTTCCATTTGCTAAGTAGTGCCATTAGAGGATGGAATGGGTTGCCTGAATCAGTAAAAAAAAATGACATTAAGCTCAAGTCTCTAAATGACATGCATGACTAGATGGACACATGAGTACGCGAAGGAAGAAGTTATCTTCTTTCAAGGGAACGTCCGGATTTATAAGATATCATTATAATTATTAGGTATAAGATAAAACAAGTATTAGGTAGAGATATTATAAGTATTGGGTATTTAAAAAAAAATGTTTCACAAATCTTAGGTATACGATGTTACAAGTATAACATATATAAGTGTTAGGTATAAGATTCACACGTGATACCAAATATACCAAAAGTATTAGGTATAAAAAAATCACAAAAATTAGGCAAAAGATATCGCAAGCTTTAGGTATAAATATCACAAGTTTTAGGTATACCATATGAAAGTATTTGGTATAGAATATCACAAGTATTAGGTGTAAAATATTAAAAGTATGAGGTACAACATATAACAAGTATTAGGGTATAAATATTACAATTATTTGCCTAATATTAGATATAAAATATCACAAGTATTAGGTATAAAATATCACAAGTATTAGGGTATAAAAATCTCATTTATTTGTCTATTAACTCTATCTATAATTATCTTAGTATTTCTATGTATAATTCTCTTCCTGGCTCAATAGTTTGGACACAACGTAAAGGAAAGATCACTCTTTTATTTTTGCAAGTCGAACGGACTAGAGTTACCCTAAGTAATTTAAGAGGGGAAAAAAGAGGGGAAGGGGAGAGAGAGAGCAGGTAGTATTCACCCTTCACTAAATAGCAGGGCCGGACTTAACCATTGTGGGGACCTATGCGATACGGATTTTGCTGAGCCAAGTTTGGGTAGAGATACGGATAATAAGTGAAAATAAAGAGTTTGTATTAGAAAATAAATTCGTCTTTGCATTTTATTCATTCTTTACTACGTACAGAATTACTACACGAGCCTTGCGTGTAGCGAAGTCATACAGTATATCATAAAAATTATATTTCCTACATAGATCACGCTCAATAGCAAGAATTAACAAATGTTTCAATCTATTTTTGAGAATTGTTGACCTCAAGTAATTCTTCATTAATTTGAGGCGCGAAAAGCTTCTTTCACTAGATTCCACAATTACGGGTATTGCATAATGACGTTCTTTTTTATCGCGCGTAGGATTGGCGTTTTCCATATTGAATGACACCCCAAAATGACAATTTTTGTCTATATATTTCAGGAGATTTGTATGAGTTTTCAAAAGATTTTAATAATTTCCGGATATTTCCAGGACTTTTCCGTATATTTTGCAATTTCAAGAGATTTCCAAGAGCTCCTGGTAAATCGACAGGAGGCCGCGGGAAATCTGTTATAAATTATAAAATGGTTTAATTTATTAATCTATACACCTAGAATTTACCCGGGTCCTATGAAAGTGCGGGTCCTATGAAAGTGTGGGGCCCACTGCGGTAGCATAGTTTGCAGTAGTCTATGACCGGCCCTGCAAAATAGCGGCGTATGATACGCCGCCGGTCGATATGTTAGGTATAAAATATCAAAAGTATTAGTGTATAAAAATCACAATTATTTGCCTAGTATTAGGTATAAAATATTAAAAGTATGAGGTATAACATATTACAAGTATTAGTGTATAAAAATCACAATTATTTGCCTAGTATTAGGTATAAAATATTAAAAGTATGAGGTATAACATATCACAAGTATTAGGGTATAAAAAAATCACAATTATTGGCCTAGTATTAGGTATAAACTATTTTTGACAACGTTTTTATTCTCACCGTTGTCTTTACTTAATCCATAAAAGAAACTTGCGCGACATTGATATTTGTTTTTGGACGTATTGCACAAACTATCACGTGACCCTTGTCCACGAAGAAAGGACAAGATACCGAAGACGTCATGGAGAGTGGTAAGAGTTGTGTTCCCTTTGCTGTCATGTCGTCTTGAATGTGGTGACAGGCGAGAGAGAGAGAGAGAGAGAGAGAGAGAGAGAGAGAGAGAGTACAATAAGATGTAATGAAGGGGTCGCATTGAGTGCAGTGGTTCCTATTTCCTTGATGAAGACGTTAAGAAAGAACTCATTACCAGAAGAAATAAATTAGAATGTGATCCAGATCATCAATTACAACAGCAAAATAATTAACAATGCATGGGCGTAGCCATGGGGGGGGGGAGGTCCAACTCCCCACCCCGAAATGAAAATCCACCCCCCCCTAAAGTAGGGTCCAGGTCGTAGTTTAGTGACTGATATTTTGCTTAGATTTTGTTTATTTTAGGTGAGATTTTAATAATAATAATAATGACAATAATAATCTTTATTGTCCGTATGGAAATTTGTCTTACAATTTGTGCATTACTCCAAACAAAACCTTGTAACTAGAAAAAAAAATGTACATTCACACCAGACTCACTCATAATTTACATGTGAAAAGTTTATATCAAATTGTTTCCATTTAATGATTTGATTGCCAGGGGAACAAAAGAGTGTTTGTGTCTGTTTGTCTTTGCTATCGGTGTCTTGTATCTCTTTTGTGATGGTAAAATAACAAAATCCTGACCCAAAGGGTGATTTTTTATTTCTTGAATCTGTTTAGCTTTTTTATGGATGTTTTTCTCAAACAGCTGCCCAAATGGGATTTGATTTTTGCCAATGCCAATAATACTAAACCATCATTGCCCCAGTGCGGACAAGGGGGGGGGGGTTAAATCCCCCTCTTCTATAAAACAAAACAATTAAAAAATTGCAAACGACAATCCCCATTTTCAAAGAGCATAGCTAAGGAAGATTTTGATTAACGATAAAACCACCTCTTCAATATAAGACTATCCATTCATCAGTCACCAGAATCTATGAGCGTAGCCAAGAGGGGTTTTGTGTTTAAAACCCCCCTGCAGTGGGGTTTCCAGCTAAAAAAAAACCTCTTCAATATAAAAAAGCAAATGTCACACACAAACTTCTAAGAGCGTAGCCAAAAAGGGTTTGAAGTTTAAACCCCCTTCAGCGGGATTTGAAGCCAAACAATACCTCTTCAATATAAAAAAAAGCAAATTACACACTAAAAATTATATGAGCGTAGCCAAGCCAAGGGAGAATTTGAGTTTAAAACCCCCTGCTCCAGAGGGCTTTTTTTAGTTTTGAGTTGAAAATCCCCCTACAAAAATTTTGAGGATAAAAAATCTCTCTCTTCAATTTTAATCTAAAGCAAACTACAGTCACCAAATTCTATGACCGTAAGTAAGGGGGTTTTGAATTTTAAAAAACAACAAAGTAAGTCCTGACATTTTTTAGTTTAAACCCCCCAACAGATGATTTTGACGATAAAACTTCCATTTTCGATATAAAATCTAAAGCAAACTAGTCACCTGATTCCAAGAGCTTGTAGCCAAGAGAGGTTACTAATTTCTACCAGTGGCTAGGCTCCATTACTAAATTGCAGTGAATAGTCATCTGCCAAAATTGAAAAAGACTAAATGTGGCTCAACAAAGACAGATTTTAGGAGTCAGTTATAGAGATCGGGTCTTAATCAAGGAAATCCTATGCCGAACTGGGAGTCGACCCTTTGGTAAGGTTGTGACAGAGCGTCGCATGAGGTTTGCGAGACATTTTCTCCCACAAAATGAATTACGCATACAAAGAGTTGCGATGGCATTAAGGCCATTACGAGGAAAACGCAAACAAGGACAACTTGGCGCCACACTTTCATGGAGGTCCTCAAAGCAGATGGGGAAAGAGGCTTCAGAGATTGCCAGTGACAGATTTTGTGGAATAAACTTGCCGCCCAATGCGCCAAACGGCGCGGGAGGATATAAATAAGCAAGAATAGCAGATTAGGTTTTTGAAATAAAATTTTTAATAGCAGTATAATGCACTGCGGATACCTCAGAATATGCATTTTGTTGGCTTTCAATACCGGAAATAGTGCTTGGCGGCGGGGAGGGAACTCGCAGCGCTCCTGCAGACCCCTTGCTGGCGAGGGCGGAGGAACCTACAATAAAATTTTCCGAAAGAATAATCGGTCAGAATGTAATAAAGAATATTTATGTACACACACACACACATCCATCCATACATACAACCATAAATATATATATTTGCGGGTAGGGGAGAAAAATCCACCCCCCTTATCCACCCACCCATCCCCCCCCCCCCCCGAAAAATGAATCCTGGCTACGCCCATGTAACAATGAATATCGAAAGATACGTATTGATTGCTCACTGCCAACTTTAAAAATGAATTATTTAACAAAAAAAGCTACATGAATTTTTATCGCATTTAAAAATTTAAAAGAAATAAAGCAACCAGACTTCTGATGTTACAATTTCTTCTTCCTTTAGTTTTGTATAGTCTGTTCGTCTGTCTGTCTGTCTTATATTGACCTTTATAAAAACTAGAAAAGCTATTCAAGTAAATTTCATCATATTGCACCTAATGCACACTAAAATGCATATTGCATGAATATATCTTTCAACCTTTTTTAAAATACAAAATTGAGATTTAAGAGGCAGCAAAATATCATTTTCATGTTCTACAAACATTCTGAAATTGTTGAGTCCAAGTTCAGGAATCTTGTTTAGGCTACCTGGCTTAAAGCTCTACACTCTACATAATAATAAAGTGTTTGATCCTAATCACTTAGAATTGACATATAGGAAAATTATTGATATCAGGGTAGGAAATCATCTAGTTTGATTTTCATATGATTGTACAATACTCAGGCAGTATTCCAGAAATGGGGTGTTGGGGGTCAGGGATATTAGATATTGTGTTGATTGATCTGGTGTAGAGGATCCTTGTATCATTTTTCTGTATCTGGTGGCTTCAATAGGTAGTTACTGTGTCTTTGCTATTAAATAATATTTCTATTACTATTATTATATTTTTAGGTTAATCACTTTTCAATTGTTTATGATTTAATACTTGTGAATTATGAGAACTTACAAATAATTTTTTTTTAAAAGCCCACAAAAGAGGCAAGAGGGTCCATAAAAGAAGCATATAAAGCCCCCCCAAAAAAAAAAAGGCTAAGAAAAGAGGCCTAAGGATTCCTATGATGATAGAGCTAAAATTGAATAGGGCAGATTCTGAGGTTTCCTATTTAAAAGGATTGCAGCAGAATAGGTCATGACCAATGAGTTGAGGAATTAAAAGTTTTAATCTAAGAAAGATCATTTTCAATAACAACTTATAATTAGTATTCAATAAAGAAATGGGTCTATAGTCATTAACAGAGGCAGGCACGACATGGCTTAAATTGTGCCGATGTGCCTCAAATCAAAAAAAAAAAATCATTAACAGAGGTGTTGTTTTCCAATTACTTTGGTACTAGTGTGATGTAAGCCTCATTAAACTGGGCAGGACATTGTCCAGACTGAAATGCATCACTATACGTTCGCAGGAGAAAAGGGCCCATAAAACTCAAATGTTAGTCCATCAGGGCCAGTAGATTTGTTGTTTTGTGTTAACTGTAGAGCGGTTTCTAGTTCTTCCAATGTAAAGGGAGATTCTAAATGTTCTTGTTCAAACTCTTGCAACTGTCTACACTATTTCAAGAACCCATGCTGTATTTCTTTATCCGTAGGTTCATTGCTATATATCTCTGTGATATGACGCGTGAACGCATTGATAATCTCCTCCTTGTTCTCAGTAAAGTTTCCCATATTGTCAATTATCTGAGTCTATTACTCTAGTCCTTTGAATGTTTTGCTCGATGGATAAGGGGGTGAGAGAGCATCCTCATTGTTTTGCGCGGAGTTGTAAAAAAAGCTCCCACAACCTTGTCACAATCCAGTTGCTGTTCCTCAAGGGGCCGTTACATAAATGGCGTGTCCCGCACGGTTAGCCTCGTATAGAAAAGGAAAATAGCGGGGGTCTTAGTGTATGCGACCTCTTGCCGCGAATCGACCCACCCGCCAGACAGAACAGTGTACACTGTTCTCATTGAGGCCGGTGAGAGGGAGCTCTTGTTCAATTTTGCTGGCCTAGAGTTCCAGAGCCAAAGGCTCAACTCTACCTGATAGTTTCAACAAAAAAAAATACACATGATATTGACTGAGTGATGTACAGGAACATTTTGTGCATTGATTAGCCCAGCTCTAAGTACACTTTGTTGTACATAAAAACAGTTACAATAGGAATTCATGCTTGTCGGCTGGTAAACGCATCAACAAAAACATTTATATATCTTGGAAACTTTGGACTTCCATAGAAACTAAAGACAGTTCCTTTTATTTGTGCTGAAAATGTCGAAACCTGTCTTCGCATTGCTTACCCATGAGTGGGCTTGTCGAAGTCCAACTATGAATTTATGTGATAACAGAAACTCTTTGTGTAATCTCGTTGTATGGCCTGTTAGAAAAAATTTGAACAGTATTCATTTTGTTGAGGTTTTCAAATCTAATTTGGCTTGTTGTGTGTTACATTGCTTATGCCCTGATGCCCGTAGAGCATGGAAAAACACGGTATAGCCGGGCCATCTCCATAAAACAGGATGATCACCGTACTACATGGCCGTCACCATAGAGCAGGGCCATTATCGTAGAAAAGGGCCATCACAAAAGAGTAGGGCCATCGCCGTAGAGTAGGGCCATTACAATAGAGCAGGGCCATTACAATAGAGCAGGGCCATCACCATAGAGCAGGGCTGTCACCGTAGAACAGGGCCATCACAGTAGAGCAGGGCCATCACAATAGAACAGGGCCATCACCGTAAAGCAGGGCCATCACGGTAGAGAAGGGCCATCAGCACCATAGAGCAGGGCTATCACCTTAGAATGGGGCCATCTTCGTAGAGCGTGGCCATCACCTTAGAGAAAGACCATCACAATAAAGCAGGGCCATCCCCGTAGAGCAGGCCCATTGCGGTAAAGCGGGGACATCGTCGAATGAAGCAAATAATTCCTGCAGACAGATGGCTAGGCTAGTGGAGATGTCAAAAGATTATCTCCCTTACTAGACATATATTTTGATGGAATGTCCGCTTAGCAGGCTTTCACGTAGAGAGTCAGCAGTTGAGTCTATTAATTAATCATAGCCAGAGGACAGGTTGTTAAGTCACCGTGACATGAAATGTATTTTGGAGAAGGAAAGTGACCATGACACATGGGATAGCATAGAGTAGCAAATTAGCCTTTATTTGGATAGACACGTGAAATGGTCAAAGTAACTATTACATTACAAATGGATAAATACCAGTAAGAAAAGAATTAAATAAATTATTTTTTTAAAGTCTTTATATGTTCTTCAGTGTGTTTCTGTGTGTTTATATATGTGTCAACGTGTGTGTTTGTGTGTGTGTGTGTGTTTGCTATTGATTTTTTTTTTTTTTTTTTTTTTTTTTTTTTTTTTTTTTTTTTTTTTTTGTATAAACTTCAATATCTTCAACTCAATGAAACCAAATATGTATGCGAAAATGTTTATGTGAGTATGGATGAGGTTAAAGGTCTTGCTTTGGAAAGCGAAAGGCCAAAAGATATTTCTAGTTCTTCCCAACTACTACATTGAATACTTCATTCCCCCTCCTAGAATACATACATTGGGCTCCTTTATATGCCTGCTAGGCGTGTTTTAGTGACAAAGTAATTTGTTCTGAAGATATACATTTTCATCTGTTGGCAACTGTCAGTAGCATGTATGGTGAAACTTAACGCAGTGTTTCTTGGGTGTTATCCAGGTATGCAAGAGTTACATTCCTTTGTTTCTATATTCCCATGCATGTATGGGCTGAATGTTTTAATCATGCTGTGTTAGAGAGCGAAAGAGAGAGAGAGAGAGAGAAAGAGAGAGAGAGAGAGAGATAGAGAGATTCGTAAGTTCTGAAATTTAGTTGGTTTTCAGGGGATAAAGAAGGCAGGCGCTTTGCTCTGACTGTATTATGGATACTAAACTTATTTATTTATTTTTTTGTTGTCATAACTGGAACTTTGGATTTGTCAAATAGCCTCGTTATAGGAAGATTTTCTGTGTAATTTATTATCAATCTGGTCCTTTATAAAGTTTTGGTCCTATATATCTGGTTTCTAATGTTTTACGCTAGTACGCAAGTGGCTTTAGCCCTGTGTCGAATTTAAAAGTGAATGATCTTAATGAACTGTTGTCTATATTAGACGTAATAGTAATGTTCTGTAATAGTAATGTTCTGTAATAGTAATGTTCTGTAATAGTAATGTTCTGTAATAGTAATGTTCTGTAATAGTAATGTTCTATAATAGTAATCTGTTAGACGTAAAGAATAGTAAAGATTCTAAAACAAAGAGCAAAGTGACATCGAGAGCTTTTGTTACACAAACACGCTAGGACACACAAACACGCTAGGACACACAAACACGTTAGGACACACAAACACGCTAGGACACACAAACACGCTAGGACACACAAACACGCTAGGACACACAAACACGCTAGGACACACAAACACGCTAGGACACACAAACACGCTAGGACACACAAACTCACAACTTAGGCGCACCCTACCCATGAGTTATTATTAACCAATATGACCATAATTATAAACAATAGGCATGGTAAATTAAACATGAAGATATTTTAGGGATTTACAGATTGTAGTGTTGCATTTGAATAACACCAACTGCAGAGTTCATATTGTTTTAAAAAGTTGTTTACATGTAGGTGCATAAAATATGCATAAATAATTAAAACAAAAAACAGTTTTGTAGGACCATAAATAGCCTAAGCATTTATTTGTAGCCCGGATATTATGAACAATTAATGCATCTTTTTTTTTTAACTACATGTTTATCCACAGTTACAAAGTCTGTGATGAAACCTTTGTCAACTTGCGGAGACCGTTATTAAGGCCCTCATATGTATTCTCTTTTTGACGCACTTCTTTAAACTGGGCCTCAGAAACCTCCCTTGCGGCCCATTTCACCAACTCCCTTCCCCCTCTCTGTATCTCCCTTTTGTAGTACAACCCATTACCTTTTGATGTGAACAGTTTTAACCCATATAATTATGACTGACAATTACAATGTCACATTCAGTACATAAATCATCAGAGAGTCACGCACATTCCAAACTTAAAATAATTTGTCTTTGTATGACTAATGATGTTTACAGCACCTCAAGAGTCTATTTCTAGTGTTTCAATTTACTGGTACAGATACTGTTTTAAATTTAACAACCTGAAGTTATATTATTTATTAATAAAAAGGGAATTCAAAAATTTACTGTTGATGCTGTTAAATGTTGATATTATTTAGTGTTGACGGGGTTTAATCAGGGCAGTCGCAGTGGGCCACGCGCTTTCAAAGGCTCCGCGCTAATTCTAGGTGTAATTATTAAATTACAAAATATATGCCAAAAATTCCTGGAAATCTCCTGAATTTATTAAAATCTCCTGAAAACTCATAAAAATCTCATGAAAACTAGACAAAATTGTCATTAGTGGGTGTCATTCATTGTGGAAAACGCCAATCCTACGCGCGATAAAAGAAAAAAGGCATTGTCAGCTTTCATGTAGTAAAATGTAACACTCTAGCGAATTGTCACTTTAATCGGAAGTTCTAATACTTTATTTACTTTTATAGTCACTGGCATATAAATATGCCATAGGTTGCAAGGTTTGTAAAGTACAGTTAATTTGATCGCAATTTTGTACTTAGTAAAGAATGAATACAATTCAAAGTCGAATTTTTTTTTCTAATACAAAATCTTAATTTTCACTTATTATGCTTATTCTCACACAGACTAGGCCCCGCACAATCTGCTTCGCATAGGGCCCCGCAATTGTTAGGACCGGCCCTTGGTTTAATGTTATTGTTTGTTTTTTGTTAATATTTAGTGTTGATGTGGTTTAATGTTTTGCTATATGATGTTGATGTGGCTTGGTGCTGCTGTGGTTTAGTCATAGTGAACTAGAGCAGTTTAGTACAACATGATACAAGCGTGCTTTTTTTTCTCAAGACTTCGGAGATTAATGTTCAACTAGGGGAACAGAATGTGCTACACTTTCTCCCACCTCCCCCCTAACAGTCTAGGAATAAAGAAAAGCGGCATGTCTTTGTTTGTTTTTGTTTGTTTTTTTCTTCTCCTGTTTGATGATTTGCTAGAATTCGGTACCGGAATTTCCCGATCACTAGTCGGCAACCAAATTTCAGGGTTAGTTTTCTCTCTCTTCAAAACGAAACAGAAGATAACTCAAGACTTTGAAAGTTAATAATTAGTGTAGGGGAAAAAAGTCCATCGAAAATGATTATACAACTGCAGAGATTATGATTAAGTTGTTCCCATTGCAATCATGTTTTTGAGCTTTGATAAATGAATTATTTTCTCAAACAGATAAAGAATAAAGGCGTAGATTATAATAAATTGATTTTTTTAATCGAAATAAAACCTCATTAGTCGATGGTAATAAATATGTTAAAATTACGTTGTAAAATGTACAACCTTTTTTTTTTTTTGTTCTTTAAACCAGAGTACCTGGATGACCGATCCTAGCTCGGTTAAATAATTTCCTAAGTCAATTTGGGAATATTTTTGTAATTACGAAAATGAACGATCATATAAATACTACTAATCTGAAGAGTTACATTTAGTGTTCTGTTAGTTCTAAATGTAATTATACATGGCGATTAAATATAAAGTCTCTGAAGTCCTTCTATAGTCTAGACAAACCACAGCTCACATCCGTCTTATAGTTTAACAATCCATTTTTTGCGTAAAACTATTGTAGGTCTACTATTACTGGCTTAGAAGAAAGTCTTTGCAGTGTAACTTCTTAGATGGTTGCGTTCAAACATTTCATTATGGAAGTAGTTTATTCATTATGTCTTTAGTACGAAACATCAAGTGACGCAAATCTCTACGTTATAGGGTAAAACACTCACTTTGTGACAAAGTAAAATGGCGCATTTTTTCTTAATAGACTTAAATCATTGCATTAGTTTTCTAAAGAAACGTTTCCATGGGACACCTTTGTTACGCTTAACAATATGCTCGTTACCCATACGGGATACGTGCCCTGCCCAGCCTGACTGTTGGACTATAAGAAATTCATACCATCCATCCATCCCAGTGGGGCTACAGCCCGTGGAGGGATATGGCCTGCTTATACACATCCCTCCATTCAGATCTCAACTGGGCCTTCCATCTCCAAGCCCTAACCCCAAGCTTTTTACCGAGGTGTATAGTTAAATAAAAAGAGGCTGCAGCGTACGCAAACTCGTTGGCCGCTGGCTAGATATTATGTTCAGTGTGAGCACGTAAGGCGTAGAGAAGCTGTGTTATGACCATTTCCTTTGTTTTGGTACTGGACAGTAGACACAAAGCACGAACTTATGGTAATAATTCAACAGCAAAAAAAATAATAATAAGGCTTGTCTTCGATTCCTAAGATTAATGAGGATTGCAGTATTTCCCGTGGCTACGCAGTCCCTGCTGTGACCTACAAATTTTGCCACATCCAGGGCAAGCATAACCATTGTCAAACAGTGGTCGATTAAGATTTTCTTTTCGCGTCTGCCTCTGTTCTCGGCAGCAGATTTTCTTTGGTCTCAAAGGTGTATCCGGGGCTTTGAATAGAGGTAATTCTTTAAGTCCGTCAGTTACGCTGGACAGAGCGGTATCCTGTATGGAAGACGAATCTCAGACGAACGCATGCCAAAGGCAGTCTTTTTTTGGTGAGCTAAAAAAGTATACGACGTAATACCGAAACGCTTAAAAGACCAGTTTAGGCGCCAACTTGCTTTAGCTGAAATAGAACAGCTGAAGGTCACCAGCAAAATAAACAACAAAGTACAAGGTATCTACACCGCTCTAGGCAATTCAAGTGTTATCAATTTATAAAGCCTTCAAAACACAATAACTAATCATACATCGGCACATTTAATTTCATTACTTCTCTTTCATAGTTCTATAATAAATCAATCTACAGTAAGATGGTGTGCAAATGTTTAATTAGGTCTATTGATCCTTTAGAACTCGTTCTTGTTTGCAAAGAAATATTTTAGTGTACTGCGGTAAGCCTAGTGACGTAGGCAGCGTTTTTCCCGTTCACGTCACGGAAAATTTTCATTCATAAAACATTCTAGCCAAAATTAATTTTTCGATAATGAGGCATTTTCAAACCGATATAACGGTCGACCTCGAGTTTTCCCGATGTGGCCAATGAGTTGAGAATTTTTTTCTCACTATTATGCACATACCGTGAACTTTTAAAGAAAATCGTTAGAGCCGTTTTCGAAATAAAATTTATAAATACATATACATACATACATACATACATACAAGAATTGCTCGCTTAAGAGTATAGGATTTCATTGAAGACCAAACTATGTTTTAAGGAGGGGAATATTTTCATGTCCGACTGGATACACCAGCTCTCCAATATTTTGATGTCCGACTGGATACACCAGCTCTCCAATATTTTCATGTCCGACTGGATACACCAGCTCTCCAATATTTTCATGTCCGACTGGATACACCAGCTCTCCAATATTTTCATGTCCGACTGGATACACCAGCTCTCCAATATTTTCATGTCCGACTGGATACACCAGCTCTCCAAGTTGACAGATGTCATTTCAATGTCACGTGCAATATTTCAACGTGAGGGATGACAGGTCCCGTAGCCAAGGAGTCTCAACCTGTTTTCACACAACAGAGGACGTCCTAATATAATATAGACCTACAGCATGTCTTTCTATAAAATATAGACCTAGACAGAATGTCTTTTTATAAAATATTGACCTACAGCATGTCTTTCTATAAAATATAGACCTAGACAGGACGTCATGATCAGGGGTGGACTGGGTGTTAATATCGCCCCGGGCATTTCTGTAGGCCTACAATCCAGTCCATAAATTGTATATCATATGATGGGTATCTATTTATAACCAACTGACCTCAAAATCATTATGTTAAGTTTGATAATGTATCGATAACTGTATGCATGGATACAGTGAACTCTACATCTTTAAAAGAAATATAGTCCTTATGTTGCTTTTTAATCGCTCAGTGTTTAGGCCCTAAAAGGATTCAACTTACAGTGTCATAGTGGCATCCATGCGGCCCATTTGAGTACCAGCCCACCGGGCATTTGCCCGAATACCCATATAGCCAGTACGCCCCTGGTCACAATAAAATATAGACCTACACAGGATGTCACAATAAAGATAGACCTATACACTATGTCACAATAAAGTATAGGCCTATTCAGGATGTCACAAATAGGCTTTTACAGGATGTCACCAGGGCCGGTCTTAGGCCATTGCAACCTATGCGGTCGCAGTGGGTCCCCAACCTTTCATAGGCCCCGCGCGAATTCTAGTTGTAAATAATTAAATTTAAACCATTTTAACATTATTTAAGGGTTCCTGGAATTCTCATGAAATTGCAAAATATACGAAAAAGTCATGAAAATCTCCTGAAATTATACTAAAATCTTCTGAAAACTGATGCAAATCTTCTTAAAAACAGACAAAATTGTCATTTCGGGGCGTCATTCAATATGGAAAACTCCAATCCTACTTTATCCTACTCGCGATTTAAAAAAAACGGCACTTTCAGCTTTCATTTAATAAAAATGTAATAATAAGACGAATTTTAACCAAAACAAGAAGTTCAAATACTTAAGTTACTTTTATAGTCATTGGCATACAAATATAGATCTAAATCTATCTCGACCTTTAAAAAAAAAGAAAAACGATATTTTGCTATTCGATAGTAAATCTAAAAGGCAGATCTGAATGTTTATTGGCTTTTTGTTGGACAACTACTATCTACTGTAGATGGCTCGTAAAGTTAATTTGACAGTGATTTTGTACTTAGTAAAGTATGAATAAATTGCAGAGACGATTTTTTTAATACAAAATTTCGATTTTCTCTTATTATCCTTATCCCTACCCAGACTGGGCCCCGCACAATCCGTTTTGCATAGTGCCCCGCAATCTGTAGGACCGGCTCTGGATGTCACAATAAAAATAGACCTAAACAGGGTGTCACAATAAAGATAGACCTATACAGGATGTCACAATGAATACAGGATGAATGTCACAATAGAGTATAGGCCTATACAGGATGTCTAGACTAGACTGCCAAACTTATTCGCCGACGTGCCGAACGTACATTTCAAAAGACAGGTCTGACGATACATCGACAAATATACATACGAGAAGAAAACAAGGTTAACCGTATGATTAGAGACGCAAAAGCTAGTCATATTCGACAAAAAATCGAAAATTCTGATTCTTCAAAGGAGCTATTCAGGATCACCGCTGAAATGTTAGGGGGAGCAAATAACGAACGTTTGCCGTCATCTATCCCATTATCTGAACTTCCTAATTCCTTCAATAGATTCTTCATTGGGAAGATTGAGCAGATTAGAAATGACATGCCATCCCTCTCATCACAGCTTGACCACTCTCCAATTTTTCAAAATACTCCTTTTTGCGAGTTTCAGCGTGTATCTGAAGATTATGTCAAAAGTACTATTTTGAAGATGCCAAATAAGTCATGTGACCTTGATCCCATTCCAACCTCCTTGCTCCTTGAATGTTTAGATGAGCTTGTACCTACAATTACCAACATTGTGAACTCTTCACTGACTTCAGGCATTGTACCACAGCAATTTAAGCATGCACTTGTCAGGCCCTTATTAAAGAAATCCAGTCTTGACCCGGAATGTCTAAAAAACTATCGCCCGGTTTCAAATCTTCCCTTCCTGTCAAAGCTTCTGGAGCGCATCGTGTTAGTGCAAATTCTTTCTCATCTTGAACAGTACTGTCTCTTGGAAGAATTTCAATCTGCATATAGGAAGTGCCGTAGCACAGAGACAGCAGTGGTCAGGGTACTAAACGACTTACTTCACAATTCCGACAAAGGCCACATATCAATTCTTTCTATGCTGGACTTGTCCGCAGCCTT
Organism: Biomphalaria glabrata; assembly: GCF_947242115.1. Taxonomy (NCBI): domain Eukaryota; kingdom Metazoa; phylum Mollusca; class Gastropoda; family Planorbidae; genus Biomphalaria; species Biomphalaria glabrata. Next base: position 14,166,946 of record NC_074725.1, on the reverse strand, counting down.
TGATACGCTAGACCATGAAATTATGATGGCCAGATTCTCTGCAACTTTTGGTTTAGCAGGAGTCGTCCTAAAGTGGCTTGGATCCTACCTGACGGAACGCACCCAAAGTGTCGTTGTTAGCGGGACGGAATCAACAAGCTTACTTTTGAAGTACGGAGTACCCCAAGGATCAGTTCTAGGCCCAGTACTGTTCACTATGTACACATATCCACTCAGCGGTGTCATACGGCCAACCGGCATCTTATACCATTTCTTTGCCGATGACTCACAGTTATACGATTCATCAGTACCCTCAGAGGTGTCCCATCTGGCAGAGAATATCAGTGGTACCGTTGCAAGGGTGAGCGATTGGATGGTTGAAAATAAACTCAAGATGAACGAAGACAAGACAGAAATAATTAAGATTGGCACTAGGAACAATGTCTCAAAAGTTGAAAGCACAGATTCTCTCTTTATCACGAACTGCCATGTTCCTTTTGTCCATGTAGTGCGGAATCTTGGAGTTTTCTTCGACTCAACACTATCTTTCGACCCACACATAAATCAGCTCTGCAAAGGTCTTTATCTGCAGCTGCGCAGATTAGGCCAGATCCGACCATATTTAACAACGGAGTCAACAAAAACGCTAGCTGTGGCATTCATACTCTCCCGCCTTGACTACTGCAACGCCGTGCTAGCGGGTATACCTGATGACAAAATAGCCAAGCTGCAACGTATACAGAACAACGCCGCTCGAATAGTCCTTAAAAAAACTAGACAAGATTCTGCTACTACGCTCTTGCGCACGCTCCATTGGCTTCCCGTGAAAGCGAGAATCGATTACAAGGTCGCCACACTTTGTCATCAGTGTATATATAACAGTGAGATGCCCTTGTACCTTAGCGAACTGATTACTCCATATGTCCCCCAGAGAACCCTGCGCTCAATGGACTCAACGCTTTTAGTAGTGCCACGTTTCTCCCTCAAAAGCTACGGTCTGCGTGCTTTTTCAGTTCACGGACCAAAGGTTTGGAACTCACTCCCCATTGATCTCAGACAGACAACATGCTATACAACTTTTAAGAAGAACATTAAGACCTACTTGTTTAAAACTTTTTTAGATTAACTGTTATTTCGGCAGTTGTGTTTATGTTTGTAATGTTGTTACAGCGCCTTGAGCCTACATTTTGTTTGTTAACAGCGCTTTATAAATAAAATTATTATTATTATTATTAGATGGGAATCGAACCCAACTTTAAGGTTCGGGTTCGGTTCGGTCAGATTTAAGTTCGAGTTCGGGTTCGGTTCGGTTCGGTCAGGTCTAAAGTTCGGGTTCAGCTCGGTTCGATGTTATGAAATTATGTAATAGCAAAATTAAGTTATAAGGTTTAATACAATTTATCAGTTAAAACACTGTCATTTTAATTTTTACATAAAACAAATACTTTGAAACATATAATAGGCCTATGGGCAATACTTTTACCAAAATAATGTTACCTACATACATTTTAAGCGTTGTAAAAATTTCTTAATGGAGATAGAAATGAAGATGCGGCAGGTTTTCGCTCAAGTCGGCAAGTGGTTTAATTCTGGGCGTGACTCGGCGCTAAGCGTATTCTAACCTTTTTCTCTTAGTAAGAAGAGAATTTTTTTTAAATGCTAATATCGATGTGCTTTCTATCAGAACGCACCATTGATCATAATAAAAAAAATTCGAGGGTCATATTAAATCTAATAATAAAGAGGCAGACCTGGCCAATAGAATTATGCAATGGACATTCTTGGTAGGCCTACATATTGCGCACGTCCTTCTATAATGGGCGTGATCTTTTTAAACAAATATTTTTCGTGTAAAGACGTCTCTATCGGGGATTTTTTTTTTCACACATAAGTCATCACTATAAATAAATTGCAATATACGGAAGAAATTCGACTATTCTGAGATAAAAAAATGCAGAAGAATCTCAATAGCGGAGATGTTTTAAAATGTTTACTTCAAAACGTTTTGACCCAAATTGTGCCTCGCAAAAAGCAGTCTTCAGTTGACAAGGTCTTATTAGAAAATAAAATGACATCTCCTACTTAATATATTTTAATTTTTAAACATGTAATTATACTAAGTTACACTGAAAATAAAACATTTTTTTCGACGCTTTGCTTAGCTGACATAGAAGAGAGCACCTGGTTACATGCGGCCTCAGAACGAGTCAGTTGGAGTTCACTCCCGAAGGCCGCGTGATACGCAGACGCGAAAAGAAAAACTAAATCGACCACCTGCGGATAGTGGTTATGCTTGCTCTGGATGTGGCAAAATATGTAGGTCACAGCTGGGACTGCGCAGCCATGGGAAAAACTGCATTCCTCACTAATCTTCGGACTCGAAGAAAAGCCTTATAATAATATATAAACTTAAACTTTAAAATAAAGTTCTTATGTGAACAACTCAATATAGCCTAACTGTTATTACAATATTCACATATTTAACTTGAGATAGAGATGTAATATTAATGAAATATACTGATATTTAAACTCAATATAGCCTAACTGTTATTACAATATTCACATATTTAACTTGTGATAGAGATGTAATATTAATGAAATATACTGATATTTAAACTCAATATAGCCTAACTGTTATTACAATATTCACATATTTAACTTGTGATAGAGATGTAATATTAATGAAATATACTGATATTTAAACTCAATATAGCCTAACTGTTATTACAATATTCACATATTTAACTTGAGATAGAGATCTAATATTAATGAAATATACTGATATTTAAACTCAATATAGCCTAACTGTTATTACAATATTCACATATTTAACTTGTGATAGAGATGTAATATTAATGAAATATACTGATATTTAAACTCAATATAGCCTAACTGTTATTACAATATTCACATATTTAACTTGAGATAGAGATCTAATATTAATGAAATATACTGATATTTAAACTCAATATAGCCTAACTGTTATTACAATATTCACATATTTAACTTGAGATAGAGATCTAATATTAATGAAATATACTGATATTTAAACTCAATATAGCCTAACTGTTATTACAATATTCACATATTTAACTTGAGATAGAGATCTAATATTAATGAAATATACTGATATTTAAACTCAATATAGCCTAACTGTTATTACAATATTCACATATTTAACTTGAGATAGAGATCTAATATTAATGAAATATACTGATATTTAAACTCAATATAGCCTAACTGTTATTACAATATTCACATATTTAACTTGAGATAGAGATCTAATATTAATGAAATATACTGATATTTAAACTCAATATAGCCTAACTGTTATTACAATATTCACATATTTAACTTGAGATAGAGATGTAGTATTAATGAAATATACTGATATTTAAACTCAATATAGCCTAACTGTTATTACAATATTCACATATTTAACTTGAGATAGAGATGTAGTATTAATGAAATATACTGATATTTAAACAAAATCTAGGTCACGACAAAACAACGTCTTTACTCTTTCATGTCTCAAGATTGTCTGCCCTTTCACATTTGCATTATTCTAATTTCATCATCCTCAAAAGCATAAACACAAATCAATCGCTTAACCTCTTCTTACCGCCACCAAGAAACACACACACACACTCTATGACACCCCTTTTGTCAGGAAGTTGCGTCTCCCCATCCCCCAATTCAAGGTACTCGCCATCCCCACCCACGGGGGAGGACCCAAAGTTTGAGAAACGCTGCATTAAAAATACTGATGATCAATAATGCAAAACAGAATAATAGTAACAAATATTCAGGGGCGTAGCTAGGAATTTTTCATCATTTGGGGGCCCGGGAGGGGCTGGACCTCTTTGGGGGCCCCTGCATTTTGCGTAATATTGAATATTGATTGTAAAAAACACTCTGGGGCCCCCTCAAGTGGGGCCCGGGGGGATTTTACATTTCTCCCCCCCCCCCAACCCTTGCTACGCCATTGATAATATTCCAATATTTAATACTTCACAATTTTGTAAAAATAAATCACTTAATAGAAGATAACTAGAACACACATGAACATGTAGATTGATATCTACACTCTCTAATCGGCAAAATTATTCTACTCTCAACTAACAGCCATTTCAAATAAAAGTTACAATATTTTAATGTTGACTTTGTACTTACTAGGAATTGGAGTATAGATCTAGGTCTAATTAGAGGGCGCCTATTCGACTCAATACCAATATTGCAAACAGCCCGCGAAAATTCAAGGCCAGGGGGGAGTCGGCACGTACGGAAAAACCCATGGGAATACCTGCGCGCCGCTTTTTTTTTTTCTTTTTAAAGTTTTCAAAGTACCATCCCCCCCCTCCCAAGTTTTCAAAGTATAATGGAATCATTAGTATTTAAATAAAATATTTAAGTAATTTTTTATATTTTTTTAAACCAAAAATATAAAAAAAGGATGTACAAATTGCAAAATTAGTTCGGTTAAGAAAAGGAGGATTCGTTCGGTTCGGTTCGTACCAAGCAGTTTCAAAGTTCGGGTTCGGTTCGGTTCGGTCATAAGTGAGGTTCGAGATCGGTTCGTTCGGTTCGGGTTCGGTTCGTTTAACATCTCTAGTCTAGACCTGCTTGTATCATTAATAAAAATAATCAAGATGTCTTATGGATTGCTCGGAATGTTTGACACATTTAGAACACATTAGTAGACATAAAACTTTCAGCAGAGAAGGAACAGTTTCTATCAATCTCATTACAAAGTTAAGAGACTCCAAAACGAGGTGCTAAGACACAGGGGTTCTCAATCTGTGGATCGCGACCCCCATGGGGGTCGATTGACGATTTGCCAGGAGTCGCCTAAGACCATCGAAAATATGGATTGTTATTGTCTATTCTTTTATTGCTGTATATGTGTGTGCGGGGGGGGGTCGCGGTAGAGTGGGGGATCGTAAAAAGGGGTCGCCGAGCGTAAAAGGTTGAGAACCGCTGTGCTAAGTGAATCGAAGAGAAATAAAGACGCTCCTGTTGTATTAACACTCAGTTTGTATAATCTTTATCTCTTTTTTTTTCCTTCTAAATTCAAACTTCTATTGCAAGAGGTAAAAAAGCTAAATCCCAGAAATGTGTACAATTATTGACGTAACTCCAGAAGATGTAAATAAAGTAGAGATCTAGTTGTATTTATTGCAAGAAAAAAACAACAAGTGTATTTCTGTACACTCCGACATGCACTTAAGACAGATAGTGAATTATTTGCTTACAGGACAGATGTAAAAGATTGAAAATTGAGGTATATACAATTTTCCATGACCTAGATTGACAAGAAATAATATTACAACTTTGTTTTTGTTTTTAAATTCAAAATGCGTGAAAGTAAGGGATGCAACTCGTGATAAATTTGTGAAAATAAAATTATCATATTTATCTTCCTTTAAAAATGTTTACGACTTATTATCATTAATATTATTATCAATTCGATTATGATTATAATTTTATCCTGATATTAGAGGGGGGGGTTGGGGGAGGGGTGCTACGAGGACCGAGATTCACTGAAGAGAAGAAAATCTTTTGAGAGTGCAAGATGATGAATTAAGTGACAGATGTACAAACAACACACCACACAACAAGCACAATGCCATACACAACACAACAAAACACACATACACAATAACACACACAACACCACACAACAATACACAACACAACACCACACACAAGACCACACAACACCACACACAAGACCACACAACACACACAATACACAACACAACACCACACACAAGGCACATGACACACACAACAATACATAACACCACACACAAGGCACATGACACACACAACAATACATAACACCACACACAAGGCACATGACACACACAACAATACATAACACCACACACAAGGCACATGACACACACAACAATACATAACACCACACACAAGGCACATGACACACACAACAATACATAACACCACACACAAAGCACATGGCACACACAACAATACATAACACCACACACAAAGCACATGACACACACAACAATACATAACACCACACAAAAAGCACATGACTCACTAACTCTGACCAGGCCACGTTCACGTGTGTACTCTATTTTTTTTTATAATAACAATCTTTAGCCTGAACTGTAACAAGGATATACAAGTACTTGGTTATTTAGTATTTATGAAATACAGAGAAATAATCATACTACGCTTGTACAAAAAATAGTCCTTTTATAAATACAAAGCTTATCTTAGGGAGAAAGAAATGTATATTCATAGCCATATATATAAAAACTGTAAGATTTATTTCCCTTAACCAAAATCAAAGTAAATAAATTAACTCTTTCTCTCCGTAATTATTTTTCCACGTTTTTAAAACATTCTTCATTTTGCTCATTACTATTTCACTACCCTTGTTATGAATGGGCTTCAATAGCTTTGTTGTTTGTTATCAGAATAAAAGGGAAATGCATGCTCATTTTATTTAATTCAAAGTCACGTTTAAAAATTTATACATGTTTTTAATTTAATGAGGTCGAAATCAACGATGGTATCGTCGATTAGGAGAGAAAGAGTTAATACTAATAATTAATGAAGACTGGGATTTTTATTTTCGGGATCTTTGGGCGCCTCTCTGTCTATCCAGCTCTAATGGGTACCTGACATTAGTTGGGGAAAAGTAAAGGCCGTTGGTCGTTGTGCTGGCCACATGACACCCTCGTTAAACCGTAGCCCACAGAAACAGATGACCTTTACATCATCTGCTCTATAGATCACAGGGTCTGAAAGGGGAACTTTACTTGTGGCCCGCTACATGAGTGTTGGTGTGACCTAGTATTAGGATAGGTCATAAGACCAGTGACCTGTACTGTACTGGCAAGTTAGTCCAGTGGTACTTTGTGGTCCCAATTATATTATCTAGGCTAATAACTATAGCCTCTAGATGTACAAAAACTACTGAGACAGACAAATAATAATTCTGAGATTTCAGTCGCAAAAAAAAAAGGAGTTTATTTACAAACAAAAGAAAAAAGATCCTGGAAAATATAAACGGCAAGAAAGGCTCACAAAAGAAAATGACATAATGAAACAAAGCAAAGTAGCAAGACAGTTTCCGGTCAATATAATGAAAGAACCACCATCATAGAGGCACAATAATGTCTTATGCCGAAAAACCAAAAAGATGGTTTACAATAATATCATATATGCATTAACAATGAAATGACGTCATTCATGAGACACACTACTGTCTGGTATCTAATCAAAAGATGTCTTTAAAAAAAAACATACAGGAGAGGATAAGAGACTAAGTAGAGTAGACCTATACAGTACTCTTTACATAAACCAACTTAGTACTAACAAATAAATAAAGTCTACTTAGCTCATTATCGAAATACTCTTCCCACAACAGTGGCACACTCCTCTTGAGTAACACAGCAATAACACAACAACACAAGCATTAGTTAAACATTATAGAGATTTAGTTCCAACTACACTGGTCAGTTGAAAGACTCAAGAGAGTGACAATTGTAACAGTTAACAGGGACTTAAATCAAGTAATAAAGGAGACTAACTCTAATAAAAAAGAATTATGGTAGCCACCCTAATTGTCCCTCTTGTCACAGTTGGAAATTAAAATGGCCCGCAGGACGAGTAAGGTTGGGTATCACTGCTGTACCTCAACCGACCTGGACATTTTACTTAGTGTTCAAGTTCAAGTTAGTTCGCTTATGAAACTTTTTTTTTGGTATGTTTCAAAACTTTCAATCATACTAAATACTTATAAAAAATTACTTTTCCCGCCAAATTAAGACGTTGGTCTAGAACAGTGGTCTTCAACCTTTTTAGGCCTACCGCCCCCTTTTCGAATTTTTTCTTTACAAAAATTCTCCAGCGCCCCCCTCTAAGAAAAACTTATAAAGAAGCGTAAGAAGGCAAATTTGAACAAAATATCATCTATCAATTAATTTTTATGCTGTCAATAACACTTATCCCGCTTGGGAGACGACCGCATGCCAAAGGCGATTGTTGTGAACTCTTGGCTGATGACTGATGAGCTTTAAGGAGGACTGAGTTACATAGGTGCCCCCCTACCCCGTGAGCGCTATAAAGATTTATTCAGGCATTCAGGCGCCATTTCGCTCTCACTGGCATAGAGGAAAGTACCTGGCAGCATTTTCTGGCAGCAGATAGCCTCTGAGAGAAACAGTTTGAGAGCTCTTACAAAAACTGCGGGACAAACATTTGATACTCAAATAAATGTCAGCATACCACAGCTTTGTATGCATAAATTTCGGGAAAATATGTTATGTAGGTCGCAGTTGGGTTTGCTTAGTTATATGAAACACTGGACTCAGCCGTAATCTTCGGAATTAAAGGCAAAAACAAGCAATATTATCATTATGCAAAAATTATGTTAAATAATTTGCAGTGATTACACACAAAAATTAATTGTAAAGACTTTCTTTCAAATCCTAAGAATAGTCTCCGTTAAAATTTTGGAATATTAGGGCCTACTGTTTTTAGTTTTAATTGTAAATTTAGATTTACTTTGTAATATAAATATTATTATTGCTGAATTCACTACAAAATGAAATTAAGCTAATGGGAACCTTGTACCTCCTGCAGTCTGACAATATTAGAAATTTCAAGCTTTAAATTAGCCAAAGCTAGGCGAAGGTCTCCTCTAGTGGGCACATCCAGTCTCTTTCTTTGCTTATTCATTAACTTTGTTACGCACTAAATCTAGGTTACCCATGTATGTTGAAAAGCTAAAACATAATTCCAATTTCGACCACAGTTTTGGAATTTTACTGAAACATTTAAATGCAGCCACATCTCTGTTGTGCCCCCAGGGGCGTAGCTAGGAATTTGCATCGTTTGGGGTCCAGGGGGCTTGACATATTCGGGGGCCGCTACATTTTGCGTAATATTTAATTAAATTAATTAAAAAAGCACTAATTTGGGTCCCTCTTAAATGGGGTCCCGGGGGGATTTTCCATTCCCCCCTCCCTCCACCCTAGCTACGCCACTGTGTGCCTCCTATGTTTACATTCTTTTTACTGAAGACATAGTTTTGTAAATCTATTTTTTCATGCAACTCAATTTGAACGTCAGTAACAGATGTTTAATAATTGTCATTTATTATCATCTGAAAATGCCATCTGTGACAAGTCAAAAACTCGCTGTCAGAGTCACTCTAAATTATCACAGCATTAATTATTATTTTTCCTTATTTATTTATTTTATTTTAATTATTTCCCCATCCTACCCCTGAATTCTCCACCCTCACCACCTTTTCCGCTCCAGGCTAGACTTAGTTGACCACATTGGAGATAGCTAAAGCGCGTCCTTTCATTCATCTGCCCTTGATCGGGGAAAGGTAAACACCCAATCTCTTTTATCTTGCCCGCCGGATGTCTGAAGGACGGTCGCGGTTGACACCACCTTGGAGGAAATTAGGCCAGTCCTCTCATTTATCTGCCCTTGACCGGGGCAAAGATAGACACGTTCTCTTTAGTCTTATCCGCGGATGTCCGCCGCGATTGACCCCCCCCCCCTTGGGTGGAATGCAGGTCACTCTTCCCCCCACGTCTCTCTTTGATCTAAGAGATTACACGGGTCAATACACCGCGTGGTACTCCAAGGTGTGACGCTTGTCGGACTTCACCCACGTGTAAGCTAATTCTTAGCCTAGGACGTTTCCTGTGTCCGCCCACATTTCCCAGGCATATATAAAGTAAACCAACTCAAATCAGACTCTCTTTCATTTTCATTCGAGCTGAGCTATCGAGTCTGGACTATATCACTTATTCTCTCTCCTAGAGGAATACCTGGTGGTAAGCCGAACTTAATCACAAGTTCCATCTTAGTTACTTTGTGTATATTTCCATTGGATTTTATCATGTGTAGTTTATTATTTCATTTATATTTAATTAGTGCATTGTGTATTTCTCACTGGCGTAAGTAGAGAACATAAACATGTCCTATGTATTTATTTATGTATTGCATTAATCTATTAATGCTACGTTGCTCAATTGATCATTGATGCAACCATGTATATGTTTGTACACCTTATTTTATTTCCTTTATCTCGGTTGATCGCCTTGATGATTTTACTATCGCACTAATACTGCGTCTAGAGAAGAGATATGAATTATCTTCCCTGTATTGAATTATCTCCCCTGTAGTCATTTTACTCTAACGAGAGTTGCGCCCCTTGAACGGACACACTCTCCATTGTTCTCGACCCACGGTCATATGTAAACAAATCGTCTGGGTCGCTGACCACCGCCTAATTCACCCCCCCCCCTTTTTTCCTTCTCTATCCACCTGTGTTGTTTATTTGAGACTATTATTTCCCCTTCTATGTACATTCTTATATTATTATTTCCCCTTTTATGTACATTTCTATATTGCTACTATCTGCCATCTATTTTCCAAATCCCATTTGTCATCATCTCCCCTTTATGCTCTAAAGCAATTTTACCAATCTGACGAATGCACCTCAGTCGAGGGCATCGATAAGATGCATGAGAGACATGTCCTAACTTGTCTTTATTTATCCGCAGCCTCCCTCAGGTGTCTGCCTATTTGCCTACTGGCCTATCTATGTGCTTAGTGCTAATCAGCGCTGCACTTGCCTAGTTGCTACCAAGAATCAACTATTTATTTATTGGATCAACGATCTATTTACCTGCATTTGTGCTTAGTGCTATTCAGCACTACACTTTCCTACTGAGATCTGCCTATTTGCTGTTGCTGTTCAGTGTCTACACGACACTACTCAACTCTACTACTTGGCGCTATCGGCATTGCCCGCCTATTCGACAGCCCACCTGTCAAGCTATTAGGCGCGACGTCCCTATAGAGTCAGATCTGTGCGAGACGTCATAGCTACGCCAACCCTCGGCAACTCACTGGACATATCCTGTCAACTACGCTGCCCACGGCAGATCAGCTCTGCCCGCAGTAACCTTGTGCCCACGGTAGCCGGCCACCCGCCCTACTGTGCCCACTACAGATAATAGATTTTGGGGATTGAGACTCCACAAGAACTATATCGCCGGCGTCCCTCTATCCGCTAGAGCGCCACCTCCAGCTGCAGAACCTCAAGCCAGGACACAGCCAGCTGCGACATCAACAGGAATACCAGCTAAGTCAGAGGACAAAGTGACATGCTCTCTTATTAGGTGCAAGAGTGATGATTAAACATAGAATATATTAGAGATAGATGCAAACCCTCCCCCTTTTTATTATTATATGTATATTTATGTAAATAAATATCCTTTATTTTAACTTTTGTATCTATCTTTCATTGCTTTGTCTCGTTGCGTGTCTGCTCCCGATTCATATGCTGATAAGTGGGGTGTGATAGCATTAAAAATAATCATCCCCTAGACATAAAACGTGCCAAACACACGTCACATTTCCCCACCTGTCACACCATCAAAGTAGTACTTACTTTTTTTCTAGTGGCAATTCACTAAATCTCAAGGAAATATTACATGACATCCCAGTGAGTTTTCGTAAAAACATTTTATCAATGTTTTTTGTTTTTAAAAAGTTAAATTATTCTATTAAATGTTACCTTTAATGTTTTTTTGCAATTAATATTTTAATATCAATATATTAACATATCTAGATATAATCTAAAAGGCGTATAACCTAGTTTGTTGATCAAATCTTAAACGTTTATACGCGCAAGATCCAAGGACAATAATTACTCTCCAATCACAGTAAAACAGCGGTTCTCAACCTATTATGCTAGGCGACCCCTTTTTACAATCCGTCTATCTGCCGTGACCCCCCCCCACACACACACACACACATACGGCAGTAGAAGAATAGACATTAATAATCTATATTTTCGATGGTCTTAGGCGACCCCTGGCAAATCGTGTATCGACCCCAAAGGGGGTCGCGATCCACAGGTTGAGAACCCTGCAGTAAAAGAAGTAAGAATTTACAAATAGAAAATGGGATTCCCGAACTCATTTTCTAACGCTGTTTCTGTTCTTAAATTAGAAGCAAGTTAACTATAATTTGTCTATATATAGTTTCCCAGCTTTAATGTTGAAGAATTTTTAAATTTGTTCTGTTTCAGAGCACCTTTAGTTTCTTCTTTCCGCCTTTATGCCCAGCGCCCCCTTACCGCCCCATTTTGTGCCCAGCGCCCCCCTACCGCCCCTTTGGCTCTCAGCGCCCCCCTACCGCCCCTTTGGCTCTCAGCGCCCCCCAAAATCTCGAAAACGCCCCCTAGGGGGCGATATTGCCCCCGTTGAAGACCACTGGTCTAGAATAATGTCTGGACGGCTAGACCGGGTTAGCAGAAGCTGGAATAACTCTTGCTTCCTGGCACTCACCTAAAAATAGACACACCAGCAGACGAGTCAGACGCCGTGGTAAAAAAAAAAATTACGATACTTGGCAGACGTAAGTGGAAATTTTGATACAAATTTATCTTTTGATTTATTTAGTCTGTTGTCGTCTGTTACAAACTAGATGGACATCTATATGTGGCACAATAATTTTAACAGCGAAATTGTTTTTATATATATATATATATTTGTTCTTCACGTAAGTAGTTTTATTAGGTAACATTTACTGCTTGATTGTAGACAGTGATGTGTAGGCTACCTCACGTGTGTTCTTTGCGTTTCTTTCACGCTAGCGAGTCCTTACTGTTGGGCTGTGTGTACATTATCATCGTGTGTAGATTGCTCCTCTCGCAGTATAGCAAGAACCCGGGCGCGGGGGGGGGGGGGGGAATCCGGTTTCAAACAAATATATATATATATATATATATATATATATATATATATATATATATATATATATATATATATATTGTTAGACATTTAGTTAGTATTATTAGTTTGTGTAGTGACGCACCATAATTAACGGCTTTGAACGCGACTAGTGACGTTTATGACTTAGTTGGGTTAGAGGCTACTTGGAGACAGAAAATCAGTTGGTGATAGGATTTCATAAGGGTAAGACTATCTATCGACAGACATCGACCTGTGGCCTTTTGTTGGATTAAACCTTCATCTGAATTGTCTAATGGTTTCTGGACTTGGTTTTCTTCACTTGTTAATTGTGTGTGTGTGTCATCTGTCCTGTTGGTTAGTCACATTGAATACACCCGCAGAAGAAACCCAGACATCTCCAGAGTAATCTGTAGAAGTCAGACAGGTCTTATTAACTACAAGACAGATAGGCACATCACAATCCCCAATCCTGGCTACGCCCATGATTATTAGATCTAGATCTAGTCTAGTTCAGAACCTCAAATGTCAAGTAACAGAAAGTTCAATTTAAAAAAAAAGAAATAATTAATAATAATACTTTCTATTAATAATAAATAATAACAAAAATTTTATTTTTACTTCTAATTTAGTAAAGTCATATATTTTTAAACTTAAAAAAAGATGTCTGTAGTGGGCCTACATTTTTTTGTGTATAAAGATACAGTCCTAGTCCTATGCTATGTTATATATGCTAGACAAATTTGTATAAAAGCTCCTTCTTCCCTAGCGCTATTAGAGCATGGAATGGGTTGCCTCAGCTAGCCAGGAAAACCAGTGACTTGGCAGAATTTAAGTCATTGGTTAATATGCATGACTAAATGCATGACGCGTAGGACGTAATCATCTTCTTTTTTGAAGTAACGTCTGTATCGTATAAGATAAGAAGATAAGATATGTTAACGCCTAGCTGGTCAGAGATCTGAACCGTGATCCTCTACGTTCATGCAAGAGTACATCGTTATTATATAAAACAGTTTTCTGTAAAACAAAAAAATGTTTATAGGATGAATTTGAAGTCGCTCTTTATTTCAATTGTTTACTAAAATTTAAAGTCAAATTTGAATTTGAAAGTTTGAAGTGGTTTGAACCTGAGAACCTCGTGAGAAGAGTCCGAAAGCGCCAACCCCATGCCATGCAGTGCAGCCACCCATCACTATGTGGAGTATCAATGGCGTACTGTGTATGAAAAGTTTTTTAAAGCTCCGAATAAAATAATAAAGGGTAGCATTTTGGTGTTTACTGTGTTACATTTTTTTACCTTGACCTATCCTTCAGTCTGCAGGGACGTTGGGACACCACTCAAGATCTGTTGACCATCTTTGTCCATTCCTCTCTGTCTTTTGCCTTGGATAGAATTTCTTTCAGTGGCCGGCCTGCCTATTCTTTTATGTTGTCTTCCCATCACTTTCTCTGTCTGTCTCTTCTTTTTCCTGGTACTGTTCCATGAAGGAAGGTCTTTGCAAGCCCAGAAGACCTTGGAATATGGCAATAGATTTTTAGCTTCGTTTTTTTGCGATAGTTAGCAGGTCAACATACTGTGTACTAATGCTATAATACATTATCAAAAAAAGTTTTGAATCATGAATGGAGATGTTCACACTATAGGCCTACTACATTAAAATTTAATGTTGCCAACTAACTAGAAATAAAATGCTTTGAAACGGAAACGCTTACAACGCTGATTCTCCACTGTTAGAAACAAAACAAGCTGTACAAATTTTTATATATCTTTACAAAATTACTTCCTTTATTCTGTACACTAAATAGGTTACACTTTTCAGCTATACATGAAAGTTCCTTATAGTTTGATGGAATGAACTCATGTATACTGCATGTGGCTTTTTTTCTTTCAACAGATGGTCACATGGCTACAAAAGATCAACATTTTTCTGGCCACGATAATTTTATTAATTTCCTTCAGTTTATATACCTCTGTACCGGCTGATCTAGAAGACCCGTGGATAGTCAGAACATATATAGCTGCTTTAAGATCGGCCAACTTTTTGGTACGTAATTTAGAATATAATTGGAGTGATCGTTAAATGAACTTGCGTGTCACCCGTGCTTGTAATCGTGCTAGTATTTGTAATTGTGTTCGCATTATTGTAGTCTGAGAATCGTGACCAGTCTGTACTGTGTTATTGTGTGTGTCAGTCGTGTTTTAGTGAAATAAAGCCTTGTTTCTAATGTTATGAGTTGATTTAGTATATTATAATAATAAACAGATCTTTTTGCCCTCAATAACTTATTTGTCTCTTTCAGAAGGCTGTACACGTTTTTGTTTTTGTTTTTTTGGGTGGAAGGGAGGGTAGTTCTTTAATTGGCTGATTGAGTTAGTACATTGATTGTGTTAGAAACTTAATTGTGCTAATACCTTGATTGCGTTAGCTCTTTGATTGTGCTAGCTCCAAGACTGTGTAGCACCATTACTGTGCCCCCTTTATTGAGCTATCACATTGATTGTGCCAGCTTCTTGAATGTGCTATTTCGTTGATTGTGCCAACTCTTTGACTATGCTAGCTCCTTGATTGTGCTAGCTATTGGGGTGTTTAGAACTTTAATGAATTTTTGAAGTTCCATGGACCTCATTCACCAAAAACGAACGGTCACGTGATAATACTGATAAAACAACGTAAAAAAATGCCAAGTGGTAACCATTGTTGATTAAAATTAGATCGTAATTTGTATTGAAGAGATAGGGAAACACGTGGCTGAGTGAAGGAGGTCCATTGGATAAAAAAATGATAGTCATAATGATGCTTCCACACTTCCCGTGCTGCATGGGCGTTGAGCCGGCACTGTGCGCTTTTTTTTTTTTTGGTAGATATTGTGTTAGTACGCAAATAAATTTAGATTCATTGTATGAACATTTTGTCCCATGGTTTTGTTCTGTCTGCTTGGTTGAGTGAGATTATATACTATTAAAATGTTTTTCAAATCGAAACTGAATTCCCCACAGTTCCACAGTTCACTGAAACACTTGCTCAGGAGGATTCCAGCTCCTGTTGCTACAGCGTGGCGCCTCCGTGAAAACGTCTAGTAGTGGAACTAGATAGGCTAAGAACTGGAAGCGAATAAGGGCTCACCTTGGATGAGCTTTTTTTTTATCTAACTCGGGGTGGGGATGGAACAAATAGCCAGCACCCCAGTCCAATAAGTCCGCCACACCGTTCCACAAAGGGGACCGACATCAGTGTTCCGTTAGCTGGAGTGGCGGTCTCGAGAGCGGTGCCTATTTTAAAATACTAACGAGAAGTGTGTTGTGTTGTTTTTGTTCAGAAAGCGATCAACTCGCTCTGTCTGTATGGTCAAACGTTTCCATGTTGGATCAAGCTGAACTTTCTCATAATTATTTCTTTTACCTGACAACACAAGAATCAATTTAAAAAATCAAACACGTAGTTAATTAAATATAAGTAATTATTTTTTTTGTTAGGTATCTTTAACAAGGAAAGGAAATTGTACCTGACTGAAGTGGTGATATAAGCTGAATTAGTCCCCTTAAAACAATTTATGACTATATAATCTTCTCTAGTCATAATTATCTCATTAGTAGAGTGGTTAGCACGTCGGACCGAGGAGGAGTGAGCCACTATTTCGAATTCAGGTCGCTCCCTTTTTAAATACAAAAATGCTTTTAAAAACCAACTACTGTACAATCCAGCCAGATGTTCATTACTTTCTTCCCCCTCCCCCTTCCTTTCCCCATTCTCATAATTGTCCCAGATAAATGATAGGGGCAGAAAGCTAAAATCATGAAATTGTGCTAAACAAAAAACATCTGGTAAAAATATTATTAATCGCACAGATTAATTATTGTTGATCTAGATCCATTACAAAATTTAATGACATGACTGATCCAAACTGATTGATACAATTACACTTAATATAAGGTTTATTTTGTTTTTTTGGTTTTTAATATTTAAAAAAAAAAATTATTTATTTTTTCTTGTGTAATTGAAACGTGACACAATTCAACGTTGAACTTGTTTCCATATTTCTATTTAGGCCAACACACTCGAGCTGTTGTCGTCTGTCCCTTCTATCACAACTTTACGCTATCTGGTGGAAGCTGCTTACTTTCCCATCAGACTGCCCAACACACTTCTCCATGTGAGTATTGGAGTAAGAAACTCTCTAATGAGAATCAAACTCAAAATCTTTCTTTTTAAATTAGATCGATCATGTTTCTTTAACCTTCTACAGTTTTTGAAAAAAAACGCAATAATTAAAATTGTTTTTCACGAACTGGTTTCAAAAAAATAAATATTGTCTTATTGAGAAGGGCTATAGGGTTAGTCATAATAAGATAGAGATAGCTGTATCCCACTTCCTAGATAAAAAGATTGGACTATAAACTAGTTTTGATTGACACATTCTCCATGTTTGATCTCCGATGATGACTGTTTCGTGAATCCAATATGTACATATTGCTGGGTTTGACACAAGTCTCGCGATGCTGTTTTCAGTAATAAGTGTATAATTTTCACCTTCACATACTGCCTGTTGGACAATTGGGGCACTCCAGGGGCACCACGCATTAGCTTTTTACCGTCTGTCTCCATTCCTCTATTTTGCCTTTAATATAATCTCTTTCAGTGGCAGGCCCGTCCATTCTTTTATGTTGTCTCTGTCTGCTACCTCTTTCTTTTCCTGTTACTGTTCCCTGGAGGAAGGTTTTGGCGAGCTTTGAGCCATAGAGTTTAAGTTTGCGTTTTTTGACATTAGTTAGCAGGTCATCGTGGGGTCAGATAACTGAACTAATCCTGTCTCTAATGTGATGTCTTTGTATTTGTTACCTAGGATCTTTCTGTAGCACCTCAACTCCATTGCTAGGATCTTTCTGTAGCACCTCAATTCCATTGCTAGGATCTTTCTGTAACACCTCAATTCCATTGCTAGGATCTTTCTGTAGCACCTCAATTCCATTGCTAGGATCTTTCCTTAGCACCTCAATTGCTAGGATCTTTCTGTAGCACCTCAACTCCATTGCTAGGATCTTTCTGTAGCACCTCAATTCCATTGCTAGGATCTTTCTGTAGCACCTCAATTGCTAGGATCTTTCTGTAGCACCTCAACTCCATTGCTAGGATCTTTCTGTAGCACCTCAATTCCATTGCTAGGATCTTTCTGTAGCACCTCAATTGCTAGGATCTTTCTGTAGCACCTCAACTCCATTGCTAGGATCTTTCTGTAGCACCTCAATTCCATTGCTAGGATCTTTCTGTAGCACCTCAATTGCTAGGATCTTTCTGTAGCACCTCAACTCCATTGCTAGGATCCTCCTCTCTAGTTCTGCAGTCAGTGTTCAACATTCGCAAGCATATAAGAATGTGGCCATGACTAAAGAGCGCTTATGCCTCCGTCTTTCCTGTTTGTTTTAAGTTTTGCAAGGGCTGCTGTGGACTGTGCAATTCTGGCCAGTAGTTCAGGTTTGGTTCCTTCAACTGACATGATAGCTCCAAGATGTTTGAAACTACTGACTCTTGTCAGTTTTTCACCTACAATTTTGATGTTCCTTTAAAAGCCCTGTTGGTTATTGGTCATGATTTGTATTTGTCCCAAATGATCTGGGCTGTGTTTTGCAGCAGTTCTTCGGAGCGCTGCTGTTACAATTTGTTTCTTTAAGTTCACACGCTAATGCATTTCATTGTCTTATTCCCCACTGGGGGCTAGATTCACCACCAGCATTTGTAATAAAACAAGGTTACAAAGACAGTTTGTGTGGAAACACAAACTCAAAATCGGCCCCCGAAGTGGTCCACCCAGGCAGGCTTCAATATTTTCAGAAAGAACATCCAAATGAAATTATATCAAAGACAAATGAGAGATAAGAATGGAGAAAGAAGGTTGAAAGATCTTGTGTAGTGCCCCAACGGTCCAGCAGATCAAAGGATAGGTGCAAGTGAATGCAAAGTAAGATGTGAATCTGGCCTAAATTGTTCCCCTTTCAGACCTTGTGGTCTATAGTGCAGATGATGTAAAGTTCATCTGTTTTTTGTGGCCTACGGTTAACGAGTGTGTCATGTAGCCAGGACAACGACCAACCGCCTTTACTTTTCCCCAACTAATGTCAGGTACCCATTAGAGCTGGGTGGACTCAGAGGCGCCCAAGGATTCTGAAGTTGAAAATCCCAGTCTTCACCAGGATTCGAACCCGGGATCCCCGGTTCGGAAGCTAAGCGTTTTACCGCTCAGCTACCGCGCCTACATTTTCGCAATACAAAAAAAAAAAAAAAAAAAAAAGGACACGAAAATGACGTTTACAATATTACTATTCGTTTTAATCTAGGTCTAACTTATAATGTATACTAATTAGCTTTTTCTTTTTAAAAAAAACTGCTTGCATAACTGATTTTAAAAATTAGATTTTTCGCTTTCAGAAAAAAAAAGTAGCCGTTGCATCAGAACTTTGAATGGTCTAAAATATTGTGATGTCGGATTTTCAATATCTTTTCTAGTTTACGAGATCTAAACGGGACGGACGCACAGACGGACAGACATTTTGCACAAAACTAATAGCGTCTTTTCCCCTTTCGGGGGCCGCTAATAAAATGCTTATGAAATAAACATATCTACTAAAGATGAACTCTATTTCAGATTGAAGATTTCAAAATCAATGGATTGAATGTCAGATTGTATAGACCGAAGTCGGCTGTGGAGTTATCTCCCTGTATTCTCTACTTTCATGGTGGAGGTTGGAGCTTATTTAGCATCGGTAAGTCCATCTTCTCTTTTTGGATTTGTAGATAAAGTATCAAAGTTATGTTGTATATTTGGATGTAAGCTTGGTGGTTTACGTAGATCAGAAACTTACGTTACTCTTGTAATAGTTTCTACTTTCAATAACATTTTAGAAAATAAAAGACATTCTTTTGGTATTGAAAGTATATTCAATTTGCCGTCTTGTCATATGCTCTAATTAAACTACTTTGTATCTGACTAGATTCCTATGATTCTGTTACAAGAGACTTGGCGCAACACACCAATACTGTGGTCATATCTGTCGAGTGAGTGGCAAAATACTTCATTTTGTATTGTATCGAATCAGACACATTCGTGCAATGTAGGAGTCTCTAACATAAAGCCAACAATGAACATATTTGTCTTACAATACCTCTGTTTAACTCCTACCTTCAGTAGAAACTAAACCCCCGGGATTGGTGGGCTCAAAAACCTGAAAACTGCTCTAATAATTTTCGTAGAAATTTGACAGTTTATATATATAGTTGGGAAAAGAATGACTAACTCGTTGGCCACTCTGGGAAAACTGTGGTTTGACCGTTATAATTTTTCAAAGTATAAAATTTGTCTAGAGAACGAGAAAATATTTATCCTGAACGTCTTCGAGTATTTCCGCATGTTAGAATTATATTATTAATTAAGCAGTTCAAAAATATAATGTTCAGGAACTTTTTCCGCATCGTCTTCTAAGTCTAGATCTAAAGGCCTATCACTGGAATATCTTGTAGTTGTATACATTCGCTGAACTAGCGATTTGTTTTTTTTTTGAGGGCTAGGGGGAGGGAAAGAATGGGGCTGGGTGAAAACGTTAATTTAACAAAAAAACTAAAATTAATTCCACTTATCTTATTCATGGCAAACCAGTAACACAGACTAAAAACGCAAAATACCTAGGTGTTATAATAAATGAAAAACTGTCATGGAATCCACATATTGACGAAACTATAAAAAAATCCAACAAAGCATTAGGGTTTATTAAAAGAAATTTCTATAAATCAAATAAGAACATAAAACTAAATTGTTATTTAACCTTGGTTAGGCCAATAATAGAATATGCATCCTCCGTTTGGGACCCCTCAACTCAAGAAAACATTAAGAAACTGGAACAAACACAAAATAGAGCAGTGAGATTCATAACAAACGAATATTCACATTTGACTAGAGTAACACCTTTAGTAAAATCACTAAATTTAGAAAGCCTTCAGGACAGAAGACTCAAAAGTAAAGTAGCAATTATACATAAAACACTGAACCATAATCTTCAAATACAAAAACAAAATTTAAAAAAATACTCTGAAAGACACAAAAATAAAGGCACATTCCTCGTCCCATATGCTAGGACAAATTTGTACAAATACTCCTTCTTCCCTAGTGCTATTACAGCATGGAATGGGTTGTCTGAGCCAGCCAGGAAAACCAGTGACTTGGCAGAATTTAAGTCATTGGTTAATATGCATGACTAAATGCATGACGCGTAGGACGTAATCATCTTTTTTTTTGAAGTAACGTCTGTATTATATAAGATAAGAAGATAAGATAAGATTTATTTTTCTAATTCTAACTAGTTATTAAGAGCTCATCGCTCCTTACATTGTACAAAGGAGTGTGTTATCTTTTTAAACGTTTTATAAATTATTTTTTTCTTGTTCGTGGAATGAAACATTGTTTTCCTTTCTCCAATTCACAAGCTCGGTGCTTGGGTATAAGGAGATTCGAACTACCTACCATTGTGTCGACAAACTGAAGTACATACCAGTTACACCCAGCCGTTTAGAGTCACATCCACAGAAGTTAAATTAAAAAAAAAAATATCTCTCTTTCATCTAATTATTTTTTTTTACCAACATCTACACCAAATATGATTTGACTTCATACATTTGATGGTTCACCGACAATTCTCTGCTATTGTGTAGATACCGACAGTCTCCAGAGTTTTCTTTCCCCGTACCGTTTGACGATTGTCTGAGAGTAACACAACACATCCTACAGAATGGGCTGAAATACAAGATAGACAGTCACAGAGTTGCTCTCCTTGGTAAGCCAAACACAGTTTGGTAGAGACATTTGGTTGTCTCCCTTTGTCTGTAAAAAGTATAGCCATATCGTATAACGTTGTCTATTCAAAAAGCTTATTCTCTACTATCCTCTAGCTTTTCTTTATTAGATCTCCTAGTAACTAGATCCTAGAGCAAAATGGTAACGATATGGATTTGGCTTTCACAAATTCTTTTTGCATTAATTTTTGATAAACTATCTTAATTTTATATCTTTTGTAGTCTGTCAATCAAGTATATAAAAGTACTCAATATGTATGTGTTTACAGTACCAGACATGGTAGAAGATCCTGTAGTTAGTTATACTTAGTGCTTTTTTTTTTGTGCCGGTACGGCATATTTTTCAATGTGGGTAAAAATGATTACTTTTCATGTATATTAACATTGGTTATTAATTTATTAGTAGTTAAAATTTAGGCAATCCATCACTGAGTACCGGCACCTATTTTTTTTTTTTTTTACAAAATAAAAATAATTTTAAACCAAGCAGTGATACAAGGAGCAGTCAGTAAATGCAAAACTGATGTCTAAAATGAGACTAAAATAAATCCTATAAATCCTATGTTGGCGTTCAGGGGACAGTACTGGAGCAAACCTTGCAGCGGCAGTGGCTTTGCGCATCTCAGAAGAAGACCCAGGCTTTACTCCACACGTCAGACTGCAGGTAAAATTCTTGACTATCTCACTATGTAGAGAAATATCTCTTTAGATTTTTGTGACTATTTTGCGGATACATGACATCACACGTTTAATCACTTTTAAACACACTCAAACATAGTTCATTACTTTTAAACACGCTAAACCATAGTTCATTACTTTTAGACGCACTAAACCATAGTTTATCACCTTTAGACAAGCTAAAATGCCGCTAAAAACATAGTTCATTACTTTGATGCAAGCTTTGTGATCCAGCTTACTCACTCTTAATTCTATTTGAAGAAACTTGCTTGCACTAACACTTTTGTCTGTCTGTACCAACTAACAAAGCTGCATTCTACTCATACCTTGGTGTTACAATTGTTTCATTTTCTTGACCAGGTATTACTGCAACCAGTTCTACAGGCTTTTACTTTTGATACTCCATCCTACAGACTTTACAGCGACCATACATTTCCTGGGCGGTGAGTCTGTGTGTTAGTGCATGGTTTCTTCATGACTCTTGATAAATTCAATTGACATTCACAGTGCGATGTTGTTCTCTATTAGAAGTCCAATTCTATTCTCTTAAAAACTATAAGTCACAATGTTGAAGAATTAATATCAGACTTACAACTAAGTTGTTTATAAAGTTCAAATGTTTATCTACTTCTACAAGCCGAGGGTGAGCCTTGACATATACTCATCTCTGCCTATGGTACCTTCTGGGGCATAGGCCACCAACCAGCTTCCTCCAGGTATCTCGGTTCTGGGTGAATCTCTCCAACTGTCTCCACGTCTTGCCCATCTGCTTGGCATCTGCTTCCAAATCGCGGCGCCATGTATTCCTGGGCCGTCTCCTCTTTCTCTTTTCTTGTGGATTTTAGGTTAGGGCTTGCCTTGTTATGTTGGATACAGGCTTGAGAAGGATCTGATCTATCCATATCCAGCGTCTGTGAGGGTAACTCTAGTTGTTGTTTTTTTTTAAATGTCTGTCAGAACAAACGAAATGAGTAGTTCTGTCTTCAAAAGTCTCATACTCTATATATGTTCTTAGCAATGCCGTTCTATGTTGTTATGCAATAAGAAATTGGTGTTAATGTGGTCGTGTCTACGTACCACTACCAGCATATGATGGGGAAATAACAGAAACTAATAAATGTTGTTGTTTTTTTAAGCTTTTGCACCTATTCGATGATCATAGCTTATTTATTTAAAGTAACACCAAATTGTTCCTATTCTCAGACCTCATCAATACAATCAGTAGGTGTATTGTTTACGGATGTTTGTTCTTATAAAAATCCTAACATATTTTACATGGTATGTGTCACCTATATATCGTTTATATATATATATATATATATAGATAGGAGTTTGTGAAAAGTGTAGAAAATCCTCCCCCCCTTTCAAAAGGTTTAAAATGTAACTTTACCTACGTTAGGGCCCTCATTTTTTTTTCTAATGGAGTGGTACACCACGACCTTTAACACTTTAATGTAAAACGTATCAGTACCATTGAACGGATCTTTACTTTTTGTGTAGGACATAAATGTCACATGATAATAAGACAACAGATTTGTTTTATAAAGATCGTGTGGCTGTTCAAAAAAAAACAACAACATATGAACAGCATTATGAAACAAATATGGCGGTATTGATGGGGATAACAAAAAGAGACCAGAAGATAAGTCGGTGATAAGGCTTGCTAAAATGTTTCTCATATTAATACGTAGAGAAATAAACTCATTTTGAGACGCTTGAAAAAAAAAAGATAGCCTTCAAATATCCAATTAATTAATGTAAGTACCAGATCCAGGGGTTTCTCATAATATTAGTTTCAAGTCAATTTCATTTTATTACCTTATCGGTCATGTGGCCCGCCACACGAGAGGTCGCTGATCTAACATATTAGAGTCTTACTATCCTTGTTTGTTTTTTTGTTGTTTTTGTTTGTGGGGGTTTTTTTGCACTCTTACGAATATTGTCAATTTTTTGCTCCTAACCCAGCTTAGCAGACATTGTTGGCTGTTGTAGCCAATCTTGATTTACATTTAATATTTTTCTTATGTTTTCTTTTTTTTCTTCTGTCAGCTCACAAATCCTCAAATTTTGGTGCTATTATCTGGGCATACAACCAACACAAGACGTGGTGTCATCATTCCAGAAAAATGATCACGTGTCACCCAGTTTGAGAACCTCTATCTATTCTCATTACTTATCGGAATCTCAGTTGCCAGAATCTGTCAGAGAGAAGAGCCCAGCAAGCTCTTTGGACAGATACTCCAATCAATACGACCAGAACCTGGCACTCAAAGTTGAATCCAAAGTCATTGATCCATTTGTGTCTCCATTACTTGCTGACGTTTTGAATGCATCGCCCCCCACGTATATACTGGTGGCCGAGGCGGATGTCGTGAGAGACGATGGCCTTTTGTACGCGTCAAGGCTGCGGGCAGCGAATGTGTCAGTAGAGTTGAAACATGTACACAATCAGTCCCATTTCTTCTTGGCGCCTAAACTACCGTCTGGAATTTTGACCTTCACTTCAGCGGATGAAACTTGGCGGGAAATTTATCAATTTATTTCGAAAAATGTATAATAAGATTCATTGTTAAAATTAGTCTCTTCACATTCACATAATATGTTATATAAATAAAATTTAAGAATTGACAAACTGAATGTGCCTGACTTTTAAGTTAACGGACAAGTTTGTTTTCAAACAAATAGTAACAGAACAGTTATGTCTCTATAAACCAGTCCTACATATTCCATTATTATGATGTTACACTATCGACGTGAACTATCTTTTTCTTATATGTCCTCCTCTCTTCCTCAAGGCCTTGGTCCAATTTTAATGATAAAGTCAAAAGTAGTTCTCCTTTCAGGCCTTGCCATCTATAGAACAGATGATGTAAAGGTCATCTGATTCTGTGGCCATCACAACGACCAACCGCCTTTACCTTTACTCAAGTAGTGTTAGGTACCAATTAAAGCTGGCTGGAATCAAAGCGCCCAAGGATCCCGGAGTTAAAAATCCCAGTCTTCACCAGGATTCGAACCCTGGACCCCCGGTTCTAATAATAGAAATCGGTAATTAGCTTATTCCAACTAGTGATTAATTTTTGGAAATTGCGGTGGAAGTCAAATGATCAAATGTCATATCTAAATAATGCCGAGAATAAAACAAAACTACAAGATGTATTGTTATAAAAAAAAAACCAATCTGAAAGTTTCTGCCATTAATTTATTTGATTATTGCTTTCTCTTGAGACAGAAACTAGGACAACTAGACAACAGTCACGTGATCAATGTTTATAAGTAACATTAGCCAACGCCTTGTTTCTGTGGGAGATTCCATATGGCTCAAGTTGTGCTTCAAACGTATAGTACAGAACTGAAACCTATATCTATATAATCTGCTTACCAGTTTGTAAGTAATAAGCTCTTAGACTTGGTCTAAAGTACGAGGCTACTAAAGAATATCTTCCAGGTGATTTTAATGTCCATGCAAATAATGAGCATGGGTCTTGGATGGGATACACCTTTTTTTTTGGGGGGGGGGGGGATTGAAATGTCTCTTCCACCTCCCCGACATTACTTGGAAACAATATCAGCGGTAGGTGTTCAACTAAGCCAAACGGTATGAGGCCTGACTATGATGTTATGAGTTTTTAGTCTTGTGATCTTTAAAAGAAATAAAACTGTAAACAGATTTGTCCTAAAAGAAATATCTTGTAACAGACTGACGTCACCATGAAATCATACAAAAGGTAATCATATTTTTGTATTGATCTAATCTGCTCAATTCATTTGGTTTGAAGAAAAATAGTCATCAAGACTATAGGATGCGTAAATAAGAGGAGGATTTGAAATGTAATGAGGACCATAACTTTGTGTTCCTTACAGTTCCGTGGTTAACATATTTCTAAGTCACGTGCTAAGGTGGGTGCTGTGTAGCCTGAAAACATCAAAGTATCATAACTTCAATTGTATTTATAATTACAAAATTAATTGTATCAGCCGCTATTATATCTTCAAAAATCTTTTCTAGGAATTAAATTTTTAAAAAAATTTCAAGTAAGTTAATTAAATTTTTAATTGATTTTATATTACGATTTTAAAATATGGAATGCTTTTAAAAATGAGAAGTGTTTAAAAAATGGATTAAAATAATCATGTAATGATTTCTTGAGAAGCTGTTTCCCTTCTTTCTTAAAGCGTGTACAGTTTCTTGAACTCTGTAAAGAAAAAAAAAGTTGTTATATAGAAATTATAAAATGTAAATTAATTTTTACCAAAAAGAAGATAACAAGTTAAATAGTAAAAAATAAGATTTTTTTTTAAAACCTCGCTTTTACTCGGTGAAATTGCGTCAATTATTCTGAATCAATAATGTAATTAATTTTCAATTAATTGATTAACTAATCGGTAAATTTTTTGTTTGATTCATGTGTTGTTAAGGACAATGAATAATTGTGCAAAGTTTCAACTTGATCCTAGAATGGGAAGGCGAGAAATAACGTTTTGACCAGACAGACAGACAGACAGACAGGATAAGTTGGTATAAGTTCTCGACATCAGTTAATTGTAATTCATTATGTGTTGTTTGTATAATCAGCGCTTCTCAACCTGGGGATCACCTTCCCCCTCCCATAGGGGCGACGTTCTGAAAAACCAATTTTTTTAATTTTTTTTTTTTTGTTTTGGTCAACGGGAAAAAATATTTTTGTAATTACATTGAGGCTATAAATAGAGTCTGCGTGTTATTATTACATGAGTACCAATGTTTCAAAATTAAAAGGATTTATTAAGACATTGTTTCATATTTTAAGTAAGACCAATTTTCTCTATTGTAAACCTTTTTCGCAAGAAGCGACTGCAACAAGATCGACTCAAAGCGAAAATGGGTTGTCAATGTTTTACCATGCTATTATAGCTTGCTGATATGGCGGTTTGGTCATTTAAAAATAAAAATTAATTGCAGAAAATCTCAAATGCTGCCATTAAAGTCATTGGTAGCTAACAAACTCCATTTATACAACTGTATGAGAGAAAAAATCAAAATCGACACTAGCAGCTGGGAAGAGATGGCACTGGATAGATCCACATGGAGAGAGAGCATAAAGGAAAGGTCACGGATTGCAGATGTCATACACAACAGAAGCAGAAAGAAGGGTGAAAATGCAACGGCGCCTGGTGATTATATATACCCAACCTTCGATCACAGCTGTGTATCAAGGATTGGCCTCTTTAGTCACACAAGAAGTTGCAAAGGAAAATGCCACAGATGAGAGAAACATTAATAAGAAGGCTGGAAAGATTGTTTTAAAATTAAAAAAAAAATCTGGGCCAGTATTTTAAGATTTTACATCACAAAGGAGATACAAGATACCGTTTACAAAACAAACACAAAAACTCCTTTATTCCTCTGGCCATTAAATCACTGAATAGAACTAATCTGAGCACTTGTTACGTTGGAGTGAAACTAGTGTGAATGTACATTTTGTTTCTATAGTTATAATGTATTTTTTTATGCACAGATTGTAAGACAAATTTCCTCATGGATAATACAGATTTTTTTTTTGAAGAAAAAGACATTTTAATATTTAAACGCCAACTTGATTCTATCCGTCTTTCTCAAGCCAGAACAGTCAAATCTCTCCCGAGTGTCGTTCCAACATCCTGTTGACAACTTTTGCATGAGAGAAAGGCCAGTGAAGACGCAAGATGAAGATGCTTTCCACGATCACTCCCATTACAGATGTTTCATGATCTATATGTCTTCAAAAGTCTCTTGTATTTTAGGGGCCACGGTTCTTGAACTACTTTGATTTGCGCATTGGATAGCAGTGCGCTGTTGACTACTGGTGAATGCATTTCGAAACTCAGAATGCACGTAAACCAGTGGCGTCACCAGGGGGATCCTCGCTGCAACAAAAAGAACTAAGCAATAAGTTTTTATTGGGAAGATTTTAGAAAAGCTGAAAAAGGGGGGGGGTGACACCCACACTAGTGACGCCACTGGCGTAAACACTTGGGGTTTAACTCTTGACCCCACTTACAGAGAAATTCGGTTCGTCTTTGTGGTCGCCACACATGATAGGCTAAGAAACGCCAATCCACCTTGTCATGCCTATGATACACCTTCTATTACAGATAAATAAAGAAACACTAAGAGTCTATCCAACTTGTCATGTCTATCATACACTTTCTATTACAGATGAATAAAGAAACACTATGAGTCCATCCAACTTGTCATGTCTATCATACACCTTCTATTACAGATGAATAAAGAAACACTAAGAGTCTTTGGATATCCAACTTGTCATGTCTATCATACACCTTCTATTACAGATGAATACTTAAAGACCTACAGCTTGACCAAGATCTGTTGATTTATTAAGATTACAAACTGAATTATCTACTTGATGTACACAGTCCTGTTAGAGATTTACATAAACTGGAGCCAGTTTTAACAACACCTCTAAAGTCACTCCTTCATGGATGGTGGACGCTGATCTCGAATACTGGTCTAACAATTTTCCTACAAATTTAACAGTTGATGTATATCGCTGAGAAAAGAATGACTAGCTCGTTGGCCACACGGGGGAAACTCTACTTTGATCGTTTTAATTTTTTCAAAGTACAAAATAAATAAATGTAAATTTGGCCAGAGACTTACAAATCTAGGTCTAGTCTAGACTGACTAGAGCCAACATGGCGCAGTCAGCCGTATTACCGTAATAATGCGATAACAGTACATTTCAAGTTGCTTCCATTTTATGAAGTTTACAAGCGTTGCTTATATTTCTGACGTAAATCTAATAAAGAATAAGTGAAAACAAAATTGATAGGTCTATATATATATATATACAGAGACACTACTTTTCCCATCTCTGTCTCTTTCTCCCTCTCTCTCTAACAATCTTTTTTTTTTGGTCTTTTTCTCTATTTGCAAAGTTTACACACATGTAGTGCAGGTCCTGACTTTGTCATAGTAGATCTAAATGTGGTTCAAGTTAAAATTAAATTAAAGTTATAATTTATCTTTAGGAGATCTGGTTTTTGATATATGCGGGTCATCAATAGAAACTAGATCAAAGGTCACATCCTTTGGTTTTAATGAATTGATGTTAAGACACGTAATCTAAGCTGTGAATTAATTAATATTACAAAAGTCAACAAGCCATATTTTAGATGAATTTATTCATCACTAGAATAGTGAACATACCATCTATAGGTGTATACTTTCATCTTTAGAATTGTGGACATAATATCTACAGGTTTATACATCCCGTCACTTGAAATATAGAGTTTAAAAAAAAATCTTATAATGACTTCTACTTACCATCAAATGTCAGTTTGCCATCTTTGTCTAGATCAGATGACATGTAATATCCTTGAACTGTCGCCGCGGCATCTTCGGGAGACATTCCGATAGCAATCGCTACGTTCTCAAGTTCTGATTCTGTAAGTATAATGCTAAATTTGCATCACAGTGATAGAATACACACTGACAACAGAACAAATCATTATATTCATTTTTTCATAACCATAAAAGTATTAATTTTTTTAAAGATATTTAATGTTGCCTCTACCCGTATCTTTGTGTCATGTTCCATCCAATGTGTATATTAATAATTTAAAAAAATGAAAGCTATTCTTTACGTGTGACCAAGCCGTCATCATTGGTATCATGAAGCCGGAACCACTCTGTAGCGCCCTCCGGGGTGTTATCAGGAACAGACATGTCTTGAACGTACTCTGGGACAAAGTCTAAGGCTCCATTACCTAGAGAATACAAGACACAAGCTTGTTATGCACTATGTGTATCAGCCTGAAAATATTGTATTTGAGAAAGGAAATAGACTATCTTATAACAGCCGCTATATTGCTAGAACTTCAAGCTGCTTCCTGCCTGCTTCCATTTAGACTTACAAAGGCGTGGCTTCCTTTGCACAGTGCATCTTTAAATAGGGTGGAGTTTTGGCCTGGTATCACACATGACTAGGGTGTCTAATTTTGTGCTCTGATGGCTTTGTTTAGAGAATATATTCCATTCATTCTTCCATACATTTCTGTCTAATTTGTTTAGAGAGTATATTCCATTCATTCTTCCATACATTTCTGTCTAATTTGTTTAGAGAGTATATTCCATTCATTCTTCCATACATTTCTGTCTAATTTGTTTAGAGAGTATATTCCATTCATTCTTCCATACATTTCTGTCTAATTTGTTTAGAGAGTATATTCCATTCATTCTTCCATACATTTCTAATTGAGATTTTTCACGATAACTTAACTAATGTCAAGGACATTAGCTTGAGCTTCACCAATGCCAACTAAAATTTAACAAAAGACTGAGCTATAATTTTATCCATATCTGAATTGACAGCAGTTGGTCTACCTATCAACTCTCCTCTATTACCGCTAGTTAGTTGCTAGTTTGTTTTGAAATGTTTGAAGTCAATAAGTTGAAAGTCTAATGATTACTCCATATTGAAATTATTTTAAGCTACAAATGGAAGAGCTTAAAAAAATATAATTCTGCAGTGAACACAAATTATCATTTACCTTTTAAAAAAAAAACCTAGCTTATCAAGACTTAAATTATTTTGTAAATCGGAGACATCAGAAAGATAGCTATTAGCTGATATTTATAGTTTTTTCACCATGTAGGGCTTTGTAGGCTATGAAAATCCCCAATAAACAACTTCGTAATAATGCAATATCTTGTTTTCAATTACAAAATATAAATTTAAAGTCATTGACAGTACCTAGAAACCCTGGATGTCTCTAGGATACATGTGTTCAGTGAATATGTCAATAACCTAGTCTTTTTCATTCTGATCATTTCCGACAAATGGTTTTTTTTTTTTTTTTTGTAGGCCTACATGAAATCCCCTTCACTTTCACTAATCGTTTAGTCTGTTGAACCTTTGGGGCACCACACAGGCTCTGTTGACCGTCTTTCTTCATACCTCTGTCTTTTGCCTTGGATTGACTTTCTTGTAATATGGTCAGTAGGGTTCAAGTTTGCGTTTATTTTTACAGTGGATAGCAGGTCATCAAGGAGTCCTAATGTAGCATTACTTCTGTTCACTGTCTCTAATCTCTTCATTTGTGATGCGGTCTTTGTAAGTGATATCTATGATCTTTCTGTAGCATCTCATCCCCATTGCTAGGATTTTCCTCTTTAAATCTGCAGTCAGCTTCCAAGACTCGCAAGCAGATAAGAATGTGGACATGACCAGGGAGCGCATCAATAGATGGCTATGCACTTGACTTAGATCTTAAAGTGAAGAACAATTGACTTCATTGATATATTGGCCTAAGAGGCCCTGCTACACACATACATGTACTGCACATACACATACACATGTTTAGCACATGCTAATCTATGAAGTATGTCTCACGCTATACTGACCGTTACTGTCTCGCCTTTTAATAAACGCTGCCACTACGTCATCTGTGACGCCAGCTTTGAACCTTCGAATGTAGTTCTTGACCTCGTCGAACGTGGACTGGCCGTCATTGTTGTGGTCCAGCCACCGGACAAAACGTTCTTTTAACTCTGACCAACAGACAAACAGACAACACTTCAAGATAGGAACACAATAATACCATGTGGAATATATACTATAAAAGTTGTACTAGTAATAAAATAATAATAATCACCTTTAGTATCCAAAAGGAAATGTGTCTGGCAATGAGTGCATTATTACATCAAACAAAAGATTATAACTATAGAACATCAAAATATACATTCACACCAGACTCACTCTAAATGTACATGTGAAAAGTTGGTGTCAGATAGTTGAATGCTATTGAATTATTATGTAGCCAGGAGAACAAGAGAATTGTTGTGTCTGTTTGTCTTTGCTATTGGTGCCAAGTATCTCTCTTGTGATGGAAAAATCACAAATCCTGACCCAGAGGGTGATTTTCCATTTCTAAAATAACTACTAAGAGTATCTAATACCACAGAAGAACCACTATTTTTACTTTTTTTGTAACGCAAAAACACATTCTCCTGGCGTCTAAAGCGTACACATTAAAAACTTAAGCGTAAGTCTGTAAAGGGTTTGATCATTGTAAAATCATATTTGCATTTAGCAAGACATTTGTAGCCTATCGGGCCTGTTTTAGTCACGAAAATGACGTGGATCTCACTCGTGAAAACTGTATTTAAGGTTGAAACGTTGATTTTTGAAAAGACATTTTCTAATTTTTAAACATGGGCAAATATGCTTGGTTTTACTTGTTCATTATTCAAACATGGGTCTGTATCTTAAAAACAATTGTTGGTCTTTTAATCTCGTAAAAAAAAAAAAAAAAAAACTATTGCCCTCCCTTCCCTTTACTGAGCTTCTATTAACTCTCTCCCACCGGGTCCAGTACAAATCTTGTAAACTTTTTTTTTTCTTCCCATTCTCGGATCAAGTTGAAACTTTGTTTCTGTTCATGGATAGAGGGCAACACATGAATCAATTAAAATAAAAACATTTAGTAAATCAATTAGTGTTAATTAATTAATTTTGTCTTATATGGAAAACGTACTAGACTAACGGGAGATAAGCCTTACAATACTGAGAGATATGGCAGAATGTTGCAAGACCGAGAGAGTAACTTACGCAATTGTGTACAGCTATGTTTGATTTTTAAAAATAATTGATGACATCTCAATATAAGCGATTGTTTTTTTTTAAGTATTTTTTTTATATTGAACTTGTTCTTTTTTTTTTTCTATCAGCAAGTAGTTGCCACGACACACACACACACACAGATTGAGAATCGCTGAAGTGATTCCTCTTCTTATGCTTCCTTTGTTCACACAGCAAGCAGAGCCCCAACTGATTAGTCCTGACAAAACTTGGTCCGTCACTTTGGCCAGACTTATCACGTGACAGTCGAGCGAACACGCTGTGGATTAACTTGAGTTTCATGCCAGCTTGGCTTTCATTTCGTAGACTTTCTCTACCGCAAACTACCGTTTTCTTTTTATATTTGTCTTTTGTATCAAACAAATCTGGTTGTTATATTTTTGTAGACATATTCATTCATCATTATTATCAGAACCCAGAAACTTCAAAAAAAAAATTTAAAAAAATCAGCTAATTATTTTCAGAGACTTTTAAGTTGACAGCTCTCTCTCTCTCTCTCTCTCTCTCTCTATCTCTCTCTCTCCTTCTTATTAACTTAATTATAAAATTCCATATCCTTTACTAGAATACTTATTTATGGTTATATCATTATACCTAATAGTCTGGTACCAACGAGAAATTCAATACATTGCTCTGTGGCAGACAAGTTTGACCTGGACAACAGTAGACAAGGGATATAACTCTAGGCTTGTTTGGTTAGATTAACATTTTAGGCAGCACGCTAGGTTGATATGTTTTAACACCAAAACGAACATCGGATCAACTTCTAGACTTAACTGCGTCAGCACCTAACAAAACACTATATCTCTTAGTCTTTATATATGTAGATCGTCAGAGCATAGTACGGGTGGTCTGATTCAGCCTGGAAAACTGATGACCTAAAAGAACGACTAGATGTAAAGAATTGTTTCTTTGATTGAACTGTTGTACATGCTTTGGATGGACTTCTCTTTGACTGCCTGTAATAAGCGATAGGTGATAGTATGGCGTATTTAAGACATTTCACATAATTAATTATAAAATAAACTACTTTTTATTTACAGTTAAAGACTATCGGACTTTTGGAAACTATTGATGATGTATCAGTTATATCAATATCTTCATACAGCCGAGCATGTGCAAAGATAAGACAAAATATGGACAAAAAATATGACTGTTTCGTTGACATTATTATATGAACATAAAATCTGAATTAATTTTAAAAAGAAAAGAAGAATTTTTGATACAAAGTTTACGCTCGTGGAGCTACTGTACTATGATACTATGATATTCAACTTCACCCTAATCCCAACAGTAAAACATGCTTCTTTTTTAAAATAGGATCTAGCCTGGCTAAAACCGACTCTTTATTAAAGGCTTCACACCATTACATATGTACAAAGAACACTATTGAAATGAAAATATAATTTCTAAAGTAAAATGATACTATATAGAATGTGTTCAAGTTTTTTTTTTCTTTTTTCAGTGCACCATAATGACTTTTTTTTTCTAAACATAGAATAGATTGACTAGCTGAGAGACTTACTTACTGAAGGCCAAACTAATGGAAATACATCAGCAGACGACAAGTCAGTGTTTCAAATGTTGGTCGTCTGCATCTTTTTATTTTTCTCCCGCCTTGTTAATTAATGCATTGATAAATACAACTAATTAAGTTTAACACAGAAATCTAAATAAACTCTGTATAACATATCTGTGGGTCAGTATTGCAACATTTCTCTGTCACTGTGATCGATTCAAAAGCTTGTAAGTGGTGATTAAATTATTTTTACTTAATTTCAAAGCAACCCAATTCTATTTATTACCAGCGAACATCGTTCTGTGTTACGAAAAAATATAGTTAGATATATTTATTTGTACTTATATTTATAGTTCTACCATTTACATATTTTTATTTCAATTTTATTTTTAACTAAAGTTAATATTATTAATCATGTATTAATTTTGTATTAGTTAGTTAGTTATCAGTTATTTGTTATTTATTTGTTAGTTATTAGTTATTTCGATTTAGTTCCAAAATAAAAAGCATTTTCTTCTCGCCGAACATTCCAGACTTGAACTAGAGACCACTGTGCATAACTCACGCGGCTATGTTTCATGTACTTTTATACGTCCCTCCACCCCCTCACACCTGTACATGCATAGATACATACATAAATGCATGTTTAAAATAGGTTACCAAAAAATGTTTACTGACCTGTCAAAAATGAAACTGATACACAGGGCTGCAAATAGAAACAGGGAAAGGTAAGTCACATGTAAAACTGTTTTCAGATATTTCACTCTTTCTATAATATCTGTTTCTCTTAAAGGTAAATATACAAATTTCTGTTTTAACATATTATTATGGATCTTCACAATAAAAGTGAATAATTCGATTTATAAGATCACGTTTACGTTTTATAAACAATAAAATACGATAAAAAAAAAAGAAGATAAAGTAATTTGAAGGAATGTGGTAGTGATATAATGGAAACTAAAGAAAAAAATAACTTATGAAAATGATTGAAAAATATTTTGAAATAAATTTACCAGACGCATTATTATAAGATCATTAGTTCCAACTAATATTATTTTTAGTTTCAAACTTGTAAGCGTCGACCTAGTTCTCTACCCAAAGTATAAAGGGAACTAATTCAATCTATACCACCATGCCTGTCAAGTACGATTTATTTCCCTTCTTTGATACCAAACGAAAAGATTAATTACCAATATTTAATTAACTAATTGTTGTTGTTTTTTTTTTTGTTTTGTTTTTTGTCAGGTGCAAAATAAGCGAAAATTCAACTTGAACCGAGGTCTGGTGTGGGAGACAGACAGAGTGAGTTAAATAAGCTTTGTAAAAAATACTAAACGATTTAGCTTCTTTACGAGGCCTGATGAAGACTTATCAAGTAAAAGCAATAATATAATGTTTGTACCGGTAAGATAATCCTTAAAATGTGATTTATGTTTAGCATATTTAGGTGTGTTTGATAAAGGGTGAGCGTTTTTTTAAAGATTTGTTTTTTAAGGCGAAATAGATCAAATAGTTCAACTAATTAAAGAAATTTTATGTAAGGAATCTCTAAGCAGAATTAAAGAATTCCTTGTCCGAATCGATTCTCTTTTCTTTCATATATATTTTTTGTAATAATCGAGTCCAGTATTGGAACCACAGCTCTTACTGCTCATCGATACTCTCCTCCACTCACGCAGACAATAGTGTTACTCCTTGACGATGTTCTCTCTTCACTCAGCCCCATCTCCCTCTCAGACTACAGAATCAACACTCCAGCCTTCGAGAGGGAAAGGGCATTCCCTTAACGACCTAGTGAATCCTTTGACTTAGCTCACATTAAGGTATTCTAGTGTCCAGAAATCACTCACTTCCGACCCCCTTTCCGACCCCCTTTCCGATCCCATCGTTTGTATATGAATGAGTCCCTACTAAGCGCAGTTAACTTCCCTTTATAATATAATATATATATATATATATATAGAGAGAGAGAGAGAGAGATAGATAGATAGATAGATAGATAGATAGATAGATAGATAGATAGATAGATAGATAGATAGATAGATAGATAGATAGATAGATATACGAGCTTCCGACCCCCCTTTCCGACCCCCTATCCGATCCCATCGTTTGTCTATGAATGAGTCCCTACTAAGCACAGTTAACTTCCCTTTATAATATAATATATATATATATATATATATATATATATATATATATATATATATATATATATATATATATATAGAGAGAGAGAGAGAGAGAGAGAGAGATAGAGAGATATATATATAGATAGATAGATAGATAGATAGATAGATAGATAGATAGATAGATAGATAGATAGATAGATAGATAGATAGATAGATAGATAGATAGATATACGAGCTTCCGACCCCCCTTTCCGACCCCCTATCCGATCCCATCGTTTGTCTATGAATGAGTCCCTACCAAGCACAGTTAACTTCCCTTTATAATATATATATATATATATATATATATATATATATATATATATATATATATATATATATAGAGAGAGAGAGAGAGAGAGAGAGAGAGATAAATAGATAGATAGATAGATAGATAGATAGATAGATAGATAGATAGATAGATAGATAGATAGATAGATAGATAGATAGATAGATAGATAGATAGATAGATAGATATACGAGCTTGTTGGAGCGAGCTATGAATGCCCTCCCTTGAATTTTTATGAACGACAAAGCATCTAAATCTTTATTGATATAGGATAAGAGGTGGGCAAATTACGGCCCGAGGGCCTCGTGCGACCTACCTGAGCTTTTTTATGCGGCCCGCGGACAACTACAGATATTACATGCACCCACAGATTATATCTATAGAAATGCATATATTTTAAAATATATAACTTTTAACATCTATCTATCATTTGAATTTTCTCTCTTCAGTTTATATATTTATTTTATTTTATAATATCGATTCTGATGATAAAGAGACTAAAAAAGAAATCTCTATAATTCTAAAATATTCTTCGGTAACAAGCAATGCTCTAATTGGAAATAGGTCGAAATGTTCAGGATTAGACGACGTGATCTCACTACCAGTCCCTGACCTCCCCCATAAAGTGCAGCAGGGAGAGAGACTTCATATTTCACGTGCACTATCTTTTATTAGAAGAATGGTGGGATTTGAAGCTGCGGAGCCAGGTTATACAAAGACGACATGTTGGCGTTTTCTATCGGCCTCCAGGTCATTGCTACCACTGGGATGCACTATTCATTCTGTAGGACGACATGACCCACATACAACTTTCGGTCACAACCTCATTAAGTTCGGCATAGACTTTTCTCGGTGTTCGCAGATGATGTCTTGCATGTATACGTCGCCGTTGGGGTGACGATTGTGTTTAGTTGGTGGATGTTTGCCTCAAGACCAATAGCTTGGCGTGTCCTGATAGGCTGCAACCTTTGGGAAATGTCTCCTGCCTTTCTTCTTCGGCATGACACGTCATGTTGGTCATCCCCATTGTTTGATGCTGCCTAAGAATGTTCAGCCTTTGATGGACAAAGTTTCTATCCTTGTTATGGAGTGTATGTGTGTGCTTCCAAGAGAACGACGAGGCAAGGGAGAGTTTTGTTATTTTTAGGTGTAGGCTGATGAAATCACGGGCTGGTCTGTCATACTTTACCTTTTACCTTACCTTTACCTATCCCTTAGTCTGTTGGACCGTTGGGGCACCAGGCAAGATTTGTCGACCGTCTTTCTCCATTCCTCCCTTTTTTTTGCCTTGTTCAGAACCTCTCTCAATGGCAGGCCTGTCCATTCTTTAATGTTGTCCTCCCATCACTTTTTCTGTCTGCCTCTTCTTCTTTTTCCTGGCACTGTTCCCTGAAGAAAGGTCTTTGCGAGCCCCGTAGATCTCGTAATGTGGCCAAAGGTTTTAAGCTTTCGTTTTTTCACAATAGTAAGCAGGTCGTCATGAGCTTCGATCGCTACAGTAACCCTGTCTCTGATTTCTTGGTTTGTGATGCGGTCTTTGAATGTGATGCCTAGGATCCTTCTGTAGCATCTCAATTCCATTGCTAGGATCCTCCTCTCAAGCTCTGCATTCAACGTCCACGACTCACAAGCATATAAAAATGTGGCCATGACCAGAGAGCGCATCAGTCTGATTTTGGTGCCGAGGGCTAAGCCCTTATCTTTCCATATTATTTTAAGTTTTGAAAGGGCTGCTGTGGACTGTGCTATTCGGGCCAATAGTTCGGGTTTTGTTCCCTCATCTGAGACAATAGCTCCGAGGTATTTGAAGCTGTTAACACTAGTTAGCTTTTCACTTCCAATACTGATGCCTCTTTTAAAGCCCTGATGGCTATTGGTCATAATTTGTGTTTTTTCGGCATTTATTTGCATGCCATATGCTGCGGAAGTCTTGTCAATGCGCATCACCAGGTCAGCTAGTTCTTCTTCTGTCCCTGCTAGGCTGTCTATGTCATCTGCGAAGCGCAAGTTAGTAATTCTTCTTCCTCCAATGCTAACAGTACCTTCATAGCCCTCGAGGGCATCTTCCATTATCCTTTCAAGGAAGATATTGAAGAGTGTTGGTGACAGTAGGCAGCCTTGTCTTACTCCAACTGTGGTTTTGAACCAGTCCCCAATATTATTGTTGAAATACACCGCACTGGTGGCCTCCTTGTAGAGGTTCTGGATAACTTTGATTATGTTTTTATTAATGTTGTACTTTTCCATTGTCGCCCAGAGTGCTCCGTGCCATACTCGATCGAAAGCTTTCTTGAAATCAATAAAGACATGGAAAAGATTCTCTTGGTGTTGGAGATATTTCTCACAGAGTATTCTGAGGTTTAGGATTTGCTCTGTTGTGCTGCGACCTTGTCTAAAAC
This sequence comes from Biomphalaria glabrata, assembly GCF_947242115.1. NCBI lineage: Eukaryota > Metazoa > Mollusca > Gastropoda > Planorbidae > Biomphalaria > Biomphalaria glabrata. The sequence goes on along the minus strand of NC_074725.1, from coordinate 14,127,688 downwards.
CTGCTTGTTCTTCTGATATGATGTTGTCTGCTATCGGTTTTAGCCGGTTTAATATGATTTTTAACAGTACTTTGCTGGGATGACTTATGAGGCTGATGGTGCGATAGTTTTGACAGAGTTGTAAGTTGCCTTTCTTTGGAAGGGTTATTATGAGTGATTGGGTCCAGGGTTTGGGCCAATCTCCTGATTGCCAGATCTTGTTGCAAATCATATAGAGTGCGTTTATCATAGTTTCTCCTCCCGCCTGAAGAAGTTCGCCAGGAATGTTGTCAACTCCGGCCGATTTTCCCTTTTTCAGGGCTTTTACTGCTGCTGCTACTTCCGAGCGAAGAATCGGATAGTCGTCAATGTTGGAAACTGTCGGGACATTTAGTATCTCTGGATCTCCTGATATTTCAAAGTTATACAACTCTGAACAGTATTCCGTCCATCTTTTCAACACATCTTTGTCCTCGGTTAAGCATTTGTTGTTTTTGTCTTGTATTGTGTTGGTTCTTCCATGCTTTGAAGTAGTGAGGTCCTTTACTAATTGGTACGCTTTTTTGCTGTTGTTTCTATTAAGTCCCTGTTCAATTTCTTGACACTTATTCTCTATCCACTTTTTCTTCGCTTCTTTCATTCCCTTTCTAATCCGTTTGTTGACGCTTTTGTATTCTTGGACATATTTTGGGTCGGACAGCTTTTTCCCTTTAAGCTCCCGTCGCTTGTCACAGAGTTGGAGTATATCCTCTGTTACCCAGGGTTTTTTGGGCGGGCGGAGCTTCCCTAATATTTCCAGGGCTGTATCTGTGACTGCTGTGTTTAGCATATTGACTTGCGTATCGATATCCTGGTCATAATGGTCTGTCATAATGAATGTTAATTCACGTGTGTGAGAGTTGAACGTGAGACGAATCAGAGACGTAAGGCAGATGGGACCTGTATTTTTGTACTGAGTTCTATCTTGTTTCTACATCCATTCTTTCTTGTTTCTACATCCAGTTTATCTTGTTCTATATCCATCTACTTTCAAGGTGAATCTGTGTTGATTTCTTAATAAATGATACATTAAATTTTATTTAATCAATTTTTTTAAAGTTAAATCTATATTTAAATTAAAAAACACCAACATCGGTTTAGTTGTACTAGCTGTTTGGAGCTAGAATCCAAGGACTTACCATCAACAATCATACTCCCATACTCTTGGTTCCATCCAAGGCTAGTTTCGGGTACCTATCTATTTAAGATGTCTTGTATGCGTTTACTTGTAGACTCCATGCTATTAGCTACATATTTATTAATATTATTTTTATTTTATTCGAGAAAGGTCTGTTCTAGATAGACAGTTGGGACTTGGCTTCACCCATGCTTTGCTATAAACATGAACTAGATGACAGATTCCATTATCCACTTCCCAGAATCACACAGTGAATTTTTTAAATTCTCTTCTTCATTTGTTATAGATCAAGTACCGAATCTTTTTTTTAAAAGTTGAAAAAGAAACGGCTTAAAAATGTGTTTCTAAAGCGAAAAAAAAAGAGAAAGAAAAAGCGGTGTGTGAAGCTGTTGTTAAAAAAGAAAGCACTTAAATGTCTTGTTCGGGAAGAGGAGGTAATCGATGAACATATTTTAGGTAATAACAAGAGTTGTCGAACGTCTGATTAGAACATATTTCAAGTCGGCCTTGTACAAAATCGCGACCGTTAAACTTTTCAAAATGTTCGCTCCTCCACCATCTGTACCCGAGAGACACCCTCAGTGTTTTTATTTCTATCAATTAGCTTGTCAACTAGTCAATATGTCACTGTGTCAACTAGTCAATATGTCACTGTGTCAACTAGTCAATCTGTTACCGTGTCAATTAGTCAATCTGATACCGTGTCAACTAGTCAATCTGTTACTGTGTCAACTAGTCAATCTTTGTCACTGTGTCAACTAGTCAATCTGTTAGTGTGTCATCTTATCAATCTTTGTCACTGTGTCAACTAGTCAATCTGTTACTGTGTCAACTAGTCAATCTTTGTCACTGTGTCAACTAGTCAATCTGTTACTGTGTCAACTAGTCAATCTTTGTCACTGTGTCAGCTTGTCAATCTGTTACTGTGTCAACTAGTCAATCTTTGTCATTGTGTCAACTAGTCAATCTTTGTCACAGTGTCAACTAGTCAATCTGTTATTGTGTCAACTTGTCAATCTGTCACTGTGTCAACTTGTCATTTTGGCTGACACTTGACAGAGCTTAGGTGAATGTACTTTAGATATGAACAAGATGAAGAACATCAGTTTTACACAGTGGAAGACATCTTTCTTACACAGTGGAAGACATCTTTCTTACATAGTGGAAGACATCTTTTTTACACAGTGGAAGACATCTTTCTTACACAGTGGAAGGCATCTTTCTTACATAGTGGAAGACATCTTTTTTACACAGTGGAAGACATCTTTCTTACACAGTGGAAGGCATCTTCCTTACACAGTAGGAGGCATCGTACTTACACATTGGGAGACATCTTCCTTACATAGTGGAAGACATCTTTCTTACATAGTGAAAGACATCTTTCTTAGACAGTGGAAGACATCTTTCTTACACAGTGGAAGACATCTTTCTTACACAGTGGAAGACATCTTTCTTACACAGTGGAAGACATCTTTCTTACACAGTGGAAGACATTCTCTTTACACAGTGGAAGACATCTTTCTTACACAGTGGAAGACATTCTCTTTACACAGTGGAAGACATTCTCTTTACACAGTGGAAGACATTCTCTTTACACAGTGGATGACATCCTGATTCTGATGTAGCCACGAGTAAGACCATTAGGTTATAAGTAGGGCTGAACGGCTGAGAGAAGTCAGCAGAAGTGGAAGACCGAAAGATGGGCGTGTGTTTACAATGGTTTTGAAAGGAGTTACATTTGGTTTAATTGTTTAAGAAATTATTTCACTTGTGTTTCTGAAGTGTTGCAGTAATGTAAGAGCAATAAAAGTGTCCTTGCTACAAAGTCACGTGATTATTGCACCACAGAGACAGATACAAAGAAAAAAAAATCAAGGGAGATGTTATATTTTTTTTTTCTCTGTAAATAATTACACATTTTTTCGTTTGTTTGTTTGTTTTTTGTCTTTGTTGCTGTTTTATTTTGTCTCCTTATCTAAGATTGTTTTAATGACATGTGCTTCATCCAACAAATGGCGTCTCTTATTTCCCTGATTGGAAACATTTTAAAGACTTTTTTTTTCTTTTTGAATATTCAACAGTCTGGTTCACATTTTTTTTAAAATTCCATTATAGGAAATACTTTCTCTCTCTCTCTCCCTCTGTGTGTGTGTGTGTGTGTGAGAGAGAGAGAGAGAGAGAGAGAGAGAGATTCGTTGCTGCAAACAAAGTCATATTATTGAGTTTCAATCTCTAGACTTTCAGCCGAAGTTGTTGATGTTTACCACAAGCGTTTATTTAGTCACAATTTAGTGTCAGATTGTATATTCGAGCGTTGTAATGTATCGATACTAGCTAGATCAATCATTATGATGAAAAGCATTGATCTATATGTCTTTATGTGAAATCAATCATCAGTCGGAAAACATTGTTTTAATGTATCAGTTTCTCTGAAACTGAAACAAAATACTTTCAAAGCCATCTTGAAGGTACCATTTTTTTTTCACAAAGCTTATATTTGTTTAACAATCCCTCTGCAATCCAATTACAATTCAACTGTAAGTGTGGACATATTGTAGTATTTAATATAAAGAATACCCACCCACGCAGAGAGGGGTGCCCCTTAGTTTGAGATACGCTGTAGTTATAGAATGTTGACTACATTGTAAAAAGGTGATTTTTAAAAGACTCACCAATCCGTCTGAAGCACTCCTAATTTGGCGGTTTAAAAAAATAGTTTGGTAGTCGGTCCCATGGTTCAAGGTGTCGGTCAACGGCTTTTCTAGGTGAGCGCTATGTCTGAGCCCGTGAGCTGCTATCAGTGTTCCCGTCAAACAGAGAAACGTTGTGAGCCAAGAACGCATTGTTGCTAGGTTACTGAAATAACAAAACAAAAACAATATTGTTAGTCAAAAGTTAAAGTCTTCACAATCTAAGTGGCAAGCAGAGATTTTCTTCACATCTAGCAGAGACTGTCTTCACGTCTAGCAGAGACTGTCTTCACGTCTAACAGAAACTGTCTGCACGTCTAGCAGAGACTGTCTTCACGTCCAGCAGAGACTGTCTTCACGTCTAGCAGAGACTTCTTCACGTCTAGCAGAGACTGTCTTCACGTCCAGCAGGGACTGTCTTCACGTCTCTGTGTCTTCACGTCTAGCAGAGACTGTCTTCACGTCTAGCAGAGACTGTCTTCACGTCTAGCAGAAACTGTCTTCACGTCTAACAGAAACTGTCTGCATGTCTAGCAGAGAATGTATTCACTTCCAGCAGAGACTGTCTTCACGTCCAGCAGAGACTGTCTTCACGTCTAGCAGAGACTGTCTTCACGTCTCTGTGTCTTCACGTCTAGCAGAGATTGTCTTCACGTCTCTGTGTCTTCACGTCTAGCAGAGACTGTCTTCACGTCTCTGTGTCTTCACGTCTAGCAGAGACTGTCTTCACGTCTAGCAGAGACTGTCTTCACGTCTAACAGAAACTGTCTGCATGTCTAGCAGAGACTGTCTTCACGTCCAGCAGAGACTGTCTTCACGTCTAGCAGAGACTGTCTTCACGTCTCTGTGTCTTCACGTCTAGCAGAGACTGTCTTCACGTCTAGCAGAGACTGTCTTCACGTCTAGCAGAGACTGTCTTTACGTCTAGCAGAGACTGTCTTCACGTCTCTGTGTCTTCACGTCTAGCAGAGACTGTCTTCACGTCTAGCAGAGACTGTCTTCACGTTTAGCAGAGACTGTCTTCACGTCTAGTAGAGACTGTCTTCACATCCAAGTGAATAGCAGAGACTGTCTTCACGTTCAAATGAAAAGCAGAGACTGTCTTCACGTTCAAATGAAAAGCAGAGACTGTCTTGACATCTAAGTGAATTGTCTTCGCCTAATTGAAAAGCATAGAGTGAGTTAATCCATTGATGCCATCCTGTTTCAGCCTACAGGTCATTAACATTTGCCTAACGCATGTCACTAGCCGATGTTATGGCACTATTAGAAAGGGAAAGTTTTGATTTAGAGACAATGACGCGACTAGTAAAAACAAGTCTAGGATTTGAGAAGAATAACAGAAAACTTCTGAAGGCTTTAGAGAGAGGCAATTTTTATGGACGTAAAGATTTAGCTTGACGACATTCGACAGTTCCCTTCGTTATTATTTAACTTCTTGTTCGACATTATCAGCGTCGACTAACTTCTAGTGTTGGCCTTTCGCCTGTGTTATTGGGTTTTGTTATTTGAGAGTTACCTCCTTTTGATTTATCTGCATAAGACACGGCGCGAAGCGCCTAACACCGCCACACCGAAATATATAGGCCTAATGTCCATTCCATTAGAACGGAGGCCTGCGTTCTGTGAGCAGAAGTTTCCAGAGACTGGACTTGAACCGCGGACCGAAGTTTGCGCACCAGTGAACACATCAAATAAATCACATCACGGTGCGTACCAAAATAAAATGATTTAGTTGCTGCAAAAAACGTTAAAAGTACTTAGTCATTAACTCAGATTTGAAAGATGCAGGCAAGATGCTGGCAGGCATAAGACTGTTGACATTTGATCATTTGGCACTGATTATTGAAATATAAAAAACACTCTCCCCTAGGGCGCCTTTAGTCCGTCGGTTGACTCGTAACTAACTGCAGTTTCTCTTCTGAACCTAATACAGTTTTTTTAAGTATGTCCCTCTCATGTTACTAGTTCACTATAATTGGTTTAGACTTTAGACTAACAAACGAACTACCGTTTAAAAATAAATAAATAATAATCTTTATTATACAATTAGAATTGTGCATCAGTGATTAAAGGTCATAACGATTGCAAATGAAATGTACATTTAGTTTCACTCAAACTTTATGTGTAATCTTAGATCTAGTACAAATATGAAACATATATGTTATCTTAGATTTAGTACAAATAACAAACATATGTGTAATCGTAGATTTAGTACAAATAACAAACATATGTATTATCTTAGATTTAGTACAAATAACAAACATATGTGTTATCTTAGATTTAGTACAAATAATAAACATATGTGTTATCTTAGATTTAGTACAAATAACAAACATATGTGTTATCTTAGATTTAGTACAAATAACAAACATATGTGTTATCTTAGATTTAGTACAAATAACAAACATATGTGTTATCTTAGATTTAGTACAAATAACAAACATATGTGTTATCTTAGATTTAGTACAAATAACAAACATATGTGTTATCGAAGATTTAGTACAAATAACAAACACATGTGTTATCTTAGATTTAGTACAAATAACAAACATATGTGTTATTATAGATTTAGTACAAATAACAAACATATGTGTTACCTTAGATTTAGTACAAATAACAAACACATGTGTTATCGAAGATTTAGTACAAATAACAAACATATGTGTTATTATAGATTTAGTACAAATAACAAACACATGTGTTATCTTAGATTTAGTACAAATAACAAACATATGTGTTATCGAAGATTTAGTACAAATAACAAACACATGTGTTATCTTAGATTTAGTACAAATAACAAACATATGTGTTATTATAGATTTAGTACAAATAACAAACATATGTGTTATCGAAGATTTAGTACAAATAACAAACATATATGTTATCTTAGATCTAGTACAAATAACAAACATATGTGTTATCTTAGATTAAGTACAAATAACAAACATATATGTTATCTTAGATTTAGTACAAATGACAAACATATATGTTACCTTAGATTTAGTACAAATAACAAACATATGTGTTATCGAAGATTTAGTACAAATAACAAACACATGTGTTATCTTAGATTTAGTACAAATAACAAACACATGTGTTATCTTAGATTTAGTACAAATAACAAACATATGTGTTATTATAGATTTAGTACAAATAACAAACATATGTGTTATCGAAGATTTAGTACAAATAACAAACATATGTGTTATTATAGATTTAGTACAAATAACAAACATATGTGTTATCGAAGATTTAGTACAAATAACAAACATATGTGTAATCTTAGATTTAGTACAAATAACAAACATGTGTTATCTTAGATTTAGTACAAATAACAAACATATGTGTTATCTTAGATTTAGTACAAATAACAAACATATGTGTTATCTTAGATTTAGTACAAATAACAAACATATGTGTTATCTTAGATTTAGTACAAATAACAAACATATGTGTTATCTTAGATTTAGTACAAATAACAAACATATGTGTTATCTTAGATTTAGTACAAATAACAAACATAAATGTTATCTTAGATTTAGTACAAATAACAAACATAAATGTTATCTTAGATTTAGTACAAATAACAAACATAAACATATATGTTACCTTAGATTTAGTACAAATAACAAACATATGTGTTATCGAAGATTTAGTACAAAAAACAAACACATGTGTTATCTTAGATTTAGTACAAATAACAAACACATGTGTTATCTTAGATTTAGTACAAATAACAAACATATATGTTATCTTAGATTTAGCACAAATAACAAACATATGTGTTATCTTAGATTTAGTACAAATAACAAACATATGTGTTATCTAAGATTTAGTACAAATAACAAACATATGTGTTATCTTAGATTTAGTACAAATAGCAAACATATGTGTTATCGAAGATTTAGTACAAATAACAAACATATGTGTTATCTTAGATTTAGTACAGATAACAAAATATGGGCTATCTTAGATTTAGTACAAATAACAAACATATGTGTTATCTTAAATTTAATACAAATAACAAACATATGTGTTATCGAAGACTTAGTACAAATAACAAACATATGTGTTATCTTTGTTTTAGTACAAATAACAAACATATGTGTTATCGAAGATTTAGTACAAATAACAAACATATGTGTTACCTAAGATTTAGTACAAATAACAAACATATGTGTTATCTTAAATTTAGTACAATTAACAAACATATGTGTTATCTTAAATTTAGTACAAATAACAAACATATGTGTTATCTTAAATTTAGTACAAATAACAAACATATGTGTTACCTTAAATTTAGTACAAATAACAAACATATGTGTTATCTTAAATTTAGTACAAATAACAAACATATGTGTTACCTTAAATTTAGTACAAATAACAAACATATGTGTTATTATAGATTTAGTATATATAACAAACACCTGTATTATTATAGATTTAGTACAGATAACAAACATATGTGTTATTATAGATTTAGTAAAATAAAAAACATATGTGTTATCTTAGATTTAGTACAAAAAACAAACACATATGTTATCTAGGATGTTATTTGTCAGAACAAGACGGAGCTTTGAATACAAGTTTTGCCCATGAGTGACGTTTGTTTCTTTGTTTTTGGTGCTTTTATTTATTTACATCCGGTCAACAATTTCAAGGCTCCTACTAGTGAGTGTGTTGCCATGTCAGCAGAATATTAAATTAAACATTGAAACAAGAGGAAACAATGTTTTTGAAGCAGGAATAAAAATAATTAAAAAAAAAACGCAACATGATTAGACCAAAAATAAAAATGAAGTTCGTCCCAAAAGAAATGACTTCAATGAAGTCTGAAGTCCCTGACCTAACATGGCTGCCTGACACTAGACTTGCTTGCCTGACCTAACATGGCTGCCTGACACTAGACTTGCTTGCCTGACCTAACATGGCTGCCTGACACTAGACTTGCTTGTCTGACCTAACATGGCTGCCTGACACTAGACTTGCTTGTCTGACCTAACATGGCTGCCAGACACTAGACTTGCTTGTCTGACCTAACATGGCTGCCTGACACTAGACTTGCTTGTCTGACCTAACATGGCTGCCTGACACTAGACTTGCTTGCCTGACCTAACATGGCTGCCTGACACTAGACTTGCTTGTCTGACCTAACATGGCTGCCTGACACTAGACTTGCTTGTCTGACCTAACATGGCTGCCTGACACTAGACTTGCTTGTCTGACCTAACATGGCTGCCTGACACTAGACTTGCTTGTCTGACCTAACATGGCTGCCTGACACTAGACTTGCTTGTCTGACCTAACATGGCTGCCTGACACTAGACTTGCTTGTCTGACCTAACATGGCTGCCTGACACTAGACTTGCTTGCCTGACCTAACATGGCTGCCTGACACTAGACTTGCTTGTCTGACCTAACATGGCTGCCTGACACTAGACTTGCTTGTCTGACCTAACATGGCTGCCTGACAAATCTTTGAACACTATTACAGAACATGGAATTTAAAAAGATGTATTTCTAGTGAAACTCGTACAACCATCGGACAGGAAAAACAAAGGAAACAAATAATGCTTTCAGAGAAATGGCAAGATTTATAATTTACGAACGCACCCATCGAGCCTTGAAGTTTCATTCATTTCTTTTTCTTCTGGTTTTAAATTAAATATGAATTCCACTTTTCAAGAACGGAACGCTTTTAATGATTTAATTCAATTTCCAACATGATTGCTTCATTATTAAGTTTTTACTTTCGGTTAGGGGGAGTGGAGAGAGAATGTAACAGGACGACCTTATGAATGTTAACACATTACAAATAGAAGATTGGACCAAAACCTTGTGGAAACAGATACAAAAACTGCTCACAGATAAAAAACAACAACAACACATAAACATAAATTATATATATATATATATATATATATATATATATATATATATATATATATATATATATATATATGTGTGTGTGTGTGGCTTCCTTAATTTGCAAAGTGACTATGCATCACGGAAATGAGAGGAATGCCAGGGCCTTAGTTATGGTTGGAACGTTGTCGCCCACAAATCATTCACGCCACCTTTCTTACGCGCAGCTGATGTATCCAAAGGAACGTCAAGGTCCGATACAAATTGGGGTCAGAAGCTTCGCAGGCTCTGTCAGGGTGTATCACTATGTGCTGCAAACTGCTACTGAATTTTGCTCAGGGTTGACTCCTGAAGGCTCTGTCAGGGTGTATTACTATGTGCTGCAAACTGCTACTGAAGTTTCCTCTGGGTTGACTCCTGAAGGCTCTGTCAGGGTGTATTACTATGTGCTGCAAACTGCTACTGAAGTTTCCTCTGGGTTGACTCCTGAAGGCTCTGTCAGGGTGTATTACTTTGTGCTGCAAACTGCTACTGAAGTTTCCTCTGGGTTGACTTCTAAAGCTTTTCCCATGATTGCTGCAAGGCAGCAGAGGTTTGAGTTCAGAGTTTCTCTTAGGATTGTAGCCAGACTTTGGTAACTAGCCTCTTCAAGCTTACTGGTTTTAGGGGCCAGTTACTCGCCTTCGCCCCTTCTACTGTTAGTAAGAACAGTTCCACCGGACACTCTGAGCTTCACGAGAAGGCCAAGAGTTGGACTGATTGTCAGAGGCCATTTGAGATGCTTGCCAATATGGAGCATGTTATAGTTAGTGGAGTATTCATAACCCATTACCATTACCACTGTATTTTATTGATATTAATTAAGTTTATATAAAAGAGAATGGCTCGTCTTCCGTTCTCAACTTGTGCATGACGACCAATCAGCTCATATTTCATCATTCACACTGCATAGCCAATCGCCTAACCTCTTCTCACCGTCACATTAGAAACTTACACCCTCCATATCACACCCTCCCCCCCCCCCACCCCCCACCCCGTCTCTGTTTTTGATTTTGAATAATAGGGACGTCCATTTCATTGTATTACAAAAAGGGAGACGACACCTATTTGAGAATAGCTGGGTAAGAGTTCTCCTTAATATAAATAAATAAAATCAAGAATAATATCAAGAATCACTGGCCTGGAAGTAGTTCTAGATAGAATTTGAGAACAAGAACAATAACAAATGTTTGGCAAGTGTCACCTCAGCACCAATTTAGAACCACTGTTACTGTACACTTTGTGAAATCCCATCTCTCTCTCTCTCTCGCTCTCTCTCGTGGCAACATGTTATCTGGTGTTATGAGATCGTGACCACGTGACAAAGAAATAGTTTTATAGTTAGATCTAATTGACTTAATTAGCAAACACCGTTTAAACTGTTTCCATTGAAACACCACGTGATACCAGCAGACGTGACATTTCACCAGCAAATCGGACAGTTCACCGCCAGTTTTCTGTTACCATCGTCAACAAATTAATGTTACTTACACAGAAGCCAAAGCAGAACGCGCGAATTCGTGGACATTCAACGACTGATAGCAAATGTAATTGTTGTAGAAGGATTTATCCACTGTTATATTTACAAATCTTGTTCAATACAATATCGTTGTTAAATTTTAAAATCTAAGCTTGACATCAAATTTACATAAACAGTAGACTACATATAAAATGCGTAGAATATTAAAAAACAAACCTTCAATATTTAATTTACATATGTGTACTTTTTACAAAGCTTTTCTCAACTCACTCTGTCTGTCTGTCTGTCTGTCTGGTAAAAAAAGTGTACACGTTATTTCTCCAACGCACAATCTAAGATTAAGTTGAAATTTTGCCCACTTATTTCTTTTATCTGACAACACAAGAATCAATTTTTTTTAAATTAATCAATTGGTTAATTAACTATTGGTAATTAATTATTTTGTTTGGTATCTCAAACAAGGGAAAGAAATTGTACTTCACTGAAGTGGTGGTATAAGCTGTATTAGTACCCTTTATATGACGTCGCTTCCAAGTAGTTTATAATGTGCTTAACCTTCGATAAATAATCCTCGAGCTCAGCAAGGGGACGTAAAGCGGGCTCGCAAAAAGACATAAACAGAAAAATGTTACGTCACTCAGGAGAAATCGGTCCGTTTTGATCTGATGTAAGAAAGACGGTCAGAGACTAGAATCACATCGGTGACGTATTGAACTGGCATTCTTTACATGTTTTCATCTTGTTGCAGACGACTCTCTAGCGAGAACAGTTATGGGCCCTACTTAGTTTTAGAAGATGAAACGATCTCACTAAATTGAATGAATGAACCAAAAGGTAATATTGACCTACTTACTTGATTAATAATAAAATCTGGGTTTATAAATACAATGCAAGTACAGGAAGTTTCTATCGCCTTAAAAAAAAATAGATTACCTTCGCTTCGGAACCCCCTGAGCGACTGACAGTTTGAGAAACTCTGAGATATGCCTTATTGAACAGACTAAGTGTTATTTCACACAGAGAAGACGTGAGTGATTCATTTAGCAATCAATTTCTAGTGTCAAACGTTAAATATAGATTTAATTTAGAGCTTTTGATTGTTGTTGTTTGTTTGTTTTTTTACATTTCTGTTCAATGGTTATGACGTTATGAGTAGCACGAAACACAAAAGTCGAACTAGGACACGATTTAAAAAAAACGAAACAATTTAGATTGTGAAACCAACTACAATGCAACATCTTCATTTAATTTGTTTTCCTTTATGATTGCTCATGCATTAAACGCTACTGTTAGAAGCACTTAATAGTAAATACCATTCGACAGCTGCGCTGGGTCGGACGCAGTGTATGCCAAATGCGGTCTTCTTTTCAAGCTTAAAGGAGGACGGCGTAACAGAGATGACCCGGAATGCGCTATAAACTCAGGCGCCATTTTGCCATTACTGGCATAGAAGATAGTAGCTGGCGAGAGACAGTTGTAGAGCTCTCACAAAGGCCGCGGGTACCACATTTGAGACCCAAAGAAAAGTCCTCGTTGAAGACAGGGGCAGAAGACGGAAAGAAAACTTTAATAGACCACTAGTAGACAACGGCTTTGTCTGCATGTGAGGCTGGAAAATATGCAGGTCGCAACTGGGTTTGCGTAGTCACGTGAAACACTGCACTCATTCTTAATTTTCGGAATAGAAGACATTGCCATTATTATTATTATTATTATAGTTAATATTGAAAACTTAAAGTTAGAACTGCATGATGTCTACAGACATTACTTTAAACTACTTGCTTTGTCTCGGAGCAGAGGCGTTGCTGATGGAAGGGGGGGAGAAGGGGGGAGAGGGAGAAGTTGAAAATCCCCACTTGAATAGGGGCCCCAAATGAGTGGGTTTTTTTACATTAAATATTACGCAAAATGGAGGGGCCCACGATAGGTCAAGCCCCCACCCCCCCGGGCACCCAAATGATGGCAAATTCCTATCTACGCCACTTCTCGGAGCGCCAACTTTTTTTAGATATATCTTGGAGCCAAGGCCAAAAATTATCATGAAAAAATAAACAAATTTTACAGAACACACAGAGAATCAGTGGCGTAGCTAGGGAAGGGAGAAGAGGGAGGGGGAAATTCTAAAATCCCCCCCCCGGGGGCCACCACATCTTACATTAAATATTAAATATTACGCAAAATGCAGGGGCCCCCAAAGAGGTCAAGCCCCCCCCTCCCATCCCTCAAATGATGACAACTTCCTAGCTACGTGCCTGCTGAGAATGAGATGGTATAAATATAAATTCTTATGTAAATATAATTATCGAAGCTCTAGCCATCCTTTGAACAAAAAAAAAAGTTCTCTCTTCACTGTGAACGATGGATAATATTTTGTCTGAGATGATGATTAACAAAAAAAAACCTTTGATCTTCCTGATCTTCAACACCATTAATTTTAATTTTCTGATTCCAAGACCAGACTTTGATCGGAGACTCTCCAACGAGTTGTCGCACATGCTGGGAGTCTGCCCGACATCAAGTTCTAGACTTATATGGAACACAAGTTTGACATGGTTAGAAAGATTGATTGTAAACAAATAAATAATCAAGAACAATTTTCAATACAGTTTTTTTTTAAACTGGACTTTTTTTTCTTTAGTTTAATTGTATGTGTAGTTTAGAACAGTGAGGAAACGGTAAAGCGTTTGGCTTCAGAACCAGGGGTCCCCCCGGGGTCCTGGGTCCTGGTGAGGACTAGGATTTTGGGATCTTTGGGCGCCTCTGAGTCAAACCAACTCTAATGGGTACCTGACAATAGTTGGGGAAACGTAAAGGCGGTTGGTCGTTGTGCTGGCCACATGACACCCTCGTTAACCGTGGGCCACAGAAGCAGATGACATCTACATCATCTGCCCTATAGATCTCAAGGTCTGAAAGGGGAACATTTTCTTTTTTAGTTTAGAACAGGGAGTCTGCTTTGGTGACTATGTGTGTGATTGTGATTGGCAAGATTAAGGTCTAGGAACAGGTTACAATGATTATACCAAGACTGATTATACCATTTAGTTTTAATCTCGTGTGTTCTCTCTGTAACACTTGAATTCTACGAGTCTATTTAAGTTTTTAGGCAATAAAATAGAAAAACAAGAGAAAGTAATATGAAGAAATGGGGTGGCGATATAATGGAGCCTAACAAATACGTAAGACAATGAAAAGAGGAAGCTGAGATTTTGAAATACATTGGCAACAGAAACAGTGTCAAGGACGCCATTTTGAAAGAGCACTGTTGTCAACTAAACAATAGAAATAATTTAGTGTCCCAAGAGAACTAGCCAGAGACAGTGTTAAATAATGCGCAAAAAGTTGTCGTAAACCATTTCAAATACATAGATAACTCTTCCTTGCTCTGTACACCGGATCCACCAAAAGTCCGGCTAGAGTTATTCCTCATAGACAAACATTCCCCTATGTGGGTTTTTTTGTCATCAGGCTAACAGCTATTTATTATCTATATTTTTTTTTTTTTTTGTATTTCTAAGAGTGTGGAAGTTAATTAGTGTGGTGCTAAGCCTTTCCAAACTAATGTCTTTTTTTTTAAGTTACTCGCATTGTTTTGGTTCAAAGGATTTAAGCCACTAGAACTGTCCTTGGGGGAGTCATTGCACGCGCTAATGAGTTACTTGCTCACGCGACAAGGGTTCAACTTCCAAAGTCCGACAAACAAAGGTCGTGTGTTTTTCTCCCGCCACTTTGTTATAAAGTTATGTTTTTGTTATGTGTGTGTGTTTTTTTTTATTTATTTGTAATGTATTTGTTTTTGTATTTGTTTATGTATTTGTTTATGTATTTGTAATGTATTTGTTTATGTATTTGTAATGTATTTGTTTATTCTTTTCACAATGTTATTCGTGTTTTTGTCATGTATTTCTTATCAAAATACAGTTCGTCTCAAGTGTTTTAATACATTCAAATACTTTGTGGCTTCCTTTCCCAGAACCCCTCACTTCTGCTGTGGTATGGGTGATCCTCCAACAACAGGTCGTCAAAATACACTGTTCCAATCTAAGCCATTGATATAGCTTCTAGACATGCTGTTACCCACAAATTAACTCTTCTGGTTTGATTTAAATATAGGAACAGGGGAGTTAAGCTTAAGAAGCACAACTTTCATGCATATGAAATAATGCATAGTCACATCAACTTAGACGAAAAACGTCCACATCAAAAATATTAATTCACTTCGACTAATACATGAAAATGTGGGCTATTTTTTTATGATTAAATGTATTGTCATGGGCAATAACTAATTGTGCGAACTTTTAACTTGATTTGAGACTGGGAAGTGGGAGAAGTTACGTGTACTAGATTTTGACCAGAAAGACAGACAGAGTGTGCTGATATGTACCAATACTCAGTCTGTATTTATCATCTCTGATTATACTACGAAGGTAATACTCTATAAAACTAAAGAAAAAACATGTAAGTGTGATGTATGAAAGTGAACATTCTAAATATTAAACATCTAGGATTATTTCAAACAGCAGGAAAGTAAATCTTGATGAGATGTCGAGACTACATTGCTTTGAATCAGTCCCAGCAAACTACATAGTCACATAGTCACATTGTCACATAGTCAGCTACTAACACAACACCGGTTACATAAATATACAAGAACAATATCGAAGAGTCCTTGAGTCATCCCCGCCACCAGATAATGTAATGAGATTGGCGCCATCTCACCATCAGAGATAATGACGTCGGGCCAGCGTTTGATCCTTAAAGTAGGTCAATGAATGGAATCTGCCATTTTTAGGAGGCCGACTTGGGAAGGATTTTATTGACTCAGTGCGCCTCTAGTTAGGCCTGGCATCGGCCGCCGCTGTCATCTCTTTTTGTGACCTCATCGTAAAGTTGTAACCAGTATAAGTCTGGGCTGTCACGGGTAACTTGTTAGCTAGAACATAAGATGTGACATTGTCTTCAACAGAGTGGTGTTCCTTTCAGTAGTCAGAACGAGGCCACTGAAATACTTCCTGTGAGATTTACGAAATCAAATTCTGTAAACAGTCCAGACATGGAACTATACTAAACCATGGAACTATACTAAACCATGGAACTATACTAAACCATGGAACTATACTAAACCATGGAACTATACTAAACCATGAAACTATACTAAACCATGGAACTATACTAAACCATGGAACTATACAAATGGAACAACAGCTCCGAGTTTTTATGAGCAGAGTGCCGTCGCGCATCTATTTTCTTCCTCGCATCGTACCTTTTTGAGAAATCAATGATGATGCCAAAGCCACATGGATTGACCTGCATTGAGTGTAAAACTTCCTTACACTATATTTGATTAGATCTGTAAAAACTTCATCCATTTTCTGACTAACTGATATGATAGATAAAGTCTTCCTGTTTATAACTTTAAACAAAGAAACAATTGATCCAGTGCGGCAATTCCCCGCTGAAGACGTTTTTAAAAAGGAAGCGTAAGTCTTATGTAATTTTAAGATGACTATGTTTTGAAATATTATATTAGCCGAGCCAGACATTTCACATTAATAGATACTTATATACAATATAAGTAAATGAACTGTCAAATTTCTTAGAAAATTGTTAGAGACATTTTCTAACTACCCGTCCACCCAGGCTTCAAATTTTTGTTTACTTTTCAACCCATGAACCTAATAGGAAGATTTGTTAAGGGATAAAGAAAAAAGCTTGAATTAAAAAAAAAAAAAACGTAGATATCGAAAGTTGAAAGTTGAGCTGTACGTATAAAATGACAAAATGTGAACAAATAATTTTGTGAAAAACAAAACTGTAAAAAGGGAGGGAGAGCTTCACTATATAGTAGCCCTATTATCACAATTACTATCAAATTTAGTTTCCTCCAACAAAATTCATTACTTGGTTAGTTTTGACTGATTCGTGTCTTGTCCAAAATGTGTATCAGATAGACAGACAGATGGAGTAAGCTGAGATAAGCTTTGTAATAAAAGTAATCTCTACTCATTGCGATTCAGTAATGCCCAAATAAATGTGTATATGCATTTCGACATGGTTGACTTTTGTTTATAGCAGTTTCAAAGTTCTATCCAACGTGAAATGTTCTTATTCCATGGAAAGAAATTGGTTTTATATATTTACATGACGAGATTTATATTATAAGAGCATATTGAGAGAAATAAGTAGGCTAGCTCTGATAACACATGCATGTAATATTCTAAATAAGAGAAAGAAACATGCTTTAAGTAATACTGTCCGTAGCAGTGGAATATGTGATAAATAGTAGCCCACTAGTTACAAGTCCTGGTCCTCATTCTTAATGTACGTCTGCGCTTTGCCAGACACGACTTCTCCATCCTATAATGTCAGCGAAGTTCTCTGGCAATGTATTTTGATTAGACCTACTAAGACTAGGGCCCAATCGGAGGATAGACTTGTACGTGAAGCAGCAATCAAGACGATTGTTATAATACTTAGTGTTTTTCTTTGCCTTTATTATTTTGTTCTTATCGTTTAATAAATTAAGTTTTATAATAAATTTTTGTTCCCTAAGTGATGTGGGTTTAGTTAAAAGGGTAGAAGTGATTTTAAGAGTTTAATATCTAGGAGGCAGAGGGAAGTCACTTTTAAATACTTTCCCTAATGTATGTCTCTCATTTAATGGTATATTGAAGTAAATACTTTGGTGCCCCTACAAAAATATTATATAAAAAAATTGTTGCAATACAAATTAGTGAGACAATGAATGGCATCGCGAGAGAAGGGGAGTTAGAGGCTGCTGACTGCAGCAAGTAGAACCTATCAGAAGTGGCATCTATTCGTCAATAGTCAGAAACAATAAGATCTCAGAAAAGGTATCGGCACACATGAGTTGTGTACCAATCAATGAATTTAGTACACAATAGTTGTGTAACAATCAATAAATATAGTCTACAATAGTTGTGTACTAATCAATGAATGTAGACCACATGAGTTGTGTACCAATCAATGAATGTAGATCACATGAGTTGTGTACCAATCAATGAATGTAGGTCACATGAGTTGTGTACCAATCAATGAATGTAGGTCACATGAGTTGTGTACCAATCAATGAATATAGATCACATGAGCTGTGTACCAATCAATGAATGTAGATCACATGAATCGTGTACCAATCAATGAATATGGATCACATGAGTTGTGTACCAATCAATGAATATAGATCACATGAGCTGTGTACCAATCAATGAATGTAGATCTCATGAGTTGTGTACCAATCAATGAATGTAGGTCACATGAGTTGTGTACCAATCAATGAATGTAGATCACATGAATCGTGTACCAATCAATGAATATAGATCACATGAATCGTGTACCAATCAATGAATGTAGGTCACATGAGTTGTGTACCAATCAATGAATGTAGATCACATGAGTTGTGTACCAATCAATGAATATAGATCACATGAATCGTGTACCAATCAATGAATGTAGGTCACATGAGTTGTGTACCAATCACTGAATGTAGGTCACATGAGTTGTGTACCAATCAATGAATGTAGATCACATGAGTTGTGTACCAAACACTGAATGTAGGTCACATGAGTTGTGTACCAATCAATGAATGTAGATCACATGAGTTGTGTACCAATCAATGAATATAGATCACATGAGCTGTGTACCAATCAATGAATGTAGATCACATGAATCGTGTACCAATCAATGAATATGGATCACATGAGTTGTGTACCAATCAATGAATATAGATCACATGAATCGTGTACCAATCACTGAATATAGGTCACATGAGTTGTGTACCAATCAATGAATGTAGATCACATGAGTTGTGTACCAATCAATGAATGTAGGTCACATGAGTTGTGTACCAATCAATGAATGTAGATCACATGAGTTGTGTACCAATCAATGAATGTAGGTCATATGAGTTGTGTACCAATCAATGAATGTAGATCACATGAATCGTGTACCAATCAATGAATATAGATCACATGAATCGTGTACCAATCAATGAATGTAGGTCACATGAGTTGTGTACCAATCACTGAATGTAGGTCACATGAGTTGTGTACCAATCAATGAATGTAGATCACATGAGTTGTGTACCAATCAATGAATATAGATCACATGAGCTGTGTACCAATCAATGAATGTAGATCACATGAATCGTGTACCAATCAATGAATATGGATCACATGAGTTGTGTACCAATCAATGAATATAGATCACATGAATCGTGTACCAATCACTGAATGTAGGTCACATGAGTTGTGTACCAATCAATGAATGTAGATCACATGAGTTGTGTACCAATCAATGAATGTAGGTCACATGAGTTGTGTACCAATCAATGAATGTAGATCACATGAGTTGTGTACCAATCAATGAATGTAGGTCACATGAGTTGTGTACCAATCAATGAATGTAGATCACATGAATCGTGTACCAATCAATGAATATAGATCACATGAATCGTGTACCAATCAATGAATGTAGGTCACATGAGTTGTGTACCAATCACTGAATGTAGGTCACATGAGTTGTGTACCAATCAATGAATGTAGATCACATGAGTTGTGTACCAATCAATGAATATAGATCACATGAGCTGTGTACCAATCAATGAATGTAGATCACATGAATCGTGTACCAATCAATGAATATGGATCACATGAGTTGTGTACCAATCAATGAATATAGATCACATGAATCGTGTACCAATCACTGAATGTAGGTCACATGAGTTGTGTACCAATCAATGAATGTAGATCACATGAGTTGTGTACCAATCAATGAATGTAGGTCACATGAGTTGTGTACCAATCAATGAATATAGATCACAATAGTTGTGTAACAATCAATAAATATAGTCTACAATAGTTGTGTACTAATCAATGAATGTAGACCACATGAGTTGTGTACCAATCAATGAATGTAGATCACATGAGTTGTGTACCAATCAATGAATGTAGGTCACATGAGTTGTGTACCAATCAATGAATGTAGGTCACATGAGTTGTGTACCAATCAATGAATATAGATCACATGAGCTGTGTACCAATCAATGAATGTAGATCACATGAATCGTGTACCAATCAATGAATATGGATCACATGAGTTGTGTACCAATCAATGAATATAGATCACATGAGCTGTGTACCAATCAATGAATATGGATCACATGAGTTGTGTACCAATCAATGAATATAGATCACATGAGCTGTGTACCAATCAATGAATGTAGATCTCATGAGTTGTGTACCAATCAATGAATGTAGGTCACATGAGTTGTGTACCAATCAATGAATGTAGATCACATGAATCGTGTACCAATCAATTAATATAGATCACATGAATCGTGTACCAATCAATGAATATAGATCACAATAGTTGTGTAACAATCAATAAATATAGTCTACAATAGTTGTGTACTAATCAATGAATGTAGACCACATGAGTTGTGTACCAATCAATGAATATAGATCACATGAGTTGTGTACCAATCAATGAATGTAGATCACGTGAGTCGTGTACCAATCAATGAATGTAGGTCACATGAGCTGAGTACCAATCAACTAATGTAGGTCAATAGCTATTTCTGTTATTCTACAAAATAATAACCAACAAGAGACTCTAACTAAACTTTGGGAAGTAATAATTTGCGGAAGAGGGGAAAGGGGATGACACCATAAGCTAACCTTTCTGACGCCTCTCGGTCGAGATGTCACTAACCATATCTCGCTACAGAACTCACGCCAGCACCAATGTTGCTAGAGTCTAGTGGTAGCTACTGCTGGGCTATACTGTCTAATACTGGGATTAAGTTCTATAAGTCCAATGATACCTCCCTGCACTTGGAGGACGTCTGTTGTAATGGCTTTTGAAAAGCATTTATCTATTGTGTGTATCAGTGTGTGTGTCTGTGTGATTTTATGTGGATTTTATCTGCCCTCATTGTTAATATTATTTTTATCTGTCTAACTATCTATCTATCTATCTAGCTAGCTAGCTTGCTAGCTAGAAAACTAGTTAGCTATCCAACTGTGCAGGCTTCAGCCTGTTAAATTAGATAACTGGTTAAACTTCATGAAAGGCTAGCTGGTTGAACTTGATGAAAAGCTAACTGGTTGAGCTTATGCAAAAGCTAGCTGGTTGAACTTGATGAAAAGCTAGCTGGTTAAACTTAATGAAAAGCTAGCTGGTTAAACTTAATGAAAAGCTTGCTGGTTAAACTTGTGCTTCATGGTTCCCTCATTTATTTCAACTTAGACGCAAATGAAAGTAAAACTCTTCGCAATTTCTTCGTTACGATATTACATGAAACTTGTACAGACTGGTATAGACTTCTGGTAGGATCTGACCTTTCGTGCGAGACTAATATTGTGATGATTCCTGAGAGTGATAGATCTGCTGCCTCCATGACGTCACACCGGCTATGTCATAGTGTGACCACCGGAGACTCGCTCTCACGGCGTCGTAAAATCGGGTTCATTGTTTCCCCAAGGTGATGGCCCGGCATAGTACTGCCTCCCGCAAGACGCCAGGGGTAGATCATTCGCGTCACAGCTATTGATTAAGTCCCTTTAATTAATCCCCTTTCCCCGAATTAGGAACCTGTATAATATTGGACGCAAGCTGACAATATGCTAGTTTTATTGAGGAAAATGCATTTTATGAAATTAAAACCTACAGCTAGGCTATGAAATGAATCCTTCGTCTTACGAGTCCTGCATGGGAAATATTCGGATACTTACCTAACGACTGATGGGATTAGAGGGGTATGGGGGGGTACACACATTTGTTACGATTTGTTACAAGGAGAGATGGGAATCTGAAGATTTTTGACGTAATAAAACAAACAAAATTATTCAAATTGAAATAAAAAGACTTTTGTTTAGATCATTTGGTTATTTTAACTCTCCTGTTTATGCCATCACAGCGTCTGGAGCTTACGTTTGGTTTGATAAGGTGTTTTATACATTAAATTTTTATCATTAACAGATACAGCGGTCCCTTGACTTTCCCGGGTCTGACTTTCACTTAGCACGGGTTTTCAAAAACTATTAATGGAAAAAATACTTCGCGTTGTTTTTTTTTGTAATTTTTTTTAACACCAACGGTTTTTTAATCGGCCGCCCAATGTATATGTACAGTATTGGGAGAGAAAAAAAACGTTTTTTAATCTAACATTCATTAGTTATGAAGAGAAAAATAATTTAAAAAAAAAAACATGGCGTAGTCAGCCGTAGTGTACCGTTGAGTAGATTTAAAGTTGCTATAAGTTGATCTAAGCTTTTTTTTATATATTTTAACGTAAATCTATCATAGATTGCATCTAGCTTTATAAGTAGATCTAGAATCTAGATCTATTCTAGTTTTAAAGTCAGAAGTCTAGATCTAGTGCTAGATTTTTATTTAATGAAATAACCAATAAATGGGTTTAATTACCCAGTTAAATACAATGCCCGCTGGCGTAATGGGTAGCGTCGTTCGTAGACGACTGTCAAAATAACAAGCTCGATACCCAGTTTGAGCTACAATAAAATTCTTTTAAAATTATTTTAAGTTGTATAACGGATGTATTGTCTCTTTTTTAAATGTATTTTTTTGTTAATGTTTTCTTGTTGATCTACATTTTTTCTCCAGACTAACAGGCCATACATCCAATGACCTATTGGACATATCACATTCTGGATTCTCTAAGACTAGTAGCAACATCATAAGTATGAAGTACGTTGTACATTTCTAAACCTGCAAGATTTGTCTCAAAGCAATGTTTCAGGTAGGCCTACGCTAATAGACGGCTATAGGAAAAAAAAAAAAACTTGATCATGTATAAATACTAGCTGGATATTCTACGAAAATAAAAGTAGTATGAAAATGGGTTTACCCTTTCAGCAGACATATTCATATCAAATATTAAATACTGCGAAAGCGGGTTCACCAGATTTGTTAAAAAATGTCATCCTTTAATACATATACAATTGGGTACTTTTTATTTGTTTTGGGGGCTTTCCGGTTGTGGGAGGGACATTAAACAAACACTACGGTCTCTACCATGACCTGAGAAACATTTATACCAAGTTTTATCAACTCCAGGCCTTTACGTGTGGCTCATATATTGAGTCCAGCGGAACTGTTTTCACTCACGGGAGAAGTAGCTGACGCCTAAACCAGTAAGCTTCGGGCAGAAAGGGAATTCAAAGCCATGCTGCCTTTCAGCTGTACCCAATCGTGGGAAAGGCTTCGATTGACAATCACAAGGAAATGTCAGGAGCCGACGACACCTTAAGCTGTTTACCTCAGCTGCTGACACCAATATTTATGGGCACTTGCCTATACATCAGCTGCGTGGAGAGGGAAAAATTGCTGTGTGGCTGACATCGATCCGACAATAGCCAATGCCCAGGCATTCATTTCATTTCCATGAGATGATCCATAGTCGTTTCGCGACTGAAGGAGGACATATCGATAGTATTGTGTAGCTCTGTGTTGAAATAAAGTTTGTATATAGCTAATCCAACCACACCTTGTAGGTATGTGCATTAACTCGACACGTTAGAAACTTCAAATACTCTTCTGTGAACAACGTAAACTCAATGTATGGCCGAGTGGCATGAACCGCTAAGCTACACAGCAAGGGGACACAAGTTAGAATCCAAACTCGAAGAGAGTTGTGTTCGCTGAGCGCCTAAGGGCAGCACGGAAACCTTCTCTCAGATACCCCCTCCCCCCCCTTCCACTGGTTCAGTGTGTATGCTGTAAGCGTGAGTGCAGAGTAACTCAAAAGCAATAAAACAAATGTGTGTACATATACGGTATACCTGTTACGTGCTTACAGTGCTGTAAGTCCTATATCTTTTTGTCTCAATACATAATGAGCAATTTATAAGATCCCTAATTTCACTCGTCATCGACATGTCCATATACCCACTAAGACCTTAACACCAATCAACCTTTGACCCTTTACTAACTCCAATTGACCTTCATATTCTGTGTTTACTGCATTATTACTGGACCTTGGCGTCAGTAGGGCTAATGGTGCTGACAATGTAGAGTGCAATGTCCCGACAAAATAGCGAATGACAAAATTAAATATCGTGGATTTATTTATAATATTTAAAATATGTACCGGATTATAGTATGTAAAGGTCCTGGGTAAATAAATCTAAAAATATGAAATATTTGTAAAGAAAGAATTAGAGTGCTTGAATTCTTAAAATGCAGATTTTACTTTAAAAAAAATATAGTCAGAATTTGTGATTATATGTGGCAGATCTGTTTGATCAAATCAGGGCGTCACAACATTGACAAACTAAGGAGTGTCAGGATTAGTTCTGTTCTGAAGCAGATACTTCTTTCTATTTCAACGCTAAGTTGTAAAGTAGGCCCAAAGTAAAACACGTTGATTACTCACTTCCTAAGGGAACAAGAGTACACTGAGAACAGAAGTACACTGAGAACAGAAGTACACTGAGAACAAGAGTACACTGAGTACAAGAGTACATTGAGAACAAGAGTACACTGAGAAAAAGAGTACACTGAGAACAAGAGTACACTGAGAAAAAGAGTACACTGAGAAAAAGAGTACACTGAGAACAAGAGTACACTGAGAACAAGAGTACATTGAGAACAAGAGTACACTGAGTACAAGAGTACATTGAGAACAAGAGTACATTGAGAACAAGAGTACATTGAGAACAAGAGTACACTGAGAACAGAAGTACACTGAGAACAAGAGTAGACTGAGAACAAGAGTACATTGAGAACAAGAGTACATTGAGAACAAGAGTACACTGAGAACAAGAGTACACTGAGAACAAGAGTAGACTGAGAACAAGAGTACATTGAGAACAAGAGTACACTGAGAACAAGAGTACACTGAGAACAAGAGTAGACTGAGAACAAGAGTACATTGAGAACAAGAGTACACTGAGAACAAGAGTACACTGAGAAC
The DNA here is from genome assembly GCF_947242115.1 of Biomphalaria glabrata. NCBI lineage: Eukaryota > Metazoa > Mollusca > Gastropoda > Planorbidae > Biomphalaria > Biomphalaria glabrata. Next base: position 14,102,501 of record NC_074725.1, on the reverse strand, counting down.
AAGAGTAGACTGAGAACAAGAGTACATTGAGAACAAGAGTAGACTGAGAACAAGAGTACACTGAGAACAAGAGTACACTGAGAACAGAAGTACACTGAGAACAAGAGTAGACTGAGAACAAGAGTACATTGAGAACAAGAGTACATTGAGAACAAGAGTACACTGAGAACAAGAGTACACTGAGAACAAGAGTAGACTGAGAACAAGAGTACATTGAGAACAAGAGTACACTGAGAACAAGAGTACACTGAGAACAAGAGTAGACTGAGAACAAGAGTACATTGAGAACAAGAGTACACTGAGAACAAGAGTACACTGAGAACAAGAGTAGACTGAGAACAAGAGTACATTGAGAACAAGAGTAGACTGAGAACAAGAGTACACTGAGAACAAGAGTACACTGAGAACAGAAGTACACTGAGAACAAGAGTAGACTGAGAACAAGAGTACATTGAGAACAAGAGTACATTGAGAACAAGAGTACACTGAGAACAAGAGTACACTGAGAACAAGAGTAGACTGAGAACAAGAGTACATTGAGAACAAGAGTACACTGAGAACAAGAGTACACTGAGAACAAGAGTAGACTGAGAACAAGAGTACATTGAGAACAAGAGTACATTGAGAACAAGAGTACACTGAGAACAAGAGTACATTGAGAACAAGAGTACATTGAGAACAAGAGTACACTGAGAACAAGAGTACATTGAGAACAAGAGTACATTGAGAACAAGAGTACATTGAGAACAAGAGTACACTGAGAACAAGAGTACACTGAGAACAAGAGTACACTGAGAACAGAAGTACACTGAGAACAAGAGTACACTGAGAACAAGAGTACACTGAGAACAAGAGTACATTGAGAACAAGAGTACACTGAGAAAAAGAGTACACTGAGAAAAAGAGTACACTGAGAACAAGAGTACACTGAGAACAAGAGTACATTGAGAACAAGAGTACACTGAGTACAAGAGTACATTGAGAACAAGAGTACATTGAGAACAAGAGTACATTGAGAACAAGAGTACACTGAGAACAGAAGTACACTGAGAACAAGAGTAGACTGAGAACAAGAGTACATTGAGAACAAGAGTACATTGAGAACAAGAGTACACTGAGAACAAGAGTACACTGAGAACAAGAGTAGACTGAGAACAAGAGTACATTGAGAACAAGAGTACACTGAGAACAAGAGTACACTGAGAACAAGAGTAGACTGAGAACAAGAGTACATTGAGAACAAGAGTACACTGAGAACAAGAGTACACTGAGAACAAGAGTAGACTGAGAACAAGAGTACATTGAGAACAAGAGTAGACTGAGAACAAGAGTACACTGAGAACAAGAGTACACTGAGAACAGAAGTACACTGAGAACAAGAGTAGACTGAGAACAAGAGTACATTGAGAACAAGAGTACATTGAGAACAAGAGTACACTGAGAACAAGAGTACACTGAGAACAAGAGTAGACTGAGAACAAGAGTACATTGAGAACAAGAGTACACTGAGAACAAGAGTACACTGAGAACAAGAGTAGACTGAGAACAAGAGTACATTGAGAACAAGAGTACACTGAGAACAAGAGTACACTGAGAACAAGAGTAGACTGAGAACAAGAGTACATTGAGAACAAGAGTACACTGAGAACAAGAGTACACTGAGAACAAGAGTAGACTGAGAACAAGAGTACATTGAGAACAAGAGTAGACTGAGAACAAGAGTACACTGAGAACAAGAGTACACTGAGAACAGAAGTACACTGAGAACAAGAGTAGACTGAGAACAAGAGTACATTGAGAACAAGAGTACATTGAGAACAAGAGTACACTGAGAACAAGAGTACACTGAGAACAAGAGTAGACTGAGAACAAGAGTACATTGAGAACAAGAGTACACTGAGAACAAGAGTACACTGAGAACAAGAGTAGACTGAGAACAAGAGTACATTGAGAACAAGAGTACACTGAGAACAAGAGTACACTGAGAACAAGAGTAGACTGAGAACAAGAGTACATTGAGAACAAGAGTACACTGAGAACAAGAGTACACTGAGAACAAGAGTAGACTGAGAACAAGAGTACATTGAGAACAAGAGTAGACTGAGAACAAGAGTACACTGAGAACAAGAGTACACTGAGAACAGAAGTACACTGAGAACAAGAGTAGACTGAGAACAAGAGTACATTGAGAACAAGAGTACATTGAGAACAAGAGTACACTGAGAACAAGAGTACACTGAGAACAAGAGTAGACTGAGAACAAGAGTACATTGAGAACAAGAGTACACTGAGAACAAGAGTACACTGAGAACAAGAGTAGACTGAGAACAAGAGTACATTGAGAACAAGAGTACATTGAGAACAAGAGTACACTGAGAACAAGAGTACATTGAGAACAAGAGTACATTGAGAACAAGAGTACACTGAGAACAAGAGTACATTGAGAACAAGAGTACATTGAGAACAAGAGTACATTGAGAACAAGAGTACACTGAGAACAAGAGTACACTGAGAACAAGAGTACACTGAGAACAGAAGTACACTGAGAACAAGAGTACACTGAGAACAAGAGTACACTGAGAACAAGAGTACATTGAGAACAAGAGTACATTGAGAACAAGAGTACACTGAGAACAAGAGTACATTGAGAACAAGAGTACACTGAGAACAAGAGTAGACTTAGAACAAGAGTACACTGAGAACAAGAGTACACTGAGAACAAGAGTACACTGAGAACAAGAGTAGACTGAGAACAAGAGTACAATGAGAACAAGAGTAGACTGAGAACAAGAGTACATTGAGAACAAGAGTACACTGAGAACAAGAGTAGACTGAGTACAAGAGTACATTGAGAACAAGAGTAGACTGAGAACAAGAGTACATTGAGAACAAGAGTACACTGAGAACAAGAGTAGACTGAGTACAAGAGTACATTGAGAACAAGAGTAGACTGAGAACAAAAGTACACTGAGAACAAGAGTAGACTGAGAACAAGAGTACATTGAGAACAAGAGTAGACTGAGAACAAGAGTACATTGAGAACAAGAGTACACTGAGAACAAGAGTACACTGAGAACAAGAGTACACTGAGAACAAGAGTACATTGAGAACAAGAGTAGACTGAGTACAAGAGTACATTGAGAACAAGAGTACACTGAGAACAAGAGTACACTGAGAACAAGAGTACACTGAGAACAAGAGTACATTGAGAACAAGAGTAGACTGAGAACAAGAGTACATTGAGAACAAGAGTACACTGAGAACAAGAGTACACTGAGAACAAGAGTACACTGAGAACAAGAGTACATTGAGAACAAGAGTAGACTGAGAACAAGAGTACATTGAGAACAAGAGTAGACTGAGAACAAGAGTACATTGAGAACAAGAGTACACTGAGAACAAGAGTACACTGAGAACAAGAGTACACTGAGAACAAGAGTACACTGAGAACAAGAGTACTCTTAGAACAAGAGTACATTGAGAACAAGAGTACACTGAGAACAAGAGTAGACTGAGAACAAGAGTAGACTGAGTACAAGAGTAGACTGAGTACAAGAGTACATTGAGAACAAGAGTACATTGAGAACAAGAGTACACTGAGAACAAGAGTACATTGAGAACAAGAGTACATTGAGAACAAGAGTACACTGAGAACAAGAGTACATTGAGAACAAGAGTACATTGAGAACAAGAGTACATTGAGAACAAGAGTACATTGAGAACAAGAGTACACTGAGAACAAGAGTACACTGAGAACAAGAGTACACTGAGAACAGAAGTACACTGAGAACAAGAGTACACTGAGAACAAGAGTACACTGAGAACAAGAGTACACTGAGAACAAGAGTAGACTGAGAACAAGAGTACATTGAGAACAAGAGTACACTGAGTACCTGAGTACATTGAGAACAAGAGTACACTGAGAACAAGAGTACACTGAGAACAAGAGTACATTGAGAACAAGAGTACACTGAGTACCTGAGTACATTGACAACAAGAGTACATTGAGAACAAGAGTACACTGAGAACAAGAGTACACTGAGTACCTGAGTACATTGAGAACAAGAGTACACGTGTTTTTGAAGTGTATCTTTGATACATAAACTAAAAATATTTTTTTAAATTAAAAAAAAAAAAAAAAAAAACTTATACGAAGTGTATATGTTTCAATTTGCAATAGATGTAGACTAAAAATAATAAATCTGTGCGATTAGAAATATTTTAAAAACTTTTTTGTTTGTTTAGTGCTATGTTATGCTTTTATCTTTCTCATTGCGCTAATATCCTATCATTTATCTGGACAAGTTGGGGGGGGGGATATCTGGATGAATTTTTACATCGTTTTTCAAGTTTTTATTTTTTAAAAAGGGGAGGAGGATGAGAGGAAATCACACTCATGACTCAAGCGTCATCAATCCGATATTCTAACCACTCTGCTATTGCGGTGTCTATGAAAATGGAAGATTGTATAGTTGTGTATTGTTTGTTTCAACTTACTTTAAAGTGGCGACCTTTAAAGGGGAATAACTCAGCTTATACCACCATCTTAGTCAAGCACACTTTCTTTACCTTATTTGAGATACCAAACAAAATAATTAATTACCAATACTTAATTAATTAGCTAATTGGTTAATTTTTTTATTGATTCTTGTGTTGTTAGATCAAAGAAAATAGTTGTGCTACATTTCAGCTTGATTCGAGATTAGATAGCGAAGAAATAACGTGTACAAACTTTGGACCAGTACGACAGACAGAGTGAGTTGATGTCAGCTTTGGAATAAATAGGAACTAGATTTGTGATGTTCATTGTTAGTTATTATGAATTGTATTCTCTTATGTTTGCATATTCATATTTTACGATGTCTGAAGATTTTAACGGTAAAATGAATGAGAAATATTGATATAATTAAGAAAATATTGGCGCTATTTTGTAGGGTCACTTATATTTTACATTTACATTATTTATTGTATTATATTCATACCAGTTCCCGAATTATAAATTCATCGTCCTGAATCTAGGAGCTTATGTGAGCTGATAGAACGAGATCAATTAGTTTCTTATGGGATGGTAGCTTTAGATTTCTGACCACATGTAGCCGAAATTTGAAATTGTCCATCGTTTATGGTTGGGGATTATTTTGAAAGTCAATGTCTTTGGTTACTTTTAAAGCCAGACGTTATACGACATACTCGAGAATTTTACAACACCTAATAGATTTCTCCGATCTGTGGCATTTTACGTCTCGAGAGACGATCTTTTCCCTTCGCAACTTCTTGTGTGACTCAAGAGGCCAATCCTTGATACACAGCTGCGATCGCAGGTTTGGCATCTGTAATCACCAGGGGCTGTTGCCCTTTCGCCCTTTTTTCTACTTCTGTTGTTTATGCCATCTGCAATCCAGGACCTTGCCTTTATGCTCACTCTCCATGTGAACCTATCCAGTGCATCCAATAGTAGTGTAAAACCCAGTGGCGTAGCTATGGTGGGGGGAGGGGGGAACAAATTTGGAAATCCCCTTGGGCCCCACTTAAAGGGGGGGGGCCTCCAAATGAGTGTCCGAAATTTGTTTTTTCGTTAGATATTACGCCATTATCTCATGTCATGATGTCGAATGTCAAAATGCAGAGTTCCCTGAAGAGGTCAAGCTACCCGGGCCTCATAATCGCTAGCTACGCCACTGGTAAAAGCGCAGACAATTTTTTAATCACGATAAGAACGTTGTTAAAACTGTTTGACATTTTATGAATATGTATGTCCACATATATGTATATTTGTTATACCCCACCTCTTCTGTAGTTAAATTAATTGATTTTTTTTTCTTTGCCTGTATTAGCTTTCAAGTGAAATCTGCTTGTAAAGACCAAGCCAGACGTGAAACGTTACAGACCTGATGACGTGTACATCCGCCACACAAAAATTCAGTCTCATTGTGGTCACGTGAGCGTGTTCTAACAATGTACATTCTTCTGGCTCAAAGATTTGGTTCATTGGGACGTGATATGATGTCAAGTTTAAATTTAGACTATCTAGACGGTAATTAGATCTTGAAGATCTAGAACAGTGTATCCCAAACTGTGTTCCGTGGAACTCTAGTGTTCCGCAAGACTTGAATAGGTTTTCCACGAACTACTTGAATAATTAACTAGTTGACCACCAGGTGAATTAATCCCTATTAATACCTCTAAAACAAATAAGCAAAGTGTCCGCTAAATACTCAAAATGTGCGAATTCCGTTAAAGAAAAAACTTGGGAACCACTGATCTAGAATATTGACTTGCTTTTGTTGAAAATAAAAAAAAACTGAATGTCTAGATTTGACATAGTGACAAGAACAAGTAATTCTACGGCAAATCAATGCACATTAGATTAGAGTAACACCATCTATACAATCAATGGATTTAGAATCACTTCAGGATAGAGTAATAATGAAGAAAGTAGCAATAATATATAAGATATTAAACCATGATTTTTAAGATTCAAAAACAAAACCTTATAAAATACTCGAAAGACACACACACACAAAGGCATATTTCTTATTCCATATGCTAAGACAAATGTTTACAAGTGCTCTTTCTTTCCTAGTGCATCGAATAGGTTGTCTGAATCAGCCAGGAAAACCAACGACTTGGCAGACTTTAAGTCACTGATTAATATGCTTGACCAGATTTTCACATAGATACGCGTTGGGCGTTATTATCTTCTTTAATGTAGTAATGTCATTTATTTATAAGATGTGCTTCAGGTTGTCATTAGTGTTATACTTTTTTAAAAATATAACTTTAATATATTTTGTTTCGAAAAGTAGTTGTACTAAATATGAATATTATTTATCCTTACCAGGAAACTATGAAAAACAATTTCATAATCTAGAATTTTAAAAATAGTAAAAAATTAATGAATGCGAGGCAAACTAACGAGTAATTAAGTCATAATATATGCAAGAGACATTGAATTGGGTTAGACTAGTTAATTTAATTAAATTTAATTAACTCAAATCAGTTGTTTTTTTTAAATCACTTCTTTTTTAAAAGTCAACTGGACAAGTATCTGTCATTATGTTCAAGAATAGAAAGAAATAAAGTTCCGTTCTAAAAAAAAAATGAATTGTAGAAAAGAGTGGTTGTCATGAATGTTGTAAACATATCACAAAATTTACAAGTTGTATTTCAACTGTATTTAGACTTATTTTTTTGCGTCTGCTTTGCTTAGTATTTCAATTTTCAAGGCCAACATACACAATTTAAAATACAAAATTTGAAATAAAAGTTGCTTGTCCACTCTCTAGATTATAAAATTGTGCTTTGATAGTTTCCTGGTAAGGATCAAAGAACTACGAAAATCAAGATACCTGGAAACTAAAAAGTTCAGGGGCACTAACCAATCATTGATCTTCAATAAGTCACGTGACTAAATCATTTTATTCAACGTCACGAAGCGTCATCATTGCATCATCATTAGAGAGAGAGGATTCTTTCACCAAGAGCCTACTCAGCAAGAAACTATTGGAACGCCAGTTTCAACCAAAATTGTTACGAAATAAAAGTATTTTTTTAAACAGCCGTGTTTTTGGCTAATATCTGGACCTCTCAGACAGGGCCGGCCCAAGCATTTGCGGGGCCCTATGCGAAACGGATCGCTCGGGGCCTAGTCTGGGTAGGGATAAGCATAATGTCAAAATTATTTTTTTTGAATTAGAAAATAGGCCTACTTTTGTGTTAGCAATAATTTTTTATCAAATGAAAGCTCGCAATGCCACTTTTTATTTATTGGCACCCCAAAATGTCCATTTGGTCTATTCTTCAGGAGATTTAAATAAATTCAAAAAAAAGTTCAGGACTTTATCGTATATTTTGCCTTTTCATGAGATTTCCTGGAGGCACTGGAAAATCAGGAGGTCGCGAAAACCATGTTAATTTATATACGTTATAATGGTTTAATTTAATACTTAGAATTAGCGCGGGGCCTATGAAAGCGCGGGACCCACTGCGACCACATAGGTTGCAGTGGCCTAAGGCCGGCCCTGCTCTCGGACATCGTGTTGGCATCACGTGACCTGCAGTCTGCTGAAATCATGAAGACAGTGGAATAGATTGGATGACAAATAATTTAGAATTTGAACCGCAAGTTGTAGTTTTGTTTGTCGTTGTTGTTTCATTTTCTTACATCCTAGTTTCAAGGGACATGTCCTATTCTTTGTCTTTCTCATTATTGGTAGTCAGGACAATAAATAATCTTTTTTTTTTTAATAGTAATTGACTTTAAAATTCAAGGACCTTCAACTAATGTCTACAACAATTCTGATAATTATTTTTAATTCTAAAGTAACTAATGTAACATTGTAACTAGACAGGAAGAAAAACCATTCAAATTTAAATCTAGATCTCGATATAAACAAAAATAAGTTCTTTACTCAATACTGTGAAACTATAATCTACAGCACTATTTGATGAACAGAAATATTTCTTATTAGAGCGAGATAACTCATATCGCAATCATATTGCCATGTGTAGAGAAAGGTCAGAGGGTAGATTTAAAAAAAAAAAGCCTGTCTTGGAATCTAAAGATTAAGGAAGAGTTCAGTATTTCACGTGGCTAAGCAGTCCTAGCGGTGACCTACATATTTTGCCAAATCTAACTAGACAAAAAACCGTGGATTTAAGTTCTCTTTACGATGTCTATGCCTGATTTTGCAGTAGATCTTCTTTTAGTCTGAAATGTGTGTCCCGCGGCCCGTGTACTATATCTCCTGCTGAAGCCATTTGTTGCTAGCTGTTCTTTTCTATGCCAGTTAAGGCAATTTGGTCATGGGCAACTATCAAAAACCACAAGTGATATTTACTTGTAAGTAGCGTCATCGTGTCCATCTGGACAACTCCGTAGTGAGACTCTCTAGCCGCTACATTGGACAGCATGTTATTGCACTTGACCGGACTGAAGTTTTTCTTTAAATTATGGGACAAGCTTTTGTCTTTTCTTTACGGGAACACAAACATAAAACGCATTTCAAATGTCAACATGAAACATGACGTGGTTCAATATTTGGGCAATGTAATGTGGAATCATTTCAAGTGAGGGTCAAACTCAATGAAGATTTCAACAGAGATATTGGAAACTCAAACTCTGGAGGCTGTTGTTATGGACACAGTGGACACAGTGGACACAGCGAGCCAGTGCGCTCCATTCCTTTGCTTTGTGTTGGGTTCCAATATTTGATTTTTTTTTTTATTTACTTTGAAAGCTACAGTCAAACGTCATGAGTTGAAACTCCTTGATAACATCTGTAACGTAATTAGACCAGGTTTGTAAAGACGTAATGTAGCGATCAAATGTTGATAACCAATGTAGCGATCTAATGTTGATAAGCAATGTAGCACTAAACGGTTGTAGCATCGAACTTTTAAGTTTTGTAATAAGTAATTAAAAGGTAATTCTCTCTCTGTCTCTGTTTCGCTCTCTCTCTCTGTGTCTTTTTGCTCTATGTCTCTCTCTGTCTCTGTTTCGCGCTCTCTCTCTGTGTCTTTTTGCTCTATGTCTCTCTCTGTCTCTGTTTCGCTCTCTCTCTCTCTCTGTCTTTTTGCTCTATGTCTCTCTCTGTCTCTCTCTGTCTTTATGTCTCTATCTGTCTCTCTCTATTTCTTACTCTCTTTCTGTCTGTCTCTGTCTCTCTCTGTTTATGTCTCTCTCTGTTTCTGTGTCTATATCTCTCTCTCTCTTTCTGTCTGTCTCTCTGTCTCCGCCTCTCTCTGTCTCTCTCTCAAACATCGAATGGTCTATTAATGACAGCAAATATTAAATTGGCAATATATGTACAAATTCTATATTAACTAGTATTGAGACATACACAAGTTTCCATTCAATACAATGAAAATAATTCGCACATTTAGATTGTCAGATACCAGCCATTAAACAGGCGAAACATTATACAAGCTGACTTATTGTCTGAAACACTCGGTTGCTTACTTACAATTAAAAAAAAAGTGCATGTCTTTTACATCATTACTTCTATAGACCATTTTAGATAAATACATTTCTAGACCATTGATTACATTTCTAGACCATTGATTACATTTCTAGACCATTTTATCTAGGCACAAATACTATTTCATCTATAGACCAAAATATTTTAGACTACGATTTTAGACCTTAAAAAATATACCATCACATTAATTCATAGTTTAATACCTATAACACTAGTATTATTGTAACAGAACAAAAAAAAAAGTCACATATTGTTACAGGTCGTTGTCTTGTAACACCAAACTTCTGGTAGACAACTAAACCGTTGAAGGCGTAATGTATCTTCACTAATACAACTTCAAATAACTTGAATAACTTCCTTGTGAACTATAGGCCTACGAAATAGAACTTTACTTATAATATTCACAAAATCAATTTGTGATAAATGAAATGAATGTAGTAGACTTGAGTAATAATATTTCTCAACAAAATCGAACTCACTACACTACAGTAACACAATCGTACAATTTAACGTTCTTGAGTCGTCTGTCCCAGGATGTAATAACTATACATATCACCTATATTGCATCATTCACAACCAATCTCTTAACTCTTCCCAGCGTCACCATATAAACACAAACACACTCCACAACAGCACCCAAGTAGACAGAGAATGAAGAAGAGAAAAGGGAAATAACAAAGATATCGTGTTATGTTAGATAGAAATTTCTGATTAGTTCCTAGCGACGTTCGAGCAGATCATTGAGGCTGCAAGAGAACATGTCTCTGCCACTAGAAGGAAGTACTTAGATGACAAGAAAATTTGAGTTCAAGTTTTATAGAATATTTTTTTTTAATTTAAAAAGAAAATTGGAGAAGAAAATCACTTCCAGAAAAATAAAATTTTAAAATATTTTGGTTTTACTTCCTGAACTTGTTTACTGATGTCAAAAGTAAAATATATTTTGGGGGAACTTCTTGTAGAGATCATTGTTTCATTATGTTTTTCCAAGCTTTGTTTTGATGTACTTATTGGGCATGACCCACGTCAGGCGCAAATCGTTAAACATGACTGCCTTGTTTTGAGTGCATTGTTTTAAGTGACTTATTTTTAGTACCTTATTTTAAGTGCCCTGTTGTCAGTACCTTGTTTTTAGAGACTTGTTTTGAGTACCTTGTTTTAATTGACTTGTTTTTAGTACCTTATTTTAAGTGCCCTGTTGTCAGTACCTTGTTTTTAGAGACTTGTTTTGAGTACCTTGTTTTAATTGACTTGTTTTTAGTACCTTATTTTAAGTGCCCTGTTGTCAGTACCTTGGTTTAAGTGCCTTGTTTTTAGTATCTTGTTTTAAGTGCATTGTATACAGTGCTTTATTTTAAGTGACTTCTTTTTAGTACCTTGTTTTAGGTGACTTGTTTTTAGTGCCTTGTTCTTAGTGCCTTGTTTTTAGTGCCTTGTTTTTAGTGCCTTGTTCTAAGTGCCTATCACTAGATCACTTTTACCCAATTAAAAAATAATAAGCGAAATATAAAAAATACTTTTTTTAAAAAGTCGTATCTAAGGGAAGGAACACCACATTTACAGCTATATATCAATAATGTAGAATTTAGTTCCTTTTTTCAATATCAAACAAAATAATTTATTTACCAATAGTTAATTGAATAATTGGTTAATTTTTTATTGATTCGTGTAAAGTTTCAACTTCATCCATAATAGTGGGAAAACTAAATTGTTTAAAATTTTTACCTAACAGACAGCAAGTTGATAAAAGTTTTATGAAATTTGTTTTTTTACTGCAGGCCTAAGAGATTGGACATTTTACCCAGCAGTGCTGACGGTCATTATTCTCTAAACCGAATACACAAAATAGCTAGCTATTTAGATTTATCCACTATTGAGAAACATCGTCATGTGACTTTTATTAAAATGTACATTACAGTTGAGATGAAATATTTCCATGCTGTCAATAAGGAATAGCATTTGTTTTCGTATGAGTTCATCTCTTCAATCTCTTCAATCTCTTCAATCAATGTATTTTTAAAGGTTTGATAAGGAACGAGCTCTCCAATTAAAAAAAAATCATAATGGAGCTTGTAATTAATTAAATCTTTAAATTAAAAAGATTACATTTAGATTGAGAATTTTTTAAAACTAAAATTGAGAAACATGGTGCCCTCAGTGATAGAGAACAAGCATGCGAGATGAAAGTCCTTGGTTTCAGCCTCAGTAGAAATAGAAATGTTTTTATACATTTTAAGATAGTTGTTAGCAAAGCTTTATCTAGGATAGATTTGAAAATTGGGAGCGGTGGGGGGGGGCGAGGACAACGATCCCTGTAGCGCACTGAGCAAGCTATTAGCATTGGAGGAAATGAAAAGACTACTGGCTCTTCAGTAGCATTGGAGGAAATGAAAAGACTACTGGCTCTTCAGTAGCATTGGAGGAAATGAAAAGACTACTGGCTCTTCAGTAGCATTGGAGGAAATGAAAAGACTACTGGCTCTTCAGTAGCATTGAATGACAGCTTGAGTGAAATAAAATACTTATATGTTACAGATCATATGATGAATCATATCTGTATTTGACATCATAACAGCACCTGTTGTAGTTTTTTTTTTTAGATTAATCAATTATAAAGAAAACTGTAATAAATTTGGTAATTAACATTGTTTTTATTTATTACCATTTTCGCAAATATGATTTTTCTTTCTTAAAACCTACAGTAACTCGCAGACATCAGTGGTCGCAAATGATTGTGTAAAAGTTGAAGACGAAAAAGGCTCAAATAATAAATAGTAAAAATATTTTTAAAACTCTTTCTCTCCTACTCCTAATTGACGATACCATCGTTGATTTGACCCCATTAAATTAAATTAATTTTTGACTTTATAACTTGAATTTGTGTTATATAAAAAGAGCACGCATTCTCCTATAATCCTAGACCAAAAGTCCAAAAGTAAAACGTTTTCTGATTACCAACAAAAAAAAATATTAAAGTTTAATCATAACAGGGTAGAATGTGAAAAATGAAAAAATTATATCCGATTGCGGAAAACAATTACGGAGATTAAGAGTTAAAAAGCCTTTGTTGTGAAATTCATTTGAACTCAACAAACTAAACAAAATAACATTTATTTATTGTATTCTATTTTTTAGTGTTATTGAATATAGCCGTTGTTTTTTTTTTTTTTTTTTTTTTTTTTTTAATAAAGATTAGGCTAATGCTTTGTTCGATTTGTTATTTATTTCATCAATATGTGTATTCCATAATAACTTTTTCATTTCCTTTTAGAGATTCCCGGATTTCAGTTGTAAACGTGTATCCAGTACTCCATTTCTTAGACATACAGTGTTTTAACACTATACAAGTGCCTAAGTTTTTAAAAAGGCGAAATTTTAAAAAAATGTGAATGGGAATTTCAAAAAGTAAAACTTACCTTAAACTGACTGAAAGAAAAGAACTTGATGCTAAGGTCGAAAGTAGAAAAAAAACAAACTCTTTCTCTTTTTTTGTACTCGTAAGTAATTCTTGATGCTCCTTAATTCGTAGTTCTCCTGTCCTATCAAAGTCAATTAATGACCAACGAAATTGGATCTAAGTGGCTGTAGAAATCTTGGGGACTGCTTTGCTGGTCTTCGTCCTGGACCTAGGCGTTACTCTTAATGGTCAGCCCTGGCGTCGGGAGCAACTGCTGTAGGGAAGCGGGCAAGAAACGGAGGGGGGTCGATTACAGCCAGACGCAAGCATTCACTTTGCTACAGGGTGCCCGCGCTCGTACACGAACACACACACGCACATTCAGGACAGGGTATTCCTTTTTTTTTTTTAGCGCTCTACCAAATGTAATATATTTCTTTTAATCATAACTTGATGTTTTTTAGGGGGGAGAAATTTCATTCACAGTAATCTGCTCTTTGTTTACAGTTTGAGTTCAAGATCCGGTTTACATTTTTTAAAATACACAAACATAGGAAAAGAAGATATATATATATACAGGGCCGCCGCTACCTATTGTGCAATGTGTCCATTGCACGCAGGCGGCCGACTTTAGGGGGCGGCCAAATCATAATTCCAAGGTTATTTTTAAAAATGTAGTTAAATAAAAAAAAATTGCTTAAATATTTTATATAAATTTCAATTATTCAATTATCCTTTGAAAATATAAACGACATTCGTACATACGAAACTATTTTGGAAGCTAGAACAAAACAACAGAAGAGCGTACGAGGGATTCCCACGGGTTTTTCTATAGCTTCTTATTTATTTCTGGCCTTGAATATTCGCGGGTGGTTGTTTGTAATATTTCTTTTGAGTCGAATAGCCCGCACTGTAAGTACCGGTAATTACAAAGTCAATTTTAAAAACATTTTCACTGGGTGCTGGGGCGCTAGTTCCTCTCATGTGGAAGAGCGAGGGCGCAACGTCCTGACAAAAAGAGGTGATATGGAGTGTGTGTTTCCTAAGAGGCAGTGAGAAGAGGTTAAGCAATTGATTGGTTGGTTATGCATTGACAATGATGAAATTAGCGAACCTAGTGCCAATGTGAAACGATTTTAAGATTTTATTTTGTTGTGAGCTAGATTTTGTTTAAATCTCAGTTTATTTCATTACTATTACATCTATATTTCATCTCAAGTTAAATCGTTGATAATAACAATTATATTGAGTTTTTTGTTCTCAAAGAATTTGTTCAAGTTATTTAAAGTTGATTTATTTAAAAAATATATATAACACCTACATCGACTCATTTGTACTAGCTATTTGGAGCTACAAGCCAACAACCGACCAACAACAGGTGGTGGGGGCGGCTAAAAAATGTTTAGAACCCTTGCCGACTTAAGCGAAACCTGCCGTGCCTTCAATTCTAATTATTTACTTTGTATTAAACTCAAGAAAAATATTCAGCTCTGAGTTACTTCATTAGTTGAATAAATTTCTAGTCAACTCTGATACCGTGTATGTCAGATGATTGTGGATACATAATGCACATCTCTTCAAAAGACAATCGTGATAATTATCATGAAAGTGTATAGAAAGTTGAAAAAGTTCCACCGTTAATGGATTTGTATTTCGAGTTTTTTTTTTTTTTTGCTTTAAGTTACAATAACAAACAAGTGAACATGTCCACTTCCATACCATATAATTGTTTTGAGCTGCCAAAGTTATCGATACATAGATCATGATCATTTTCATTGTACTATAGGCCTACCTGTTGCAGCTCATTAATTACAATCGTCGCAAATACAGAAGCATAAGCGAGTTAAAGCGAGTAGTCAGAACGAGATTAGTTTTTAATGTTTTATCACATAGAACCAAAATGTCAGATTTCTGAAGGCCGGTAAATCTGAACTTGTTGATAGTACATGGTTCATAGTTGTATTTGAGGGATACAACAACGATACGAATATGAAAGGTAACAATGGAATGGTCTGCAAAAAATAGATTTAAATCAAAGGTCTTTTTGAAACAGTGTCCAGCTCAGTCTCAATGGAATTTTATCTGGAAAAAAAAAAAGGGGGGGGGGCATTTTTTATTTCGCACGCAGGCGGCCACAACCCTCGCGACGGCCCTATATATATATATATATATACGGGTTTGTTTGTTTTTTTGTGACGGTACGCACCGGTACGGCGTACCGGCACCTTTATGAAACAATTATTACTTTTCTTGTATTTTAACGTATATTATTAATTTTTATTAGTTAAAAGTTAGGCAATCAACTACTAAGTACCGGAATCTAATCACTGAGTACCGGCACCTGTTTTGTTTTACAAAAAAAAGCACTGTATATATATAGAGAGATATACACACATATTACAGAAGAAACGTTTGGGCAATATTAGGAAATCTTCAGCAAACAATATGAAAGGGAAACAAATAACGATAAAGACATTTGGAGATAAAGGCCGAAAAAGCTGTTGACTATCTTGAGAGTAGCAGGTCATTTTCGTATCCATTCTGCTTTATAACCTCTAAGTTGCTTTTAAATATATTTCTTGTTTTGACACTGTCCTATGGCTAACCTCTCTACTTCTTCCAGATTGATTAATATTTATATTATTTTGTGTTACAATTGCAAAGGATTTAGACATAAA
Source organism: Biomphalaria glabrata (assembly GCF_947242115.1). Lineage (NCBI taxonomy): Eukaryota > Metazoa > Mollusca > Gastropoda > Planorbidae > Biomphalaria > Biomphalaria glabrata. Next base: position 14,086,446 of record NC_074725.1, on the reverse strand, counting down.
AAGCTCTAAAGCGTTTTCTAGAAATTTGACAGTTTATGTGTATCTCTGGGGGAAATAATAACTACCTAATAGGCCACACAATGAAAACTCAGGTTTGACCATTTTAATGGTTCAAAACGTAAGCATTTTAATATTAAAGTAAAAGTTACGTCGTTTGATGACGCAGCTTAAACGAGAATCCCCGCACTTGATTTAAACTATTTCGTTGTCCTAAGTAATGTGACCGAAAACAACAACATTTTCTATGTTACAAGCACTGACTATAAATATTATATCTAGACTGGACATTGAGATCTTTTAACACTTCAAAAATGTGAAAATGTTCAATAAAGCTGAAACAAGGCGTTGTTTTGTAAAGAAGTTTTAAGAAGTCAAGTGTTTTATTTCAAGATCTAGGTAATCAATCTATTTAAATATACATAAGATTATTAAAATAAATAGACGTGAATCATTTCATTCTAGGATTTCGAAACATTATCTCAATGGAAACTAACAGGAAATGGTTTTGTTTCATATTTTTGCGTGAATATATAGTTCTGTGATTAATAGCCCATTCTAATTAAAATCCGAGAAAATGGTATTGCATTATTTCTAAACTTTGAAAACTAAAGATCCTTACTTTTCTAAGACAGAAAACATCGATTTTCCTAGATTCGGGGCGATTTCCCTTACATCTTACATCAAACAATGCATGTTTGGGACCCCTCAACTCAAGAAAACATTAAGAAACTAGAACAGACACAAAATAGAGCAGTGCGATTCATAACAAACGAATATTCACATTTGACTAGAGTAACACCTTTAGTAAAATCACTAAATTTAGAAAGCCTTCAGGACAGAAGACTCAAAAGTAAAGTAGCAATAATACATAAAACACTGAACCATAATCTTTAAATACAAAAACAAAATTTAATAAAATACTCTGAAAGACACAAAGATAAAGGCACATTCCTCGTCCCATATGCTAGGACAAATTTGTACAAATACTCCTTCTTCCCTAGTGCTATTAGAGCATGGAATGGGTTGCCTGAGCTAGCCAGGAAAACCAGTGACTTGGCAGAATTTAAGTCATTGGTTAATATGCATGACTAAATGCATGACGCGTAGGACGTAATCATCTTCTTTTTTGAAGTAACGTCTGTATTATATAAGATAAGATAAGATAAGATCTTGAAAAAGATTTACGTACATAACAATATATATAGGTCTGTGAGTTGATCACTAGTGGATAAGAATTTGTTTCCGTTTTCCAGTCTAGATATAATGTTTATATAGGTCTGTGGTTTCTATTTATTTCCTTTCTTTCTTTTTGTCCTGCTTTTCTCTCCCGCTCCCGCCCCCTCCCCTCAAACGACGCCCCCCCCCCAACGCTGCACCACTGCACACAATGTTGTTAAGCACTTTACCCCACTACCCTACCATCTTGTCGACTCATTGGTCGCTGTTTGCAGCATCTGTGCAGCTCTTAACAATTCACAAGGTCGCAGACTTTTGTGCTCATTTCTTTGGGACAGTCAACTCTGTAATTACTCTTATGTCATATCTACTCAGGCTAAAAAAAAAAAAAAAAAACTTGTCTGCAGTGGCGTAGCTAGGGTGGGGGGGGGGAGGTCCAAATTTGAAAATCCCCCAGGGCTCCCACTTGAGGGGGGGGGGCCTAAATGAGTGTCCGAAATTTGTTTTTACGTTAAATATTATTCCCTTATCTCATGTCATGATGTTGAATGTCAAAATGCGGGGGCTCCTAAAGAGGTCAAGCCCCCCCCCACCCCGCCTCTCCTGGCCCACTAATCCTTAGCTACGCCACTGCTGCTATGTGTTGTGTTCAATGCATGTGCAATGACTTGGAAACACGATAAAATGTATCAATGAACGAATCGTACACATGTCGCTGAGTGAATCATAGATGTCAGTGAATGAATAATGGATGTAAATGAATGAATCGTAGTTGTCGAATCATAAGTGTAGATGATCGAATCGTTGATATCAGTGAATGAATCATAGATGTCAGTGAATCAATAGTGATTGTCAGTGAAAGAATCATAGTTGAATAACTAATTCGTTGTTGTCAATGAATGAATCATGGTTTTCAGTGAATGAATCATAGTTATCAATTAATGATTCTTAGTTTTCTATGATGGAATTAGGGTTGTCAATGAATGATTCGTGGTTGTCCATTATTGTATCATGGTTGTCAAATTAATTACGATGTGGCCTTACATTCGCTAAAGTCTTGGTTATAACTTACTTTGATATCAGAGTTTGGCAGAAGAGTTCTCATAGTGATCTGGTTTAGGCCGAAGCCTGTCTGGTCGTTTGGTCTGCGCTCTGGACAGGCGTCTCGATAGTCCTCGTTTTGAGCTCTGCCCATCTCTCCGACGTTCTGCTATGTCAAGGATGTAATCATTGTCTATTTGGAAGGAACATTCAAAACGTGTAAAACAAACAAACAAAAAAAACAAATGGATCAAACGTTATTGCTGAAATTTTAACAAACAGTAAAAAAAAAACAACTTTTTTTCCAAAAACAAAGCTTATCTAAGGGGAATAATCGCTAATTAAGGCTACTTATCTAAAAATGGCACGGTTTAGCTCCCTTTCTGCTATATAAAACAAAATTAAATAATGCTAATTGATTATCTAATTGGTTAATTTCTGGATTGATTCGTGTAGAGTTATCGACTATGAATAATTCTGCAAAATTTCAACGTGATTCGAGAACGAGAAGTGGAAGAAAAAACGTCTCAAAACGTAAATAAGTGGATTAAATCCATAAATACATCCTCATTTCTCATTAAGTAGAATTTATTCCCCTTATTTCAATATCAAACTAAGAAATTAATCACAATTAATTACTTAACTAATTGGTTAATTTTTTAATGATTCGTGTCTTGTTAGTTTCAATGAATAATCGTGCAAAGTTTTAACTTCATCCGAGATTGGGAAATGGGAGAAAAAACATGTTCATATTTATTTACCAGACAGACAGAGTGAGTTGATATAAGCTTTGTAAAAAGTAACATTAAAGATGACATATTTATACTCCAGCGTTAAAAATAGCACATCATTCATGTATTCGTCTTTTTATCTCAGGGTACCATGTAAACTTTGACAGGAATTTCGTTTTGTATCAGAATAGTAAGTTCTAGAAAGAAAGTGTCTGAGTTTGAACTAACTGACCAGGGGCATTTCGTTCAAGCTAAACTATCAGGTGCTAGAAGTGTCTGATGTGTTGACCTTTTTCCTAGAGCCATATCGCCTTATTGGGTAGAGAAAGTAAATTGTTCCTGCTGATCTGGTAAGCAGCTTTGGTTTTGGTTTTGTTTCTTTCATCGCTCAATGTCAAGATACGCATGTGTCCGTTCAGGTTTTTGTTTTTGTTTTGTTTTTAGTATGTCTTCTATGACAATTAATGTCGCAGTTCAATGTGTCAGCAGTATCATACAATAGGATTATATCTTTGAAGTATTAGGTAGTGTTCAAGGTTGACATAGAAATGTAACCTTTTTTTTAACACTTTGAGAAGATGCGAGTTTCTATATTATATTGCGGATAATATAAGAGAAGTTTAATAATAATAATAATAGTGATAATAATAATGTAAAAAAATGTTAACCCCCTTTCCAATATAGTTTCGGTTCGTATGACTATAAATAGGTGAGTATGAGCATTTGTGGTAGGTATTTTTTCATAGGTCGGTACCATATATATATATACGTCTATGGTCAGTACCCATAGACATAAATAAATATAGACTGGCCGAAGGAAGTAACTTCATGTAACTTGAAAACATGCATATCTATTGTATTCGGATTTCCGAATTATGAAAATTGCATGACCTTCATTCTTAGAGATTAAACAAAACTATACTGCCCCCTTATTTACAATATATATATAGGTGTGTGGCTGAAATAGATATGAATACTTAACTTTTATACTGCTCATAAATGCTGTATAATAAAGTACACAAAATTGCGTCACAAATTTTCGTTTCTTAAAACTCTTTAATCGGCCAGTCTATATTTATTTATGTCTATGTCGGTACCATATAAAATTTGGCGAAGTGGAAACGAGGCTTAAGCTAAGAAACAACATTCGCAATTTAAATTCACATTGTGAATTGCAATATTAGTCTCATAAAGTGCTTTTAGAAAATTGATGGTCCTCTTTACATTACATCACATTTTATTAAGGATGTCTAAATGCTTCAATGTAAGCTATCCTATTATGTTTGGTATATAATGAAAACATGTGCAAATATTAAGAATAAAACAGTTTTAAAATTCTAATCAGCACAGCGATATGCTTTTAATAGTGTTTATTTCATATATACTGAATCCATTTTATATTAGCAGTTGGTAAACATTTTCAAATTGCAGGTTTTATTACTCTTTAAAGTTAAGCATACATAGATAGATAGATAGATAGATAGATAGATAGATAGATAGATAGATAGATAGATAGATAGATAGATAGATAGATAGATAGATAGATAGATAGATAGATAGATAGATAGATAGATAGATAGATAGATAGATAGATAGATAGATAGATAGATAGATAGATAGATAGATAGATTTATTGATAGATAGATAGATAGATAGATAGATAGATAGATAGATAGATAGATAGATAGATAGATAGATAGATAGATAGATAGATTAGATAGATAGATAGATAGATAGATAGATAGATAGATAGATAGATAGACCACAAGGTCTGAAAGAGGAGCTTGCTTTTTTAATTAGATATATATAGATATAGATATAACAATGTTTTCTGTGGAAAAAAAAGTATTCTACACACACACACAGAATATGACAGTGATAGAACTTGTACTGTCGTAACTGACCAAACGAGGACCATTTAATACGCACTTGAGTGTGAGTACACACACGCATTGACGCACCAACACAACGTGGTGACAGTAATTATCAGAAAGTGTCCCCTGGGGAACATGTTACACTCGAGTACTGACTGCCTTAAGAAAGATAAATGATGGAAGTTATTAGTAATCCCTTTCTTGCCTTCTTTCTCTCTCTCTCTCTCTCTCTTTTTCTCTCTCTCTCTCTTTTTCTCTCTCTTTCTCTCTCTCTCTTTCTCGTGCTTCTTATATCTCTCTTTCTTTATCTCTCTAGCTATAGTCACTACTTCTATTTTCTTTCTCTCTCTCCCTTTCTTGCCTTCTTTTTCTCTCTCTTTTTCTCTCTCTCTCTTTCTCTCTCTCTTTCTCTTGCTTCTTATATCTCTCTTTCTTTATCTCTCTAGCTATAGTCACTGCTTTTATTTTTTCTCTCTATCTCTCCCTATCCAAGGTATCTCATTCTCAATATCTTCTTTTCTCTCTTCCTCTTTCTTTCACGTTATTTATATAACTCTCTCTCTCTCTCTCTCTCTCTCATAATTTCTTTCTAGCCACTTCTCTCTGCTTCTCTTTTTTCCTTTCTCACTTCATTCTTTATTTCGCTTTTTTTTTTCGTCTCCTTTCTCTCCCCCCCCCCTCTCTGTCTCTCTCTCTTTCTTTACATTTCACTGTATACCTCTTCTCCCTTTCTCTCTCTCTACTTCTTTTTCTTTCTTTCTCTCTTTCAGACTTACACACTCTTTTGGTGTATTTTGGCCTTTCATTGTACTTTTGTGATCCTCAGGATAGTCAAGGTGTCACAATGCTAAACTGATTGTGTTTGAGGTGACCATCGCCAGGAATAAGATTCTTTGAGAAAATAATCTTCTTTGATAGATAATTAATTGAGTTATTGATTTTCTTTTATCGTGGCCTTTGGTTTCTCTGGTTCTACATTCGTGTACGTTGTATTGCCCCAACAATAGATATGGCGTTTTATCTACTCTCTGTGTGTGTATGTGTGGGTGTTGTTAGCTAAGCTAGCTGCTATGTGTTTGTGCCATTATCTATGCTAGTTTCTATATGTTTGAGTCATTATCTAATCTCTATATTCTATGTGTTTGAGTCATTATCTAATCTCTATATTCTATGTGTTTGAGTCATTATCTAATCTCTATATTCTATGTGTTTGAGTCATTATCTAATCTCTATATTCTATGTGTTTGAGTCATTATCTAATCTCTATATTCTATGTGTTTGAGTCATTATCTAATCTCTATATTCTATGTGTTTGAGTCATTATCTAATCTCTATATTCTATGTGTTTGAGTCATTATCTAATCTCTACATTCTATGTGTTTGAGTCATTATCTAATCTCTATATTCTATGTGTTTGAGTCATTATCTAATCTCTATATTCTATGTGTTTGAGTCATTATCTAATCTCTATATTCTATGTGTTTGAGTCATTATCTAATCTCTATATTCTATGTGTTTGAGTCATTATCTAATCTCTATATTCTATATGTTTGAGTCATTATCTAATCTCTATATTCTATATGTTTGAGTCATTATCTAATCTCTATATTCTATATGTTTGAGTCATTACGTTAGTTATTGGTTTGTGTTTGGGAGTCACTACGTAAGCTACCAGTCAGTCGCCTCTAAATCATGGGCATTAACTCGTGTCAGTTGGATCCTGTAATGATGCCATTCGATCTCTTGTGACTGAAGAATGGCTTATAGTATATCTATATTTCAGCCATAGTGTGTCATTTGTATAAAATAGTATCTCTTCCTGAAATAGAATGAAGTTTCCATGTTGTACTGTACTCTGTAATACTTAAGTGGTCTTAGATGAATATCTGCGGAAGTTTCACTTTTCTATGGTGCATTGTCATAAATGGAGGCGCATCTAAAACTATGCCAGCTTCAAGGTGTAACTGGTGTACACAATATAGTAGACTAAATGCATGACGCGTAGGACGTAATCATCTTTTTTTGAAGTAACGTCTGTATTATATAAGATAGATAAACTACGTATTTTGAAATGCACACAATAATTTTTTCGCACTTTAAAGCAGTGCACAATCTAAGCTCTAGGCTTTCCTCGTTAAGTCCAAAGAAATATGTTGATAATCAAATGTCTAAGCATGGACTATCTAAGTTACATAAAGTTATTTGTTTGTATATAGTTTTCAAGACGGATCTTTCAATCACCTTCACCTATCCCTTAGTCTGTTGGACCGTTGGGGCACCACACAAGATTTGTCAACGGTCTTTCTCCATTCCTCTCTTGTCTTTTCCCTTGAATACAACCTCTATTAATGGCAGGCCCGTCTTTTAATAGGACATTGTTAATTTTTTTTTTTCATTTGTTGATTTCATTTCCATATCATTTCTTTAGGTTAACGGCCCTCCACTTTTTTTTTTCAAATTTCTCCCTATTGCTTTATCTTCTTTTTCTTTCTTTCAGTATTGTATTGCTAAGAAGATGCCTTTGAAATGCATGCCGGATTTTACAAACAAAAATATAAACAGAGTTTCATTTCTTACGTCATAATCTCGCAGTTGGAGATTTCCACGAGAACTATTAAATACTTTATTACTTAAAAACTTTTTTGAATCTTCAAGTCTCTACAATGTGCATATTATGTATGGAAAATGTTTTAAAACGAAATGGTTTATATAGCTTCCGATACTTGAAGTTGTTTAGGTTTGAAAATCTATAAATAGGCTACAAGTGACACGCTTATATCACGGTCTAAACGTCCCTAAGTTTCAAGCTTTATGTTAAGTCTACTTTTGTGAATCTATTATTGAAGATGAATTATAAAGTATAGGCCTTTTATTGCTTCAAATATAATTTTTTCTTGTAGGATTGAATTATTTTATCTCGTCAAGTCGTAAAGAGTGATTATATTAATATTAGTTCGACACAAGGACATGGATCTCCGGTATACAGCTGAATATTGGGTCCCCAAGCGTATTCACCACCCCATTGTAGCAGTCATACTTTGAGAACACTTGATGTGTCACGCCCTTTGACTCAACACCCCGCCAATCAGCTCTATGTCTGCAAAACAAAGCCCCGTCACTCTGATTGAACAAGATTAGTAGATGAGTAGGTCATCGTAGAATTACCCGTCATGCTTAGCAAGCTGTCACAAGGGGGAGCCACATGTGGTGGCTCGGAACATGAGCAAGGCAAATAGGCCAACAGAAGCGAAAGTCTGTGTAATTGTATTAGACGCTTCTTTTAGTTCTCTGTAAGGTTGCTGTTGGCAGAACTATTGATTTAACATATTGTCAACGTCATTTAGACTTTTTTTTCTTTTTTTTTTTCAACTATTTTCACTCGATTTGTGACTCCTAACAATAAATCAATCCAAGGGAAAGAAAAACTTATTTTTACTGTTTTACTAAAATCTAGTAGGAGACCGTGCCATGACAATGAATTAGTTTTTTTTTAATTCTCGAAATGTTGTTGTCACAGAGGAGGCCTACTACTTGGAACAAATCTACTCGGGGTACTAGGAACAAATCTACACAAGGGTACTTGGAACAAATCTACACAAGGGTACTTGGAACAAATCTACACAAGGGTACTTGGAACAAATCTACATAAGGGTACTTGGAACAAATCTACACAAGGGTACTAGGAACAAATCTACACAAGGGTACTTGGAACAAATCTACACAAGGGTACTTGGAACAAATCTACACAAGGGTACTAGAACAAATCTACACAAGGATACTAGTAACAAATCCATTCAGGGTACTAGGAACAAATCTATACAAGGGTACTAGTAACAAATCCATTCAGGGTACTAGGAACAAATCTATACAAGGGTACTAGTAACAAATCCATTCAGGGTACTAGGAACAAATCTATACAAGGGTACTAGTAACAAATCCATTCAGGGTACTAGGAACAAATCTATACAAGGGTACTAGTAACAAATCCATTCAGGGTACTATGAACAAATCTATACAAGGGTACTAGTAACAAATCCATTCAGGGTACTAGGAACAAATCTATACAAGGGTACTAGTAACAAATCCATTCAGGGTACTAGGAACAAATCTATACAAGGGTACTAGTAACAAATCCATTCAGGGTACTAGGAACAAATCTATACAAGGGTACTAGTAACAAATCCATTCAGGGTACTAGGAACAAATCTATACAAGGGTACTAGTAACAAATCCATTCAGGGTACTAGGACAAAATCTACTAAGGGTACTAGGAACAAATCTACTCAGGGTACTAGGAACAAATCTACTAAGGGTACTAGGAACAAATCTACTAAGGGTACTAGGAACAAATCCACTAAGGGTACTAGGAACAAATCTACTAAGGGTACTAGGAACAAATCTACTCAGGGTACTAAGAACAAATCTACTAAGGGTACTAGGAACAAATCTACTCAGGGTACTAGGAACAAATCTACTCAAGGTACTAGGAACAAATCTACTCAGGGTACTAGGAACAAATCTACTAAGGGTACTAGGAAAAAATCTACTCAGGGTACTAGGAACAAATCTACTAAGGGTACTAGGAACAAATCTACTCAGGGTACTAAGAACAAATCTACTAAGGGTACTAGGAACAAATCTACTCAGGGTACTAGGAACAAATCTACTCAAGGTACTAGGAACAAATCTACTAAGGGTACTAGGAACAAATCTACTCAGGGTACTAGGAACAAATCTACTAAGGGTACTAGGAACAAATCTACTCAGGGTACTAGGAACAAATCTACTCAAGGTACTAGGAACAAATCTACTAAGGGTACTAGGAACAAATCTACTCAGGGTACTAGGAAGAAATCTACTAAGGGTACTAGGAACAAATCTACTCAGGGTACTAAGAAGACTAAAGAGTGAGAAACGCTGTTCTATGATTGAATAAAAACTGGCGACTTTTTTCTTTCTCTTTTAATGCCAAACTTGATCACTTTAAATTACATTTAGAAACTGCCGTCATCATCCGGGCACTGTGTTTTCATCTGAGAATGTGCGTGTGTGTGTGTGTATGTTTGAAGTGAGCCGTGACTCCGGTCTCCACAAATCCCCATCTAATGGCGGCTAACATCAAGTCTGTTTATCCCCATATTCAGTTCAATAGCGACGTGTTTATATTTTGCTGCTGAAATCCCGGCATAGATACTCACAATGTGTCATTATGGCAGTGTTTCTAGGCTAGACACCACCGTCATTAGGCAATCTATTCTTAGATAAGTACCACTGTCAAGAGATTTCATAATACTAGATGGTGACGTCTGCTGTAGAGTTTTGTCTAATTCTTAGGTAGACAAACCTGTTATTAGGTGAAGTAGTCTAAGCCAGTGATTTTCAAACTTTTTTGAACAAGCAGGCTACCACTCGGTGAGGACCAGTAAACAAAAGTATCATTAGGTGAGGACCAATAAACTACCACAAGATGAGGACCAGTAAACTACCACTGTGTGAGGACCACTATGCTAAAGAATCACTGTCGATGAATTCTTAATTTGTAGCCCGCGTTCTTTACAAGACCAAGTCAGTAGAATGAAGATGTTAACTAATATGGAACTAAACTATTAATTTATACGGTACATGATAGTTTAAAAAAATGGGGGAGATGTATAAATGTCATTTGTAGATGTATTACTAAATTGTTATCTGTTATTACAGCTACAGACTTCTTTTTTAAAAAAAAGTGTTTACTTTAGTTTTAAAAGAGAAAGAATGCATTTAGTATTTAAGTCTAAGAAGTGTTTACTATTATCCATGTCGAGTGTAGTATGTATAGTGCAAATCTGGACTTCATATAAAAAGGAAAGGCTTCTTCCTTGAGGCACAAGACAATTAATTTAGTCCTTTACAAAACCATCAATTAGACGATTATTCACACTGAACAACAACCAGTTCATTGAATACATATGAATATTAACAATGTGATAAGAATACAAATATTAGAATATCTCCGTAGCCTGTGAGTATCATGTCGTCAGTCGGACTAACAAGAAAATTATATCGGAAACACGCTAGACACGCTCACGTCTCTTCTTCTCAATTGGACGCAGATAAGGTTGTAGTTGTTGATAGTTCATAGCTTCTGATAGTCATGCTGAAATTACCTGCATTTTTACCTGCATGAGTGGACCACTCCGGAAGCAGATTCTGAGTTTATGTTTTCACACAAACTATCTTTAAAACCTTATACGATTTATTTATTGTATGTGTGTGTGTGTGTATTTCTTTCAATGTTGTGTTTCTATCACCTGAAATCTTTATGTTCAACCACCGCCAAGTGACTCTTGTACATATGTTGTCACTCTTGTATTATGATGAATCTGTTCACCTTCAAGGGACTGGACGCAGTAAAACTGCAAACGGATCGCAGGTGATACACCCTCCTCCCCTTTTCCTACACATTTCAACTAAACATAATTTACAATGTAGTGAATGTATTTGTTTAAATGCTAAATTGTTTCGTTTTATTATAATTAGTCATCACACCTGTTTTTGGATATCATTTTTTTTTTACAAATGTTCTTATGTTAATGACAGCTCAAAAAACAACCTTGAAGTAGAAGGAGAAATGGCGAGCTCTGCATGCTTCTGCTCGTCTCGTGCTCTGTTGACCAAGACGTGATTAGACGTGAGCTGGCTAAACCCACGTAATGAGAAACACAAACATGGCTGCATCCTAGTGCTGAGCAGACTTTTTCACCAGTTTTCGACGGGCTAAGTTTCTATGTTTGAACGTGAATGCTCGTTTGATTGCACGTTGAGACGTAGCTATCCCGTCATGCACTTTGCAAACAGATTCAAACTTGCAAACGATTTCTGCATAATATTATAGCGGCAAAGTTTTAAATTGCGATTTGTGTTGTTTTTTAAAGAGAAACAGGACTAGAAAATAACACCTGCTTTAATGGCGGTATTAAACAAGACATACAAAGATGTTGAAAACCTACCACAATCATTGGATATTTTTTGTAGAACGAAAGCTAAATCTTGGAAGTTTTAAATGGTTGATATTATTATATCATCATCATCATTATCAGTCCTTGACTTGCATCGTAAGGGTGCTGTTAAGGGTTTACTTAACCAAATCTTTCCACGCTTTTCGATCAGTTGTCTTTTGCAGAATGTCAAAAAAGAGTTCGGTCCATTCTTTCACGTTGACTCATAGAAGTATCTAGGCTCTAACATAACAAGTGACGAAGGATCATTAAATAAGAGATACAAGCCTGTATGAGCTTGGCATCTTCAGTCGTGAGTGAACTGAGTGACATCAGCTTCCCAGTCAAATTTAAACTGTATTCTTCCCTAGTGGTCTCTGTACTTCTATATGGTTGTGAAAGCTGGACACTGACCGCTGAGGCTGAAAGAAAAATTGAAGCCTTTGAGAGTAAAAGCCTCAGAAAACTGCTGGGTACCGGGTTATCGCGAAACAAATGAGCTTGTACTTTAACAAATCAACACTTTGGCTGGCAAAAATGAGGAACTCTTCAAGACTGGAGAATCGAAAGCTGAGCTGGACAACACGAACGTGATTCTTAAAGGTTTAAAAAACAACAACTCGCAGTGCATTTGGTGAAACAAGTCACAGTATACCAACAGGACAGATTTATTCTTTTCTTTTTCAAGCTAGAGGCCTACTTGTATGGACGTAATGGTTAACAATATTAACATTTGTTATTATTTAATCCTAACTGCGCTGAAGGACATGTTTCGTCGTTCTTTGAATAAATACATTGAATAGATTCAATAAGGAAATTGTACAGTTTTTTAATTTATTTATTACGAAACTTTTTTTTGTCTACGGAGTGAAGGTTTTTGTTGTTATCACGTGATCGCTGTCTGTTGTGTTTGAGCTTAGAATAAAAGACAATGTTGGAAAATGGCGCTTCATTAATGATGCTTTTGAAAACAAAGCAAAAATAAATGAGAAGGAAAACGCAATTCATTCACAAACATTTAAACCAATTAAGCAACCATGTTTGGAAAAACAAAAGAAACAAACAACGCAAATAATTCAGGACAGGGAGACAATAAAAAAAATATTCTCCCCCTATAACAAAGTCTTCTCCATTTACATTTTTAATGAAACAAACTTGCTCGATGCAATTCTTTCCTTCATGATTTGAGACAGGAATTTCGAAATTCAAGGTTAAAGTCAGATCAAGCAAACTTTTACTTTCACAAACTCTAATATTGTCATGAGAAGATGCATTACCACGATGCTTTCCTTCAAGTACTACAGACACTCTACAAAAGAAAAGATGTTACAGAAGTGTCTGTATTTTAGGCCACTGATCTCACACGTTATACAAGTGTTGAGCAATGTTTCAGGTTTTTTTCTTCCAAATCGAAAAATGCAAATATGACCTACAGACAGAAATATAGGAACGAATAGCAGAAGACAAAAAGGGCATTCTAAAGCACCCACCAGGCGAACCAAAGGAAGACCACGAATACAATGGATTGGCGATGCACAGCTACAACTTAAAGAGCTCGGGCTTGAAGATGAAATGCTCTCAAGACTTATCTAAATGGAAAATGTGTTAAAGCAAGCCAGAGCTGTAACGCCACTGGAATGGATGGGTGGAGTCAGAATCAAAGATTATTACATCCTAGCCCCAACTTCCTGCGGGATGGCGGCGGGCAGACCCTGGACCAACAAGACGACAATCTACACGACCAGAGGCAGAGATCCTGGTCTAGAGTTGGCTTCGAAACAGAAAGAAAACAACACGAGAATCTAACGCAGTAACGCTGTAACATTGGAACTCTACACAGACAAAGTAAACGTGAAAAACTCTTCAAAGCTTTCCCAGATTCCTCATACACGCCCATGTCAACAAAAGGGGGGTATCGTGATGTAGTGTATAAATTATTCTAAGCCCACAATTCACAACACTAAAAAAAAAAAAGGAGCTGTCTCCATGAGTTCAATTGTCGGCCACTATGATCCGGCTAAATCGAATAGCCTAAATCTGTCTCCATGAGTTCAATTGTCGGCCACTATGATCCGGCTAAATCGAATAGCCAATAAATCTGTCGGGGAAAAAGATGTCGCGAAAGTATTTGCTGAACAGAAGAATTATGATTGTGAAAATAGAGGTGAAAAAAAAAAGATGTGCGCGTACAAAACTTGATTGGATTTAGATCTTGCATAATGTTCGTGCGGGCTAATTTCATCCAGGAAACTAATTTGCTTGGAGCATTCAAGCAGACACAAGACTTGGCGGGGGAAGACAAGGGCTTGTCAGTCAGACGAAAGGGATTTCAATAGAGGAAAATACTTCAGTGGTTAGGGTTAGGATTAGCGTCTGTTTTGGTGGTTGCGTGCCATTTTTTTAATAGATCCATACAGGGGAGAGATGACATTGTAGAGAATCAGTAGCGGAAACAGAAAAAAAAATACTTGAAGGCACAAAAAAGACGACAAAGACATGATTTTAAAGAAAGAGTCTCTCTCTCTATATATAGGCCTATATATAGAAAGAGAGAGAGCGTTTTTCTTCAAAATCTATTTCATATGATCTTCTAAATTAGAAACGTTCCTTCCGGTAAGTGCTACCCGTCTCTATGTGTTCGATAGACAAGCTCTGCTGATTCGTTGATTCATTCGTTTTCCTGGCTGGTTCTGTGCTCTAATGGCACTGTGGAAGAAGGCGCACTAGAGGAGATCATCTTATCGAATAATCCAACCAAAAAAATAATCTACCATTAGTATTTATTTACTGTATTACTTACTTTAAGATTTATAATTAACAAATAATGAAATTAAATGTTCAACTATTATGGTTTTAAAAATGTGACTGTAAAGAGCGAGCAATGGTCATAAGGGCCACGAGTAGGCCTACTGTGTCTTTGTGACGTAGGTTTACAATTTTGAAAAGTATTTCAAAACTGGAGTCGATCAAATAAGAATTATGTCAAATCATGACTAGGATTGCTCTTTTTCTGAGAATGTTTTTTTTTTGTTGTTGTTGTTACCAGCAAAGTGCGAGCTGCATGCATTCAATAGAAACTGTGTCTGTTTGTCTCATACATGTAGGAAGAACGTTCCGAGAGAACATAAGTCATCGAAATCTTTGAGGATTTGTTTCTGTAAATACTACAATATAAAGCTCAACTTAATATTTATGTAAAGACTACATATTAACGCTTAACTTGATAGTTATGCAAAGACTACATTGTAAAGCTTAACTTGATATTTCTGCACAGACTTATTTTATAAGCTTAACTTGATATGTATGAAAGATTGCATTGTAAATCTTAACTAGATATTTATGTAAAGACTACATTGTAAAGCCTATCTTGATATTTCTGCAAAGACTAGATTGTAAAGCTAAACTTGATATTTATCTAAAGACTATATAATAAAGCTTAACTTGATATATATGTAAAGACTAAATCGTAAAGCTAACTAGATCATGCCTGCTAGAGATAGACTTATCCAACTCCAAACTAACTCTAGGATGCCGTCGAGCGTAATTCAAACCATGAGGATGCACAAACCTTATTGCCAATGACGTGTGTAAATGTGAATATTCATTGTTCTGAGATTTCTAAGTGTGTTTACTCTTGACACAGATCCCAACATAAGCCAAATAGATCTAACCTATTTATTAAATAACAGAATTTGACTACCAGTATCTCTATCTCATGTTGTAGGTCATCTTAGGGATGTTCTCGCCCCTGAATAGCAAGAAAGATCGTTGCTTGCCAGATATTTTCTGAGTGGTTGGCCAAATAGCTGGATGGAATTGAATTACATAGACGGGAAACACAATCATGTCACACGAAAGGCAAACTGTACCCAATTGTCAGAGGCGATGTAAGAAAAGTGCATAAGGAAGGTTCACTTGAACAGGGCTAGGGTTAAGGAAGGTTCACTTGAACAGGGCTAGGGTTGTTGTTTGTTTGTTTTTTACTCTATCTCGAGTTTATGTTTGTAATGTTATCGCAGTGCCTTGAACTTACATTTTGTTGGTTAACATTATTATTATTATAACAACAGGGTCGAATTTGTTGTGATTTTCAATAGTTTTACGACCAAACTATTCCGTTGATTGGCTACATCTTTTAACCTCTGATCTAAAGTAAAACTTTTATTATAAACTTATTTTATTCAAGTGGGATCATTCCATTGCCCAGGCGATAGCTTAACCTAGATGACATATTTTTTGTGCATAAGATTTAATGAAACGTTATCTGGCCTGGATTGAACACTTACCCAACATTTACTCTAATCTTAACACCAACAGAAAGTTCTTATGAGAAAATGTAGGTGGGGCTGTGAGACTAAGTGACCGCTATAAGCTAGCTCCAACAGAAAGTTCTTATGAGAAAATGTAGGTGGGCTGTGAGACTAAGTGACCGCTATAAGCTAGCTCCAACAGAAAGTTCTTATGAGAAAATGTAGGTGGGCTGTGAGACTAAGTGAGCGCTATAAGCTAGCTCCAACAGAAAGTTCTTATGAGAAAATGTAGGTGGGGCTGTGAGACTAAGTGACCGCTAAGTAGGTGGGGCTGTGAGACTAAGTGACCGCTAAGCTAGCTCCAACAGAAAGTTCTTATGAGAAAAAGTAGGTGGGCTGTGAGGCTAAGTGACCGCTAAGCAAGCTGGGAAGTGGGCAGCACGGAAACCTTCTCTCCCCTCCCCCCCCCTTTCCCAAAAAAAAAAAAACTTGCTCACAAAAGTGATTGGACCATGAAAGTTGCACTAAACAAAAACAAAAAAAAAAAGCTTAGAGGTTATAGGTAAGGTTCAAATATTTCGCGAACAATAAACTTCTTTGGGGATTTTTCCATAGACCAAGATTTCATTGATAAGTTGATACTTTCACTTTTAAGTCCTTACACTAAAAATAATGATTTAAATATGACTTGGGAGTCTTAGTGTATTACTATTCTATTCCATTACAACACTTAAGTCATATTCAAGATTCTGTAGGAATACACTCGATTAGGGTAGCTACCTAGGGTGACATCAATTAGGCTAGCTACCTAGGGTGACATATCAAATTCTGAACTTTTCCCATGAAGTACCAGTGAAGCTTGACGTCTTCTCTCTGTGTAAATGAACTTACTTACTTACAACTTACAACTTACTTGTCTCAATACATTACTTTCTAACCCACAAAATCTGCAGCACATGACGCGGTTCTATTCAGTTCCTTGATACTTTAGATCACAGATGTAATTATCTTCTTATTGGAAGCAACGTTTGTCATTGATAAGATAATGAAGCAGAGAGTCTACAATTGTTTTATTTTATTCTTTTATCTGTAGTGCGGCCCACAACATGTGTGAAAATATGTGGAACACACCAGTGAGAGACCAAACAGAACCAGCAAATGATTTATGACAATAATTAATGGGACAAAATGTCTGGGTACAAGCAGGACAAGGAAGAGAAAGTCAACATATTTTTGATCAATAAGAGAAAACTTCTTTCTATGCAATGTCATTTAATGACAATTTTATTTTGTCTGGCTGTACAGCTTCTGTAACAATCATCAAGTGTACATCAATATTTAGAATGTAAAAGTACACAATAAAACAATGTAATAGTCATGTGACATTGCAAAGGGTAGGGCCTATATATATTTATAAACTGTACATTTAAAAAAACAGAACTCATCCCTACTTTAAATCAGCCCACATTTCAAGAATGGGCTACACATATATCATACAGTTTTGTACAGCACTTTTCAATAAAGCCTTGGCTACAAAGCCTGGCCAATTTACATTTTCCAGTACACACATTTGTGTAAATAGTGACTTTCCCTTTCAGACATTTTGATCCATGGAGGAAGATGATGTAAAGCTCATCTGTTTTTATGGCTGACTATTAATGTGGGTGTCATGTGGCCAGCACAACGACTAACCACCTTTACTTTTCCACAACTAATATTTGGGGGACTCAGGGGCGTCCTAAAATTCTTCTCCAGGGTTGAAATCAAGACACATCTGTTTGGATGCCAAGCACTTTACCCACTAAGCCACCAAGTCTCTAACCAGTGATCTGAGTGTTAATTGACCAGCAGCTTGACTAGTAACTTCTGCTTCCATTTACACATAAAGTAGCTGCAGACTGTCAACAAAAACTCAAGCATTCAAGGCAGACTTAAACCTAGAATGAACCCTTCAAGTAGCAGTGCAATCCACCTTTTTTTTAATGTTTGGAAGCTTGGTTTGGAAATTTAAGGGCAAGAAAAAAAAGGTTTGGTTCAAGTAAGAAAACTCTTGTTCAAAGTTCTTTTCCTTTACAAACTCCCAAATGTGCAGAATATTAAACTAACCAAGCAATTGGGTAGAAGAGTGTATTGATAAGGGTCAAGGTGAAACAGAATTTTTTTTTAAATTTTGTTCCTCAGAATCATGGCTTATTTGTATGGGATATTCCATTATTACAGAAAATTTGCTAGGCTGGTATTGCCATGTAAAGTCTGTAAAAGATCATTTTATAAATGGTAAGGACCAATCAATACAGCACATTATAGACCTTACTGCCATTCCAAGTGCCTCATTAATGCCCCACCAACCCATTTTAGGGTCAGTCCACTAGGCATTTTACCCCCATGTTGTCATGGTCAGTCCACTCCTGGTCATGTTTAATTAATAATTTTGACTGACCCCATCCTTTTTTTTTTCTTTTAGATCTTACACATTCATTATTGTTTTTGTTTTGTTATTTACGCCAGTAACTTGGGTGTTATATCAGGATCAAAATATGGGGGGAGCAAGGGTACAATTGTGTCTTTTACTTAAGAGTTGATTCCAGTCATACTATAGTGTCCTGATGGTTTGATAAGGCAACATAAAACAGTTTTAGCATCAAATACATTGGTAAAAAAAACAACAACCTATAATGCTACTTGATCAATTTTTTGGACCATACCAGCTATAACACAGCAAGACTTATATATAGATCAATTTCTCAAGAGAAACATGACATTTTGTGGCACTCAACAAGTTTTGGTGTAGACATGACATTTTGTGGCACTCAACAAGTTTTGGTGTAGACATGACATTTTGTGGCACTCAACAAGTTTTGGTGTAGACATGACATTTTGTGACACTCAACAAGTTTTGGTGTAGACATGGCGTTTTGTATAGAAACATAAGAACACATTTTGAAATTAAAAAATAAAAAATTAATCTTCCATGGATGAGTTCTTATATTATACAAATTCTTTAAACATGGTAGAATAGGAAAGAAACATGTTTCAAGAACAGCAAAACTATTCAAACTTGGATCAGATCCTATTTTTTCCAAGATGTAGAAACACAGGACCATTATAACATCACATAGTTGAAGGACTCTACCTTTTTAATGGACAGTCAATGTCATTCGGTCAATGTCAATGTTATATGGTAAAATTTTGTTACCGACAGAAAGTGACAGAAATAGTTTCTATTGCATACAAGTAAATGTTGTATGATCACATTAAAGGAGTATATGAGTCTGTACACATTTCTATATGGTTACAAGTGGGCAGTTTTGTCTATTCGACTTTTGATGTTAGTGCTGACCAACTTTTTGAATTCAGGAAAGTTTTCTCTCTCTAGGAACAACAAGTATCTGTCTTTGAAGGGCTGAAATAGAGAGATTTAAAAACAAAGTGTGATTATGTCCCTTGATTTACTATAAAAAACTGCACAAATCTACAAACACTTTCCTGTGGTATCCTAATGAAACCAAGTTTTGAAATGCATACAGTTTAATAGCAGACTCACCTCTATCTGCAAGGGATGAATTTTTTTATCTTCTCTCTGAGTCTGAAAGAGAACAAAAAAAATGAAAAATAAAAAACGCAGAGTATCATTGAAGGACAAAGAATATTTGCATCAAGGGTCCAGAAAGAGATTCAAACTAAAATGTAAACAACCTAGTTCATTTACAGCATTAATTTTAACCTTCTCAAAACATGAATGACCATCATATTACAATCATTTTATTTATTTTGTTAACAAACAAATCGTAGGCTCAAGGCGCTGTTATAACATTACAAACACAAAGACAAGAGCTAACATGACAAACTAATCTAAAAAAGGTTTAAACAGGTAGGTCTTAATGTTCTTCTTGAAAGTTGAGTAGCATGTTGTCTGTCTGAGATCAATGGGGACTGAGTTCCAAACCTTTGGTCCATGAACTGAAAAAGCCAGCAGAAAGAGAAAGATGGCACCACTAGAAGCGTTGAGTCCATTGAGCGCAGGGCTCTCTGAGGGACATATGGAGTGATCAGTTCGCTAAGGTATTTCATTGTTATATATACACTGATGACAAAGTGTGGCCAACTTGTAGTCGATTCTTGTATTCACGGGAAGCCAATGGAGCATGCCCAAGAGCATAGTAGCAGAATCTCGTCTTGTTTTTCTAAGGACTATTCGAGCTGCGTTGTTCTGTATAGGTATCTTTTGATCATGATATTATTATGACTTGGTGCTGCACATCATCATGGATGGGGTCGAGGATGCAAGGAGTTGAACAGGATGTTAAAGAGAAATAGGAAATCAATTCTTAGGACTGGAGGCCTAAACAAGGGATATAACTATTACAATTTGATGGTTATGTCTTTTCAGTTTGTTATTGCTTTTTAGATAGTCTTCTCTTTTCACTTGACATGTTGTCTTTTCAATAGTCTTAATGTCGACTAGTTCATAGCAATAGATTTTTTTAACAAGATTATGGTAGTATTTCTTTTATCATTATATATATATATATATAACTTAGATTGCCAAACAAACCTCTTTCAAGAACTTGTATGCCAGACCAAGAAAAGCAGGTCCCATGTAGATGGTCAAGGCGTTGTCTTTGATTTTATCTGCCAGGTGTGATGGCGGCTTAAAGTGAAATATCGACTCGAGCTTGTTTGAGCGCTCTTGAAACAAACGACCTGTAAGGGTGTAATATAGAGAAATTTATCAGTAGAATCTTTCCTTAACAAGAGTGGCTCATAGTACTTTGGAAAAGAAATACTCTTCCAACCGGCCTTTCCCTTTCATTCCATACTTATGTAGTTTACATGATTTTTAAGGCCAGACCAGAAGCAATCAAAAAATAAAAAATACAACAAAATCCTTTTTATATCATTGCCCCAATCTTTTATCGTTGTCATTTTACCAGAGAACTTCTATTTACCATTATCAAATAACTATAGTTGTCCTAGATAGTTAATGAACATTTTTATATGAGTTAAAAATGAAAAATTTAAAAAAATACTTTGAACATAAAATAAAGTATACTGTATACATGATAATACATTAGTTTGATATCAATTGTCAATCTATCAACAACAGTTGCATTAACCTTAACCAAGCACTTCTCAAACTGTAAGGCAGGGAAGTAATATCCTTACAGAGGAGGAGCTACCACTTTTAACTTAGATGTTGGGGGGAGCAGACCAACTTTTTTGTTGTATTTAATTAATAAATTCACTTAATTTTAAAGTGACTTAAAGCCTAAAAGGTTACAAATAAAATCTCTGGCTGCAATGAACAAAAAAAACAACTAATTCTTTTTAAAAAATTGAAACTTTCAAGACACATTTTCAGATTTACAAATGAAAGATCTTCAAGCATAGAAACTATACTGCCCAATGAAAAATCCAAGCACTTAGAAAGCAAGTACAGGTGGATGTTTATATATATCAAGTTGATCTTTATGAAGAGATCAAATACATACCTTGCCACAGCATGCCCATGATGTCAAGAAGTAGACCATTAAATTTGTCGACTCCTTTACTCTTTGACCCAGTTGGATGGAGAACAGACACCTGATTGGCTAGCGTTGTATCACAGGTCACTGCATCTCGTCTGCTGCTTCTTACAGCAGTAAATGCTTCCCGAAAACTACAACCAAAAAGAATGGTAGTAATTAAAATATTTGATTAATTTAACTATATAAATACCTAATTTTAAAAAAATTAAAATGCCACAGAATTAATTAAACTAGAAAAAAAAAAGGAGAAGGAAAAAAAAACACCTACGAATTGATGACTTCACAGAGACGAGCTAGAGTAGCTGGACAATCAGACAATAGCAGTCTATGAATGACTCGAAGTGGGAGACAGACTAATGGTATGTGACACTTCTGAAACAAACTTGATACCTGTTTTCAACATCAACAAAAAATGAAGATTAATAGGAAAAGAAAAACAACACGGCATTGTGGCCATACAATTGTCCCAGTTTAAAAAACATAGAAGAAGGAAGTATGTATGGAAACTTTTAGCACTATTTTTCTTTTGTCAAATAGTTTTCATGTATTCTGCTCTTTCATATATACTGATGTTTCAAAAAAGTAGTCATGATTTTTTAGCTCTGATAAAATTAATTATGGCTTTTATATAGCGCTACTATCATGCTTATAGCATGCTCAGAGCCCTTTGGTCCAATCTCATATGTGAATTAGTGGGGGGAGGGGGATATATGGGAGAATGTTTTCCATGCTGCCTTTAGGCGCTCAGTAAACACAACTCTGCCTGAGTCAGGTGTCGAACCTCAAGACCCTCTTCAAAGGTAGCCAAGCCAAGCTAAGTTCAAGCATACTTAGCCTCTCGATACTAGAAAAGTAATCATAATTTACAGACTCTAAGATATTGACTCAGTGATTTGACAATATGCCACATCAAGACAATTATTTTTTTTTGCAGGATAGTCAGATGTCTTGCCAAAGTGAGCATTAATGTGATAGTCTGATCTGTTAAAGTAGTTCTGTTATTTTCATTTAAATTGGATTTTTGGACAAGAATCCTTGAGGACATTTAGCCTTAAATAGATACCAGACACTTAATTTTAATGTAACAACCTGATATAAACTCTTACCAAAGTTTGTTAAATTCAATTAATTCAATGTATAGGAGTTACAAAGTAATTTTGAACAGCTTATTACTTTTCTATTATTTGAAAAAGAAACTGTAGTAAATCACACTTTTTTAAAAAGTTAAAGTAAATGACTTTACCAGTTCCAGGAAGTCCAGAGTGGTCATTTGTAGCAGGTAGTGGTCATCTTCCATCATCATGCCGGCTACAATCACTGCATCTAGAAAACTAATAAGTTTGAGCAAGATGCTTTGGGTGTTGTCCAGTGTGCTAGAGGGAAGATGTGTCTCATTCAAGACCGTGTCTCCCGTAGCATCTCTTGCTGACTTGTTACTGTTAGAATCAAAACATGTCTTCAGTACAGCTGTAACCAATACTTCATCCTAATGGACTGATACCATTACAATCATTGTCAGTTTGAAAAGAACTACTTTAAACAAAAACAAAATTCTGTCCAAGGTTGAAAGGGATAAAATTGGGAGGGGAAAGGGGGGGGGGGAGTATTCATTAAGGAAAATTTTTTTTTTTAGTCCCTTCAAGGGAAAAATTACGGGGAAAAAAAGTTACTTTAGAGAACACACAGGAGGAGGAAGAGTGAATGTCAAGCTGCACAAAGGTGTCACATGACCCTCCTTAAAGATAAACTTTTTTTTTGTTACTTTATTTTGATTATTGGACTCCAAGACATCCTAAAATTCCAAATGAAAGATCCCATCCTCTAATTAAATTTGTAGTCATAACTCTAGCAAAAATAGACCAAATTTGTTTAAAAAGTTATACAAAAAAATAGTGCTGTAAAAAAGACAATACCCTTCTTGTTGCGTTTGTTCTTCTTGACTCGACATGTTGCCATAGTTAATGATGCTTAGGTTATGTAACAATTTTGTCAGGGCAGTAATGCACATAGACTGAAATACAAACAAATTTGTATCCAAATAATTGCTTATGAAATGCCATCTGACACATATTATATAACAGAGTATTTACAAAGTATTTAAAAAGTATTTAATTTAAAAATCTTGATGCATACATTACAACTGTTGTCTATAACTGTTATTTTAAAAAATTAAAAGGTTTATATGATTTAAACAGACCTTTACAAAAATATTGTTTATATTGAAATAGACCTATGTTTTTTTCCACTCTACTTGTCATCCCCATACTTTATTATTTTGTCAGTTCTACCTGCCTCCTGGCTAGACACACTCTTTTGGAGACTTGATGCCAAAAGTAACACAAAAAAAAAAAAAAAAAAAAGATAAAAAAAACTAGTTTCATAAAGAGGAAAAAGGAAGTGAAAACACAGGGCTTGCTTGCTTTGTTTTATAACAAGGTCAAAGGTTGTATTATATTGAAACCATGTAGTGGCACTAGCAATGAAACAAATTAAAAGTAGGAGAATTCAAGTTTTAAGCCAGCTGCAAGGAGTAGCCAATATTTTGTTTAATCTTCAGTATGGTACTTGAACCACAAGGCCTGAGAGAATGAATCATTTCATTCAGAATTTTTTTTTACAACTTAGTAAAGCAACACTTTTGCCTTCTTGCTCTCTCTTAGATTTTCTTAGGTGCATTATAACTGGAGAGAGAATAATAAGTCAAATGTCAATATATATATATATATTGATCCTTCTTTCGTGAGATACAATGCATTCCACCCGATGAATTACTCGTGTTAATTGCATGAATTTGAATTGTCAGAAGTTCAAAAGTGTCCTACTTTTGCACAGTTGAAGTATGAGAATGACTCTGTCCCTAGGCAGGTCTCCTCCTCCTCTTTCTCTCGTCTAAGGAAGCATTCAAACTAGTGTTAACTAGTTACATTATTTGACCTTAATTTTTTTGTGTTTTTTTGTTTTGCAATATAAAAGTGCTGTAATAAAAGCAATATTTTAAAACAAAAACAAAATTAAAGACTGAGAAGAAAAATAAGCACTGACCTTGAAATAGACATCACAAGAGAAGAACAATCTATGTAATGGATCCAAAACACAATAGTGAAGCTCTGCACACACACAAGTCAAAAATTAATTAGTGAAACATTAAAGAAAAAGAAATGAAAGTAACTTACAAGAAAAAAAACACTGAAATAAAATAAATTAAAGTATTGAGCCAGCTTTTAAATAAGGGAGTACAATTAAGAAGTGTCAAAGTATACATGAAACATTACCATTATACGTTGATGGCTTAAAACAGGTGATGAGAGAAAAAATTAAAGGTGTAAATCTTTGTCCATCCCAAAGAGGAAGCGAACATTCTAGGAATCCTTCAACAACAGAGAAACTCTGCAACAATATAATATACAGAAAAAAAAAACATTGTTTCACAATATACAGAACTAAACATTATTCTACTATATCAACAACAAAAAATACTGTTACAATATACAAAGAAAAAAACAACAACAACATTCTAACACAATATTTAGAACTAGACATTGTCACATTGAAAACAAATAGTGTTAAAATAGAGAGAAATAAAACATTGTTCATTAAACTGCCTTTGAATATAAAATATCTATTATGTTGTTACTGTAAAGAAATATTTACCATGTGTGAAAGGGGAAGGGGGGTGAGAGAGCAAAAATCTCCCATCATTTAGAGTCCCACTGTACAGTGGAATCTCATCTAGTGAAGGTCTTCAATAACAAACATTTTGGATAACAACCAAAAATTTCATCAAAGATTAGCACTGGACACCGAACAGAAATTTGGACACCAAACAACCCCTAATATTATAATGTGACATGTTCTCTTAGACGAGACTTCCCCACCCCCTCCAAACAGTAATTCCACCCCTTCTTCCCACCAACTTCACCCAGCCAGGAATCACATTGCAGTCTGTAAGTTTTCCCTATGTTCACTTACTGTTTTCTTATGTTTAAATATGTTTCTATAATGTTTTTGTTTATTTAACTTCATGTATATTGTATTATAACTTCTCATTAAAAAACAACACACCTATATATTACAAAGTCAACAGGGACTGGGAACAAATTAAATCTATTTCCTTTTATTTCTTTAGGGGAAAATTTCTAAATTCTAAACATTTTGGTGCCATCCAACTTTCCAGAACAGATTGTTGCCCTAAGCTTAAGTCCCACTATATTTCAAATTTATTCCAATGTACACCATCAATGACCTTGAGTGAAAAAAAAAAGAGATAACCTACCGAGAGAAGTTGAACAGCTAAAGTTGACCTTTAATCAATATCTAGAAACAATTGTAAGTAAAGATAAACTCAAGCTTACCTGAACATTCTGTGAGAAACTGAGCAACATTTGTAACAGCTGTTCATACTTTTCACATTCATCTTTATCAGTATTTCTGAAACCTACCAAGAATTAAAACAAAAATTATAAACACCACAATATGATGTTTCTTTTAGTGACATTTAAAAAATCTAATACAGTTTTAAAAAATTGTATTGTTTTAGTCAAGCATAATTTAAAAAAAAACAGTAAGGTCAATAATTTTTTTTTTTGGTGAGTCACAATATTAGTACCAGTCCTTTATGAATCAGTTTATCAACTACTTAAAAATAAGATTGTGCTTATTGCATATAGTATTGACCTAACCTGTCATATATATATAATATATTGTTTTCATTGCATGTAGTATTGACCTAACCTGTCATATATATATAATATATTGTTTTCATTGCATGTAGTATTGACCTGACCAATCATGTAGATTGTGCTTATGGCATGTAGTATTGACCTGACCAATCATGTAGATTGTGCTTATGGCACGTAGTATTGACCTGACCAATCATGTAGATTGTGCTTATGGCATGTAGTATTGACCTGACCAATCATGTAGATTGTGCTTATGGCATGTAGTATTGACCTGACCAATCATGTAGATTGTGCTTATGGCATGTAGCCTTGACCTCACCTGCCATATATATTGTTTTCATTGAATGTAGAATTGATCTGACTTACCAAAAGCAAACACATGTTGTATCCACAAACATAAGCGTGTGATGACAATCTGGTCTGGGTGGCAGGACAACAATAGTTGTAACTTTTTGTCTTTCAGGGCAGCAGCTATCTGACTTGGATACTACAATAAGATAACATAATAATTTAGAAAGGAAGAAACGTCAGTGTCCTGTGATCACAAGTAATTCTCATACATAAAAGAAAAGCTTATTATCAAAGTATTGTGCATTGGACAGTTTATAACAGTGTTTTGAGATCACTAGAACAAAAAAAAAGGTGGGTTTTTTTTGGTCAAGAATTTTTAAGGATTTTCTGAATTTGATGCTGTTATATTATTTATGTACTTTGGCAAGGAATTTATTATTGTAATGTGTAATGTTTTAGTGTGTAATAAAATTAAGTCATCAATCCAGCCTAGACTCTTACATTGCTAAATGTGTTAAATAGTTCTAGTTTATAACTAACGACCTGATCTTCTCTTAGCTTATGACAATTTAAAAACATGAAAACCATTCAGCTCTGCAGCCGCTAAGTCAAATAGTCACTGAGTCTGTAGTAATCCAAAAGGCACGAGACATTTTGCAAAACAAAAGCTACAACCAAAAATAATGTGGAGACCATCTCATTCTTTCTTAAGAAACAACCAATCAAACAGAGCTGAACTCTTCAACCTCACCTCAATTTTATCTAAGGCTTCTAAGTAGGCACTAAAAGAGTCCAGCTGTGCATAATGAATATGTTCAAAGTCTGAAGGTAGGCTGGTGGTGTTCAGATCAGTTTCCTCAGATATCTCCTCTGAAGCTGAGTGAGGTTCAGGTACCAACAGCTTTTGACGTTTGGACTTCTGGATGAAAAGAATTATCAACTATGTATAAATAAATATAGAAAACAAAAGTAATGAACAGAACTAAACTTGTGACCCTGTGGGTCAGTCGTACTCAAGCATTAGACACAAACTCATGCCTAATCACACTCACAATTGACAATGAATAAATAAATATAAAATCATTATTATTTTGAACAGACTTAATAACAGAAATATGAGGATCTTTGTTGCCTTCTTGTCTAATCTTATTATTGAGTCTTTATGTGCTTCATGTTATAGAAATGTGAAAGAAAAAAAAAAATTTAAAGCCACAAAATTATGTTTCCCATTTGCTTATAAGATAATTTAGAAACCATACTCATGTTTTCATACTAGTAAGCATTTCCTTCAATGCAATGCTTCAAATAGAGTAAATTTATAAAATCAGACTTAATCAACCCCTAGTAAACAAAAGCTTCATGTGAATTAGATTTGACATAATTTGTAGGTCACTGTTGGGTTTCCTTTTATCTCAAAGACACTAAGTACCTTATTATCATTTGTTATTATTTTTTTCAACCATTAACTCAAAAAAATAAATAAAAATCTTTTCTCCAACCAGCAGTATTGCAATTATAATTGATTATGTACTTATTTTGGTTCTTTTCAACGTGTCATTTTTTATATTTTTAAAATGTCTTGGCCCGATCCCGATCCAAAGAATATTGCTGCTTGTCACAAGCTCTACATCAGCAACAGATTCAAAGCAATGCAACATGAGTATCATGTACTTTGCACTTTGACATCAGTTTTATGGAATAAAATTTTAAAAATGTTGAAAAAGAATGTGAGGACATACCACCTGGATAAAAGCTTTTTCTTTACGGATTTTAATTTCTGCTCTATCTGTGTCAAGGCCATTATCATCTCCTGCTGCTTGATTAGCTGCAACTATTTCTTGTATAGTGGACCTCCATGTGGAATCATGAGCTTTAAAATAAACCTAGAAGAAGGATTTGCATTCATTGGCAGAGCTTTGAAATAAACTTAGAGGAAAGATCTTGACACAACAAAAAAAGATAAACTTTGTAAAAAAAAACTGAGAAAAAAATCTTCCAACTGCTACCTGTTTCTAAACACAGACCTGCCTACCAAAAAAAGTCCAAATGCGTAACACTTACGGTCAAAATGCGTATTTTGGCACCAGAATGCGTAACACTTACGTGATCCTTCATACTTGATCTATTCTATACTAAGACTAAGAATCTAGTCTAGATCTAGACTAGATGGTAGTAGATGTTATCGATCTAGATCTAGTCAATCTAAATTCTAAATCATACTAGCTCTAGATCTAGATCTATAACTAGTTTGTAGGGTAATGTAGAGAATCATAACGTAATGACTAGCTAGACTCGAGCTAGATCTATTCCTGTATAACAAGTTATCTAGATTCTAGAATCCAGATCTAGACTAGATATCTACAGTGTCACTCAATGTGTTTTGAATCGATAGCTCTTCGATTTTTTTTTCTATACAAATGAATACGAGAATCAGGAATGCACCAACATAATTAATTTCTACTCATGAACTTACAAAAAAAAAAAAAAAGTCACGTTGGTGTATCAGCTAACTGACGGTACCAACCTGGTACCAGCCTGCCACTCCCTCACTCACACGTTCTTCATTTCTAGACATCTAATTACTATTAAGTACCAATCAATGTATAGATCTGGGCACATTGTGTTCACCCCACCTTTTCTGTTTCGCCCCTCTCCCCACAGGTGGGCTTAGCGTGACCTCCGTGACCGCTTGTAAGCTAGTCTAGAGAGGAGAAAAAAAAGCATACGAAATGCGTAACGCGATGGGTTAAATGCGTATTTGCGTACTGGCGGTAGGCAGGTCTGTAAACAAGTCGATAAAGTCTTTTGCTTTACTGAAATAAATGTTTCACTTACCTTGTGAGAATGTTCCAACTTCATGGGAACTAAATGTGGACAGAATACTTTATAAATTGTCAATAGCCCAATGATACAAGATTCAGGGCCCTGTAAATAAAAAGAAAAAAACAAACATTGGATGCTTTGTACTGAAGAAATCAATGTTTGACCATTACACTAATCATGTTAGAGTGGTCCACAGGTCTCTCAGTCTTTTAAAGATCATAAATAGTTATATTTTACCTAAGACCTATCAGCAACAAATATAAGACTAAATTAGAACAGCCTCTATTTCATCTATCAGTCCTATAATGAAAGTGCCCTATTGTTATAGCCAAGACGAGAGTATATATGAAGTCATGTAATTATAGGGCAAATTCAGTCAACACACACACACACAAATGTTTATTAATACTAAGGCTGGGATCAACTTACAACTTTACGTGTTAACTGTAGCAACTGTTGCACTTTGAACAACTTTACATCATGCTTTCTAGTCAATAAAAACAACAAATGGCACGCATGGGGTAGCTGGAACAGAAAAGGTCAAAATTCCTTCAATGTATTACAAAACCAAATAGATGACCCTATCAAAATATTGTCTGTTTTTTGTTTTTTATTCATTACACATGGTAAAACTATTTACAAAGATACATTCAAGCTTTTTAATTAGTGTACAATATTAATGCGTTCAGTTTCGTCTTAAAATTAATGCAGCTCTATTTATAGACATTTTAGGTTTTAGTGTGAAATATATATGATGATATATACTTTCAATTGTAAAATAAATTCATTATATTTTCTAGCATATTAACAACTGCCAAATGAATGACTGTTACAGGGACTTGTTGCCTACACTTGGAACAAAAAGCTTACCAAAAGATATGAATGAATAAAACAGAAGATTATATCATAGAGCTTATGAAGCTGGTCATAACCATCAATGTAATCATAGATCAGAAGTATCCAACGGAGCAACACACTCTATAAAAAAAATAAGACAAAAAATGTCATTTTTGTGTACAGAGCAATATTTCTAAACTGCTAGTAGCCTAGTGTAAAATCAATGATGAACAAAAATATTGATATTTTCTTCAGCTGTTATTTTTGACAATGCCCAAAAACTTTTTTTCAGAGAAAATTAGAGTTACACTGAAAAAAGTAAATACTGAAGTTCAATACATTACTTTTGTTTTGTTCATTATTTCCAATTGAAAAGCAGCCTCTAAGAACAAACTAGCAGCCTCTTAGACAAAACTAGCAGCCTCTAAGAACAAACTAGATTAAAGTTTACCAAAGACCAAACAATTTCAAAGAATTTTTTTCCTTTGCAGACATGAATAGTATATACATTGATAAATCCAATGGCTAAAATACAATTTCATTTGATAACAATAAGATATCATTTTAAGATGGATGTAAGATCAACAGTGGGAAACAAACAAAAAACACTAATGTATAATTGATTAGTTGCAGCACATTTACATGTAGATTGGTAGGTCCTGGGTCACTAAAGACTCTAGTACTGATCCAAGAGATAACTCTGACAACAGCAGATTGTGGAACTTTACTACTTGGAACAAGACATTTGACTAACTTGGTCCTAATGGCTTGGGCTAAGAAAATGAAACAAACAAACAAGAATGACTATTTAATATAAGTGAATTAGTTAATGAGATTTAAACTTTTACAAGCATTTTTTAAATCTAATGTATTCAACATTTAATATTTTTCTTTTTTAAAAGAATTAAACTTAGTTTTATAAAAAAATGGATGGAACAATACTAAAGCAACAAATGTCAGTTTATCTGATTATCAGCATTATATAACTAGAGTAACAGATCTGAATATTTCAAATATAATTTACATCTTCAAATTTTTTTATTCTGATTTCTCACAAAAACAAAAGTTCAATCAGACAACAATCACACCCGAGAGAAATAGATTATAGATTAGCTTTCACATAGTTAGAGAAACTTGCAAAGAAAGACAATAAATAAAAATACTCACAGATCTTGGTATTAGGGTGAACAATAATTTTAATCAGAGTAGTTATTTGCTCTCGAGTTAATCCATGGTTCATTGCATGCTTGACAATTTGATCAACTGAGAGATGAAACTTGACGTTGCCTCTAAGAACTGTGTTTGCATCCACTGCACATATCACATGATGGTTAAAGGGTTTTGGAATCAGAAAGAAAACATTTTTAACATTTATTAAACAGCTACTATTTATACACAATATGTAATAAAGCTCTATAACTTTAAATCACTGAATGATTACTGATTACCACACAGATACGCTTAAGACGTAATTACCTTTTCTTTTGAAGGAATGTGTGTACGTGTCCAGTCTATTATATGAAATCTAACCTAGTTGTTTTTTGTCTACTACTACCACTAGTTGAATTTATTTCTTTTCAAATAATTCTATGTGTAGCAGGTTATTAAGTGTAATCATCATTATCATCATCATCATCACACTCCATTTGAGTGAGGGCTTGAGAGGCTCAAATTCTCTCACAAAAGCCCTGGACAGAAACCCTGCTGTTTTGCATAGTGCCTACATGTCACCATACAGGTCGAGACTTTAGGTTTCCCAGACCTGTCAAGGTGGAGATAGGCAAGTCTGAGGCAGTCAAAAAGATATTTAATATTTACATGGCTAAAAGGAGTAAAGTTGGTTTTTCAGTCAAAAAAAACAAAACATTAAAATAAAAGAAACAAACAAAATCTGAAATGCATACATTGTAGAAAAAAACTCATAGCATTATTTAGGGCTGAACTACGACGTTTGGAAGGAGACTCTGGTTCTAGTTGTGGGCTACTTTCTAGTGACATTGATCTTGTCAAGACAGATGCCATTTCAAGTTATTGTAGCTGTTGAATAAAAAAAGAAATTAAACATTTTTTTTATCAAAGGATATCAATAATTAATACTAGGATTCACATATACATGCATGTATTGTGTTTTTTTAAATTAAAATACATACTTACACAGATACATAGATAGATATCATAATATTAGTATTTATTAAATATAGATCATAGACAAATTTTAGGCAAAATGATAAAACACCAATAAAACCTAAATTGCACTATTTGGCACATTGGGCTGTAAGCTGTTTCGACAAAGATCTGTTAATGGCAATGTCTGAAGCCTCTTCCCAACTTTTTCCACTGCTTTGAGGTCTTCCATGAAAGTGTGATGCAAGTTATACGCAAGTTATACGAGGAGGTCCCTGTTTGCGATTTCCTCTCGTATAGGCCTCCTGTCATTGCAGCTTTAAGTATGCATAAATGCAATTCATTTAGTCAGAGAACATGTCCTGCAAGCTTCACACTACGCTCTGTCACAACCTCACAAGGTGTTCAACTCCCAGTTCGGCATAGGATTTCCAAACAAGGAAATTGTTATAACTTGCAAAAATATTTCCAATTGCTTCACATACTAAGTAGATGCAAAGGTATGCATTTTTTTATTAACGTAGAAAAATTTACTTTCTCTATGAAAAAAAAGAGGATAATATGGGGCGCCATGAGTGATAGCCCTAGTAGTATCTTTTTTTTGTTAAGTGTATTAATTAATTAGAAGATTACGCAATCTAAACGATTAAAATCAGTGTTGTATATCAAGGAGGAGGCTGCATTCTTTACAATGGTGTTTTTTTTTTCTTCACCATGCTTGGGGATAATTTTGATCCAATACTATATATGGTTGTTACAAATTTGAGTGAATCATAAGACATTTTTTAAAGAGATCTAAGAAGATGCATAAAACCCATCAATTGTATATTTGTAAGCATATATATAAATATTCTATTCTGCTATTCAAAAGCTTGATGAGTGGTTAAATTTTAAAAACAGTCAAACAAATACAAGCCTTTAGATCTCAAAGCCTTCAATAACAAACAAATCAACTTCGATAAATAATTCAAAAAGATCACAATGCAATGGAAACTACTTAGATAGAGCTTGAGAAATACTTTCCAAAGATACCAATGATCTTATTTTCTTGAGTTAATTGTGAAGGAAGTTATGACAATTTTAGTAGTAAAAAATTAGCCTTTGTAAAAAAAATTGTGACTAAAAAGACAGATAGATGAACTTAAATTGACTGGATTAGAAAAAGTCTCTAGATCAAATCTAGCCATGCATGTTATCATCTAAATCAGTGGCTTAAACTATGCTGTCAGGCTATCTAAATCAATGTCTACCTTACTAGACTCCTCTCTAGAGATCTAGTCTAGTTTTTAGTATAGCTCTTCTTCTTTGAAGTAACTTCTGTAATATATTATAATTATATTTTCTATGATCTAGAGTCTAGATCTATCTAGATTCTAATTCTAAGATTTATAATGATATTCATTGATAATGATATTATTATTAAATTAATATATTATTATATTAGTGATAGAAGTTCTAGATTATGAAGATATATATATATATATATATTGAAAGATCTGGGATCTAATCTAATCTAGAGTTCTAGTATCTTATCTTATATAATACAGACATTACTTCAAAAAAGAAGATGATTACGTCCTATGCACTTAGTCATGCATGTTAACCAATGACTCACTCCAATGACTTCATAAAATTAGACTTAATAAAAATACTGCCAAGTCACTGGTTTTCCTGGCTGGCTCAGGTAACCCATTTCATGAAATAACAGCACTAGGGAGCATTGTAAAAATTTGTCCTAGCATATGGAACGAGTGATGTGCCTTTATCTTTGTGACTTTGTTGTCAGTTTCTGAGTATTTTTAATTTTTATTTGATTTATAATTCCATATCTAGAGTATTTATTTATTCCGGACATGAATCAGT
Source organism: Biomphalaria glabrata (assembly GCF_947242115.1). Taxonomy (NCBI): domain Eukaryota; kingdom Metazoa; phylum Mollusca; class Gastropoda; family Planorbidae; genus Biomphalaria; species Biomphalaria glabrata. The sequence goes on along the minus strand of NC_074725.1, from coordinate 14,052,252 downwards.
ACAATTCACTGTTTTTGTGGTCATTACATCTTTATGTTGATATTTAATATGAAACTAGCATGCTTTATAATGTGCGTTTCCTTTTTCCAATGATTCTGACACAATTTCCTTCCATTTAGCTGTCTTTTTATGAAAGAAAAAAGAATTTCAAATTTATAAGTAAGGGTTGTTTTTTTTTTCTGTTACCAGGATGACTCTACCTCTTCCTAGGGTTAAGACTATATTTTTTGGTTGGCTAATGAGCCTGGCAATATTTATTCAGTTTTTGAAGCTGATTTATTTGATTCATAAGCCAAGTTGTTTGATTCCATACAAAACAAATTAATAGGGTGTTTGTTTAAATTACGATTTTCTTAGCAAAATGTATACCAAACAACCAGTTTTAGACATCAATGTTAATGATCTAATATATTATATTTGTTTGTTTGTTGATTTTTTTTTTAAAATAGAGAATAAATGGGCAAATGTTTGGAGTGAGATTGATACATTGAATGAAGTTAAATGTCTGGATCTAAACCTACTAGATAGATCTAGATTTATAAAGAGAGAATATAAAGGATTCAGCTATTTAGACAATAATGGCCATCCTAGCCTGTACTAGACTACAAAAGATCATCTGTATAAAAGTCAGTGTAGAAGTCACTATCTAAGTGACCTAATTTTAGTAGAATAAGTGTGTTCATATTTTTATTTTTTGTTTTCGTTTTTATGCATAATTTGAAAACATCTTTATGATTTCATGTGAGGGGCTATGCCTGGTGATCTTAAAATTTAGTTAATATTAATCGTATTGCTTCAATCTTACAGTAGCTGTTAGGTTTAGAGACAGCCTAGTCCAGAGCTATGGTACAGTTATAAGAGAAAGATCTCTAAAAGCATTAGGATTATTTATAACTAACTTGAGGAAAAAAGTAACATTTTCATCTAAGCCTCTCCCTGTCCTAAAAAGTAAATAGATTCTGACTGATTCTCACAAACTAGCCAGTGTAAGGCTAGTCTAGACTGCGTGTAGACGGTCATGACAAAACAACCAAGTGCGATAGTGTTTGTTTGTATGTTGAGTGGTCAAGTGAAAAATACACACTGCCGTGGTTAATTATGCATGAAAATCTACTTTCAACACGCATTTTTTTCTTCGCTTACAAGATCTAGATCTAACTGCATAGACGAAGATATATTAATATATATTTCTTTTACAAAAATGTAAACTTTACTGTACATGGTCTCCCATTATACAAATAGAAAAATCAATAGATTTTTTTTAATTAATAGGCTAGTGTGACGTCACATAGAAACCCAGTGAAAATCTGATCGTTTTGGATGCGCAGGAAAATTACGCCAGAAAAACATCAATTACTAAGTTATTATTGCAAATTTAAAAAAAAAGAATAATGCATTTATTATCTGTAAATCAAAACACACACATAAAAAATTGTCAAAACCATCAGAGTTTCCTTTTAAACTAAAAAACATTTTGGTACTTCATTTTCTTTTCTATGTCGACTATGTCAAACCATTATCAAATAGATCTAATTATAAATAAAAAATTATTATAAATAATGAGTCGTGATCATGATTGAGATTGACATGATAATCATGATTATGCGTTTACTCTTAGTAGATTCTACTTTCTAGATCTATCAATCTAAAATTATCTATCTAGAATTCTACACTCTAGATTCTAGAAGTCTAGAAGATCTATAGTAGCTTCTTATATTTTGGACACCCCATTGAATTCTCCTTCAATGAACGGGTTGCTTTTTTTGTTTGTAATTCATTTGTTTTTATGTTTGGAGCAAAAATCAACGTTTCGGGACTGCGCATGTCCAATTTTAGATAAGTTCCGGTAATTTTGTTCCGTTTTTCCAAAGCAGATGGCAGTTTTTTAGATTCTCGGTAACCATGTATACATGTAAAGCTGTTGTTTTAACCTCCCCCGGCAATTCATACCCATACAAGGGATGAAGGCTATATTATGAGCCTGTTTGATTGTAGGCTGATGGGCATATCAAAATAAGCTTCCAAACATCTTTAGAAAGACATGCCAATCACATTTATACCGTTAGCTGCTAAATAAAATTTAATAAGGGGGTGTACAACGAATAATAATGAATTCAGCTCATTCTCCTTCATTGGACACAGCAAAATCGTAATAAGAAATATTATTGGGATTAATAAATCTATGATTTTTTCAATGAATAAGCTTGACCTAGATCGAGATGTCTATAATATATAATTTATGAATGAAAGAAAAAGTGCGGGCTGCTAATTTGAAGCCAGAGACCATGCCCACTGCAGGTGATCACTCCAGATGAGCTGGCAGTGAGGAGAAGTATACACTCAGCTTGTAGTGTCACAAACTATCCAACATGCAGTGGAGGGAAGGGGGAGAGAGTCATGAAAAGAATTATAAGCATCTATAGGAGGGAGGGGGGTGTTAATGTGTCACAAAACGAACATCCAACTTATGAAAACAAGAAGAGGGTCCTTGGATGGCAATGAAAAGAAAGACAGAGCCTAGGAAATACATGTAGCCAATGTAGCCTAGTTGAAAATATCATGTTTATTAAATTATAATAATTAATTTATAGATATATAATCTATATAGATTTATTTCTGTCTGTTTCTACACATTGATTACATAGGTATATAAATAATAAACTATAAACGATATATATATATATTCTTTATATATTCTATATATAGAGTACTAGAGAGAGAGAGAGAGAGACAGAGAGAGAGAGTATATGAGGAAATAAATACATATTGCAATAGTGAATCTACTTTTTTTAATGCAATCTAAAAAAAAATTTAAGTAGCACAGATATAATTTATTAGCAATTACATAGTGGTGTACAATGACGGTGCTCACTGTCCAATTGAGGAGAAAGCCCAAAAACTGCGTTCAATATAGGAGCATGAAGTGACCCACTTTATTTTAAAATAAAATCTTGACTATGAGTGGTAATACAAAGGAATACAGCTATTTTTATAGTCCTTTAGTTGCAGAATAAGAATCTGCTTTCAGTTTTTTTGTAAGTTAAACCTTCACCAAATAAAAAAATAAAATAAAAAGTTGACCTAGTTCCCGTAAGTCGGTGTTCAGGTATAAGAATCTACTATAGATTCTAGATCTAAAACTAAAGTAACTAAAGTCTTTTAGACGTCTTCTAGTAGTGACCTCTACTATTAATAAAGTAGATCTAATCTAAATAAAAGACAAGTAAAATTAATTAATTAAAATTAATTAAATCTTATGCACATCTAGATCTAATAATAGTTATTAGTACTTACTGGAGTCGATAAAACATGAGATATAGAATCTAGATCTATTCGTTATTGGATATATTACATTATATTCCATGTAGGTCTATTTAGACTATTAACAACAAATTTTCATTGTAAACATTTGTATCTTCCGCCATTTTGTTAAACTCGTTTTGTTTCGTTTCTATATCTACATTCTATTTTTTACTTATATTATATGCACATACCTATATATACTATATATAGATCTAAATCAATGAAAAAAAAATATTTATTCTTTTTCTATATATATAGTTAGTAGATCTACTTATTCATGTAATAGTTTCCACATAATTATATAGAGACCTATATCTGCTCTGGAAGAAAAGCTGGCATCTCTACCACCTAAGGAAATGCCTTCCATGTAAACGGCAATGTGTCTCTCGAGAATCAGAATGGGTGTGTTATACCATAATCCTTCTATGACGTACTGAAGGAGGCCATCAAAAGATCTTCATCCATTGGCGCCCGCAGGATTTTTTGCAGAGGCGTGCAAGTTGCCACCTATGGCTCAAAGTCGTAGCTTCAACTTTTTTATTACAGAGAATATTAAAGAAAAGAATTGGTGCCCCCTTGCCCCCCCCCACCCCATATTTTAATTTACATAAATGATTTACCAAATTGCATTATTTCAGGAACAAAAGGCAGATTTATTTGCAGACGATTGCATAATATATAGAACAATAAAAACAACACAAGATACAGATATTTTACAAAGAGAATTAGATGAATTACAGAAATGGGAATCAAATTGGAGCAAGTCTTGATCTGAGCTAGCCAGGAAAACCAGTGACTTGGCAGAATTTAAGTCATTGGTTAATATGCATGACTAAATGCATGACGCGTAGGACGTAATCATCTTCTTTTTTGAAGTAACGTCTGTATTATATAAGATAAGATAAGTCTTTCCACCCAGAAAAATGTCAGTTGTTAAGAGTAACAAAAAAACTAAATCAAATTAATTCCACATATCTTATTCATGGCAAACCATGGTAACACAGACTAAAAACGCAAAATACCTAGGTGTTATAATAAATGAAAAACTGCCATGGAATCCACATATTGATGAAACTATAAAAAAAAAATCAAACAAAGCATTTAGTGGTTTATTTAGGGTTTATTAAAAGAAATTTCTATAAATGAAATAAGAACATAAAACTAAAATGTTATTTAACCTTGGTTAGGCCAATAATAAAATATGCGTCCTCAGTTTGGGACCCCTCAACTCAAGAAAACATTAAGAAACTGCAACAGACACAAAATAGAGCAGTGAGATTCGTAACAAACGAATATTCATATTTGACTAGAGTAACACCTTTAGTAAAATCACTAAATTTAGAAAGCCTTCAGGACAGAAGACTCAAAAGTAAAGTAGCAATTATACATAAAACACTGAACCATAATCTTCAAATGCAAAATTTAATAAAATACTCTGAAAGACACAAAGATAAAGGCACATTCCTCATCCCATATGCTAGGGCAAATTTGTACAAATACTCCTTCTTCCCTAGTGCTATTAGAGCATGGAATGGGTTGCCTGAGCTAGCCAGGAAAACCAGTGACTTGGCAGAATTTAATTCATTGGTTAATATGCATGACTAAATGCATGACGCTTAGGACGTAATCATCTTTTTTTTGAAGTAACGTCTGTAATATATAAGATAAGATAAGATATTATAGGCCTACCTATTTGATATTAGGTTCACTGTAAATACTTGTTTCATGAAACAAACAAACAAACAAAATAACTAACCTGTAAAAACTATTTACTGTTTATCCGTACGGCCCGTGCATCCCAACGGTCGATCAAAAAAAAAATGTAAACGCTGCCAAAACTGTCAATAATTTGACTAGGAACACAACTCCACAAGTCGTAGGCCTAAATACATTGACCAAGATAACTGCACTCCTCAATCTTGTTCAAAGAAACTTTCCCATATATCAAATCAAAAGATAGCTGTCCTCCAAGACAAAAATTATTTTTTTTAATATTCTAGGCCTTTACTAAATATAATGATAACTATAATAATGTGCAGGTGAAAACAAATCGTCATGACTAACATGCTATAGAATATTGAACTGCAAGCCTATAATGAAGCGCACATGGTCGGACATGCACTACAGATTATATATATATAGCCTATTCTAGTTTATTACAATAATAGCTTATCCTTATTAACTGTTAAGTTGTTTCCTAGCAGAAGTTAATTGATTTGAAGGTGTAAAAAAAAAAACTTGCTAAAAGTTGGTTACTCAGAATTCAGAGGGGTGCACGTACATGGTAAGCCATCAATTCCTGATAAGCCTAGGCTAGTCTACTACAACTGTAATTCAGTCACCAGTGGAAGCACTACTTGTTCAGTTTTTAATTTGATTTTGATTGATCTGATGGTGCCAAAAATGGCTAGAATTTGGCTGCCCAGAATCCAGGGTTGCACCCCCCCCCCCCGCCCCTGCGGGCGCCCATGTCTACATCTTTATTATTATCAATTTATTAAGTATAGGGCTATATATTATATGCTACTTAGGATTTTTTTTTTACATTGGCTTATATTTAAACAAAAGGGGGAGGGAAATGTCTTATCTTATAAAATACAGACGTACTTCAATAAAAGATGATTACGTCCTACGCGTTATACATCTAGTCATCCATATTATGTTAACCAATGACTTAATTCTGCCAAGTCACTGGTTTTCCTGGCTAGCTCAGGCAACCCATTCCATGCTCTAATAGCACTAGGGAAGAAGGAACATTTGTACACATTTGTCCTAGCATATGGAACGAGGTATGTGCCTTTATCTTTGTGTCTTTGAGTCAAAGCTTTTTTGGTATCTTTATTCATAATAAAACAATATCAATATTGAAACAAAATGAATGTAACAAAATATAAGCATCAAGAATAATATTCTTATCTATCCAATGAAAAGTTGAATAGCATTTTGATTTTTAAAATTTAGAATCAATATAATTTATATATAGATATTGGCGGAAAAACTGTACATTTAAATGGCTTAAAGAAAAACAGAAGTGTTTCTAACCTATTTAAAAAAAAAAAATAAAAAAAATGTCTCTTTGTTTTGCTTTTTTTTTTAATGTGGTGTAGCAAGGTAGCCGTGCATCCGGGTGACGTGGCAACTGCCCACAGGTTGTGACGTAGCAGATCAGTGTTCAGGCCTCCCATAACGACTGGTCTCGGTTCAAGAATGTAATGGTGGCGCCCCACCTTCAAATTGACAAAAACCGAATCGAGCTAAACTGTCAATAAAAATGTGTATCAGAAAATATACACAGGACCATTCTAACTCAAGTACCTAAAGTGTGTTCCTATCTAAACTATTTGTTGTTTAACGCTCAGTGGAGAGTAAAGTCAGTCTGCTTTATGTCAATATATTGCAATCGCAACTTTGAAACTGACCGCTCTGCTGTACAGACTTTCAGGAACAAAGTAATGAATGTTTCATTTCTGAATCACGTTATATGGTTATATCACTAGTATAAGATGAAAACTATATTCTACGCCAGTGGTCTCTGTATTTCTGTATAGTTGTGAAAGTTGGACACTGAAAACTGTATTCTACGCCAGTGGTCTCTATATTTCTGCAAGAAGCTTTGAGAGCAATGCTGCAGAAAAATATTGGGTATCAGATATAAGGAAAAGAAGACAAATGTGTTTGTAATTCAACAAGTCATCACTCAGACTGAAAAAAGGAAGAAATCCTCTATACGGTAAAGAGACGAAAGATGAGCTGGTTTGGTCCTATTGTAAGATATGACTCACTGTCAAAAGTCATTCCTCAACGTACAGTGGAGGAAGCACGAAGAAACTGTGTCCAAAGAAAGGCTGGCTGGACAACGTTTCAAAATAGACCAGCCTCTCTCTTGATATCATGCTAAGAACGGCCTCTGACAGGGAAAAATGGAGGAATTTTGTTACGCGAACTGTCATAGCGCCCCCCTAGGACGAAAATCAAGGGACAGATAATGATGACGATAAGATGAAACAGAAAGCAACGTGGTTTATCTCTTTGTTATTTACACTCCAAATGAAAAAAAAAAGGTTACAACGACAGTTTGTGTGAGAACACAAACTCAAAATCGGCCACCGAAGTGTTCCACCCAGGCAGGTAGAATGGCAGTTTTTTTCAGAAAGAATATCAGAATGAAACTCTATCAATGGAAAATGACAGAGAAGAATAGAGAAAGAAGGTTGACAGATCTTGGAATAGGTGAAAGTGAAGGAGAAGTTAGATGTGTTCCTGGCCTAACTAATGTCATATAATGATTATCTAATTGATCTTATTGTTCTGAAAAGGGTAAATCTCTTATTCAAAGCCTTGAGAAAAAAAAAATTCCATAAACAAATTGAAACAATTCTCCTCTTCCTTTAGTTCCGTATACCATAGCAGTATTACTGCAGTTCAGTACACGAGATAATATGAACAACTACTTATTAATTGTTGTTTTAAATTATGTTCCACTTATTATATATGCATACAGAGCATACTAAATAGATTTTTTTCCCTTCAAAAATAAAAGTAAACATTTTTTTTTGTAAATGTAGTAGTTCGTATGACAGAACTTACTTAACTTAGCAATATAATTGTAAAAGATTTTTTTTGACGAAAAATCATAAACCGTTTGCATAAATGTGTTCAAAATATAGTAATTTGAAATTTCCCTATCTAAATAGCCTCTCGTGTTAGTTAGTATTAATAGTGAAAAGTTGTAAAAATGGAGTAATTTTATGAAACAAAAACTGATCATCATCATCATCAAACTCCATTTGAGTTAGGGCTTGAGAGGCTCAAATCCTCTCTTGCAAAAGCCCTGGACAGAAACCCTGCTGTCTTGCGTAGTGCATGAATGTCCCCATACAGGTCGAGAATTTTTGGTTTCCCAGACCTGTCGAGACGGAGATCAGCAAGTCTGGGGCAGTCAAACAGAATATGAGGCACGGTTTCCTCTTCCTCCTCGCAGCGGGGGCACCGTGAATCGAAATTTGGCCATAGCCGTGAGAAATATGAGCCAACAGGACAATGGCCTGGCCTGCACTGTGCTATAATAGCTTGCTCAGGCCTGGACAACCTCCACCACGGGGAAGTGCGGTCAGGGCGCATATGCGCTCCCAGACTCTACGGGCTTTTTGGGAATTGTCCCAGCACTCAAACCACTTTTCCATTTCTGTTTTTTTGAATTATAGCCAGAGCATGGTGGAAACTTACAGCCTGTTCAATGGGTGGAATTTGCCCTCCCTGGTGGGCCAAGGAGTCTGCAACAGTGTTGCCAGTCACACCTATGTGACTCGTTACCCACTGCATTATTACAGGGGTGCCATAGCGTTGTTTTATGTTGTGTGAAGCCAAGATGACAGTGTCGATATTGGGAGGCCATGGTCCGGGGCTTTGCAAAGCCTGTAGTACAGATTTTGAGTCAGTGACCACAATAATCTGTGTTGCCCTCAAATGTCCCTCGCCGAGTTGAGAATCAATGACTTTTAAGGCTTCATAGACTGATTGCATAGTTGATTTCAAAAATTAAATTATATATTTTCAGAAAAGAAAGAAAGTAACCGTTGCATTAGAACTTTGAATGGTCTAAAATATCGTGATGTCGGATTTTCAATATTTGTTCTAGTTTACGATATCTAAACGGGACGGACGGACGGACAGTTAGTTTAGTTAACTTGATCACATCACAAAGCTTATTATACATTTTGTGATTTTTTTCCTCTGCATTTTAGAATCAAACTTTCATGCTCTTGCTCTTGGAGCACAAAGTGAATGTTTGTTTTGAGTTGGCAACATTGATCTTTCGAAATGGCGTTCTTTGCATTTTTTTTTTTTTGCTATTTTGATAAAAATCGTAAAAAGGCAGTCATAGTCTCAACATTCAACAACCTTCCTCTTTTCATCTTAGGTTTTTCTATAGAATAAATATTACCCTCCCCACACTTCTCTATATTACTTCATCTTCTTTTTCTCTCTCATTGTATTTTATTGCATAAAATAGAAGCTAACCGGATGACAGTTTCCTGTGACTTTGTAACTAACAGACGAAACAGTTTTCTGTGGCCGAGTAACTAACAGACGAAACAGTTTTCTGTGGCCTAGTAACTAACAGACGAAACAGTTTCCTGTGGCCTAGCAACTAACAGACGAAGCAGTTTCCTGTGGCCTTGTAACTAACAGACGAAACAGTTTCCTTTGGCCGAGTAACTAACAGACGAAACAGTTTCCTGTGGCCGTGTAACTAACAGACGAAATAGTTTCATGTGGCCTAGCAACTAACAGACGAAACAGTTTCCTGTGGCCTTGTAACTAACAGACGAAACAGTTTCCTGAGGCCTAGTAACTAACAGACGAAACAGTTTCCTGTGGCCTTGTAACTAACAGACGAAACAGTTTCCTTTGGCCGAGTAACTAACAGACGAAACAGTTTCCTGTGGCCGTGTAACTAACAGACGAAACAGTTTCCTGAGGCCTAGTAACTAACAGACGAAACAGTTTCCTGTGGCCTAGCAACTAACAGACGAAACAGTTTCCTGTGTCCTTGTAACTAACAGACGAAACAGTTTCCTGAGGCCTAGTAACTAACAGACGAAACAGTTTCCTGTGGCCTTGTAACTAACAGACGAAACAGTTTCATGTGGCCTAGTAACTAACAGACGAAACAGTTTCCTGTGGCCTTGTAACTAACAGACAAAACAGTTTCCTGTGGCCGTGTAACTAACAGACGAAACAGTTTCATGTGGCCTAGCAACTAACAGACGAAACAGTTTCATGTGGCCTTGTATCTAACAGACGAAACAGTTTCTTGAGGCCTAGTAACTAACAGACGAAACAGTTTCCTGTGGCTTTGTAACTACCAGACGAAACAGTTTCCTGTGGCCTTGTAACTAACAGACGAAACAGTTTCATGTGGCCTTTTAACTAACAGACGAAACAGTTTCCTGTGGCCTACTAACTTATAACAGACGAAACAGTTTCATGTGGCCTAGCAACTAACAGACGAAACAGTTTCCTGTGGCCTTGTAACTAACAGACGAAACAGTTTCATGTGGCCTTTTAACTAACAGACGAAACAGTTTCCTGTGGCCTACTAACTTATAACAGACGAAACAGTTTCCTGTGGCCTAGTAACTAACAGACGAAACAGTTTCATCCTTAATTGTATTACAGATGAAACAATTGTATGAGATGTATTAACTAACAGATGAAACAGTTTCCTGTTAGAACTCATAGAGTTCACACCAGTGCACAACTCAGAATGTACTTTGCAAAATCGAAAAAAAAAAGTCTACCTGCTTACAAAGTTTCAGTTGCCCCCCCCCCCCCTCAAGGACTATGGTCGCCCGCCATCCAAGCTCTTAAGCCTAGAGAAGGGGAAACCGAAGCTTAGCTTCTATCTATTTATAGTCCAGTAAAGTCAAGTTTACCTTTTTATATAGTAAAAAAAAAAGGTCTACTTAGGCGAGTGGTCTGTAGATCTACTAGTCTACTAACATATGTGTGTTGGACTAACTGTTAGATTCATGACTTTGTTTTCATCACTGGTAACGAATGATGCACAGGTAAGACCAGAGCTTGTTATTTTTTATTTGGTTTGATCTTCTATACGCTCACGTAGAGCACTGGAATATGTAATTGTAGCACTCAGTGGTAGCCTGTTTGCTATGCAGACTAAATATATAGGCCTAAGGCCTACCTAGTAAAAGCCATCTGATAAATAAAACTGAATTTTTCGTTGACAATTTTTTTTTTTAGTAGAGCAAAGCCCAGAGTGACGTTTCGTGATTTAAAAACATTTCAGTGATAATAAATGAAGGCCAAACTTTTATAGATCTAATTCTCAGAACTGATCAATTCCTTCTATAGGCTTAAATTTTTGTCGTAGTCAAAAACGTGATATTTGAATAATTTATTTCGATAATATTTTTTCATTCTCTTATCGAGCTGAAATTTTACACAAAAGCTAGTGATATCTTCAAACTCATAAAGATATTTCATTAGTTATCGAATTAATTAAAGTTCATGTCTTAGGATAGATGGATAAAGACTAACCAAAAGATGGCAGACATTTAATTTTCGCTTCATTTTGATGTTATTTATCGTTCTAGATCTATATATTTATGCTTTAATTTTTATTATATCCGGTGAGCTAAGTTGTTAGATCGTCGTGCCAATAACGTGAATATCGTGGGTTCGATCCCCTTACTGGCCCATTTTCTTTTTCTTCTAAACTCTACAAAGAATAAAGGGGATTACTTCAACTTATACCACCACATCAGCCAAGTACAATTTCTTTCCCTTGTTAGAAATACCAAACAAAATAATTAATTACCAATAGTTAATTTTAAAAAGTAAAGTTACCCTTTCAGACATTGCGACCTATTGGGCAGATGATATTAAGGTTATCTGTTCCCTTGGCCACCGATTAACGAGCAGGGTGTCACGTGGCCAGCACAACGTCCACCACATTTACTTCTCCTCTAAAGTCAGGCACCTATTACAGTTGGGTAGACTCAGGAGCGCCCTAGAAATCCCGAAAATCAAAAGCCTTCTTCACTGAGATTCGAACCCAGGATTTCAGGTTCAGAAGCCAAGCGCTTAACCACTCTGCCACCGCGACCCCATTAGTTAACTAACTGGTTAGTTTTTTTTTTCTTGTTATGTAACGTAAAAGAAATAAGCGTGCACAATTTCATCTTAATACGAGAATGGGTGTGGGAGAAATAACGTGTACAAACATTTGACCAGACTGTCAGACAGTGTGAGTTGATAGAAGGTTTGTCAAAATCAAAATCAGCGCAATGAAACAAAAAGCTGGTCGCCACTGGTATAGCTGAGGTAGGCTTTAGGAAAAGTTAGTCGCCACTGGTATAGCTGAGGTAGGCTTTAGGAAAAGTTAGTCGCCACTGGTATAGCTGAGATAGGCTTTAGGAAAAGTTAGTCGCCACTGGTATAGCTGAGATAGGCTTTAGGAAAAGTTAGTCGCCACTGGTATAGCTGAGGTAGGCTTTAGGAAAAGTTAGTCGCCACTGGTATAGCTGAGATAGGCTTTAGGAAAAGTTAGTCGCCACTGGTATAGCTGAGATAGGCTTTAGGAAAAGTTAGTCGCCACTGGTATAGCTGAGGTAGGCTTTAGGAAAAGTTAGTCGCCACTGGTATAGCTGAGGTAGGCTTTAGGAGAAGTTAGTCGCCACTGGTATAGCTGAGGTAGGCTTTAGGAAAAGTTAGTCGCCACTGGTATAGCTGAGGTAGGCTTTAGGAAAAGTTAGTCGCCACTGGTATAGCTGAGGTAGGCTTTAGGAAAAGTTAGTCGCCACTGGTATAGCTGATAGGCTTTAGGAAAAGTTAGTCGCCACTGGTATAGCTGAGGTAGGCTTTAGGAAAAGTTAGTCGCCACTGGTATAGCTGAGGTAGGCTTTAGGAAAAGTTAGTCGCCACTGGTATAGCTGAGGTAGGCTTTAGGAAAAGTTAGTCGCCACTGGTATAGCTGAGGTAGGCTTTAGGAAAAGTTAGTCGCCACTGGTATAGCTGAGGTAGGCTTTAGGAAAAGTTAGTCGCCACTGGTATAGCTGAGGTAGGCTTTAGGAAAAGTTAGTCGCCACTGGTATAGCTGAGGTAGGCTTTAGGAAAAGTTAGTCGCCACTGGTATAGCTGAGGTAGGCTTTAGGAAAAGTTAGTCGCCACTGGTATAGCTGAGGTAGGCTTTAGGAAAAGTTAGTCGCCACTGGTATAGCTGAGGTAGGCTTTAGGAGAAGTTAGTCGCCACTGGTATAGCTGAGGTAGGCTTTAGGAGAAGTTAGTCGCCACTGGTATAGCTGAGGTAGGCTTTAGGAGAAGTTAGTCGCCACTGGTATAGCTGAGGTAGGCTTTAGGAGAAGTTAGTCGCCACTGGTATAGCTGAGGTAGGCTTTAGGAGAAGTTAGTCGCCACTGGTATAGCTGAGGTAGGCTTTAGGAGAAGTTAGTCGCCACTGGTATAGCTGAGGTAGGCTTTAGGAGAAGTTAGTCGCCACTGGTATAGCTGAGGTAGGCTTTAGGAGAAGTTAGTCGCCACTGGTATAGCTGAGGTAGGCTTTAGGAGAAGTTAGTCGCCACTGGTATAGCTGAGGTAGGCTTTAGGAGAAGTTAGTCGCCACTGGTATAGCTGAGGTAGGCTTTAGGAGAAGTTAGTCGCCACTGGTATAGCTGAGGTAGGCTTTAGGAAAAGATGATTAGTAAAAAAAAAATGCACTCCAGTAAAATCGAGTGACTAGCAACTGATTTTCTGTGACCTGCAATTCCATGATACGGTACAGTCAACCTCAAGGCACTCATGGATGAAATCTATAAGATAAGAAAAGATAAGATAAGATAAGAAGATATTGTTTGCTATTGATCAAAATGATCATTATGCTCCTCCTAGTTTTGATAACTTCATTTTGACTGACTAGGACATACACATTGTTACACATTGGCTAAACTACAAATAGATTGGATAACAGAATTATGTGCACATACAAATGATACAATACACAAATGTAAACGCTTTATTCAATGTCTTAAAGTATAATAACTAAATACATTATAGCTTTATACAGCGCTACTTTCATGCTTATAGCATGCTCAGAGCGCTATGGTTCAATCTCATTGGTGGACCCGTTGGGGGGAGGGAGTATCTGGGAGAAGATTTCCCGTGTTTCCTTTAGACGCTCAACCTCAACACTGCCCGAGTCGGGTGTCGAACTTCGAGCCCCAATCTTATATACAATCATAGTCACAAAATTCCGCCCTTACCAAAACAAGCTGTTAATATACCTTATTAATAGCGTACAAAGTTACTAGCTTAGATTGTGTACAATAGTAGATTCAGTATCAGGTCAAGAAGGAATGCAACAAAAATACACAGGTCCAACACTACCTGGACTACCATCAATGACATTAATGCATAAAGCGAAATTAAGAAGCAAATTTATAAATGCAGATGGAAGTAACAATGATACATAAAGTTATAACATTAAAAAAAAGGTGCAAAATTAAATATATATATATATATATATATATATATCTTGAACCTTAAGTTCATGACCAATGACTACTAGGCCTCCATATCATACAGACAAGTCTGTTCGATCCGATTTACACATGGCTAATAACGATTTAAGGTAAGAGGAAAAAAATAAGAATGTGGTAACTCTGTTTGTATATAAGATTGTAAACAACTTTTGAGATAATCTTAGGTGTAAGATTTGAGGAATTCTATGTTTGGAACATTTCCTATCAACAAATCGAATGGTCCATTATCAACAACTATAGCTTCAACTGTTTCATTGAAATAAGGGGAGTTAATATGTACTATAGCGGTCGGGTAACTTTTGACCTGCCCCCCCCCCCACAAAACCTTGTACTTTGCATTGTGTACTGATGGGGCCTCACAAGTTTTGCTAAAAGTACACATTTCGTGTCCCGTGTATCGCGTAGGGAAACGATGTGATTCCCGTTAACTATTGCAGGGTGAAAGACTCTCAGCTAAGCCTCCTACGGGAGCCACAACATCATTCTTCCAGTTCTCTCTTCGCCTTGCCTCTCTACAATACTTCGCTATGTGTCCCATTTTCTACAGTTGAAGCATCTCACTTCACTTCTCTGGGCCGATGACTGATTTAGTCTATAATCATTTTGTTCTCTGTATATCTCTGTCTTGTGGTGGACTACGCTGTTGTGCCGTTTCTTTCTTTGTGAATCGTGCTGTTGTAGAGACTGTTGCTGCGGCGGCAAATTCGATTTCTTGACTGTCCTCAACCTTTTCTAGTATTTCGCCTGGATGTGCTGCTACATAAGTTTGACACAGTTCCATAACGGTCTCCACACTTCACGGTTTTCTTTCTTGTAGGAAAGCAAACAGATGCTTCCAAGCTGTTGATATGATTTTGTCCACGATGACAAACTGTTTCAGACTCTCGAAGGATTCTTCAATTCCTGACGCTTGAAACCATTTTTCGAAAATTATTTTCATATCAGAAACAAATTGCTTCATGTTGCCGTCTGATGGTGGTTTTAGCTCATGAAACTTCTGTCGGTAGTCGTCCTAGCTGTATTGATAGAAATCAAGTAATGTTTTCTTAAGGATGGCATAGTTCGCTACCTCGTCATCGCTTAGGACTTGTAGTGCGTCGAGGGCCTTTCCTCCGACCAGACTGAGAAGTTGTATGGCCCATTCGTTTTGTGGTTCTTTTTCAAGTTTCATCAGCTTTTCAAATCTGTTGATAAACGTATCCATCTTATCCGTGCCTTCCACACATTTTTGTCTTTTTGTTTGGGACGTATTTCTTTTCCTCGTGTCTCTATCTCCTTGCTCATCAATAGTCTTTCCTTTACTCTCTTTTCAATTGCAGCGATCATGGCCTTCGATTCTTCATCATCTATTTTTATTTTGGCTGCTACTTGTTTCTCTTCTAGTTTCCACTTAAATCTCACCTCTTCTTCCTGCATTGCCATCTTTCGTTCTTCTACTTTCGCCCTTTCTCTCCTTTCTTCCTCTTCTACTTTCGCCCTTTCTTCCTCTTCTACTTTCGCCCTTTCTTCCTCTTCTACTTTCGCCCTTTCTTCCTCTTCTACTTTCGCCCTTTCTTCCTCTTCTACTTTCGCCCTTTCTTCCTCTTCTACTTTCGCCCTTTCTCTCCTTTTTTTCTCTTCAACTTTCGCCCTTTCTTCCTCTTCTACTTTCGCCCTTTATCTCCTTTCTTTCTCTTCTACTTTCGCCCCTTTCTTCCTCTTCTACTTTCGCCCTTTCTCTCCTTTTTTTCTCTTCAACTTTCGCCCTTTCTTCCTCTTCTACTTTCGCCCTTTATCTCCTTTCTTTCTCTTCTACTTTCGCCCCTTTCTTCCTCTTCTACTTTCGCCCTTTCTTCCTCTTCTACTTTCGCCCTTTATCTCCTTTTTTTCTCTTCTACTTTCGCCCTTTCTTCCTGTTCTACTTTCGCCCTTTCTTCCTCTTCTACTTTCGCCCTTTCTTCCTCTTCTACTTTCGCCCTTTCTTCCTCTTCTACTTTCGCCCTTTCTTCCTCTTCTACTTTCGCCCTTTCTTCCTCTTCTACTTTCGCCCTTTCTTCCTCTTCTACTTTCGCCCATTCTTCCTCTTCTACTTTCGCCCTTTATCTCCTTTCTTTCTCTTCTACTTTCGCCCCTTTCTTCCTCTTCTACTTTCGCCCTTTCTCTCCTTTTTTTCTCTTCTACTTTCGCCCTTTCTTCCTCTTCTACTTTCGCCCTTTATCTCCTTTTTTTCTCTTCTACTTTCGCCCTTTCTTCCTGTTCTACTTTCGCCCTTTCTCTCCTTTCTTTCTCTTCTACTTTCGCCCTTTCTCTCCTTTCTTCCATTCTAGCATCTCTCTCCTCGTTCTGTCTTATGATTTTAACAACCCACTCGTCTAACTCTTCTCTCTGGTAGCCCAGACTCTTCCCCCGTTTCGTATAGTTTTAATAAGTCGCTGTATGCTCTTTAGGCCATCTTAAGGACGTAGGTTTGTTCTTATAATTTATGAGAAGAGTCTTAGTCCCTGAGTTAATTAGTTTCAATTTCCCGTTATTTTTATTTAAAGGCAGTAGAGCTTACTGCTAGCTAGAAGATAATAGATAACAAATCTCCTCGTTCATGTCAAAGGTTTGACACGTCAGTAGTACTATAAGGATGAAACACTAGCGGATCCAGAACTTTGGAGTGGGGGGGGGCGATTTTTTTCCAAACCCTAACCCTAACGCCAAGTAAACCCTAACCCTATGCATAAACGTGTGTACAGAACACACACACACATACACATATATATATATATATATATATATATATATATATATATATATATATATATGAGAATTTTAAAAAGCAGCATTTCTCAACCTTCGGCGAAAAAGTGGGGCAACGCTATTAGGTTCCCTAGTGGGGTTTGGGGCAAAGCCCCGACGACAAAAGCGTTTTCTTGCATTCTTCACTGCAGAAACGCATTCTCCTGACATCTACAGCTCATCATTCATTAATGAAGTTCGGGGCGAAGCCCCGACGCTAAAAGCATTTACTTGTATTCTTCACTACAGAAACGCATTCTCCTGAATCTACAGCTTATTATTCATCAATGAAGTTCGGGGCGAAGCCCCGACGCTAAAAGCATTTCCTTGTATTCTTTACTGCAGAAACGCATTCTCCTGACATCTACAGCTCATCATTCATTAATGAAGTTCGGGGCGAAGCCCCGACGACAAAAGCATTTTCTTGTATTCTACACTGCAGAAACGCATTCTCCTGACATCTAAAGCTTATTATTCATCAATGGAGTTCGGGGCGAAGCCCCGACGACAAAAGGTTTTCTTGCATTCTTCACTGCAGAAACGCATTCTCCTGACATCTAAAGCTTATTATTAATCAATGGAGTTCGGGGCGAAGCCCCTACGCCAAAAGCGTTTTCTTGCATTTTTCACTGCAGAAACGCATTCTCCTAACATCTACAGCTCATCATTCATTAATGAAGTTTGGGGCGAAGCCCCGACGCTAAAAGCATTTACTTGTATTCTTTACTGCAGAAACGCATTCTCCTGACATCTACAGCTCATCATTCATTAATGAAGTTCGGGGCGAAGCCCCGACGACAAAAGCATTTTCTTGTATTCTACACTGCAGAAACGCATTCTCCTGACATCTAAAGCTTATTATTCATCAATGGAGTTCGGGGCGAAGCCCCGACGACAAAAGGTTTTCTTGCATTCTTCACTGCAGAAACGCATTCTCCTGACATCTAAAGCTTATTATTAATCAATGGAGTTCGGGGCGAAGCCCCTACGCCAAAAGCGTTTTCTTGCATTTTTCACTGCAGAAACGCATTCTCCTGAAATCTACAGCTCATCATTCATTAATGAAGTTCGGGGCGAAGCCCCGACGCTAAAAGCATTTTCTTGTATTCTTCACTACAGAAACACATTCTCCTGACATCTACAGCTTATTATTCATCAATGAAGTTTGGGGCGAAGCCCCGACGACAAAAGCGTTTTCTTGCATTCTTCACTGCAGAAACGCATTTTCCTGACATCTACAGCTCATCATTCATTAATGAAGTTCGGGGCGAAGACCCGACGCTAAAAGCATTTTCTTGTATTCTTCACTACAGAAACGCATTCTCCTGAATCTACAGCTTATTATTCATCAATGAAGTTCGGGGCGAAGCCCCGACGCTAAAAGCATTTCCTTGTATTCTTTACTGCAGAAACGCATTCTCCTGACATCTACAGCTCATCA
The DNA here is from genome assembly GCF_947242115.1 of Biomphalaria glabrata. Taxonomy (NCBI): domain Eukaryota; kingdom Metazoa; phylum Mollusca; class Gastropoda; family Planorbidae; genus Biomphalaria; species Biomphalaria glabrata. Next base: position 14,033,682 of record NC_074725.1, on the reverse strand, counting down.
TTCATTAATGAAGTTCGGGGCGAAGCCCCGACGACAAAAGCATTTTCTTGTATTCTACACTGCAGAAACGCATTCTCCTGACATCTAAAGCTTATTATTCATCAATGGAGTTCGGGGCGAAGCCCCTACGCCAAAAGCGTTTTCTTGCATTTTTCACTGCAGAAACGCATTCTCCTGACATCTACAGCTCATCATTCATTAATGAAGTTCGGGGCGAAGCCCCGACGCTAAAAGCATTTTCTTGTATTCTTCACTACAGAAACACATTCTCCTGACATCTACAGCTTATTATTCATCAATGAAGTTTGGGGCGAAGCCCCGACGACAAAAGCGTTTTCTTGCATTCTTCACTGCAGAAACGCATTTTCCTGACATCTACAGCTCATCATTCATTAATGAAGTTCGGGGCGAAGACCCGACGCTAAAAGCATTTTCTTGTATTCTTCACTACAGAAACGCATTCTCCTGAATCTACAGCTTATTATTCATCAATGAAGTTCGGGGCGAAGCCCCGACGCTAAAAGCATTTTCTTGTATTCTTTACTGCAGAAACGCATTCTCCTGACATCTACAGCTCATCATTCATTAATGAAGCTCGGGGCGAAGCCCCGACGACAAAAGCATTTTCTTGTATTCTACACTGCAGAAACGCATTCTCCTGACATCTAAAGCTTATTATTCATCAATGGAGTTCGGGGCGAAGCCCCGACGACAAAAGGTTTTCTTGCATTCTTCACTGCAGAAACGCATTCTCCTGACATCTAAAGCTTATTATTAATCAATGGAGTTCGGGGCGAAGCCCCTACGCCAAAAGCGTTTTCTTGCATTTTTCACTGCAGAAACGCATTCTCCTGACATCTACAGCTCATCATTCATTAATGAAGTTCGGGGCGAAGCCCCGACGCTAAAAGCATTTTCTTGTATTCTTCACTACAGAAACACATTCTCCTGACATCTACAGCTTATTATTCATCAATGAAGTTTGGGGCGAAGCCCCGACGACAAAAGCGTTTTCTTGCATTCTTCACTGCAGAAACGCATTTTCCTGACATCTACAGCTCATTATTCATCAATGGAGTTCGGGGCAAGGCCCCGACGCCAAACGTGTTTTCTGGCATTTTTCACTGCAGAAACGCATTCTCCTGACCTTTTCAATAATATTGTACTTGAAAGATATTCTAATATGAATTTATAGGCCCTTAATACATTGCAAATAAAACCGATTTGTTCCTTGAAAAGATAAGATACCCCACATATTTAGATTTTGGCTTTGAGGATCGCCGCCGAAAAAAAAATTATTCGATAAATAATATTCAATAACATTGTGGTGTAGGTTGTGAGTTATAGTCCCAAATTTATTTAACTAGAAAAATATCTGATTGAGTAAAGGTTGGGAAAAGGCGACTATAAATGTATTTTTTCCGGTTTAGAACTCATCTCAATCATGATTCTTATACTGAAAAATTTCGTTTGAATTCTAACTTTCCAATGCAAAGTCTTTCTTAAAATAATTATGATAAATTCATGTAAAATGACATAAACTCTGGAAATGGGAGGGGCGGTAGAATGAAAACGATTAATCCTCGCTCCTTTAATAATTTCTGCTAAAGATTGCATTTGGCATTAAAAAAAAAAAAAGTAGGGCGACTCGATATGAGAATTTAATTTGTAGTATATATAAATTATATTAGTGGCAGATTTTTTACATTTTGTAATTTCAAAACTATAATACTAAAAGAAAAAGTATTGGTTTGTCCGATGGGGGAAATGCAATTGCATATATCGCCCTTCCCACCTGGTGCAACCTTTTTTCATTTAAATTTACTAATGATAAAATTTGAGATTAGAGTATGGTACGACATAATATACAATGGGTTCACATATCAATACGTAGTTTATATTATATAGATATTCAACCAATTTTGTTCACAAACTATGATTCTCCATAAAAATAGGACCTCCCCCCCCCCCACTCAGAGGGCTAGAGTGGGAAGGGCAGTACATGCAATCGCCCTCTACCCAACCCCACCGAATCGACCAAGAAACCAGAAAGGGAGCGACATAATATAAAATTTATAGATTAATTCAACTAATTTTGTTCACAAACTATGATTTCTCCATAAAAGTAGGACCGCCCCCCCCCCACTCAAATGGTTTAGGTGGGAAGGGCAGTAGAGGTATTCGCCCCCCCCCCCCAGCCCCCCCAAATGGGAAACAGGGAACGACATAATATAAAGATCGTTTAAAATATCAATAACAAGTTTTAATCATATATATATTTAATTGATTCTTTTAGCCAGCTGTGCTTTCTACAAATAAATTGGACTGATTGATACCATTGGGGCTTGATAGCATTGCCCCTCACGACCCCACCAAATCGGTCAACATACTAGAGGAAGGGCGAAATAATAAAAAAAAGGGCGAAATATAAATAATAAGTATATATTATTAACATAAGTAATAAATTTGTATACAAATTGTGTGAATTCTATACTAAAATTCGTCCGCCCCCCCTTCGGGGGGGGGGGGGGTCGGCCGAGTGGGGGGGGCGATCGCCCCTACCGCCTCCCCCCCCTGGATCCGCCAGTGGGATGAAATAGTTCACCTGTCAACTTGTTGACACACTTGCTGCTCCACCATTGTTGTGAACTCCTTACTGGGATTATACTTGACAATAACAGACTTCTTTCAATGATTGGAAGAGACGCCAGAGATGAATTAACAGCAGAATGTAACTTTAATAAAAGTAAATCAGGATAACTGTAGTTGTAGACAACGCATCAAGTGTTAACTAGTAAATATATACATAATTATGAAAACTGACTTGTATATTATTTATACTATACGATTAGACTCCAAAACCCAGGCCTCTGACAACAATGTCAAAACTCCAAGCGCTGTCACTCTGTCCCAACCAATGGACCAATGAAATAATAATAAATAAACATAGAATTCCTTAAATCTTGCACCCAAGACTCTCGCAAGTGTTATTAACAATCTTATATACAAACAGAGTCACCACAACGAGGAAGAAAGTTTAAGAAGAGTTTACAGTGTTTCAAATTTCTGGTGAAAATCCTACACTTTTTTTTTTAGTTATTACAACATGGAAGAGAACAAATATTGTATAGAAAGTCGATCTGCTTAACGCAGACACACACACAAGCTTCAGACATTCTATCTGGCGGTACACGTAGACAATGATCGTTCGATCTATAGTACACAATTTCCTCTAGGCAGATCACACTTCCATAAGTTCTAACAAACATTTACTGTTCGGAATTTTCACGAGAAACTTAACTAAACAATGTCAAGGCTAAATTGCCAACTAAATAAAAGTTACAAATCGAATAATAAAACCAAACAACTACTTTTACACTGCTACAACACTACACAAATATGATCAGATGTAAGGTTCAAACAAAACACCTAGCTCAATAACATTGGTATGACTGTGTACACCTGATACACCAGAAAGCTGGCTATTTATAGGTTTTTCGCATTCTATGAAAATCTCCAACAGATCTGCATTTTTTTGTTTGTGCATAATGGAAGAATATTGAAACAAGTCCAATGAGTGTTAGACCATCTGGTTACAACACGAGGATGTCGTGGTAGTGTCAGACACTGTCAGAGTATTTTTAAATACAATTGTAAGTCGTTCAATTTAAGATTGTTTTAAAGGTATCTAGACTCGTCCATTTAACATACGGTATAACAGGAAATAAAGAAATAAAAAGTGTAGTCTTGTCTTGACTTTGTCTATATAAAAAAAAAACTGTCACCTCATATGGGTGATTAAGTATAGCTCCTAGAAGAATACATTTATACATTGGATGTGTTAGTGGGCTGCCTAGTCCTGGGGTTTGTATTTTAGACTGTTTTTACTATGGTCTCATGTTCAGACACTGCCCTCTCCCCTGCCCTCTTGCAGAAGGTTTGGACTAAAAAGGTAAAAAAAAAAATTAGTCTGAAGGAACTTTAGTAACTACTGCAACAAACATGAAAAATCTGCACTTCAAATTCTCTCGTTATTCTTTATCTAAGCTATTGCCACGAAACAAATCTTTTGTTCTAACATGCACATGTTCAGATATCCTGGATTAGAACATTATTTGTCACGTTAATTTTCGTTGACAAACAGACACGGTACCTTTGACCCATATGTAAGGTGAGTAAAAGGAGACAATCAATATCACGGCTTATTTCCCTTTAGGGTATTGTACTATGAAAGCAACTAGCCCGCTGACCTCATACATAAGAAATGAGAGACAAAAACAGCGCCATAAACTACTTCTATTAAATAAATAGAGGGACGCCACTCCTGTGTAGTAATGCCATGAGGTGAGGACGGATTGGATGTTTGGTTGCTTTATTTAATAGGATCAAAATTAAAACGGAACCTATTCAAATTTGAATCACCATATCTTGTGTTGTTTATGAAGCGGCAAATTTGAAAGTCACTGTTGTCGTACTTTCCACCATCACACTGTCCCTTCTTTTTTTTTTTTTGGGGGGGGGGGATGGAGCGATTTATTTTTACAGGTATGCTAGGTAATAACAGTAAATGTCTGTTGTTTTAATATTTTTACAACTCACTCTGCGTGGTAAAAAGTGTGTACACGTTATTTCTCTCACCCATAAAACAATTATTTATTATATCTAACAAAACATGAATTAGTTTAAAAAAAAACAACAACTAATTAGTCATTCAATTATTGGCAATACTTAGGATTTGTACTTTTATTACCAATATGAGGGCCTTTATTCAAAAGGTTTACAAAATACTACAATACCAGAAAACACAAGACAAACATTGAAAGGGTTATACTCCTTCATTTAGACATTTAGCAAGGCAAACGTTATTCATCCTTGTTTATATCGTAATAGGTTTGTAAAAGTCTATATTTGTTTATCTATTGCATTTTAAGCTGTGCGTAACACTTACTGCATTTTTTGGCCTCGTTTTAAAAATGGTTTACACCTACGTGCATATTTTATAAACGTAAAAATACGCTAGCACATATTTTTAGCAATATGAGGATGATTTTGAAAATCGGATTTAAATTTTTGATATATAAACGTAACCGACATATGGAAAGACAACACAAACATAAAAAAAAAGAGTTTTTTCCCTTGCTGTCAATGAAGTTATAAATGTTTGTATTAGTCAACTGGCTTACGTTTATATTAAATACTGTACTTATCTTTGCACAACAACGCTGTAGAGTAGTAGGCCTGTGAGTTCTATTATCTATGAACAATCCACACAGCTCTAATGAGTACCTGACATTAGTTGGGGAAAAGTAAAGGCGGTTGGTCGTTGTGCTGGCTACATGACACCCTCGTTAATCATGAGCCACAGAAACAGATGACCTTTACATCATCTGCCCTTTAGATCGCAAGGTCTGAAAGGGAAACTTTTAATCCTTCATGCATATTTCGATTGTCTTCTTCTTATCTTATAAGCTACAGATCTTCCTCCAATACAGAAGATAATTACGACCTACGAGTATCCATCTGTTAACCTTGTCGTGCTTGTTAGTTAGTGACTTGAACTCTTAGTCGTTGGTTTTCATGGCTGATTCTAACAACCTTATTCATGCTCCAAAGGCACTAGGGAAGCACTTTTACGACTTTGTCCAAGCATATGGAATAAGAAATGTGCCTTTATCTTTGTGTCTTTCTGAGTATTTTATGAAATTGTACTTATGTATTCGTAGGTTATGGCCCACTGTTTTAAGTATTATTGCGACCTTACTCTTTATTCTTCTGTTCTGGAGTGTCTCTACACTTACTGATTTTAGAAACGGTGTTACAGTGTTTCCCAAACTGTGTTCCGCGGAACCCTAGTGTTTCGTGAGGCCTGAATAGGTGTTCCGTGAACTACTGGAGTAATTAACTAGTTTACCACTAAATACTCAGATTGTACGAAGTGTTCCGCTAAATACTCAGATTGTACGAAGTGTTCCGCTAAATACTCAGATTGTACGAAGTGTTCCGCTAAATACTCAGATTGTACGAAGTGTTCCGCTAAATACTCAGATTGTACGAAGTGTTCCGCTAAATACTCAGATTGTACGAAGTGTTCCGCTAAATACTCAGATTGTACGAAGTGTTCCGCTAAATACTCTGATTGTACGAAGTGTTCCGCTAAATACTCAGATGGTACGAAGTGTTCCGCTAAATACTCTGATTGTACGAAGTGTTCCGCTAAATACTCAGATTGTACGAAGTGTTCCGCTAAATACTCAGATTGTACGAAGTGTTCCGCTAAATACTCAGATTGTACGAAGTGTTCCGCTAAATACTCAGAATGTGCGAAGTGTTCCGCTAAATACTCTGCCTGTGCGAAGTGTTCCGCTAAATACTCTGATTGTGTGAAGTGTTCCGTTAAATACTCTGATTGTGCGAAGTGTTCCGCTAAATACTCTGATTGTGTGAAGTGTTCCGTTAAATACTCTGATTGTGCGAAGTGTTCCGTTAAATACTCAGATTGTGCGAAGTGTTCCGCTAAATACTCTGCCTGTGCGAAGTGTTCCGCTAAATACTCTGCCTGTGCGAAGTGTTCCGCTAAATACTCTGATTGTGTGAAGTGTTCCGTTAAATACTCTGATTGTGCGAAGTGTTCCGTTAAATACTCTGCCTGTGCGAAGTGTTCCGCTAAATACTCTGCCTGTGCGAAGTGTTCCGCTAAATACTCTGCCTGTGCGAAGTGTTCCGCTAAATACTCTGATTGTGCGAAGTGTTCCGCTAAATACTCTGCCTGTGCGAAGTGTTCCGCTAAATACTCTGCCTGTGCGAAGTGTTCCGCTAAATACTCTGATTGTGCGAAGTGTTCCGTTAAATACTCTGATTGTGCGAAGTGTTCCGCTAAATACTCTGACTGTGCGAAGTGTTCCGCTAAATACTCTGATTGTGCGAAGTGTTCCGTTAAATACTCTGATTGTGCGAAGTGTTCCGTTAAAGATAATGTTTGGGAAACACTGCTCTAGACAAGAATATTCATTGGTTGTAAATCCCACCGCTCTTTTTTGCCTTCGTTCTAGTTTCTATACATTTTTTTTATCTGACTTTAAAGAGCCTAAATGGCAATGTATCTACTACTTTTAAATTAACTTTTAAATATGCCAGATGTTTTGTAGTTAGAGTATCATTCTATATTATATTCAAAGAAATCCATCGATTCTTAATCGTAAAAAGACTAATGCCTACAAGTTTGTGGTGACTTAAGTTACTCTAGTTTCACTTAAAAAAAACTAAGGCCCATACCTGGCCGTCTATGACTGTGTCCGAAACTGGGCTTTCTACTTTTTAAAAAAAAAAAAGTCCTGCTACAGTCCTGTGTACTTTTAACTTCGTGATGTCAGCAGACGTCACACATCAAAGTAAAAGATGTTCACAAGGGACTTGACTCTCTTAACTTCACTCTCGGAAGGTATAACTTCTTTAAAAAAAAAAAAAACTAAAGACAACTCTTGTAAGTACACAAGTTCATTATCATGAACGTTAAGTTCTTTACGATGTACCAGCTCAGTACCTGGGCCGGCCCAAGGCATAGGCGAACTAGGCTAAGGCCTCCGATTGGTGAGGGCCTCGCACAGGACTCAAAAAAAAAATTCTTCTAGTGAAGAAACAGCGAAACTTGTACCCAGTGTTATTGTTGGCGTACTGGTTGAGCGGTAAAGCGCTTGGCTTCTGGTGAAGACAGGGATTTTTAGTTTCAGGATCTTCGGGCGCCTCTGAGTCCTGACACTAGTTGGAGAAAAGTAAAGGCGGTTGGTCGTTGTGCTGGCCACATGACACCCTCGTTAAACGTAGGCCACAGAATCAGATGACCTTTACATCATCTGCCCTATAGACCACAAGGTCTGAAAGGGGAACTTTACTTTTTTTTATTTTTTTACTCTAGCCTGACTCGGTTTGAAATAAATTGCTTAATAATTTTATTATATCTATTCGCTGTTTACTTTTTATTTTTCTATTTCATTTGGGGCCACCAAAGTCTCTTCGCCTAGGGCCTCCAATTATCTAAGGCCGCCCCTGTCTGTCAGGGAGAGGTATGGCGAGAATGAATGTTAGTTTGATATGATTGTTATATCCCCTTGTTATGAATGCCAAGTGTTGCACGTGTTGTGAACTGAGTGATTAAGTCTTCGTTGAATGTGCGAGAGAATGTGTTAGTCAGTAAGGTCTTGCTCCAGGTCCAGGAAGGTTGGACATTTACTTCCTGGACTGGTATTTATGCGTTTATATATTTATAAGTTGATGAACTGGTGTTTTGTGTATTTCATAAGAGTGATATAATTGTGTGCTTTATTAAGTATTAAAGTATTATCGATATTCGTGAATATAAGAAGTTAGAGTTGATGTATATTAAGTGTTCGTATTTGAGTTAAGCAAGTATTGAATTATAATTTATATATATATATATATATATATAATTAAGAACCTCTGACACTGTCAGTATGCATCATGCTCATGGACACATTAGATCCGAAATGCAGTATGTTAATTTTATCGAAATCACTACATTCGCGTTATTAGGTCGATGCTAGATCAACTTCGCTATCCAGACATACTACTAAGTACTATGTGCGCATTTGTTAAAAAAAATTCCGACCAACTTCCAACTTCCGATATCTTTACATTTCCATCCACGCCGAAAGTGTCAGCTATAAAGAAGAAATGATAACATTGAGACTGTAGAGACACTATTTCCCTCTAACTTTCTCTCTTTACCGCTTTTTGTTGTTGTTTTTGTTTCTCTCTCAGACCCTGACTCCTCGTGGAGATGTCGAAAAAAAATCGTCTCGGTTCGAGATAAATGAATCGCTTTTATGAACCTTTGACCTGGGAAAGGATTATATTCCGTGACCAGGATGAAGGATTGGCTCTTCATCGACACTTCTGTCTGAAGGCCTTCATCAACGAGTTACTAGATGATCATTTAATCACACCCGTTTTTTTCATGGGTCACGGTACCTTGAGAAAATGCAATGGGTTCCCCCATCCCATGTGAGGCCGGAGGCCGAGCCCACGAGGGGACACGTCATATTCCTATAATGTACCACTGCGTTCCATGGGGGAGGGGTGTGCATCACCGCCCGTATGGACCCCGCTGGGGAAAGGTTCAATGGATGCGGACATTCCCACCACGTGCATGTACACTTGTTAAGCATAAGTGTGAGGGCCATGTTTGCTCTCGTACTTAGCCTTTCCGCTTCCACGTGCGGACGTTTCCAGGGAAGCGCCACGCTGAGGCAACGGGAGCATTTCCTTCGGACCCTCACTCCAGACTATTTCTAGTCTCAATCTTCAATCTCGCTTCTCTCTACCATTCCAGTCTCTCTTTATCTATCATTAATCTCTCTTTCTCTCCCTTAGTTCTCTCTCTTTCCGAACTGTGTTTCTTCATTCTCTTTTTCTTTCCACTATCCAGCCTCTCTTTCTCCCCAGACTCTTTTTTCTCTTCCGTCTCTCTCCAGTCTCTCTTTCCCTTCAAACTATCTTTCGCTCTATCACTCTCCCATATCTCTCTTGTCTCTCTTTTGTTTCTTCTTCTCTCAAATCTCTTCTCTCTCTCTCTCTCTCTCTCTCTCTCTCTCTCTCTCTCAAGTCTGAGCCAGCTGTCACCAAATATCAGTGCGCTAATCACTCTGCCACACTGAAACCCCATCAAAGGGGACTCTGTAAACTTGGATTAAAGAAATCAGATCCTTAAGGCGGCTTAACCGATTCAATGACGTTTGTTTTATTGTTGTTTTCAAAGCTGGTAGTAGTGATGGATGAATTGATTTCAACCCTAAGGCTTCATTTCAGTTGGTACAAACGAATCAAATGTGGCTATCTATCTATCTATAATCTTGATCTCTTTGAGATTTTCATCCATGGCGGAAAAACTATAAATATCTAACTTCTTGGTGCATTCAGTGTACAGAATAATGGAACGTTGATAAGCTAGGGTTTTTTTGTGTGTGTAAGTAACATGATCATTTGTGTGCACTTTTAAGCACAGAGGATTCAGATTTTCTAGGATCAACGATTTTTTTCTTTTTAATTTAGTTGGCAATATTGAAGCTTAATTTTGCGTCCTTGACATTACTGAGTTTCTCATGAAAATATCCATAAAAGTATTGGTCTAGACTAGTCTAGAGTGTAGAGGTGTTATCGTTATATCGGTAATTTTATCTAAAACAGATCAACTATAAATAGTTAGCTGTTTGCTGTATTCTGTGTACAGTATAAGAACTGTTAATTAGCTATGTCATTCAGAAGCTATACAATAAATTTTGTATTCTTTTTATTACAACTCACTGTCTGTCTGGTAAAAAGTTTGTACACATTATTTCTCCCACACCAATTTTCGGATTAAGCTGAAACTTCGCAATACTTGAATCAATAAAGAAAAAAGTAACCTATTAGAGAATTAATTACTAACAATTATTATTATTATAGCTTTTACATAGCGCTACTCTCATGCTTATAGCATGATCAGAGCGGTTTTGGTCCAATCTCATTTGTGGGGGGGGGGGGTATATCTAGGAGTTGTTTTTCCGTGCTGCCTTAAGGCGCTCAGTAAACACAACTCTGCCTGAGTCGGGTGTCGAACCTCGAGCCCCCTTCTAGGTAGCCAAGCCAAGTTCAAGCGTACTTGCCCTCTCGACTACGCTTCCTCACAACAATATGGCTAAATTTGTTGCCTTTAGTCCCTTAAATAATTGTTAACGCTTTATCTCCCTCACGCATTCTCCGATCAATTTGATACTTTAAACAATTATTATAACAAACATGAATCAATAAAACAAAAATACTCATTTAGTTAATTATTGGTATTTATTTATTTTTTTTTGATATCGAAAAAGGGAAATAAATTGTACATTATTGGTAGATATAGTTAAGGACGAAGTTCTTCCCCTTTAGATAAACTTCTTTTAAAAAAAAAAATAAAGGATTTTTTATATTTATTTTATTTTGTCAGCACCTTAAAGTCAAATTTCTTTTAGCACAATCTAATTACTCTTTAGTTGGCAACAGTGGTCTTCTAATACTGCGTCCTTGACATCTATCTATCTGTCTACAGAAAGGTGCAAAAGCGAAAGATAATTTAACAAAACAGAACCGCAGAAATCAATGGCGCGTTTTCGAAGTCACGTGTTTTATGTGTTTTTACTTTGCGTTGACTGTGATCTTTTGTTGCATGGTTCCTAACAGTAGGACAATGCACCAGACCAAACAATAGCCACAGTGATTGATATCGACCGATTGTTGGCAATCTACAGGTTATCTAATTGAGTGAAGAAGTGGCGAGCATTGATGGACAACTTTCTAATGGGGTAAATGCTTGCGATGATAGGTATATGAACAGGCCTTTGATGATAGGTATTTGAACAGGCAATTTATGATAGGTATTTGAACATGTCTTTGATTATTGGATATGCCTTCTACGATTGGTATTCGAACAGATCTTTTAAGATAAGGACTTGAACAGATCGTTGATGATTTCATTTGAACAGACCATTAATGGTTGGTATTTGGACAGACCATTGATGGTTGGTATTTGGACAGACCATTGATGGTTGGTATTTGGACAGACCATTGATGGTTGTTATTTGGACAGACCATTGATGGTTGGTATTTGGACAGACTTTTGATGAGCACAGACAACAACTAGTGAAGTTTATAATAATAAGGCTTGTCTTTGAGTACGAAGGTTAGTGAGGAATGCAGTATTTCTCGTAGCTGCGCAGCCCCAGCTGTGACCTACATATTTTGCCACATCCAGGGCAAGCACAACCATTGTCCGCAGGAGTCCGATTTAGATTTACTTTTCGCCGTCTGCGGCAGCAGATTTTCTTTTGGTCTCAAATGCGTATCCCGCGGCCTTTGTGAGTGACCTCCAGCTGTCTCGTTCTGAGGCCGCATGCCATCAGGTTTATAGGTATTAATAAATATATTTAATGGATATTTATCGGTACACACATACACAGTTATATGAACCTGAGTGGGAGGGGAATTCCGTTGTCCACCCACGCTGACCTATTTCGAAAGAAACTTTGCTTCTAGATACAAACACTTTACCACGTACCCACAAGAAAGAGGCATTGGGCTTAGTCTTTGTCTTGCCATATTATTTTAAGTTTTGAAAGGGCTGTTGTGGACTGTGCTATCCGGGCTAGTTCGGGTTTTGTTCCCTCATCTGAGACAATAGCTCCGAGGTATTTGAAGCTGCTAACACTAGTCAGCTTTTCACTTACAATACTGCTGTTCTTTTAAAGCCCTGTTGGCTATTGATCATAATTGTGTTTTTTTTTCGGCATTTATTTGCATACCATATGCTGCGAAAGTTTTGTCAATGCACATCACCAGGTCAGCTAGTTCTTCTTCTGTCCCTGCTAGGCCGTAAATGTCATCTGCGAAGCGCAAGTTAGTAATTCTTCTTCCTTCATAGCCCTCGAGAGAATCTTCCATTATCCTTTCAAGCAAGAGAATGACCTAAACCCTAAACCCAATCACTCATCATCACCCTTCAAAAGAAAGGCAATTTACAACTCTGTCAAAACTATCGCACCATCAGCCTCCTAAGCCATCCCAGCAAAGTACTGTTAAAAATTATATTAAATCTACTAAAACCGATAGCTGCCAAGTGCCAAATCATACCAGAAGAACAAGCTGGTTTTAGACAAGGTCGCAGCACAACAGAATAAATCCTAAACCTCAGAATACTCTGTGAAAAATATCTCCAGCACCAAGAGAATCTTTTCCATGTCTTTATTGATTTCAATAAAGCTTTCTATCGAGTATGGCACGGGGCACTCTGGGCGACAATGGAAAAGTACAATAAAAACATAATTAAAGTTATCCAGAACATCTACAAGGATACCACCAGTGCGGTGTACTTTAACAATAATATTGGGGACTGGTTCAAAACCACAGCTGGAGTAAGACAAGGCTGCCTACTTTCACTAAAGTTTTGTCGGTACATTCGCCATTAGTAATTTTCCGTGCTCTAAAGGTTTGTACAGCACCATTCAGGAAGATGGCGGCGTAAGCATTGCAGCTATCGGAGTGCTGAGTTGGCCATCAGTGGTGCGACTCTATGTAACGCCGTAGTCTAGGAAAAATAATATTAAAAATGTACTCTCCGCTCACAGGTCTGCTTCTTTGACCTGGTCAGTCATTGCCAGGCTCCCACAACTGGTTGGGGGGGGGGGGGAAACACTTGGACTTAATGCACCCCAATATCTTGGCCTTTATAACCGGAAGATGGATCTTCTCTCCACCAGTACATTCAACAGATTATGAGATGGAATTTCCTAAATTAAACCTGATTGTTATTGCGCTTTGCTATGTGTCTGGAATGGGGAGCTGCTAATTACATTGCTATATAGACTTTTTAACTCTAGGCCTCGCTACAATTGATGTCTCAGAGGAATGCATAAACAATTCCAACTATTACACTAAGTATATTAACTGTAGACAAGGTGTAAACAGAAACCTTATATGGTATTAAATGATAAACGTTTCGACATAATTATAATAAGGCATGTCTTCGAGTCTGAAGATTAATGAGGAATGCAGTTTTTCCAGTGGCTATGCAGTCCCAGCTGCGACCATAGCTAATCTAAGTTAGTAAACATACACTACATGGAAAATAATAATTAAAAAATATATTTTCCATTCACAAAAAGGAAACTTGAGCTAATCCAATTCAACGATCCAACAAAGAGGATATTAATGCAGAGATTGCAATAACTGAATCAACCGGCCCCCGATCACGTGGTTCATTATTGTGTCTGCAATCAATCGCTCAGCTTTTCATCCAGTGTTCTGCGCATGCGCTTGGCTTGTACATTTCCATTATTCCTTTCAAGAAGAAGATTATTACATCATTGAATTCAAACGATGACGAAAATGAAGTCTTGGAACGTGGGATCAGCCAGTCGGCCATCAGTTGTATACAATCTGTTTCAGTATCATCATTGCTTCGACTTGCATTTCTTGTGGTGTTGATTCAGACATTTTACTGTCTTTTCTATACAATCTGTAACATTTCTTTAGAAAATGTTTCCACGCGCGCTGGAAATCTTTGGTCATCTTGATCAGACGTCCTTGTTGGCTGTATTTTTGGAGTTGTTCCACGATCGCGTTTAGTTCAAATATTTTGTAATGTGGTTTCATCGTCAGATATTGACAAGCCTGTGGGCAAGAGATATTTATTGTTTTTAAATATCGCAAACTAAATTTGATACTTTCGTTTTTTAATATATAGCTACCTAGTTTCAGCAGCTTTTCGATATCTCCCTTCAAAGGACTATGAAAGGATAATGAAAGGACAATGAGAGGATAATGGAAGGATAATGGAAGATGCTTTTCAAGGGTTACGAAGGTAATGTAAGAATTGTATGAAGAAGAATTACAAACTTGCGCCTTGCAGACGACAAAGATGGTCTGTCAGGGACTGAAGAGCTTGCTGACTTGGCGATGGGCATAGGCAAGACTTACGCAGCATGCGCAATGCAAATCAATGCCCTCCAAAAATTATAACCAATCGCAAAAAGGACTTTAAAAGGGACATCAGTATTGGAGACAGGAAACTTTTGTATTTTTAAATGCATCGGAGCTATTGTTTCAGATGAAACAAACAAACCCGAACTATTGACCAGAATAGCACAGTCCACAGCAGCACTGGTCAATAAACTCATAATTCCATACACATGTAAAGAGCAAATTTAAAAGCAATAACATGTAAATCACCCTGACTAGCAGAGTTTTTCAACTGGTTAGTACAACTTTCAAAGCATTACTTAAAGATCTAGCCATAATATTTGAAGTTTCCAGAATAGTGAAACTTCAATGTAAACATGCTGTATAAGTACATTTTAAATTTAAACCAGAAAAATATTTATAAAAAATATTTTTAAAAAAAAAAGCTTATACAAAGTGTCAACGTATCAGTTACTTTGGATCTGTCATGTAATTAAATTTGTTCTAGATCTAGACGAACAACAAGAAGTTTGTACGATTCGAAATATTTTGACCAAATTGTTTTCGTTATTTCATGCTCTTTTCTATCTCACTACGCTATGATCCTATCACTTACCTGGACCAATGGGGAAAATGGCGAAACTAGTGCGAGGGGGAGGGGGAGAAGAAAGAAAGTGATATTTGGGTGAATTTTACAGACATCGCTTATTAATGCATTTATTCTTTAAAAAACGACATGAATTCGAACTCATGGCTCAAGCCGACATACTAATCATACTAACCACTTTGCTAGTGAGGTCCTTTTTTTAAAAAAAAAGAAGATTGTATCGTTATCTTTTGTTTGGTTCAAACTTGCTTTACATCGGCGACCTAAAAAGGGGAATAATTCAGCGTATACCACCACTATAGTCAAGTACAATTTCTTTCCCTTGTTCGAGTTACCAATCAGGTAAAAGAAATAATTGTGCAAAATTTCAGCTTGATCCGAGATAGGGTGTGGGAGAAATAAAAATGTTCGTTTGGTCACATCTAATTTTATTTAACCTTGGCAAAAAATCAATAAATGTGTGTCTGTGTGTGAGTAGGTTATATAACATATATAACATAATATAACATTATAATAACATAAGTTTTATACAGGACGTTACGTGATGTAAGTTATATAACATAACTTTTGTACTGGAAGTTATTTGATGTGTGTAAGTTATATAACATTACTTTTGTACAGGAAGTTATTTGATGTGTGTAAGTTATATAACATTACTTTTGTACAGGAAGTTATTTGATGTGTGTAAGTTATATAACATAACTTTTGTACAGGAAGTTATGTGATATGTGTAAGTTATATAAAATAACTTTTGTACAGGAAGTTATGTGATATGTGTAAGTTATATAAAATAACTTTTGTACAGGAAGTTATGTGATGTGTGTAAGTTATATAAAATAACTTTTGTACAGGAAGTTATGTGATGTGTGTAAGTTATATAACATTACTTTTGTACAGGAAGTTATTTGATGTGTGTAAGTTATATAACATAACTTTTGTACAGGAAGTTATTTGATGTGTGTAAGTTATATAACATTACTTTTGTACAGGAAGTTATGTGATGTGTGTAAGTTATATAACATTACTTTTGTACAGGAAGTTATTTGATGTGTGTAAGTTATATAACATTAATTTTGTACAGGACGTTATGTGATGTGTGTAAGTTATATAACATAACTTTTGTACTGGAAGTTATTTGATGTGTGTAAGTTATATAACATAACTTTTGTACAGGAAGTTATTTGATGTGTGTAAGTTATATAACATAACTTTTGTACAGGGCGCTGTGTGTGTGGCGAGGGAAGGGGAGGTGAGACGGGAGAGACGCAGGGGACAGCATCTGTTACATTGCGGCAGCAACAAGGCATGAGGAAGTGTTTATCGCTCTTTTCTCTTTCACTTCTGATCTGGAGTTATTAGCCCCTATCCGACATGACAATGCCAATATTAAGCTAAAGTAACACTGTGATAAGGATGTGTTCGTGTTACAGACATACGCATGTGATGTGTGTGTGTGTTTTCTGAGACTACATTTGACAACATAAGTTTGTACAAGGATTCCTTTCAAAGGTAAGCCGAACTGTTGTCAAAGCAATGCAACTCAAGTACTAACATATAACATGACTGTATGATATATAGATGTAAGATATGAGCAATAGCAACAGGGGAATTCCTTTATTAAGTCTTTGTCAAGTTGTATTATTTGTTGATTGTATGTATCTTTAGTACTTACAATTGATTCTAACGGATCCTTTGTTATCTCATAAACACAACAAGATTCAGAAATGAATTTTGTTTTAAAATATAAATGACCCCTTGCGATATATGGTGCAGATGTAATGGCAGTATGTTTCTATGGTCAGTAAAGTTGTTAAATAAAATACCCCATATCTTGTGAGAATCTCCGACGCAGCAAGCAAGTCCCCGATCGAACTGCACTGAACAATCTAAGTTTTGACAACGCACATAGGTGGAATGACAAAATAGTAAGCCTAGAGAAACTTTTTTTCTTTTCAATAATTCACCACTCGAAGTTCTTCAACTGAATGTTCAGGATGCTCGTTTGTTTTCTTCTGGTCAAGTCATTTTTTAAAAGTTTCTTCAAAACAAACTGCAATATAATGAATTCTGGAAACTTCTTTATAAAGATAAGTCTTGCTATAATGAATTCTAGAAACTCCTCTAAAAAAATAGTCTTGCTATAATGAATTCTGGAAACTCTTCAATAAAGGTAAGTCTTTCTATAATGAATTCTAGAAACTCCTCTATAAAGATAAGTCTTGCTATAATGAATTCTATAAACTCTTCAATAAAGGTAAGTCTTGCTATAATGCCTATATTATGAATTCTGGAAACTCTTCAATAAAGATAATTCTTGCTATAATGAATTCTGGAAACTCTTCAATGAAGATAATTCTTGCTATAATGAATTCAGGAAACTCTTCAATAAAGATAAGTCTTGCTAAAATGAATTCTATAAAGATATGTCTTGCTATAATGGCAGTATAATGAATTCTGGAAACACCTCTCAAGCCCTCACTCCAGTGGAGTTTTATGATGATGAGGAGGAGGAAACACCTTAATAAATATAAGTCTTGCAATATAGTCAATACTTCTGGAAAGTGTCCTGATTTCTGTAAGAGTTCATCTCATATCATAAGCACTATTTTAGATTTTCATTTATGGTGGGAAAAAACTTTTTGGTGCAACCCGTATACAGAATAAGCTATGATTTTTTTTTACATGTGTATGATAATTTGTGGGCTTTTTATTAGCAATTCAGAATCAAATTTCTAAGGGCTTTCTTTTGTACCACAAAATAATTTTGAGAAGATATTAGACTTTTATTCTATGTGAGCAACTAACTGGCGGCAATAATGAAGACTTGAAACGAAGATTAACTGCCACGCACGGAGATATTGTTAAAACTATAACTCTATTCTTTTTTTTTTATTTGGTTACAGACGGGTTCAATTTTGTAACCTAGGCATGGTGAATGCAAAGTTAAGCAAAGCGCATCTTTCGATCTGTAGGGCAGATGATCCATAGGTCATCTCTGTCTGTGGCCCCACAAGTTAACGAGGGTGTCATGTGGCTAGTGATTGGCAAAAGTTAACTAAAAAGTTGCTAACTTTTAGTTTAACTAAAAAAAATTAGTTAAGGCCAAAGTTTAATTAAAAAATAAAAGTTTAGTTAAAATCCTAGTTTAATTATTTTTTTTTAGTTACAAACTAAAAAGTTTATTACAAATTTTACAAACTTTTTTAACATACATACCAATAAATATTTAGATCTATGTAATTTGGAGAATATATATAATGAATAATAGAGAGGAGAATAAACTAGAGGGTGCACAGGTCACTAGAAAGCCTTTTGACCTTTACCCTATAATGGTCGCTATTCCCGCCTTTAAAAAAAAATACACGTGTTCATTATATTTCTAGCAAGTTTCACTGCTTGATAAATCCTGATTCTATAGATCTACATTTTGCTGCTTTTTATTAAACGCCAGTGTGTTCCTGTATAGCTGCAGGCAAAGAATTTTGCTTTACTATAGATCCAAAAGAAATGTCGACTCTTTTTATTTAAAAACTTTTTACTAGATCTAGAGTTAGAGTCAAGTGACGTCTAAGTCTATTAGTATTATTAGTTTAGTCTATTACTACTGAATACTTATACTACTCTTAGATCAATAGTCTATATATTTAATTATTTTAGTCTCTTAATCTTAAGTAGAGTCTAACTCTTTATTATAAGTCAATAATATAGATCTATTAATTGAAATCTATTATCTATATATTACTTTACTTTTTTAGACTAGATCCATTAGTTTAGAGATTCTTGCCTATAACTATAATATGTAACTATTCTAGAATTAGAGTCTAGATTAGATCTAGAATCTAGATATATCTAGATTACTTATTATACTAAGACCTAAGATGCATAGATGATAGATCTATAATTCTATAATACTAATAATAGTCGTCACTATACTAGATCTAATACTAAATTAACTAAATCTAAACTAGATTCTAGATCTACATCTATGATCTACTTCTATTATAATTACACTAATATCTACTATCTAGATCTATTAGATCTAGATCTAGTATTATCTACTAGAGTATATAGATCTAGATCTAAATACCCATACCTAGTTATAATCATAATTATAATAATCTAAAATCTCTAGATCTAGAGTTACTAAGATATCTACTAGACTAGACTCTAGATTTTAGATCTTTTAGTAGTAGTAACTAGTATTTCTTAGATTATTTTTAGATTAAAATATTAATTATTTGGTCTAGGTCTAGTAGCTAGATCTAATTCTAGATCCAGATTATATTTCTGATCATTTCGTTTGTAGAAGATATTAGATCCAGAATATTCTAGAATCTAGAGTTAGTTAGAGAGTCAACATGCATTTTTATCATTACTTCTAAAAGGTAACTTATAATACTTATATTAGAACTTCGACAATTACTTCTAATTTCTTTCTATAGTAGTATCATTCTAGTGATTCTATTAAGATCTACATATATCCCATAAAGACATTTAAATATTTTTTCATGTGCACAAACATTTTGCTAAAGAGATTGGTTGTGCTTTATACTTTATATTTTCATGTTTGGCTGTTTCGTCCTTAAAAAAGGTCAAAATAGTTAGTAAAAGTTTAACTAAAGTTTTTTAGTTTAGTTTAACTAATTTTTTCAATTTGTGGTTAACTAAAAGTTTAATTACTTTTTTTTAGTTCAAACTTAGTTTTAGTGTAACTAAAAAAATTTAGTTTAGTTCCCATCACTACATGTGGCCAGCACAACGACCAGACGCCTTTACTTTTCCCTAACTAATGTCAGAGCTGGGTGGACTCAAAAGGTGCCGAAATTAACAATCCCAGTCTTCACAAGGATTCGAACCCGGGACCCATCGGTTCGGAAACCAAACGCTTTACCACTCAGCCACCGCGCCTCCTTGGCATTGCGTAAATCTCCAATATATAAATGGTCTTTCATTTCGGTAATTTGTTTATGACGATCATATTACTCAATATGTTGTTTCTATCATCTGTTACAGACATATGGTCAGATGCACTTCAAACTAATGTTGTGTTTGATGTTGTCTCAATGATACTGTAATCATACTGTAATGACGAGGTAGATTACATGTAAGCATCTTCTGTTGATTCCATTATTTCGAAGTCTCTGACGTCAACAGTGAATCTTCATGGGAAATATGGCCCGTGGGGGGGGGGGGGGCACTAAGTGAACGCAAAATAAATAAATGAGGAATTTTCTTTTTTACACTTTTCCAAAATCTTTTTTATGAATGTGCATATGTTTAGTGTAGGAAACCCAGGTGTAGTAAGGATTTCAGGTGAATACAAACATTGGTCCTAGTGCAAACTAATTATGCATAAAACAAGCAAAAACGGTTGAGCATGCTGTTTGTATCTTGTTAGTTAGAGCGTGATTTAATGTCATAAAAACTTTTTTTTTTAAATAAAGCATAGATGTTTTTTTAATCTTCACTACATCATGCACGATTAGAGGCAATGTTACATTGTGATAGTTCGCTAAAGCTTGTAGGTAACAAGCAGGACTACACTGGTACAGGTAACGTGGCAGGCAGTCCAGACTTTGGTAAGAAGACAAAAAGCCATCAAATGTTATACAAGACCTAATGACCAGACTCAGTAGAGCAGAGTTTCTCAATCTGGGAGGTGTGGGAGGGGGGTCCTAACAAGTGAGCCGTGACCTACTGGCAATTCTAGAGGATGAGGAGGGGCGAGGTGGATCAATTTTCTTTCCAAAGGATAAAATGGTATATGTTCTTGTACTTATAAACTTCCTGTTTGAAGAGTAACCAAGTCAAATGAAACAATGTTTATACAAAATATATATCAAGTAAGAGTCGTTATTTCATCCTCTAAGTAGGTCAGTGGGACCTTTCAATATGTAGGCAAATATATGCGTCGACAACACTCTATACGTTTGAAGAAGACATTTAATAAACGTGTATAAAAATAGCCAATAAAGATTTTCTACCAGAACATGTGACACGCTTCTCACAGGATTGAATCCAAACATCGCACGCATCACGTGTGAGTAACAACTAAGCTAGTGAAGATGTTTGTCTTAGCTCATTGACTTAAAAGTAGAAAAGAAAATATGACCCGACCCTTAAACCGAGCACGTGACCACAAACAGGTGACCTACGACTTGTATGTGTGAGGCACTTATTTTAAATTCTATGAAGCTTTTATAATTGTATTTTATTTATAGCTTAAAGCCTTATACCAAAGAGGCGTCGCAGGGAAATGTTGCAGGCGATCTGTTGGCGAGTGTGAGGTCGATGAACCCTGAACCATTCTTCTTGTCACATTATTATCCCTTCAATAAACCATCGTTTTTCTCTCGCCTTGTATGAATTGATGAATGGAAATTAATTTGACAGTATATGTATATCTTTGGGAGAAAAATAACTAATGGACCAGAGAGTGAAAACTCTGGTTTGACCATTAAAATGTTTCCAAGTATAATCATCATACAATTAAATTTAGCTTACGTCTTTTTAATATTATTATGACTATTTTATATTATTATGTTAGAAATGAACGAGTAGTCATTCTCTGGCGCTGCCAGGGTCGAGTTTCGCTAAAGAGAAACAAAATTCATCGTAGTCCCTTTAACAGTTTCCACTGAGGAATTTTCTGGTGATGTGGCAGGTCTGCAGCAGTACCGCCCTCTGACAGGCAACGAAGATGTTCCTATGAATGTTAAGGGCCTTGAAGGTGTCTGTGAGGTCAGTTGTTATTATCCCCTCGTTTGATATAACAATGGGGTATATTGTTATTTTGGACAATTTTTATTATTATTATTATTATTATTATTATATTGCCCGACAAATTTATACATATCTGTTAATTATGAAGGATTGGTTTCCCTTGTTAGTATCAAACAAAGTAATTATAACCAGTAATTAATTGACTGATTGGTTAATTTTTTGTATAGATTGATTTTCATTGTCTGCGCTAATGAATAATTGTGCAAACTTTTAACTTGATCCGAGAATGGGTGTGGAAGAAATAAAGTGTTCAAAATAACAGTGACATTACACTCAATTCATGAACATCTTGAAAATAACAGTGACATCACACTCAATTCATGAACATCTTGAAAATAACAGTGACATTACACTCAATTCATGAACATCTTGAAAATAACAGTGACATCACACTCAATTCATGAACATCTTGAATATAACAGTGACATTACACTCAATTCATGAACATCTTGAAAATAACAGTGACATCACACTCAATTCATGAACATCTTGAAAATAACAGTGACATTACACTCAATTCATGAACATCTTGAAAATAACAGTGACATTACACTCAATTCATGGACATCTTGAAAATAACAGTGACATTACACTCAATTCATGGACATCTTGAAAATAACAGTGACATTACACTCAATTCATGAACATCTTGAAAATAACAGTGACATCACACTCAATTCATGAACATCTTGAATATAACAGTGACATTACACTCAATTCATGAACATCTTGAAAATAACAGTGACATCACACTCAATTCATGAACATCTTGAAAATAACAGTGACATCACACTCAATTCATGAACATCTTGAAAATAACAGTGACATTACACTCAATTCATGGACATCTTGAAAATAACAGTGACATTACACTCAATTCATGGACATCTTGAAAATAACAGTGACATTACACTAAATTCATGAACATCTTGAAAATAACAGTGTCATCACACTCAATTCATGAACATCTTGAAAATAACAGTGTTATCACACTCAATTCATGAACATCTTGAAAATAACAGTATCATCACACTCAATTCATGAACATCTTGAAAATAACAGTGACATCACACTCAATTCATGAACATCTTGAAAATAACAGTGACATCACACTCAATTCATGAACATCTTGAAAATAACAGTGACATTACACTCAATTCATGAACATCTTGAAAATAACAGTGACATCACACTCAATTCATGAACATCTTGAAAATAACAGTGACATTACACTCAATTCATGAACATCTTGAAAATAACAGTGACATTACACTCAATTCATGAACATCTTGAAAATAACAGTGACATTACACTCAATTCATGAACATCTTGAAAATAACAGTGACATTACACTCAATTCATGAACATCTTGAAAATAACAGTGACATCACACTCAATTCATGAACATCTTGAAAATAACAGTGACATCACACTCAATTCATGAACATCTTGAAAATAACAGTGACATCACACTCAATTCATGAACATCTTGAAAATAACAGTGACATCACACTCAATTCATGAACATCTTGAAAATAACAGTGACATTACACTCAATTCATGAACATCTTGAAAATAACAGTGACATTACACTCAATTCATGAACATCTTGAAAATAACAGTGACATCACACTCATTTCATGAACATCTTGAAAATAACAGTGACATTACACTCAATTCATGAACATCTTGAAAATAACAGTGACATCACACTCAATTCATGAACATCTTGAAAATAACAGTGACATCACACTCAATTCATGAACATCTTGAAAATAACAGTGTCATCACACTCAATTCATGAACATCTTGAAAATAACAGTGTCATCACACTCAATTCATGAACATCTTGAAAATAACAGTGTCATCACACTCAATTCATGAACATCTTGAAAATAACAGTGACATTACACTCAATTCATGAACATCTTGAAAATAACAGTGACATTACACTTAATTCATGAACATCTTGAAAATAACAGTGACATTACACTTAATTCATGAACATCTTGAAAATAACAGTGACATTATACTCAATTCATGAACATCTTGAAAATAACAGTGACATTACACTCAATTCATGAACATCTTGAAAATAACAGTGACATCACACTCGATTCATGAACATCTTGAAAATAACAGTGTCATCACACTCAATTCATGAACATCTTGAAAATAACAGTGACATCACACTCAATTCATGAACATCTTGAAAATAACAGTGACATCACACTCAATTCATGAACATCTTGAAAATAACAGTGTCATCACACTCAATTCATGAACATCTTGAAAATAACAGTGACATCACACTCAATTCATGAACATCTTGAAAATAACAGTGACATCACACTCAATTCATGAACATCTTGAAAATAACAGTGACATTACACTCAATTCATGAACATCTTGAAAATAACAGTGACATCACACTCAATACTTTTACGACGTCTTGCGATAGTAAATGAGTTATACCATTGTTAATATATAACAAAATGAATCTTTGACTTTGATTTCGATTCAGTCAACAAGGGTCTCAATAAGGTTACCAGATGTCCGGGAATGTGTCCTCTCAATCGGGTTGCCTGATGCCCGGGAATGTGTCCTATATCTAGCAGGCAATGGCCTAAAATGTGAAACTGTCTGTCTTTCATTCCGATGTTAACTGTAATGTCATATTATCCAGCAATTAAATTCATTGCTTCATATCTTCAGATTGAAACACACAATGCTATATTGTCAATCATACAGTTATTTGAATTGAATTGAGTTATTGATGCGAAATAGGTTTCGCTTTTTGACCAGTACAGCCATTTGAAATCATTTGTCTGCTAACCCTTGGTATCAAGGATCTATTGTAGAACATTTCTTTTTCTACCCTTTCGCCTTTCTGAAATAATTAGTGACTCCAGAATGCAAATCTATCTCTTCTTAGTGACTCCAGAATGCAAATCTATCTCTTCTTAGTGACTCCAGAATACAAATCTATCTCTTCTTTGTGACTTCAGAATACAAATAAATCTCTTCTTAGTGACCTCAGAATACAAATCTATCTCTTCTTAGTGACTTAAGAATACAAATCTATCTCTTCTTAGTGACCTCAGAATACAAATCTATCTCTTCTTAGTGACTTCAGAATACAAATCTATCTCTTCTCAGGGACTTCAGAATACAAATCTATCTCTTCTTAGCGACTTCGGAATACAAATCTATCTCTTCTAAGGGACTTCAGAATACAAATCTATCTCTTCTTAGTGACCTCAGAATACAAATCTATCTCTTCTTAGTGACCTCAGAATACAAATCTATTTCCTCGTCATTGTCAAAGTAGGACATTATTTGACGTTACAGAATATGTAATATGTCTAGCAAACTTAGATTTGGTCAATGGCTCCCCAAACTTTTTTTGTTTTAAGCAATGATTAAGAGAAGAGTTACCATTGAATACATGTTGCCCCACTTCCCAGTAAGGAATGTGCTTTGAATGGCTGTCACGTAATGGGATTACCTTTAAAAAAAAAAAGAACAAGTTATAAAAATGATGACAGGGTCGTAAAAGCAAATGAAGAGCGTGTGCATACGTTTAGGTTGTTAACGAGGCCCTGGCCACGTCTGCCAGATTAATGTCACTTAACTATATCATGGCCTGGTCGAGAGGCTAAGTACGCTTGAACTTGGTTTGGCTTGGCTACCTATGAAGGGGGCTCGAGGTTCGACACCCGACTCGAGCAGAGTTGTGGTTACTGAGCGCCTAAAGGCAGCACGGAAAACCTTCTCCCAGATACCCCCTCTCCCCCAACAGGTCCACAAATGAGATTGGACCATGTAAAAGCTATAATTTAATTTTACCGATGACTGCTTTACACTGAAGTCAAACGTGTTACAGGTTCAAACAATGCAATGTCGTGAAGTTGATCATTTTGTTAAGGATGCCGCCAAAACCCAATGGTTCTTACACTTAACAACAACAACAAAACGTTGGGGCGCATTCCCCTGAGGGCAGTTAGAGAGACTCGCCCAGAACCGAGACGCCTGGAGGAAGCTGGTTGATGGCCTATGCACGCAGAAGGGACCACAGGGAGAAATAAGATGTGATAAGGGGGGCTCCCTAAGTAGGGGGGGGGGGAGGTAAGAAGTTATGTTCCTAGAAAGTGTGTTTTTTTTAAAGTATAGATGTAAATTAATATTTCAGAATATTTGTATTAAATTTGCAACTTTGACATATATTTAAAAATGAAATTATTAAACTAAATGGCGTCTTTAAATCTGTTTTCGCGAAAGGCGTCTACTACAAGAGCTCGATTCAAAATTTTTGTGACACGGTTACTATGTGTGGTCAACCGTGACACACGGTCAAGTGTAATGTACCTGGGAGTGAAGGGACTTGCGGGAAGTCACGGGTGTTGTAACCAATGAGAAGGAAATGACATCAAGTAGAGTTTCTGGTATATAAATGTTAGCCTGGTACATACGTTACTATTAAAGGCACTTTACAATTAGGTCTAAAGGAACTTGTTTCTTCACAAAAATGTTCTTCCGAAGAAGACATTTTAATATTTTTGACATTCCTCAAGCTGTTAAACACAATATCTAACTCAAATCTATTGTTCTCCAAAAGTACATAACTGAGAAACTGTGTTTCTTAGCCATTCAAGTTCAGAATGAAAATAATTTAATGAGTCCAAAATTGTTTGAGGGCTTGAAACAAATCATAAATAGGCTATATATGTGTGTGTGTGAGAGAGGGAGAGAGAGAAAGAGAGAGTTTGTATTAGTTTCTTTTTATAAAGCTTATGTTAACTCACTCTGTCTGTCAGTCTATTTGTCTGTCTATCTGTCTGGCAAAACGTTTTCACACGTTATTTCTCTCTCACCCATTCTCGCATCAAGTTGAAACTTTCGCACAAATTGTTTATTTGAACAGACAAGACATGAATTCATTTTTTTAATTAACCAATTCGTCAATTAATTACTGGTAATTAATTATTTTGTTTTATACCAGCAAGGGAAATTAACCCTTCAGTATTTACAGATACGGCTAAATATGTAGGGTATCGTCCCCTTAGATTTTTAACACGTTCTCTCCCGCACACCCATTGTCGCTTCCAGTTGATACTTTAAACTTTAAATAATATTTATTGCACCCAACAAAACATGAATCAATTTTTAAAAAGTACCAATTAGTCAATTAAAAAGAAAAAGTTAAGTTCCCCTTGCAGAGCTTGCGATCTATAAAGCAGATCTAAAGGTCATCTGCTTCTGTGGTCCACGGTTAACCAGGGTGTCATGTGACCAGCACAACAGCCAACCGTCTTTACTTTTCCCGAAATTTTGCCATGTACCCATTAGAGCTGGGTTAACTCAGAGACGCCCTAAAGATTCCAGTCTTCACCAGATAATCATTGGTAATTGCTTATTTAATTTGATATCGAATAAGGGGAATAACTTCTACATCATTGTGAGATATAGCCGTTAGTGCGGAGTTCTTTCTCTTAGATAAGCTTTGTTTTTTTTTAAGTTTTTTTATATTTTGTTTTTCTTTAACTTTCTATTACAATTTTATTATGTTTTCCATAAGTGAACAAGTAGATGCCCTTAATCTTTCAATTCTCAAATGTTTTCCCAAATTCCATTTGCTTTAGCCTATCACACAGGGTAAACACTTTTGTGAAATTATGCGCAAATATATCAATACCATTCTGGCAACACGTGTGCCTTTTAACTGTTTGCTAATCTGATTAACTCATACTTTAAATTGGTTATCGGGTTCATCGGTTCGTGTCATTTTAATAAATACCGCGGCATGTTATTTTAGTTTGTTTCTGAGAGTTAACATATTTATTATACAAGTTGCATGCTACTCTCAGTTCACGCTCACACTTTGGAGGTTCATAGTAACAGAGTGAAGAAACACAATGTTGTAATTGATTGGATCAGTTTTTAATATCTTCAAACTCAATTGAAATGAAATGATGAAGTCAACGACAAACAAAGTAAACATCGAACTTCTCTTGTATAAATCGTATGAGCTATAAGGTAGATTGACTGACCCCCAAAAAATCTATAAATTAGTGTCATCAATGTGCAATAAGCAATGACCGATAACTAATTACTACTGACCAATGACCCCCCAATATCTTTCCCCTTTTTCCTTTTGTAGTGTCCCAACAAAGACTTTTCTAGATGATTACATTCTTCTTCGATCTTTCTTTGAAAAAATATACTTTTTTTTCAAGTTGACCCCGCGCATTGTTTACAAAAATATGTCTTCGAGGTCTTCCTGAAATTTCGAGGAGGAACACCTGGCCTGCAGCTTACACTCTTAATTTCAATGCGTTCTTTTTAAACTAAAAATGTGCACAACAGCTGCCTCTGTCTGCATTCAGCTTGACATACAGTGGCAGCGGTTCCCAAACTTGGGGGAATAAAGCTCATTAACGCAAGCGGTGAAAACTGCCCAAACCTTATCCCCGGACAACTAAATTATGTTCATAGCTTTCGGAAGAAAGGATTTGAGTTTCTCAGCCCCAACTCATGTGATAGGCCTTGATCTTTTAGTTGTTGATGGCTGGCTGACTTCGACACATTACTCTGGAAATGTCTGGGGGTTTCTAGTACGGATGTATTAGATGCACCTACACATGTAACAAGTTGAAAGACTAAGTCCAAACCGTAACACGGCGGTGAGTCAGAGACAGTGGTGAGTCAGAGACGGTGGTGCACGTCTTGCAAAAGTGTCCACGTCTCCTAAAACTGCGGTAGACTTATTTCTGAGGTCACTAGAACTGGAGCAATGAGGCACTACGCCGCACAGCAGAGTTTCTAATCAGGGCACAACGGAAGACCCATCCCAGGTATAGAGAACACCGGGAGGCAAGTGGCTTCCACCAGGGACAGCTGGACATTCACTTTAAAACCAAAAGAAAAGCTAGTGTCAAAGGCAGGCTTAAAGGATTTTTAAAAAAAATCAATCACCAGCAGATTTGTCTGCGTTAGATGTAGCAAACTATGTTTAATCACAGCTAGGACTGGGTAGCCACCTAAAATACTACATCCCTCAAATATCTTTGGTCTCGCAGACATGCCTTGTTATCAAGTCGCTACCACAACACCCAAACTGATTTACAATTCTCAGCGGATGTGATGCTAAGGATAAGATCAGGGCGGACTTAGCAACGTCATCACATCGCGAGTAAACACATTTGTTTCTGTTGGCAGTCGCCACACAATAGCAAACACTTTTCATGATTTATTATTGATTGGTCACATAACTCTAGCTAGCTATGAATGTTGAGTTTGATTTAACAGCGGTACAAGAATAGAGGAACAGACGGGAGAGATGAAAGAGAAAGAGAAGAGTGTGAGTGTGAGAGACACAGAGAGAGAGAGAGAGAGAGAGTACGAGACATATAGACCCGGTGGCAGAATAACAATCAACAAGATAGATTCTTTAGATAGGGAGGCGCGGTGGCTGAGTGGTAAAGCGCTTGATTTTCGAACCGAGCGGTCCTGGGTTTGAATCCTGGTTAACACTGGGATTTTTAATTTCGGGATCTTTAGTTCACCTCTGAGTCAACCCAGCCCTAATGGGTTACTAACATTAGTTTGGGAAAATTAAGGCGGTTGGCCGTTGTGCTGGCCACATGACATCCTCCTTAACCGTGGGCCACAGAAACATATGACCTTTATATCATCTGCCCATAGATTGCAAGGTCTGAAAGGGGAATTTTACTTTTACTTTACTTGATAGATAGATAGATAGATAGATAGATAGATAGATAGATAGATAGATAGATAGATAGATAGATAGATAGATAGATAGATAGATAGATGGATGGATGGATGGATGGATGGATGGATGGATGGATGGATGGATAGATAGATAGATAGATAGATAGATAGATAGATAGATAGATAGATAGATAGATAGATAGATAGATAGATAGATAGATAGATAGATAGATAGATAGATAGATAGATAGATAGATGGATGGATAGATAGATAGATATTTGTAAGTTATCACTGACTGATTGATCAAAAAAAGAGATCTCATCAACTGTGGTTCGGATTCGCATGAAATTTCGTACACAAGTTCCTTTTACCTTCTAGGAGCTCACTAAGAATCGGTTTGACAGATTCGCTTACTGACCACCGAAAAGTGTGAAAACGTGTGTGTGTGTGTGTGGAAGTGTGTGGTGTCCGGTCGAAAAGCAACATTAAGAATGTTGAATATTTCGATATTGCATTGAGAAGCCAAAGAAGAATCAAAGAAGGTTGTACGTAGAATTCCCTTTCTTTTTTTTTTTTTTTGGGGGGGGGGGCAGGAGGGGGGGATAAGTAAAAGTGGTACTAGATATAGTGGGTCGAAAGCATGTGTGTGTGTGTGTCGGGGGGTGGCGATATAAATCGGGTAAAAAATCACCTGTCAGGGAACAAAACGATGCACAAGGTGGAGAAAAAAAAAAGACAAAATGGGGCTTTCATAGAGAGAGAAGGAGAGAGAACGGGGGCCGTTTCATTTCTTTGTAACACATACATACATTCACGGACTAAAATGTACGTTTGGGGGGGGGGGTTCGTTTAAATGTGGCTCGCTCATGGGGAGGTAAGAAAAAAGGATGGGATGTACCAAACACTATAATAAAGCCTGGATATAAATCAATGTGTAATGCTGAGTACAAATCAATGTGTAATGCTGGTATACAGTTTAAAAAAATGCTTTTCACACAAATGTAGAGGGATTAAACAAATGAATCTAATGTGTTATTGATTTCAACGTCTCAAATATTTCTCTAGCAACATTCTGTGTCTCATTGATTTTGATATTACAATACAACTGGGAAATAGTAACAATAGTGGCTACCAGAGTGTTAATTGTATAAGCCATGATCTCATAATAATAGGAATTAACAATGGAAAACCTCCTAGAAGAATTGGAGAAAAAGAAGTGTTTTTTTTTAAAGGAATGGAACCTGGATTTTGTTAATTTAGGTATTACTGGTAAGCTTATTGTTGTGACCGGTCGTTGACTAGTAGTACCAAACTGCTGGTAGTCAACTCAACCGTTGCAGACGTAATAGATCTATATAATAAAACTTGAAAAAAAATATCTATAAATTTATTTATAATGTAGACGAAATCAAGTTAGAAGGAGATCAAATAAATGTAGTAGACTTTAGAAATACTATTTCTTAACAAAATCTAACTCATTTCAATTACACAACCTTTCAGTCTGACGTTCTGGAGACCTCTCCACTTACTTGGGCCCTAAGACCAAGGGAAGACAATGCCACCTATGTTGCATCATTCTCAGCCAATCGTTAACAAAATCTAGCTCACTACAATTACACAATCTTTCAGTTTCATGTTCTAGAGTCGTCCCTCCTAAGATCAAACCAATGACGACAATGCCACCTATGTTGCATCATTCTCAGCCAATCGCTAACCTATTCCCACCGCCACCATAGAAACACACACACTCCATAACATTTATTTAAACATGAAATCGATCACTAAAAAATATATTTTTGCAAAACTCGCTTAAGATTTGGGGCAGACCAGTGAATGAGGTTCGTCTGCCTAGGTGATGAATTAAAGAAATGCAGAAAACACTTCGACCCGAAAAATCTATTTCTATCATAACTTATTTTGTAAACATTTTGTTTTTTGTTTTTTTTTACCTTTCCTCTATTCGGCTTGCAAATTCTTCGTCGTGAAAACTTTTTGAATCTGGACACGGATCTCAAAACGAATTTTCCTAGAAATTTGACAACTTATGTATATCTTTGGGAAAACAATTACTAGCAAATTGGCCACATAGGGAACACAGGGTTTTAAAAATAGGACAATCTTTAAAATTAAATTCGATCTCGAGTTCAAGACATTTTATATCTATTACACAAATACGTCAGCGGGTATTTCCGCATATAGTCATGACTAAGTCAGTTAAACAAGAAAATATTGTTTAAAATAATTCTTAGAAAAACAAAGCTTATACAAGTTTACTTTTATCAATTAGTTTGGTTCAGTCGTGTAATTAAATTTGTAATAGATCATGACTAACAATAAAAAAGCAATTATAAAAATATGATAAAAGGGGGAATGATCTAAATTTGAACTCATGGCTCAAGCTTTCTCTGGCTTCTTAAGCCTACACGGTAACCACTCTGTTTAGGAACATGGGAAATTGTCTAGTTCTCTCTTGTTTCTATAGTCTCGTCCTATGTTGTTTTTTTATCCGAGGGGTAAAAATGTTTCATAATTTTAAAATATATCATACATTAGTTATTAAGAGCAAAATAATCGCTCTTAGAAAGGTTGTTCCGCTGTATAGCGGAGGAATGCTCTGTCTCTATTTGTATATGTTACTTGTTTTAATTTTAAAACATGTTGTCGCTAAACGAAAGCCACAAAACATAGTGATAAAATCGATTGATTTCAAGCAAGACGTTGATAACATCGATATCAACCACGTGACATGAGAATTCCATTTAGTGACTAGCCCAAGAACTATCGTGACATTGTTATAGCGGGCAGTTGTTTCAGGCGACATTCTGTGAATGAATTATCACGTAATAATGTGGCTTCCTTCCAGGCCTGTCCGACCAACAGACGTTTTCTAAATGAAAGGTCAATAGAAATGATCTGCATTGATGAATAAACTGATACGTGACTTTGTGACAAATGATCAAATGAATTGAGGCTGATGAATGAACTTGTTAGGATTTTAAAAAAGAATTATTCATCTTAAAAAAAAAGTTTTTATACACGTACACCAAATCCATAGTACAATTATGAACTCAAAGATAGCCAACTTACTTACGACTAACGGCGCACGACAGGAGTTAAGGAGATCTCGTTAGGTAGTAATGGGTTAAATACTATCATAGTAAAGTCGGCCTCTATAAGTAGGTCACTTCACTCACACCCAGGACAGCTCGCCATTAATAACAAGTCTCCCTGTCAAAAGAGTTCTCCGGTTTCTGCACCGCTGCAATGAGATTGACTTGATGTGAGACTAGGACAACTATTGATTGGGTTCCATTGGGTTTTTGTTGTGAATGGCAGGGACTGGTGGGGAGGGGGGGGGTAAGATTGTCTTCGTCACGCAACAATATGGTTCAACATTTGTCCAACATTTGCCTGACCTCTTTACTTGACTGGGACGGGGAGAGGAGAGCATCCAGTGGGAAGTGTACTCATTCTACCCAACGATTACCTGATGTTGTTTTGTTGTCACAGTAAGATGCTGATTACAGAATGACACCAAGCCATGACATTGTCCTGCCTCGTGCTAACAAATCTTCATCAAATGACTTGCAAGTACTGATTCATTCGTGAATCTGATACACCGCGATTTGAAATGGTTGAGTAGAAAAAAACTAATTTATTCTGTGTTTCTCTCTTTCTCTCTCCAGATTTATTTAATTTAGAAACATTTGTTTCTGTGTATAAATCAGACTTGGACTACTATATATCTAACACGTTTTCTAAATATTTGTTTATATAGTGTCCGTGCTCTAATACTGAGGACAAAAGATCAACATGAATAAAATGTTCAGTCAGACGAGATCTTCTTTCACTCCAGGTGGTACATTTACATTTTTAAATACTTTTTTTTAATTGTTTTTCAAAAGTACAAACTAATTTTAAGTTTTTAACATCCACATTGTTGTTATCTCCTACGTTTGGGGCCTTTATTGTGACAATAACTTTGTGTTTGTGCATTATGTCTGTTTTAGTCGCTCGAAGACTTCGCCGATTTAAATCTCACAGCCTAAGATACAGCATATTTACAAAGCTTATATTAACTGTGTCTGTCTGGTACAAATCGTGTACACTAAGATGCTCCCACTTCCCATTTTCAGATCAGGTTGAAATGTGGCACAATTATTTATTGCCAGTGACACCACATTCATCAATAAAGTTTAATCAATTATAGGCTTATTATTAATTAGTGGCAATCAATTAATTTAGTTTATATAGTTAAGTATTGTTGTTTATTGCTTGCTTGTTTTAATGATACATTTCTGATACATTTTCCTCATTGAACATAAACATTAATTTTGGTAGTCTGTGTATGGGTAGATTTGAGGAAGCTATTGTGTTGCAAATAATTGTTTGTGTGGGGGGAGGGGCGGGTATTATGTTTATTTGTTCTTTATTTCGTTACCAAAAAAAAAAAACTCATTTTACAATGTTCTAAATCTCTGGACGTAGTTCTGCTACTTGAGTTGTGAGACGATGCAAGCGTAACAGAGTGCTTGCCCTTAAGAAACCAATATGATCGACTTCCCGCCCCCCCCTTCCTTTCTAGTTCTGTCAGCCAATCGACTTACCCCCCCCCCCTCCTCGTCTTCCTACAGCTATTCTAACGTTGAATGGGTCATGATACAGTTAAGAGTCAAAAAGTCATTTCTTTTAATACATTAAAAACTTGTCAGGGCTCAAGAGTCCTCAAGGGAACTAATTCAACTTATACTACTTATACAAGTACAATATCTTTCTCTTGTTCAAGATACCAAATAAAATAACTGATTATCAATAGTTAATTAACTAACTGGTCATTTTTTTTTCATTGATTCTTGTGTTTTCGGGAAAAAGAAATAATTGTACAATATTTCAGCTAAATCCGAGATTGGGTGTGGGAGAAACAACGTGTACAAGTTTTGACCATAAAGATAGACAGAGAGTTGATATAAGCTTAGTCAAGAGAGAGACACTTGAGTAGAGACGCTCGAGAGAATAAACACTTACAAGAAGAAACAGACGAATGAAGAGATACGCCAGAGCTGAGACACACTGGAGGAAAAGAGAAACATGGGAGTAGAGACACACCGGGGGAAAAGAGAAACATGGGAGTAGAGACACACTGGGGGGAAAGAGAAACATGGGAGTAGAGACACACCGGGGGAAAAGAGAAACATGGGAGTAGAGACACACCGGATGAAAATAGAAACATGGGGGTAGAGACACACTAGGGTAGAGACACACTGGAGGAAAAGAGAAACATGGGGGTAGAGACACACTGGGGGAAAAGAGAAACATGGGGTAGAGACACACTAGGGTAGAGACACACGGGGGAAAAGAGAAACACGGGAGTAGAGCGAGTCGAGACCTAACACACACAATTGTATTCATTTTATTTTTAAAAAAAACGTGTCGTCAGTCAGAGACTTTATAGTCAAGGAGACGCACTCCCAAGTATGCTTGGAGCGGGGCGGAGGTGGGCATCACGTACTAGATACAAAATGTACTGTCGCTATTTAAAATCACTTTTTTTTTAATTCTTCGCATTTTTTTTTTGTTCACAGCAGCTAGATAAGAATGAAAGGATCCCCTTCAGGGCCAGTCTACACATTTGTTCATTCCTTGATGTTCAAAGAAATTCCAAAAGTTCATTGCAGACGTAGAAAAAGAAAAGCCTGGTTGACGACCCTGTGTTTGGGCTTCGTGTCTCTGGCTTATGGCCTCCTCTACCTAGTGTTCACGAGGTGCTCTGACAGTATACAGTTTGCTGCCCTTTCCACGGCAGAGATACAATCCATCCAACTCATGGTGCTAAAGATCCAAAATACTCTTCAGAAAGACAACTCTACCACTTTCGATTCCGCTAGGAGTG
Source organism: Biomphalaria glabrata (assembly GCF_947242115.1). NCBI lineage: Eukaryota > Metazoa > Mollusca > Gastropoda > Planorbidae > Biomphalaria > Biomphalaria glabrata. The sequence goes on along the minus strand of NC_074725.1, from coordinate 13,998,183 downwards.
TGAATCATGAGGAGTACATCGAAAGAGTTGCCGCCCCGTGTCGTCTGGAGAAACAACGCGTAACGCTTTCGTCGACGTCAAACATCACACTAATCTATTCGCTTTTGAAAGGGAGCTCGTCTAGATTGGCACTCTTCTACCTCAATCAGACCTTTGCCTCGCTTTCTCTTGATATCATCACTGACATCATAATCATTGCTGATGAAAGCCTCCAAGAAAAGGAAAAAGGGCTGATAGAGGATGTGGTCGATTGTGACGTATGCAGGGTATTCTTTCTGAGTGGGACGATTCACGAGCAAAGAAACTTTGCGAGTAATTTCGCCAGGGGAGAATACCTCGTGTTCTTGGATGGGCGCGTCCACGTCCATGAAGAATGGCTGCATCACTTGATGGCCGCCTTGAACGACAGCAACAACAGAGTCGTGTCCCCTGCCTTGCAGCTGACTAGCTTAGATGGCAGCCTGCACACTGTGGGACTTACGGTCAACGAACTCCAGTGGGATCTGAGCGTCGCAAGAGCGCGGGCCGATGAAAAGAGGATCCAGAGCGCATTGCTAAACAGGGTGACTTACGTTTCTCAAACGGCGATCACGCCAGAAGTCTTCCTGCTCAGCAAAGAACTCTTCAATGCAATGGGACAGTTTGACACACGCCAAAACCTATCTGGGTCAGAGGATGTGATGTTTTCGTTGAAATTGTTAAGCTGTGGAGGGGAAGTGGTGGTTTCTATGTGCTCATCAGCGTACCTTAGGGGCTCCACTGAGGATTCAGTGCCCACTGCCAACCAAATAACTTCATATGAAGTGCTACGAGAAGATTACTTCAGCAGACTTTACAATGAGGCTGTTGCCTCAATTTTCCTTGACAGTTTCACTCTTAAATACTATAGCTGTGTAAACCATCTCTTGAATCTCACTACGTATCATCCACAGCTATCTACAGCATCTCCGTTCTCAAGGAACCGCGGTCTAATCCTGAACCCAGGCAGGATGAAAACTCAGCTAGAGCAGCATGTCCTGAGCAAGCTGAAATTGTTAAAGTGCCGCACGAAGAACTTTAAGACCATCCTGAGCAGCCTCCAGCCAGCCATGGTAGCACCCACAAAGTTCGCAACATTCTACGGGTACATCCGGACACTGGACGGAGTATGGGCTTTAGGTCTGCATGCCGGCTCTGAGAAGGCGATCTCAGCGTCTCAGACTTCTTTGTCGACAACCCTGGAAGATAAAATTGTGCTAACTCGAAACGCTTCTCTCTGGGTTGGCCCGTTCTCCTTCACCAACGGTGCTTTTATATTCCAGCACAAATGGTGTTTGACTTCATTATCCAGCGACCTTTTCTCTCTGACTAGATGTGTCGTGGGCACCACTGGTCAGCTGTTTATTTATAATGACAACATTATTCGACTAGCTTCGCAACATGAGAGAAGCGTGTGTGCAGTATTAAACGGAAACTATTCCAATCCGATTTTCCTGAATTCCTGCAAAGAGCAGAATTTTACAAACAAATTTAAGCTCGATCTACAATTTAGGAAAGATTGTATTCAATAAGACATTTAGAATAGTGTGGTCTTGTTGTATGTTCTTATAATGTAGAAAATATGCATATATAAGTTTTTAAAATGTAGATGCTTTTTTTTTACTTTAAAATTAAATGGTCACTTCACAAGGTCCTCAGGGCTCGGAGGAAAGACAGAGAGAGAAAGCAATGGGAAGTCACCAAAGAATGGACAGGCCGGCCATTCAATGAGATTCTATTCAAAGCTAAAAACAGAAAGAAATGGAGAAAGACGGTGGACATATCATGTGTTGTGCCCCAACGGTTGGACAAAGGGACAGGTAAAGGAGAATGACACTTTGTTCCCTATGTGCTACAAAGTAACCTAAAACCAGAAAGAAGTCAATCAAATGGAAAGGAAGACAGGAACAGAGAAGGAAATGTCTCTGTATCAGAAGTGTCTGTAGTTGTCAAAGAAAAAAGGAAAGAACTACTCAACTGTGTTAATATTATTTATAGTCAGGGAAAGCAAGTCTTTAAACAAGATAGCACGATTTGTCCTAAAGCTCCTAGTCATCAAGGGAAAAGTATATTTAAAAATATTCATCAGCCACAATTGGTGACCAACTGAAATGTCCGGCAGAAACATTAACAATGCGAGTTTAAAATGGAGACTGCGATACGTTTGTAAGAAATAAGAGACGTTGTATTTTAATTTGACAAATTATTGAGTTGATGACAAGATGTGTTTTAAATAGGAATTACGGCTAACGGTCTCTCAAAGTGGGGACTATAATAAATGGGAAGCGAATGAATATAAACAAGTTATTGGCTGTTTCACTCATCTATTTCAAACCATTCTTTCTTAACAAGAAAACTATACATTTTCTATATATATATATATATATATTATTTATTATTGCTTGCTTTCTCTTTATCTCTCTTGCATTTTCTTGCGTTCTCTCTCTTATCTTATCTTATATAATACAGACGTTACTTCAAAAAAGAAGATGATTACGTCCTACGCGTCATGCATTTAGTCATGCATATTAACCAATGACTTAAATTCTGCCAAGTCACTGGTTTTCCTGGCTAGCTCAGGCAACCCATTCTCTCTTATTCATTCAGCTTCCTCTCTCTTTCTTTCTCGTACTTTCTCTCTCTCCTCACTCATTCATTATTGCTTTCTCTTCCTTTCTTTCTGTCTCCCTCTCTCGTTCATTCCTGCTTGCTTTCTCTTTCTTTCATTCTTTCTTTCTCTCTTTTCTCCTTCATTTTTGCTTTCTCTCCCTTTCTCCTTCATTTTTGCTTTCTCTCCCTTTCTCCTTCATTTTTGCTTTCTCTCTCTTTCATTCTTTCTTTCTCTCTTTTCTCCTTCATTTTTGCTTTCTCTCCCTTTCTCCTTCATTTTTGCTTTCTCTCCCTTTCTCCTTCATTTTTGCTTTCTCTCCATATCTACCTTTATTTTTGCTTTCTCTCCCTTTCTACCTTTATTTCTTTGTCTCACCCTTGCTTTCTCTCTCTTTCTTTCTTTGTCTCACATTTTTCTTTCTTTCTCATTCTATCACTTACTTTATTTGATTATCTTCTCTCTCTCTCTCTCTCTCTCTCTCTCTCTCTCTTTATTTATATGAATTAACAAAGTAAAGAAACGTCAATACATCAAACTTGACTCAAATTGTTCTCATTTTATCCGCATCTTTGAACAAATAAAAGGTTACTTAGATGCAGTTTATTGGTTAGTCTAATGTTGCTGCAACTGATTGAAAATAAGAAACCAAATCTACGAAAGTAACACACACCAGACTGTCACGGTGGTCCCTGGTTCGAACTCTACCTGCTTTTATCTTTCATCATCCTACAGGAGATTTGGGCTCGCACTTAATGATCTTTTCTTTTTCATGACAAATCAACTATAAGTCTATACTTTTTACTAATCAACTTTAAGTCTATACTTGCTACAAATCAACTATAATTCTATCCTTGTTACAAATCAACTATAAGTTTATCCTTGTTACAAATCAACTATAAGTCTATACTTTTAATAATCAACTATAAGTTTATACTTGTTACAAATCAACTATAAGTCTATTCTTGTTACAAATCAACTATAAGTCTATACTTTTAATAATCAACTATAAGTTTATACTTGTTACAAATCAACTATAAGTCTATCCTTGTTACAAATCAACTATAAGTCTATACTTTTAATAATCAACTATAAGTTTATACTTGTTACAAATCAACTATAAGTCTATCCTTGTTACAAATAAACTATAAGTCTGTCCTTGTTACAAATCAACTATAAGTCTATCCTTGTTAGAAATCAACTATAGGTCTATCCTTGTTAGAAATAAACAAGTCTATAATAATAATAATAATAAAGGCTTGTCTTCGATTCCAAAGATCAGTGAGGAATGCAGTATTTACCGTGGTTGCGCAGCCCCAGCTGTGACCTACATATTTTGCCACACTTAGGGCAAGCATAACCATTGTCAGCAGGTGGTCGATTTAGATTTTCTTTTCGCCGTCCTCATCTGTCCTCGGCAGCGGATTTTCTTTTGGTCTATACTTGCTACGAATCAACTTTAAGTCTATACGTGCTACAAATACTGACAAACTTAAACACAGTTATTAGATCTATACTTTGTTATGCTCCAATCAAGACTTAATACACATATCCGAGTCCGCACAACTGCCCGGCTTTTCAGACTCTCTTTAAAGAACTGGATAACCCTTTAGTCAACCTTAAAAACGTTTATTTAGAGGGGAAAATGGTCGTTGAAAGTCCTCACTCTAAGGATCTCTATTGTCATTATTTTTAGCGTCTCTAAACATGTTGTATTTTCCTGTCTTATTCTATCTACTCTTTTATTCCCGAGATTACTTCACGACTAACTATCAAATAGGTATCATAACAATTTTTAGTTACAAAACTTGTATTTTGATTTCTATCGCAAACGTACGATGACCACACAGAAGTAAATGTGTATCAAATAATTAAAAGTGTGAAGCGGTTTCAATTGCGCTCTATAAATGGTCACTCAGTAACTCAGTGCTGTTAATTATCATATGCGATTAAGCACAAAATTCTAAGTATTGGCTGTAACTGACAAATCAGATGTTTATTACGACGCCATAAATATTGTTGGACATTAAGTTAACAACAACTTTTATTTTAAGGGATGCTACTCCCAAATATAGTGTAATAACATATATAATACAATGTCACTAACTAACATCATTCCTGTTCCATAGCCACAAATATTAAATTCATTTATCTTTGTGACCAACGTCATAAAGTTACCAAAAAAAAAATACAAAATACTATTCAAAAAAAAAAAAAAAAAAAAAAAAAAAAAAAAAAATAAAGAATACATAATTATATCAATTACTCTTGATCAGTTATGTGATTAAATTTGTAATTTATTTAAACTAAGATTAATAAATCTGTACGATTGCAGATATTGTTACCATGCTTTTAGCTTTATCAATGCGCTACAATCCTAACACTTGTCTGAAACGGGAAAGGGAAGGTGGAGAAGAGGCGGGTACCCTGGTAAATGTTACCGTGATCGCTCTCCTTTTGCATTAAAAAAACGCTCACTCATGGATAAAGCCTCCTCAATGGAACTAATTGAACTTATATCACCATATCTGTCAAGCACGATTTCATTCCCTTGTTTGATATCGAACAAAATCTGTGGCATTTTACGTCTCGAGAGACGATCTTTTCCCTTTACAACTTCTTATGTGACTAAAGAGGCCAATCCTTGATAGGGCCTACACAGCTGCGATCGCAGGTTGGGCATATATAATCACCAGGCGCCGTTGCAGTTTCACACTTCTTTCTGCTTCTGTTGTGTATGACATCTGCAATCCGTGAACCTTCCTTTATGCTCTCTCTCTCGCCATGTGGATCTGTCCAGTGCCACCTCTTCCCAGTTGCCAGTGTCGATTTTGAAGAGCTTCATGTCGCGTTTGCATACATCCGTATAACGTAAAAGTGGGCGACCACCGGCTCTCCTGCCTTCTATTAGATCGCCATACAGGATGTCCTGTGGAAGTCGACCTACTGGCATTCTACGAACGTGGCCAAGCCAGCCAAGGCGTCTGCTGCTGATAACAGAGCGAATGTCCTGGCACCCTGCTCTTTGTAGCACTTCCTCATTGGTTATCTTATCTTGCCACCTTATTTTAAAGATCCGCCTTAGGAGGTGGAAGACATTCAGCTTTTTTTTTCCTGCCATGAGTAGGTTGACCATGTTTCACTTCCTTACAGCAAGGTGCTCAACACACGGGTCAGTAGACTGGGGCTTTAGTATGTTGTCTCAGACTCTTTTCTGCAACCGTGACATGGTGGCCATTGCCTTGGCTATCCTGTTGTTTATGAATTTATTTAGTAGAGTGTTATTGGATATGATGGAGCCAAGGTAACAAAAGTGAACAAAATAATTTATAACCAATTGTCAATTTATATTTTTTTTTTAATTGATTCTTGTTTTGTCAGGTAGTCATGAAATACTTGTGGAATACTTGATCCGAGACTGGGTGTGGTAGAAATGTACAAACTTTTTACCAGATAGAGTGAGTTTCACTTGTAAAAGTACGTCAAATAAAAGAATGTAAAAAAAAAAAAAAAAAAAAAAATTTTTAAATCCTTTTACACGGCAGATAACCCTGTTTTTGCTCTTGGTTGTAATATCTTTTGCATTAGCTCCCTTACATAAGAATAAAATATTTTCCACTCTAATATATATTTGAACAAAAAGCATTTCCCTCTCAGATCTCACTATAAGACAAACCGAAAGATATGAATGATTGATTTAGAATGTATAGAAAGGTCATGACAAGATTGATTGCTAAAATTACGGTTCGTGTAGTTCTAATTTAAGCCATAACTCTTTCAGTGCGATTTATTCTCAGGGAATAACTCCACTAGCGCTGGTGCAGACCTATTATTTTTAAAATAATATTAGATATGTTAAATTACATACTTAAATAAAAAGTTACGTTAGTTTTAGTAACTTTGAAGACTTTGTTTCAGAATATTCAGTGTTTTCGATCAAAAAATTCATGCTGAAAGAGTTAAAAAACACAAAACAAATATGTTATTTTGTAAGTGTAAAGAACAGAACAGTAGCCTAAACAAACAAACAACAAAAAAAAAAAACAACAACAACACCGAGACATTCGGGCCTACTTAAAGAGATGCAATCCTAGAATGGATCATAGAAGCTGAGAACTAAAGGTAAAACTCTTGCACTGGCGGATCCCGAAGGGGGCTGCGGGCGAGTTTTAGCAGAGAAGTCACACAATTCATAAACGGATTTTTTTGCTCATGTTAATAATATATACTAATTATATATATTTGAACCTATTTTTGGATTGTGTCGCCCCCACCCTTTTTCTAGTATGTTGAACGATTAGGTGGAAAGGGGGGGGGGCGATAGCACCAATCGCGCCCTCCCCCCGACCCTTAAGGCTCGAGTTGGGGGCAGTGGCGTAGCAAGGTACCCGTAGGCCCGGGTTCAAGAAGATGTTGATGGGCACCTCCCCTCCTCCATCCTTCTCATATGACACATTTTCAGTCTCACAAAGAAATCGAAGAGTTTGTAATGTGTGTACCGGTACATTGACTAAAAGATATTCTAATCAAACTTCATCAACACACAGGACAGAATCATTGAAGACCATGTTTAAGTTCTGGTTTACCACAGTGAACAAAAGGCGCAAGCGACTGCTTTTTGTGGAAACAATGCCTGAAGGCCATTGTACTGTCCACTTGACCTTGCAAGTAATTTTAAAGAAAGATTGTGATTGTTTATTTATTGGAGTATTTGTACAGCCAGTTACATATACTTGAAGTATGGTATTAGTTCAGCCAGTTCTGCAGACTTCTGGTTCTCACAAATTTGAAAACCTACAAGTGACTCTCTGATTAAGATTTCTTTGGATATTTCGTTATCAGAAGTCACAAAACAATTTTCAGAAAATAATGCTAATTTAATAAACTTTTAATATTTTTTGAATGTGTCAACTATGATATAGAAAAGTGACTCATATTGGATCTCCTGCATAATTACTTCTAAAATTGCATTGCCCAACAAGTCTAGTATCTCGTTTTGAATCTGTGGATCGAGGTAAGGGGTTGTGTTTTTGTTTTCTTAAGAATGTATGTACTGCTAAAAAATTGTTGTTGTTACTTGTGTCACCTAAATGATAATTGTCGTTGTTACTTGTGTCACCTAAATGATAATTGTCGTTGTTACTTGTGTCACCTAAATGATAATTGTCGTTGTTACTTGTGTCACCTAAATGATAATTGTCGTTGTTACTTGTGTCACCTAAATGATAATTGTCGTTGTTACTTGTGTCACCTAAATGATAATTGTCGTTGTTACTTGTGTCACCTAAATGATAATTGTCGTTGTTACTTGTGTCACCTAAATGATAATTGTCGTTGTTACTTGTGTCACCTAAATGATAATTGTCGTTGTTACTTGTGTCACCTAAATGATAATTGTCGTTGTTACTTGTGTCACCTAAATGATTATTGTCGTTGTTACTTGTGTCACCTAAATGATAATTGTCGTTGTTACTTGTGTCACCTAAATGATAATTGTCGTTGTTACTTGTGTCACCTAAATGATAATTGTCGTTGTTACTTGTGTCACCTAAATGATAATTGTCGTTGTTACTTGTGTCACCTAAATGATAATTGTCGTTGTTACTTATTTCACCTAAACTCTTCGCGATGACCACCGAATGAAAGGTTGTTGCATGCTTAAGTTAAAACTAACATTCACTATGCGATGAATTACTTTCAGTCAGTAAATGTCAACTTCTTCAATGTACTTCTTATGTAGGCCCTACATCATCCAACATTCTCAGTCGTTTATGTTGTCTATATGTTTGGCAAGCTTGTTGATGAGGTTAAGTAATTAGTAGGCCTATCATGTTGTTGTTTTTTTGTCAGCTCAAAAGTTTGTACACGTTGTTTCTCCCACACCCAATCTCGGATCAAGCTGAAATTTTGTACAATTATTTATTTTACCTAACAAAAAAAAAAAAGAATTAAAAAAAAAACAATAAGTTAATTAACTATTGTTGATTAATTATTGTGTTTGGTATCTCGAACAAGGGAAAGGTATACGGTGATATAAGTTGAATTAATCCACTTTATAATCTGTAGATAGAAAAGTTTGAAACTAGCATTAGATAACTATAAAGCCTTCTTTTGTCATAAGCACTTCCACATGTTTAGATTTAGAATGGCATTCGTTTGCTTGTTGTATATCTAATGTTATGGTTAGGGTTAGGGTTTGCTTGTTGTATATCCAATGTTATGTCTCTTGTAGTAGACAAATGAAACTAAGATGCTTACTTCAAAGAAAAAAAAGCTGGAAAAAAATGGTTTAATTAACATGGAGGGAAAAACCAAAAGAAAGAATCGGACACAAGCATCACCATCAACGCACCACCATTACAATAAACCTGATGAAAGTAGTTCCTCACATCAACGCACTGTCACCACCATTACAATAAACCTGATGAAAGTAGTTCCTCACATCAACGCACTGTCACCACCATTACAATAAACCTGATGAAAGTAGTTCCTCACATCAACGCACTGTCACCACCATTACAATAAACCTGATGAAAGTAGTTCCTCACATCAACACACTGTCACCACCATTACAATAAACCTGATGAAAGTAGTTCCTCACATCAACGCACTGTCACCACCATTACAATAAACCTGATGAAAGTAGTTCCTCACATCAACGCACTGTCACCACCATTACAATAAACCTGATGAAAGTAGTTCCTCACATCAACGCACTGTCACCACCATTACAATAAACCTGATGAAAGTAGTTCCTCACATCAACGCACTGTCACCACCATTACAATAAACCTGATGAAAGTAGTTCCTCACATCAACGCACTGTCACCACCATTACAATAAACCTGATGAAAGTAGTTCCTCACATCAACGCACTGTCACCACCATTACAATAAACCTGATGAAAGTAGTTCCTCACATCAACGCACTGTCACCACCATTACTATAAACCTGATGAAAGTAGCTCCTCACATCAAAGCCGTCCAAGCCGTACACTGACTTGAGCCGAAAACACGAGGTTAATGTTATGACGTTAATATAAAGTTTGATATGACGTTTAGGATATTTTAACCACTTTATTTTTACGAAATAGCAATTTTTTTTTCACTTTGTTGTCACCCTTAAGGGCTCATGTGGGACAGGCCACAATTGGTCATTACTCATTAGTCATGGGCCAAGGTGCAATGAAATCCCTACGTGTCATGCAGTGCCGTTTTTAGAGTAATCTGTTTGAAATATGGGACCCCATATAAGTGCAGATATTTTATGTAAGTACTTATTTCTTTGGGTCCCTAAGTTATAGTTAATGTTACATTATTATTATAGCTTTTATATAGCGCTACTTTCATGCTTATAGCATGCTCAGAGCGCTTTGGTCCAATCTCATTTGTGGACCGGTGTGGGGGGGGGGTGTCCGTGCTGCCTTTAGGCGCTCAGTAAACACAACTCTGCCAGAGTCGGGTGTCGAACCTCGAACCCCCTTCTAGGTAGCCAAGCCAAGCCAAGTTCAAGCGCACTTGGCCTCTCGACCACGCTTCCCACCGTAATACATGTAAATCCGGCCCTGGCCCCATGATTGTTACGCCATCGGGCGTGGGTCCCTACATGGTCGTGGGCCCGGGCTCATTGAACCCCTTTGCGCCATGCATGCTACGCCACTGGTTGTTGCAATCAGTCAACACAAAGTCTATTTATGATTTTTTTTTTGGTAGGGAGGTTGTGGATGAGTTTTTTTTCTTCTATAGTTGGCTTTTCTAATGCTTTTAGTTTTGTATAACAGTAGATCTAAACATAGATATCAATAATAGGCCTATAGACTACAATTAAATCTATGCTTCGCAACATCTAAGGTTCAAGCTATAAATAGGTATATATAATGTTCCCACTGTTAATAAAATATCGTTTGCCGCAAATGGATTAATAAATATATGACCTACTACGCTTCAGATTCCAACTATTAACTAACAGCTACTATCAGTATTAAGCCCCTGAAGCCAGAACCATAAGCAGTCTTTGGACTTAAAATTACAAGTCTGATGACCAGTTGTTGGTCTGAAATTCTTGAATACATATCCAACCAGTATACAAGCCAGATTGAACTTTTCACACGAGAAATTTAGATTAGTAACTAGTTAAATATATACTAACATATTTTACATTGACCCTCCCACACACAGCCTTTATAGTTGGTGGCCTCGTACATACACACAGACACGCTCATACTACACAGATTAATTTGTGATAAGCCTATCTGTTTATAAAAACTGTTAAGCTTTAATAACTCAATCAGTAACAGAGTTTAAAAATATAAGGTATATAAAAGGAAAAAAATACCAACCAATATAGGTATGTTATTTAACAGTTTCGTAAAATGTTCAGCAACACAAGCTATTTACATGACACTTAGGTATTCGGCTCCGGCTCCGGCCGAATATCAAAAAGTACTATCCGGTACACCCCTAATACAAACTAGTATCTAGTTCTACATCCATTATTTAACAGTAAATAGATCGAATATTGATTTACTAACATTTTTCTGGCCTTCTATGTAGCAAAGTAAGAAAACAGTGCATCTATTTCTTAATGCGAGCGCGGCTTCTTTTAATGAAACAATGCCAAAGGCCATTCTAGTATCCATTCTTATGGGAAGCACCTCATAGCTTTAGCCTCGTAGTTTGTTTAAGGATAAATGGGGATTATTCATTATTTGGAGCATTTGTTCAGCCAATTCTGCAGATGTCTGGTTCACACAAATATGAAAACCTAGAAATTACAATCTGATTGCTATTTTTTTTTTGGATGTTCCGCCATCGGAGATCACTAAACAGTATATATATGAAAAAAAAAAAAACTAGTTCGATCAACTTTTATTTGTCTTTAGCGCTGCCACCAATGAACGGAGGTCCTATAATATCGGTATTTTTGCCAGAAGTACATTGCTATTATTTCGTTCTGAATCTGTGGGGCTTTGCGTTCCTGCCAAATTTCACTGTTCATAGCAATTTTCTGAGGTTTTTGTATAATGGTGTTAACTTTCCTTAAGAGCTATGAACCAAGTTTCAACGAAACACCAAGCATTGGTCAGTGAAAGACACTATTCCATTCATTTAGATATCTCTCTATCTCCTAGATGTTTGTTATAAACTTTCACCACAAATAGGCTTCCTCATTAATTGCAATAGCATAAACATATTTAATTTTAACGATTCCTATGTAGGCCTAACACTCTGGTGTTTCTTTGGCTTGCTAAATATTTAATAGTATTTTCATTTTTGTTTTTTAGATTTCATCTCCTTCTTTTTTTATTCTGTTCTAATTCCATTAACATTTTTGTACACACAATATAGAAGACAACAAAACAATGTGATGAGGATTTCCGAGGAAGCAGTTTTCTGATTGAATGTTTTACACTATTTTACAATGTCATCTTTGTCGGGTTTAATAGTTATTGAAACATAACAATTGAGACAGTTCAATGTTTACTAAACGTAGTAAAGTTTCAATTAAGATCTCACTTAAATTTTTTTTTTAAAGGAAACCTCAGAATTTGCGCTATTCAATTTTAGCTTTGTCATCATAGGAATCTTTGGGACTTAGGCCTCTTTTCTTTTACTCTTTTTGGGGCTTTATATGACTCTTTTTTGGGCCATCCAGCCTCTTTTGTGGGCTTTTTTAGCGGCCCCCGAAAGGGGAAAAGACGCTATTAGTTTTGTGCGAAATGTTTGTCCGTCTGTCCGTCCGTCCCGTTTAGATCTCGTAAACTAGAAAAGATATTGAAAATCCGACATCACACTATTTTAGACCATTCAAAGTTCTGATGCAACGGCTACTTTTTTTTTTCTGAAAGCGAAAAATCTAATTTTTAAAATTAGTTATGCAAGCAGTTTTAAGAGAAAAGGCTAATTAGTATGAATTATAAGTTAGACCTAAATTAACACGAATAGTAATCTTGTAAATGTCATTTTCGTGCACCATTAATGTAAGTGTAACTATTTATATTCAAATCCTGGTGAAGACTGGGATTTTCAACTTCGGAATCCTTAGGCGCCTCTGAGTCCACCCAGCTCTAATGGGTACCTGATATTAGTTGGGGAAAAGTAAAGGCGACTGGACGTTGTGTTGGCTACATGACACCCTCGTTAACCGTAGGCTACAAAAACAGATAAACTTTACATCATCTGCCCTATAGACCACAAGGTCTAAAAGGGGAACTAGTAAGGCCAGGTTCACATCTAACTTTGCATTCTCTTGCACCTATCCTTTGATCTGCTGTACCGTTGGGGCACTACACAAGATCTGTCAACCTTCTTTCTCCATTCTTATCTCTCATTTGTCTTTGATATAATTTCATTTGGATGTTCTTTCTGAAAATATTGAAGCCTGCCTGGGTGGACCACTTCGGGGGGGCCGATTTTGAGTTTGTGTTTCCACACAATCTGTCTTTGTAATCTTGTATTTATTTATTTTTTAATTTTTTAATTTAAATTTGTTTTTTATTTACTTTTTACTTGTAAGTTCTCACATTTCACAAACATTAAATTATAAAGAATTAAAGAGAAAATTTGTAACACGATTAACCTATACTTAATTACTTTACAAAAAATATAATAATAGTAATGAAAATGTAATTTAATAGCAAAGATGAACTACATAACTAAGAGACAGGAAAATGATACAAGGATTAGCATATCAACAACCAAAGGATAACCAACCAAAATTAAAAGCTAATACACACCGACACTTACACACTAACACATGCATGACCGCACCCACATACCAAATAGGTACTGAAACCATCAGATGTGATGGATTATTCAGAGCCACAACTATGATATAAGATATAGCATATCAAAAACTAATAAATAGCTAACGGGAATAAAAGTAAATGCACAAATATACTTACACATTCATTAATACATGCATAACCATACATACATACTCTTCAAGCATATATAAACACAAATAAGCACACATTTCTTTTCATCGATCTTAAAACAAATAACACAATATCAATTATCACCAACCCCACTTCTGGAATACTGCCCATTTAAACATCAAACTAAATAATTCTGTACCCTGACTTCTACAATTTTCCTATATGTCAATTCTAAGTAATTGGAATCTAACACCTTATTATTATGCAAAGCTTTGAGCCTGCTGGTCCAACAAGATTCCGATATTCGAAAACTAAGATTAGAGGTACTCCGATTGTACAATAGAATAGTTTCGTTTACATATTTTAAAAACAAATCAAAATAAAAACAAATTAAACTTTGAAAAAATTGAATAATTAGCAGCTGTATCGAAATTTTAATTCGTGACTATCAGGACTATCCATATAGACGTAATTCCACCCCCACCCCCCGTACAACACATTTTTATTTTCTTAACCAAACTCTTCCCATCCCCTACCCATACCTGTAATACCATCAATGGTTTTATGAACATAAAAGGAAAAAAAAGACTCTTATCTTATCTTATATAATACAGACGTTACTTCAAAAAAGAAGACGATTACGTCCTACGCGTTATACATCTACTCATCCATATTATGTTAACCAATGACTTAAATTCTGCCAAGTCACTGGTTTTACTGGCTAGCTCAGGTAACCCATTTCATGCTCTATTAGCACTAGGGAAGAAGGAGTATTTGTACAAATTTGTCCTAGCATATGGGATGAGGAATGTGCCTTTATCTTTTTGTCTTTCTGAGTATTTTTTTAAGTTTTGTTTTTGTATTTGAAGATTATGGTTCAGTGTTTTATGTATAATTGCTACTTTACTTTTGAGTCTTCTGTCCTGAAGGCTTTCTAAATTTAGTGATTTTACTAAAGGTGTTACTCTAGTCAAATGTGAATATTCGTTTGTTATGAATCTCATGTGACGATATGGAAACGATTGTCACTTCAAACGCACTATTAGGGCGAGCCACCATTACAATTTACAATAAACCCGATGGGACAAGGTTACTTATATTAAAACTTAAAACACGAGCTAATGTTTTATTGAAGTCAATATAAATTTTGGTACAACAGACTATTTTGAGGGAGCTTTTTAAATTCTACTTATAGGTTTTTACTAAAGTGCATTTATTTTTTTTCACTTTGGTGTCATCCCCAAGTTTTCATGGTGGCCCCAGCTGTTCATGAGTCATGGACCCATGGGCAATGATCCTCTTTGCGTCATTGTTGCTACGTTTTAGGTTAAATAGGTTGTGGGCCCCTAATGGCCGTAGGCCCGGGTTCGTTGAACCCCTTCGCGCCAAGGATTCTACGCCACTGGTTGGGGGTGGTCCAATTTCTGTGTATAAATCATAGTAAAAGTAAAGTAAATAAAGTTCACCTCTTAGAAATTGCGATGTAAAAGTTCATCTGTTTCTGTGCCCCACGGTTAACGAGGGTGTCATGTGGCCAGCACAACGACCAACCACCTTGACTTTCCCCAACTAATGTGTAATTATAAGAGTTAAAATTAGATGAGTTCTGAATCAAAATATTTTTTCCCAACTTTTACTCAATCTAAGATTTTAATTGGTATAAATAACTTTGAAACTATAACTTACAATTTATACTTGAATTTTTGCATTTTCAGTTCTCTTTTTAAATTAAATTGATAATATTAGACTTTGAATCTAAGTGTCCCTGATAGAGAAAACAATTTTGCACAGAAATACGGGGAGTTGGAATCGAACCCGATAGAGGCTATAAAAAGAAAAGACCAGAAACAATAGAGTGAAACTACACATTTACAGTACTTTATTTGCTTTATTTGAGGAGTCTTTCAACTAAGATCTGTGTACTTTTGGCGGCCCCCGAAAGGGGAATAGACGGTTTTAGTTTTGTGTGGTCTGTCCGTCCGTCCGTTTGGATCTCTGAAACTGGAAGAGAACATGAAAATCGGATATCATGATATTTTAGATTGAAGGATCTATTGGTAACATTATCCCGGTATGTTATTCGTAGGATCCATCTCAGCCATCACTGCTCAGTCTTTTTTCAACCTTCCACGTCTCAAGGCTGAGGGTGGCCGTTGGGACAATGATTGTATTGAGTATGAGGATTTTAATCTCCAGGCTTATTGATGTGTTTGTTCAGATAGTTGTTCTCTTAAAGATGTCCATATAGACATAATCTAATGATTAGCCAGGTCTGCAACACAAGGCAGTGGCATCACAGTCATTTTAAGTTTCACTTTTAATTAATTTAAATTATGACAGTGTCAGAGTTAATTTGTAACACGTCTGAGCTACTAAGGAGATAAATCTTAAGCGATAATTAAAACAAAGTTCCTCCTTGTTAAAATAAAGGCCACAAATCAACTTTATGATTTCAAATTTTCAATATTCTAAAATTAAGAAACACAATTGATAGTTGATGATTGCTTTCATTTTCTGTATAAATTTGATCATTATATGATGTGGCACGTTGCAACGAATCTGTATCCGTATTTAGATACGGAGTGTGGAAGTTACGGTCATCTAGTCTCCATACTCCACATGCCTCTATCATTTCTGAAATATCGATACATTAAATTAATTAAAGTAATCATTTTGTAACAATCGTTTGCTGTTGAAAAATGTTTTTCATAAACAATGTTAATTTATGTTAAAATATGCAAATTTAATCAAAACAACCTGCCCGCTTACTTATATTTCTATATTTTCCAATTAAGCTGCAAAACAGTGAGAGACATAACAGAATGCGCTCCCCTTTTCAAATCATTTCTCTGCACTTCAATGGAGATCTACATCAAATAATTTCAGGGACGATTTTCAAAAGAAAATCTCTTATTAGATGGAAAAAGTAATTAATCAAAAGATTATAAACTCATAAATGACCAACATTGATTTGCAGTTTGGTTAATTAAGCATTGAAGATTAAATACAGTTTTCGCTATTTTTAGCACAAATATCACAAGCATCACATCTACTTCTCTTATATGCTTGCGAGTCTTGGGCGCCGACTGTAGAACTAGAGAGGAGGATCCTAGCAATGGCATTGAGATGCTAAAGAAAGCTCATAGGTCTCTCAGAGAAAGATCTCATCACGAATGAAGAGATGAGAGACAGGATTATTACGGCGATTGGACCCCACGATGATCTCTAACTACTGGCAAAAAAAACTCAAACTAATTATCCTTGGCCATATTACAAGGTCCTTGGGGCTCGCAAAGACCCTTCTTCAGAGAATAGTACCAGGAAAAAGAAGAAGAGGCAGACAGAGAAAGCGAGAAGACATAAAAGCATGGACGGGCCTGCCATTGAAAGAAGTTCTATCCACGGCAAATGCAGAGAAGAATGGAGAAATACGGTCGATAAATTGTGTGTGGTGCCTCAACAGTAGACTAAGGAATAGGTGAAGATGAAAATGAAGGTACTTATATATTACCGAAAATATTTCAACGCAAATGCTGGTATTTCAATGTTTTTATAATAAATGTGTGAAATATTATTTATTCCCAAGACTCCACGTGTACTGTACTCAAGCAGTGGAACTCGAATGGGCTGGCAGAAGAGACAATGTGTCTAACATTTTATTTCAAGTATTTCTAGTGTCAGCTTTCGAATTTAGTAGTTCACATTATTTGAAAAGTTGTTATATCAGCTATATTTAGTTACGTTCATTTTATACAATATAATCCAGTAAATCCACAGTTTTCTACCATACTCTTTATAAACAGATATTTCCATAGTATCCTTTTTCAGTAAAATAGCATAGCAGTTCAGATTTGGCTGTAAATGTGGAGTTATTTCTTTATTACATTTTGTATAACGTTTTTTCCCCACTTCCCATTACGGGATCGCGAAACTTTTTTTTTAAATTAACGAATTAGTTAATTATTTAGTGATAATTAATTCAATTTGTTTAATATAGAAAAGGGGAGCTTATCCATCAGTATTGTTATGGTATTGAGATATATACCAGTTAATATTTTTTGTTTGGGTTCTTCCCCTTAGATACGTTTTTTTTTTTTTTTTTTGAAGTTTTTAATTTTTTATTTTCTTGTTTATACTTCTATTTTGCAAAGTGAACTGTTTGATAGTTTAAGATTTTAGAGTTGGTAAGAAAGAGAGAGAGAGAGAGAGAGAGAGAGAGAGAGAGAGAGAGTAAGTTGATACAACTACACTTCGTATAAGATTTTTAAAAAATGTTTTACATGTTCTTGTAGGAAGCAGCGCACATTTACATCTGCTTGACTGCCTCCCTGACAGAAAAGTTAGTAAGACAGGCCTACGGAAACGCTTCAAAGACCAGCTTTGGCGTCAACTTTCCTTAGCTGACATAGAAGAGAGCACCTGGTTGCATGCGGCCTCAGAACGAGACAGCTGGAGGTCACTCACGAAGGCAACGGGATACACATTTGAGACCAAAAGAAAATCCGCTGCCGAGGACAAACGAAGACGGCGAAAAGAAAATCTAAATCGACCACCTGCGGACAATGGTTATGCTTGCCCTGGTTGTGGCAAAATATGTAGGTCACAGCTGGGGCTGCGAAGCCACGAGAAATACTGTACTTCACACCAATCTTCGGACTCGAAGACAAGCCTTATTATTGTTATTATTATGGAGGAGAGCTTCCTTGAACCTAGAGCTCCAAAATTGTTCGACTCAATTCTTAGAACAGACAATTACCAAGAAAAAGAAGAGAGCTCTCCTTTAAGCGCTTAATTCCACAATTTTATTCATTCCTATTTGGACCTAGAATTTTATTCCTGCAAGGCTAGCGCGCTATTATGCCACTTTGACGTAGGTACTTAAAATTTTATAAAGACATAGGTTATATATACGAGTCTGTGGTACTTTCATTCTTCTACTTTTATAAATGCTTCTCTTTATATATTTTAACTGTCATACTGAATTGCCATTTGATTCGACCAATAAAATTATCTTATCTATCTTAAAGCTAGTTGAAGATCTAGATCTAGAATTCAAAACTGCCTAATCAGAAAACGATTGAGCTAGCATAAAATGAATTAGGAATTCCCGAAAGTAGTTCTATTTTTTCTTTTAAGTCACGTGATTTTATTTATAAACAATCACAAACGCCAAACGAAACGTCAACTTAATAACAAAGTTATGCTTGAGTAAGTACGGTGAACAAGTCGGACTATTTATAATTTTGTATGCCGACATTCGATATAGAAAAAGAGACCGTAGGCTCCCTGTTGTTTAGTTGTCTGTCTAAGGAAAACTCCTTCCTAAAGGAAACTCCATTACACGTCACTAATAAATTTATCCAATGGTATCCCGACAATCATTGCATTCAGCAAAATATTCATGATGGCGGAGTAAAGAAAGGTATGTAGAATAGATCAAGACAATCTAGTTGTAATTTAGTTTGAAATTGATTACTGCCTTCAAAGGAAAACAAGCGCTATACTGATACATTCAGATTATGTTAAGAATAAATATAATTGATATTCTCTTTAGAATGTGTTTCGCATTTCTTTCCGTAGTGACCGTAAGGTAGACTAAAAACTGTCTTTACTCTCTCTTTACTAAACCAGTCTACTGAGACTGAGTGGACAGTAAGATGAGTGAGTCTGAGTACTGTACACATAAGTTACATTTCTAACACAGAAAATAACAAAGTGTTGAGTGCACTGAGATTGAGTGAGAATGGAGTCTAGATCTAGATTTTAAGACATTCTGGTAGATTCTAAAGATCTAGACTAGATTCTACTTTTACTGTCTAATACTTAGTAATACTTAGACTTAGATTAGACTTAGACTTACTTAGTAAAGTAATACACTATAATACTACCTAATAATAGTAAACAATACAAAATACAGTCTAATGTCTAAAGTAAGTGTTCAAGTAAAAAAAAATAAAAAGAAAGTATTGAATCGATGAAGTTATTTTATTTTCTATTCACTATTCAACTTATCATTAATAATATAGATCCAGATTTTTGTCTATTGTCATTTTTAAAATGTCTTAAATCTATTTCAGTTTTGACTATTGCGACTATAGTCTGTCTATTCATAAACTAGGTATATATACATATATATATATATATATATATATATATATATATAACTTATTTTTTTTTCATAGTATAGAATCTAGGACTAGATCTTTTTTAGATTTCTAAATAGGTCTAGTATAAATTACATACCAACCTACTGTAAAATAGATCTACAGCCTCTAATCACTAATCGACTAGGTTTAATTCTTAACAGTCATCAGGCATAGTCAGAAATATCAGATCGAATTTAGATTCTAGATAGATCGCTATCTAAACTTAAAACTAGAATTTAGATTTAATATAGAGGTTTAGAAATAGTTCAGTATTTTACATTTTTATATAGATTTAATAGAAATTCATTTTAGACCTAGTTCATAAAGCTATTCTAGATAAAATATTTATTAGATTTAGAATATATAGTCAATTATCAAATTTTAATTCAACATATTTTAGGCAATTGAAAGCAGGTCCATCTTACACTTTACATACACACAGAATACAGACATAAGTTAAAAATGTAACAGATTTACTAAACAAACAAATAGACATTTAATATGTTTTCTCTAGAAACTTAATTGTGAGCGGATCTAAATTTTGTTAATGAGTGCTGTTCAAATGTGGCTCCAGAACCTTTGAATGAGAAGAAATATGTGTGGGGTGGAGAATTATTTTTGGTTGTTGTGCAGTAAAGTATAAGTTTAGTAAGCATTATTTCCCTCAACTTGATATTTTAATCATCCCTTGGAAAATGAATCTAATATAATATTGTTTAGAGGTGCATTTTAATTAATTAAAAAATCAACAAACTTGGATAAAAAGTATATGCTAGAAACATTTTTTTAAATATTTTTTTCCCTTAATTAAAGTGTGTGTGTGTGTGTGAGGGGGGTTTATTCCCATAGAAAATTGTTAATCACTGACTATATTTTGAGCATTTTAAACATGTAATGGTGTAATACACAAATTGTAAGACATATTTCCTTATGGACAATTAAGATTATTATTATTATATATGAAATGTAACTATAGAGTTTGTTCAAAATTGTAATAAAACTTTTTTTTTTTTTTCTGAGAAATATTTGAAATTGAGCAAAAGTCTAAAATGGGGAAACAATATAAAAAATGCATTATAATCTCTTTTGTTTAGGTCTTATATAAAGTTTAATTTAACTTTCAAAATTAAGTCTCATTTAGGCTTATATATTGACAAATATTTACTCTTTATTATAACCTAGACATGAAAAACTATGTTGACTTTTAGTGATGTACATAGTTTGTTTTAAAAGCAAGGATAAGATACAATAATCTGTTTTCATCCCACCATAATACTGCCATAATTATTTTCGTATTTAATGTCGGGGAGGGTAGAGTAAGGGGTCTCTAGACAAAACAGTCATTTTGTAGTCTCCCTCCATCCACTTTAAACTTGAATAATTCAGGGTACAGATTGAGACTAGATCCTTTACAAAGTATTATTACATTCATTGCATCTATTGCATATTTGTTTAATAATAATCTTGTCAGTCACATCAATTAGAAATTTCAATTGGAACATAGTCATTGGTTTTCCTGGCTATTATGCATTTGCACTATGTCAGATGTCTAGTAGTTCTTATTGATCCTCGTATGTATCTTATAAAATATAGTTTAAGATTATTTTTTTTAATCTCTGAATATTTTATTAGATAATATTTTTACATCTTGCAAGTAATATTGTAGTGTTTGATGTTTTTAAACAATGCGTAACTAACCTTTTTTTTATCTTCTCTCCTGGAGTAACTAAAGTTACTAATGGTGTTACTTTTGTTAACTGCCAATATTCACTTGTGATTAAACCATATATTTCTTTTTTTTTTTGTCAGGGGTTGAGGTTGTTCTTGTGTTGAGTGATCCCTAACATAATAAGCTCTAGTAGCTATTTTAACCTTTAGTGGCATTATGTTCTTTATGGTTTTATTTTGATCATTTGCATTATTCTGAAATATTCCTATATCTTTCCCAGTACTACTAATATTGGGTAGGTCATTTATGTAAACAAGAAATGGGATTTTGATGTGATAGACGACTTAAGCAAATTGCTTATTTCTCATTGAAAGGCCACTTTAAAAAAGTTAGGACTTATTATTATTATTATTGAATAGACTAAACTAAATTTCAAACCAGACAGTCATTTTAATCTATAGGTTAAAAAATGGCATTGGCTAAACTATAATAATCCATACAGGTTTAATTAAAAACTCAGTTGACTTTCTTGTTGGGATCAATACTGTTTACTGTAGGTTTACACCAATGATTCTAAAATGTTTCAGTAAAGCCTCTGTATGGTTGGTGTGTATGAATCTCCTAAGTACTTTGTTATATTTGTGTTAGTATTTTCTTAGTTATATTTCTCAGCACAGCATTTTCTTAGTTGTATATTTATTTCTAATGCTCAGTGATTTAGAAAATGGACTTAGTGATAAATAATGCCCAGAGATTTATTTTTGTTGGAGCACCAGTACTGGAATTGAGTCCAGATAGCTTTTGAGGATTTTTATTAAAGATAGATTTAGAGGCCACCTCAGAATCTGAGGAAACATGACATCAGTTTTAGGTAGTGATAGTTAGTATTTGCTGTACTGGGCATGTACTTATAAATGTATATTACAAACAAGTGACTACAAAGTGAATGTTTTTTAAGTGAGATAAAGTGAAAGTAACAGAAGGCTTATTGTTCATTTAGTTGTCATCTTGTTTTCTGTGAATGTCATTGTTGTCAATGAAGGGGGTTCAAACTGAAATGTATTATCTGTATAATATAAATGTCCCAGTATTTCATCTCAAAATCTGATTGAAGCAGACCAGTCTATGACTAGTTACTTTAGCTGTGGCTTTTGTTTTTCTCTTAAATCACTTTTATATTTGTTTTGTTTCACTAGTTTAATAACAATGTGATTTATATATAGAGATACATTTTTGAAAGGCCATTTTTATTCACATCAATATAAATTATTATACCTTTCATTATTATTTCTTACTGGCTCATTGGACTGGTACGTTTAGAAAAGTTCCCAGTCTCCAATTAAAATTACTGGAACATTTATAGTTCTCTTAATTTTTCTAATTTGAAGGACTAGGACTCTTGTGTATTGATGTGGTATTCCTAAAATGTCATTAGTACCGACTAGTTGGCACCACCATAGTTTGGCTACTTTGATTTGAGCGGCATCAATATGGTGACTGAAATGAGATGACGTACAAGACGTGTCTACTTTGAGCTGGACATGCGTGGAACTGGACGTGTACACTGAATTAAATGCCCTTTTGTTGTACAGGACTGAGTGGGGAGGGGAAGGGGGGCCCAGCTAGAGCCCTGGCGGTGTCTCCTCCGAAGTATTGATCTCCTCGACGACCAGTGTGCCATTCACGGCGTAGTCTCGTGCTGGTCTCCTCGCTTCCCTGTTGGAGCACACACTTGCCTACACTAATTCATTCACATCCTGCAGGGCAGACTGGTGTGGGGGCGTAGGTCGTGAATGCCAGAGAAAAAGAGAGAACCTAGGACCAGAAAGGAAGTTGAGAAACCGGGTGTGTGGCACGGTGGGTGGCTGCCAGAGATGCAGGAGTGGTGGGCAGTGATACTGTCAACACGGACTCTCTGATACGTTGGTCATTTTCATTGAGTCGATGTGTCTTGCGAAACCATGTTTGTCGGGTTTTAAAACGCCCTCTTGGCTTGACCTCATGGCAAATTAAATCACATTATAACAATAGACTAACTCGTGACTTACAGTTGATAGGTCTTGCTTGTCATTTTAATGTCAGTGTCAAAAGTCTGGGTTAACGTTTGACAGTTTACCTCTTCCAACTGAATGGACTTAATATAATATATATATAGTTTAGCTTCACGCTTAAATTTAGTTGTTAGTTCCTTTGTATGTTAGAATAAAGTTTATATTTTCTGTTGGTACATTCGCGATTCTAAAGCACTAAATGAACACGTGTTTGGTTGGAATTATGGCAGTTCCTATGTAGAAGTGTCTCTGGACAGTTGGTTCTTTTGCTTTGGCAGACTGCTGCTTAGGACGCGATGGTGAACAAGTAAGTGCCATGCAGCCTGTGATTAGTGTGTTTGTCAGTGTCTAAGGCTTACACCATGCAGCAACATGTTTTCTTGAGTTATTACAACGGCTTACGTACATCTAATTAAAGTGATCAATGTCCAAAATGTTCCTTATACAATTTCATGGTTTCGATCTATTCAGAACTATATCAATGTATCCATGTATTTAAACTAGAATCTACATCGTAGTAAACAATTTAAATTTACTGAGCATTTACATTACCGATACTTAAAAATCCTGTTCATAAATATCAGAATGACTAGATATTTCAATGGTCTGTAATCACATACTTATTCAGGAAGATTGGATCATTATAGTAGATAGCTGTTTTCTTTAAATTGATGGCTACAGTGCTTTCATAATGGTATCTTTGACTTTCACTAGATTTTAAAAATCATAACGCCCTTTATTGACCAGCGAGAGACCAGCATTTTGCATTGTATCGAACTTTTAGCACAGAGGTCTGTATCTGTAACATCTTTGCGCTTTTTTATTTCTTGATAGCACGGTCCTGTTAAATAAAATTTTCCTTATTATGTTTGTACGATATGAATGAGATCAATTCCCGAGAGTCTGTATCAGATTTCTATCCACGTGAAACTGGACAGTTTCAAGCATGACATTATCTCCTTGTCACAAACACTGGGGCACGGAACGGCAACACGTGTTGCATCACCATTGTTCAGTTGTCCAAAGTCTTTCTTGACCATCTAACTTCAACTCTCTGTATCTCACTGTTCATTTTTTTTGTTGTTGTTTTATTAAACTGAGAAACGTTGGGCACATTGCATTCTTTTCGTGACTCTTATAATATTCGTTATCGAAAGCTGGTTCTGAAAAGGAAGTTAAAGGAATGATTCTAATCACTCTTTCTGTTTTACTTCCATCTAAAGACCAACTAGTATTAATTCGTGCCTTGTAACAGACAACTCCACATACTGCTTTAATAATGTACAATTTCATTGGTTCAATCGTTATTGAATGTAGTAGCTAGCGTACACTTGGTGCTGTGTATTGGTTGGCTGTTTGCAAGTTTGCAAGATGTAAGACAGTTTCATCGTAGATCTATGCTGATATGTTGTATTTCACTCTCGTTCATACTCAAGGGAACGCATTAAAGTGCTATGTATAAGGGGCAAGTAATTCTTCCGAAGCAATCTTCAATGTCTAAACCATTTTTTAAATGAACAAATGTCGACAAAAGTTATTTAAATTTTAAAACTGACTTTTGGTAACAAAAAACCACCAAAAAAAAACATCAACATATTTAACAAAACAATCCAGCATTCTTCAGTGAGAAGTCAGTTAAAATAACTAAAAACAATTTTTCCTAAGAACTAAAACACTTTTATGTAGGCCTACTGTTTTCTACACCTTTCATTAGACTAGTGGTAGTAGAAGACTAGAGCCTTGGCTTCTCAACACGCGCCTCCTGTATCTACACATTATGTTTCGATTTGTTGTATTCTAATGGTTTCCCCAACGGTTGATCAGCCTTGTTTGTCCTATCCGTTGTACACAATCAATATCTATATTTGGAAATAGTGGGGGTGGGTCAGCAGGATTCATGTTGACCTTTCCAATTCCATCATTGATTGACAGCTTGCAGCTGTAAGAGTGGAGCACTGCATGTATCGGACTCGTCCTGAAGTCAGCCTGTCTCTGTCTGATATAAATGACTGCTTCTTTCTACAATATACCAACTTCTTATGCGCCTAGTTCAAATGAATAGTTGGGCAGTTTTGCGTCCTTTTAATACCGTCGAATCGGGATAATCTAACCACATTGAGACGCTATCGTTTGGGTCTTAAAAACCGGCACTTTCAATTATCCTGATTCGACTGTACTCTGAAACTCTATAACGTTTCACGGAGTGAATTCTATTATCGCTTTAAAAAAAGTCGGTATCAAACAAGTGGTAAGGCCATGGGGCAGCTATTGTTCAATCTTTTTTTTTTTTATTTTATTCTAAATTATCTTGTTATCTCCAACTGCTTAAGTACTGGCATAAAACGCTAATGCTATTGAGTGGACTGTTTCGGATTTAAAAAAAAGAGAGAGAGACTTGTCCAATGGGTAAATTACGAACTGCAGGTTTTACATGGCCAAGCTACTTACTTCTTCCATAAACTGGGGATGAATTCAAACGATTGGCTCCACCTGTCACTAGCAAGAGAAGAATTCCGATATTCTTGAAAGGTCACTTACCTTCATATTGATAGTATCAATGATTTTTAATGCTGGAGAAAAGAAACGGCCGGAGAAGGTGAGCCGCTCCTAACATTTGAGAATGGCCACATCATCAGCCACTGTAATATCATCAACTCCTAATTTATAAATGCATCATAATGTATTGAGTTTGTCTATTGATATCGAAGAAGACCGTTTCAACCATATGGGGGGCAAAGGGTTTGGCTCTGCACTTTTGATACTTTGGCTATTTGGATGGACCTGTCTGTGCCCCAAATTTGTGTATTTTTGTATTCTTATTAGTTAATCATTTAACATATCTCCTCTTCTTTCCCTGTTTTTTTTTTTTTTTTGTTTTTGTTTTCAATGTAGCAGAATAAAAGATGGTGTACTGGGGTACTTTAAAAGTCAAGAAACACTGTCTGAACACATTGTCCGTACACGCTGCTTGAGCACGCTGTCAAAGCATACTAACACACTAAACACAAAGCCTGAACACAGTCTGAACTCATTAAACACACTCACTGAACACACCAAACACTGTCGAAACACATTTTCTATACTTACCTCATTACAGTATTTTTTACCATTTTGTCTTTCTGATTGGACCCATGTTTTCCCCCCATGTGTAACATTCAGACTCTATTAGCTTATCTGTATTAACACCTGTTGACCAACTTTCTATTGATTTTCTCTTCCACGTAAAGACCGTAAGCGACCAAACAATAACACCTACTATTTGATTTCGTCCTTCTGTCATAATGAAGCTTAGATCGAAGTCAGCGTTTCTCAGGCCTTTGTACTCGTCTTAGTCTTCAGAGGTGTGCTCACTTGTAGTCGGAAACTGGAAATAGAGCCGACAGATTTATAACACATAAATATTTATGTTTAACTAGAGGAACACCTTCATGAGTGAAATCACAAACTTATAATCTCAACTTTTAAATTTTTTTTTTTATCTTATTCTAAAGGGAGAGCATCCGCACTAATATATACACAAGTGACAACTTAAAAAAAAACACAACAATTTCAGCTGTTTCTATTAACTTGTCATGAACACTATTATACATCTTGTCCGTGATTGCTTTGTCCTAGATCGATATTGAGGTCTAAATATAGCTTTGTTTATTTCTATCATCCGTTCCTTAACATGATGGATGAAATATTTAACTCTCGTATGGAAACATTTATCGACTTTTAGTTTTATGCTGACGCGTTGAAAGTTAGTTGAAGCACTAATTTGTTTTTCTTTAGTTTTATAAGCACACATGAATCACATGGCAATGATTTCTTTTTTTTTTTCCCATCGCAATCTCTGCTTCATTATAGTTCTATTCGTAATTTGAAATTAGCACTGCTTTTCAAGTAACGGAATAGATCAGAGTAACCCACCCATCAACACCACAAGGCTGTTGGTAGCATCCATAACAAAATAAGGAATTAGAAGCCGTAGATGTCATTCAGAGCGGTGATTACACTCCAAATAGTGATGGTTTAAAATGATGAATAGCATGGATGGATTAGACTTAAATGAGATGTTCTAAAGAAGATAGGCTACAGGCAGGACACTGGAGGGGTGGGAGTGAGAAGGAAGGAATGAAGACAAATGTCAATTTAGTTTGTTTGTTTTGTAAATAGCGTTTGGATTGGGCAACTTTTATGCTTACAGCTTGCTCAGAGCGCTATGGTCCAATCTCATTTGGACCTGTTGGGGGGGGGGGGAGTATCTTGGAGAATGATTTTCGTGCAGCTTTTAGGCGCTCAGTAAACACAACTCTGCTCTAGTCGGGTGTCGAACCTTGAGCTCCTTGATAGGTAGCTAACCTCAAGCGTACTAACCCTCTCGGCCACATATATATGGTCCATAAATATGGACTAATTAAAAACAAAAAACTTTTAATCAGAGCAGGTCTTAGGCCACTGCAACCTATGCGGCCGCAGTGGGCCTCGCGCGAATTGTGGGTGTAAATTATTAAATTTAACCATTTTAATTTATTATTAAAGGGTGTTCATGGAATTCTCAGGAAATTGCAAATTATACGAAAGTGTCATGAAAATCTCCTGAAATTATCAAAATCTTCTGAAAACTGATGCGAATCTTCTTAAAAATAGACAAAATTGTCATTTTGGGGTGTCATTTAATATGAAAAACTCCAATCCTACTCGCGATTTAAAAAAGAACCCCGTCATTGTCAGCTTTCATTGAATAAAAACGTAATAATAAGACGAATTTTAATCAAAACAGGAAGTTCAAATACTTATAGTCACTGGCATACAAATATAGATTTAAATCTATCTAGACCTTTAAAAAAAAAAAAAAAGAAAAACGATGTTTTGCTAGTCGATAGTAAATCTAAAAGGCAGATCTGAATGTTTATTGGCTTTTTGTTGGAAAACTACTATCTACTGTAGATGGCTCGTAAAGTTAATTTGACAGTGATTTTGTACTTAGTAAAGTATGAATAAAATGCAAAGACGAATATTTTTTTTTTAATACAAAATCTTCATTTTCACTTATTGTCCTTATCCCTACCCAGACTGGGCCCCGCGCAATCCGTTTTGCATAGGGCCCCGCAATCTGTAGGACCGGCCCTGCTCTTAATTAACATTGCCTTGAATTATTTTTGTTATGCACCTAAAGCCAGATTCTGCATGTTTTTGTTTTCACCCTCAGGAGATAAGAAACGACTAAACTGACCATTCCAGTGGGGGAAGTAGAGCAAGTTTTCCTTTTCTAAACTGCTTGCTTAATACCAAAGATGTGTTCACTAATGACTCTGTCTTGTCTCTCTGTTCATTGATTGTGAAGCACGCAGAGAGATAAGAGGATTGGAGTGGACAAGCTGATATTTAGCAAAACTCGGTGTCAAGGCTGGCGAAGGATATGCTCGGTCAGTGGTGAAATGACACGACTTAGTGACTCCCCCCACCCCCCTTTTTCTCCCCATTTATTTTGTTCCCCGTATGTAACGACACTTGCCCGATAATCCTTGTTTAAGATGTGACGTAGCAAGAAGACGACGTCTGGATCCCGAGAGGCAGAGATTTCATGCGCGTGTCTGAGGCCACCCAGCTCTAAGTTTTTACCAGATTTTGACGAAGAAGAAGAAAAGAGACTTGTTATGTGTTGGATAGATGATAACCTTGGTAGCCGTTGAAAGGAAAACAAACAATTGAACTTGACCTCTCACCTTGTGTAGACTTCTCGTTGTTTACGTACTTTTTTAAATGCTACAAGAGAGAAAGAAATATCAACTCTGCACTTTTGAGAAGTGATTAAAAAAAAAACAAAAAAACAAATGCTGTACAGTGGCAGCTCTTTTAGGGGCTCGTTCTGCATATTGGAGTGATCTGAGCGGCTCCAGTAGAAGCTGCTATTGTGTATCTAATCTCACCGTCGCCTTAAGTCAGCTTGAAGCAGCTACTCATTAGTCTTCCGAAAGAGAACATTGTTTACAGAATAATTAGTATGTATATTTATGCACATACGCATAAACCTTTTTTAAAAAAATAATTTTTAAACAAGAGTAAAAAATGCGAATTTGAATTTTTTTTTTTTTTTTTTTTTTTTTTTTTTTTTTTTTTTTTTTTTTTTTCTTAATATATCATATTTCCATCAGGACGTTGTGCCATGCTGTAAATGAAAGTCTGATTTTGTTTTCAAACTGTATCTTCATCGTATTCCAAGTGGATGTTACGGATGCAAAAAAAAAAAACAACAAAAAAAAAAACATGCCATTTTGCTTTTAATGGAGTAGATCTATTGAATGCTGATAGTAATCTAAAGCACCGGATGGCTGCCTATTCGTGTGGAATGCGCTCTATGCTCATCTCGATGGTCTCGCGTTCGAACCCTGCCCGCCACCATTACCCTCCGTTCAGCGGAGCGATATAAATAAATGCGCTGGAGACATAATGGATGCTAAAGAAAAACGTAACACAATAAAAAAGAGAAAGATTTTGGAGATATTTTGAAAGAAGTTTACAAAAGAAACAATGTCAAGGACGTCATTGTTGCAAACGTAATACTACAAAATCACTTTGCGAAAGAGCTTAGACTCGGGATTGTATAGTGCTGTAAAGTACACACAAAGGAATTACCACATGGTTTATTTAATTGGATGCGCGGTGGCTGAGTAGTAAAGCGCTTGGCTTTTGAATTGGATGTCCCCGGTTTCGAGTCCTGCTAAAGACTGTGATTTTTAATTTCGGGATCTTAGGGCGCTTCTGAGTCCACCCAGCTCTAATGGGTACCTGACATTAGTTGGGGAAAAAGTAAAGGCGGTTAGTCGTTGTGGTGGCCACATGACACCCTCGTTAACAGTGGGCCATAAAAACAGATGACCTTTACATCCATCTGTACCTATGGATCGCAAGGTCTGGAAGGGGAACTTTACTTTCTTTGTTATTATTATTAAATTACTTCGCTTATCAATACACCCGTATTTTTTACTGTAGGATACATCAAGAAGGTTTCTATTAATGGATTAGCTTCCTTGTATGAAAAGGTGCTATTAATTATATATATATATATATATATATATATATATATATATATATATATATATATATATATATATATATATATATATATAATATATTAATACCTGAAGTCTAGACCAGGGTTTACCAGTGTTTATGTTCAGCTCCATCAAACCATAATTACCTCAATTTACTAATACTCGAACTAAAAGTTAATATGTCCTTTGTTAGATACTTTCTAGACTTGAAGACACTTTCAATGTTGATGCAAAATGTATGTATGAAGCGGGTCTGACCACAAGCGAGGGCTATGCACACGAATGTTACCTGCAGTAAGCTTACATAATGAACCCTGCCAGGTGGACATAATAGATTGACAGATGTACGTAAAGACGTCTAAGATCGTAACCCAGTCAGACACATTGCACTAGAGAACTTAACCCGGCGTCTCTCTCTCTCTCTCTCTCTCTCTCTCTCTCTCTGGTTAGAAATACACCATTTGTTCATCTGGTAAATATGAATATGTTTCTTCGTTCCATCGCTGTGTCCATCCCCACGTCTCTCTGTCTTTGCCTCTCTTTCGGTATGGCTGTCTCGCTTCCATTCGCGCCTCCAGAGATGTAAATCTATAATTCGAAGCATCGCCCTTTTTCTCTTCTATCTAGCGCTAGCGCCCCCTCTTCATTCTTTCTCCCCCTCTCCCCCTCTCTCTCTCATTCATTCTTTTTTTTTTTTTTTTTGTATTTTTTGTTTGTTTTTACAAAGCTTATATCAACTCACGTCACCTGTCTGGTATAGAAAGTTTGTACTCGTCATTTCTCCCACAGACATTCTCTGATCAAATTAAATTATTTATTGGCATGGGCTAGACATGAATCAATCAAAATTTTTAACTAATTAGTCAATTAATTACTGGTAATTTATTGCTTCGTTTGATACCAACAAGAGAAATTAATCCTTGAGTATTCACAGATATGTATGGTTTCGTCCCCTTAGATAATTGTACACGTTATTTCCCCACACCCATCCTCGGAGCAAGTGGAAACTTTGAACAATTATTTATTGTGCTTAACAAAACATGAATTATTAAAAAAAATAGTCAATTTATTATTGGTAATTAATTATTTTGTTTGTGATGTTCGAACAAGGGATATAACTTCTACATTTTAAAGAGATATTGCTGTAAGTGCTGGGTTCTTTCCCTTAGATAAGCTTTTTTTTTTTTTTTCTTTAAAGGATTTTTTTTTTTGTTTTTACTTAATCCTCTCGTGTTCGTGTTTCACTTCTCATCTCTCTTTCTCTCTCTCTCTCTCTCTCTCTCTCTCTCTCTTTTCACTCACCCTCCCACCTCTCTTTCTCAAGGCATATTTTATTTATACGCCTTTTTCTTTCTCTCTCTCTCTCTTTCTCTCCTTCGTATTTTTTCACGTTCTGACTCTCCATACAACGGCTAAAAGAATGATTTGCCAAGTTGTCATTGTAATTGCTTGCCAGCGATGACGCCCTGGTCTGTCCTGGTGGAAGTTCATCTGTTAAAACTGTGAAACCTCTGACCTTGCCAAAAAGATGTTAGTCATTTTAGCTGTCCACAAATACAAGTGTCTTCAATCACACAAAAAAAAGTGGTTCCTTTCAAAATAGAAAACAATGTCCTTAGACTTATTGAGGAACTTGATTGTATGCCTTGATTTAATTTTTGTTGCGAACGAGGCCTTTAGTTCACAAACCGAAACCTGCTAGTACCCAGGACCTTTAAGCGACATGAGCGATAGCTGCTCAACTGTTGTGTTTTTTTTTTTTTTTTTTGTTGTACAGTGTAAGTCTGGCGAAATTTGACATACACATTCCAACATTGTACAATACAGAATGTTTATAAATCTATCTGTAGGTAAAAGAGATATCAAATCACGCGTTATAGTGTGATCGAATCAAGTGCTATATGTGATCTTATCACGTGCTTTATGTGATAACATGACGTGCTCTATGTGACTTCTCCTGCACCTGGCACATTTTCTCTTATTTGTATCTATTTCTTTCTCTTCTAATCCTAGATACCTTTCCCTTTTCTACATTTCCCCAAACCGTCACCTAGATACTACTACTTGTGCCAGTGATACGTGGCTCAGTAACCTGACCGGAAGTTGAGAACCCTTACTCCCTCAGGTACTAGAATGAAAAAAAAAAAACAACAACATTCTAGTTGGGTCTTTTAAGAAATTCCTCTTTCTATATTCTTTGCTTGACGTTTTCATTTCATTTTTATTCCATGACGTGTTGTTAAAAATTAAGAATTTCTCGATTGAAATGTACCGTACTTACCATCGACTGGTCATTTCTAAACACTTGAAATGTGTATTGTCCTTCTCTTGGGTCTTTGTCAACATCAATATAAAAATGATGTGATAAATGTTGCATTTTTTTGCACTGACCTATAGACACATTAAGTTTCCTGCTCTGAAGTATTGTTATGTCTCTGTTTTATACTGACTGGTTCAATCATTTTGATTCTATTTGTATTGTTAAGTCCTACAAGTAGAATATTTCATTCCGCAAGACTACGTAAAGAGATTGGCAGGTCGCAGACTAGGGTCGTGTTCTTGGATACCTTTTTTTGTTCTTTTGACCATTTGGTCTCTGGATCTACAGAGTTGGGTTGTTACTTGGGATGCACGTACTTTTCTTGAACTGCAATATTGAGTAATGGCTTAATTTTGATTGTAATATTCACTTACAAGAAGTGGCTTTGTCTATATGCTCAACTTTGCCTTAGACGTTTTCTACTTTTGTTTTAAAAAATGGGGTTATACCAAAACAACAGTATACTTATTTACTGTATAAAGGAAACCAGAACTAGCATCGGCGCATATGTTGAGCACGATGGTGAAATGGGATTTTCAATGGCGTTTTTTTTTTCTAGTTGTTAAGATCTGAACGTGACAGATGCACTGACAGACAGACAGCACAACACCAAGAGTGGCTTGATACTACGTGGGACGCTAAACTATTTGGACGCAGACATGTCTGTGTGTGTCAATAGCTTGGTCTAAATGTGCGAGTGAAAGTGGTGGAGAGAAACATTTAAGTGTCATTACTAGCTGATTGTTTGGCTGAAATCAAAGATCAAAAAGGAGACAACATCTGTTCTAGTATAGTGACGTCAAAAGGTGTCACGCACTGGTTTGGCTTTTACCCACACTATCTGTGCGGACAGTTGAGAAGTGTGATCAACATATGTTTTTCTCGTCTTACTGGGTATTCTGTTCTGGTGAGTTGGCTTTGCATTATTTGTACCATAATATGACACCTTAGAGTGCCCTTATATTTGATACATTATTGTATACATACATTGATGCAGTTTTGTTCTTGAGTAACCTGACAATTGATCTATATACATCAGAGGTGCTATTACGAAGACATGTTTATTATGTTACTTTGACTTATGATAGCGCATGTTGTTTTTGATGCTTCTGATGCTATATTCTGATGTTTAAGTTACAATTACATTCTGATGATTACACGCATGCTGCTTTCTGAACGATATGCTTTCTAAACACGTGTTCACGTTTGATAAATGGCGATGGCAGTTATCGTTGCTTCCGGTTGGCACCTCACTTCAATCCCGAGTATGCATCTTCTGCTATTTTAATGATGGCTAACTCTTGGCTATGTTAGGGACAGTAATTCTCTAGGATGATGAATAACGGAGCATTCTCTTCTAATGAACAATCGAATAAAGAGCTCACAAGGGCTGCTGTTTTCTGATCCTCATATTCATTGCCAGACATACTGCACTGCTTATCGGAATTTTGAATGACCTCTGGTAACCTTCTAATTAAACTTTGGTGATGACAACTGGTATGGCTACTGTCAACATTCCAATATATCGTCTATGCTGTGAAGTTTGCATTTTGTAACTACAGTTGGCAAAGCGACACTTGCATTCTGCGAGTATTATTTCGATGCTGTTTTGAGAAGCGGCTTTTGAAGACAACATCAGCATATGTTGATGTAAAGTGACGCTGTCACTGGGGCGGTGTGTTGTATGTCTTGGTGTCGACATCACGCCAAGCTGTTCACGGTAATTTAGGTGACATTGTCTCTAGAGCCAGTCACTTCACTGATGAGTGTGGCTTATCTACATAGGGATTGCGGGCTTAGCTTTTTAAATTTCATCTGGTGCCCAGTAGCATATGTGTCATGTGGTCATGATGTGGTGTGCACTTCTCGCCACTGCATAGTGAAGCAAAAATCTATGTTTGGAACACATCAGGTGTGTGTGTGTGTGAATAACACATGTAAATGACAACTCACCTTATACTATACAGTTGCGTCTGAAATAAGTTGGGAGGAGGGGAGTGCATTCCTTGCAACTGACTAATGAACGCCGTTGAACAGACTGAGGAGCTGGTGTAAGGAGAAGAGAATTTTGTCTCTGCGGGGTAGACGCTTTTTTTTTGTTTTTTTTTTTTAAGGGATTGGGGATGGGGCACGGTGACCCTGGAAGGCAGCTGGCCTTCCTGTGATGTGACAGTCTCAGATCAAATACTGGGAGCGCGGGGAGGGGAGGTCGTAGAGGGGAAAAAATGGAGGGGGGGGGGTATGGGCTTAGAAAACAAACACTCTCACACCGTAGTCATGTCTAGCTAATAGAGTTGTGCGCCCTTGTCTACTCTTGACTGTGCCTGCGAGTACGTCTTCGTCAAGGCCTTCAGACTTAGTGCAGAGATCCACTTCCTTTTCCTTGGTCTCATCAATCAATCCTCGCCAGTGCATCTCTCGCTACATGATCAAATCTTTACAATGTGTCAACATCTAGGTATGACCTTTTTTTTTTTCTGCAAATATTTTTTTTAAATTTCTCTCTGCTATTATTTGTCTGTAGTTTTACCTAAGCTAACTTGTATGAACGCAACGTCTTTCACCGAAGCGTCTGTGTGACACACGATGGATAGCTAGCAATTTACTTTCTTATCAATCAAAACTTCATTAAGTCCTAAATGAAACGGATGTACTTTTCAAAAAAAATAATTCCCTAATATCTTTAGCAAATGATTTTTCGTGGGACCAATGGAAGAAAAGCAGCTGTTAATTTTGTGGTGACACTCTGCTAGTTACATAAAGCTATCAAAAACTATAGGAGATACTCAAAAATCGTATTGTCACCATCGCCTTTTAAAGTGCTTAAAAGATAATCAAGGTGCAACGGCTGTTAATTAGTTGTCTTGCAAATAAACGCATTTTAAAATGTAAACTATGCACACTGATGTTCATGTAGATTTATAGACACCATTTTGTATGCACGTCTCTTAAGACTAAAGACATATAATGTGCACTTTAATATGTACACCCACTAGACTATCCTTTTTCTGATAAGTGAACTTTTGTTTTTAATAACTAAGTATGAATTAAACAAAAACATAAATATCTTTTGCAACTACATACGACCTACTGTGTGAGCAAGACAAACGATCTATATTTCGTATTTATAGAATTACTGACATTTTTTTTTTGTTCACTTAAGTTAAAGTCTCGGTTCTTTTCGTATGATTTGTTTCGGTTTTTTTGTTTGTTTCATTATACCAGTTTAACTTTTTCAAAGATTTCTTATTTGTTGTTCCATTACGATCACGTTTTCATTATTACACAGGCTTATGGGAAGGGTGGGCAATATATGGTACAAGTGCCACGCTTGATACGTCTAAAGCTTTTCAATGACCTGCCGCGGCCAGTGGAAAATACATTACGACATCCACAAAATTCACACAAAAAACTGTTAGAAAGTGTCCTTTGTTTTGTGCCAATTAAAGCTGAAATTTGGAAAATCAATCATTTAACAAAGATTACTTCAAAGTAATACCAGCGTAGTCAAGAGGAGTAGTTAGTCTTCAAATACCATTTCGAACTTACACAAAACAACAACAACAACAACAAAAACCTTCAAATATAACAATTACAAATGTTTCTAGAAGAACACGTTTGATTTTGTGGGAATCGCCACTAGCAGCTCTACACCGTGTCGTGCTTGATTTAACCACAGTGGAGCTGCAACCACACCTTGAGTAGACTTGGTTGTTTAGGCATTTCAGTTCAGGGGAATGCCCCTGCAGGTTAGCCTTATTGTAAACCGACTTCTCTCTCCCCCCCCCCCTCAAATCTCCCTTCTTTCCTCTAGACCAGTGATTCCCAAAGTGGTCTATATAGATCCCCAGGGGTCTATAAAGACTTCCAAGGGGTCTACGAAAGTGAAAAAATTAATTGGGGGTCTAAGAGATGTCCACGGGGGTCTATGATATCATTTAAGCAGGTCGTGACTTTAATTTTCAATCCCATTAATGTAATTCTTTCCTACACTAATATATGATTTGTAACTTAGTTAATCCTTTAAATATTTACCCTGCTATTCAAACGATCATTGTTGTATTTTTTTCAATACTTATTTAAATAGCTTAATGTTGTCTACATGTAACTAATGTTTAGCAAAAAGAAATGTAGACTGTACAGTGTTGATTATTTAAAACTGGGCTTCATTCCTTCCTTGTCAAAAAGCGGTTGCCTAAGTACCTTTTTATGGCGATATGAAACTAATTACGCTGTAGGATCATTTGAGACGCCGCCGCCCTGATAAAAAGTAAAAGGTTTGAACAACTTTCGAATTCTAAAAGATAAAGTTCAGAATAGACCCACAAGATATCTTCAACATCATATAGAGAAGATGGTTGTTTGTGAGCGTCCTACAAATTCTCTTAACTTATAGCCAATTATGGAAAACACTATAGATAAAACATTGATTTTATCAGCCGTTGACGTATTCTTAAAAACTGTTTTACACAAACCTACGATATTATTAAACGAATACTTTAAGCAACAATACAGTTCAAGGGCACATCAGAATACGCGTTATAAAATCTTCTTATGTAATTCTTTGCAAACAAGTACACAGTTTGGGATCAGCTGTATCGCAAGCTCTGACAGGGTGTAGTGTTGTGTGCTGCAAATTGCCCAAGGATCGCCGGCTCCTTATTTTCCCTTAGGGTTGCCGGACGAAAACTTTCCCATGTTTAGGTATAGCTACAAGGCAGCAGAGGTTTGAATTCAGTTTTCCTTCTGCTAGGCTGGTTGCAAGTCAAGGCTAATGAGTTCCTCCTGCCAGAAACTAACTGATTTAGGCTCCAATTACTCGGCTTTGCCCCTTCTCCTGTTATTGAAAACAATATTTGAGTCACACGTGAAGGATCAAGAAATAAACCAGAAAATGTTTATTGCGAAAACTTTTACAATGGCAAATTAGTAAATTAATTAATATTTATGTTTCAGAGATTACTTCATAGAACAAAAAAATCCCTATATGAAACAATATCAGTAGTAACACATTTCCAGTGTGTTTGTTGATTCCTGTAATTCATATTAATTGTTATTCGAATTGGTTTAAATTTGAATTTCATCAATAACAAAAGATAGATCTCTCTGCCTTACAATGTAGCTTTAAATTAGATATTCTCTATTCGACTCACTACAGTTAGAAATACGTTTGAAAAAAATGGAATTGATGAATTTGCAATATAAGTTAACAGGGGGTCTACCAAAAACCAGAAAATATGGCAAGGGGTCTACGAGACAAAAACGTTTGGGAACCACTGCTCTAGACTCCAAGTATTCAATGCCTTGAGTGCCTTGCCACGTTGTCTTGCAGTTAGCGCATTTTCGGACTTTTCCAGCACCACATTCTGAAAGTTAGGTTCTTTGTGCCTTGTGGCTGAGTTGTTCTCTATCTTCAGTACGCAGTAGTAACATCTCTATGATTCCTAAGATTTGACTTGAGCAAACTGTGAAGAAAACATTCTCAGCTTGATATTTTCAAAACAGAAAATGAAACAACTTTCAAACTAAATGTAGGTTACGTTTCATGGAGCTCTTCATTGTTCAGAGATAAAAAAAAATATGAATGTGACTTCAAAGAAAAAAAAATCTTTATCTGCTTTCCATCTTTGCCTACAAGATATGTGAAGTGTCGGGGATGTCTTCTTACTATGTGAAGGTCGTGGCTTTGCGTCTGGTTTATACGTTTTGTTTTTCTTTCTGTATCATTAATTATTTTATGACATTCTCTTCCCGGGCATGCTACCCTGCCTCATAGTGGCGCCCGGGTGGAAACGATCGTAGGAGGAAACGATTAGGCTAAAGGGTAGCAAAACCAAGACTCCCGTGGGTGTGCCTAAGGGGGTGCGAGAGCATCCTAATTGCACTGTGCTGAGTTGTAAAAAAAGCTCCAACAACCTTGTCACAATCCAGGCGCTGTTCCTCAAGGGGCCGTTACATAACTGTCGTGTCCCGCACGGTTAGCATGGTATATATATAAAAGGAAAATGGCGGGGGTCTTAGTGTACGCGGCCTCTTGCCGCGAGTCTGACCCACCCGCCAGACAGAATAGTGTACACTGTTCTTTTTCAGGCCAGTGAGAGGGAGCTCTGTTCAATTTTGCTGACTTAGAGTTCCAAGAGCTGAAGGCTCAACTCTACCTGACAGTTCCAAGAAGAAGAAGAATGGCATTCTCGTTAAAGTTGAGTTTGCGATGTGAGGGAGAACATATCGACACACACAAAAAAAAATCGTGTTTACAAATGGCTTAGACTCGGAACAATGGTTAGAAGTGCTGGCCATTCCTTGTAGTTATGTGTGAACTGCCACGTCAGTGAGCTCTTACTCTACATCACATTTGTAGGAGTTCGCACTAAACAGCTATCTGTTACTGTACTTCGTCTATAGTGGCGCTTCATTAGTGAAGGTTGGGGGGGGGGGAAGAATCACGTTGAATGTAAACTTTTGTTACATTCGGAATGTAGCTATGTATATGTCACTTGTAGGAAAGTTTGTGTGTCAAGTATCCTAGTTGGGTAATTAATAGTTTCTTTGGAAGTTCAACTAAGAATAATGATCTACACAATTCATTGTTTCTAGATGTCACTTGTCATCTTGATCTAGACCTATTCTTCTAACCCTCCTTCAAAATAAAGAACAAAATAATTCAATGAATAAAATACAAATTTCGACACGTTTTTTTTCCTTTCTCGGATCAACTTGAAATTTTGCATAATTATTCATAGTCTATAACAATTACACGAATCAATCCAAAAAATAAACCAGTTTATTACCCGTTTAGTACTAATTAATAAATTGTTGGGTTTTTTTTTTATTACAGAAAGGGAGATAAATCCTGTAATTTTTAAATAAATGACAGTAGTTAGCGATTATTTCCCCTTAGATTAGCTTTGCTTTTAAAAAGTATTCTTTGTTTCTATTGTTTGTTTTTCTTTGTTTTTCGTTTTAACATCTACGTTTATTTCAAAATAGCAGTTGTTGGTGTAACATTCGTTGCTAACAAATGGAAAGTAACATAATATTAGCTTTCGTTGAATACTCTTCTGAAAAGTAATTTAGATACAAAAATTGTGCTTATTTATTATAATTATTATTGCCCG
This sequence comes from Biomphalaria glabrata, assembly GCF_947242115.1. NCBI lineage: Eukaryota > Metazoa > Mollusca > Gastropoda > Planorbidae > Biomphalaria > Biomphalaria glabrata. Next base: position 13,958,337 of record NC_074725.1, on the reverse strand, counting down.
AAGTTAAATTTTAAAAATTCACAAAGAATGTGATATTTCGTAGATTTAGAATTTAGATTTTCAATCGTACGAGCTTTTGAAATTTTTCATGATTCTATTATGGTAATTTTATTCTAAAAGTTGGTCGAATCAGTTATTTAAGATTTTTTTTGGGGAGGGGGGGGGGTAAACATTTCTTTGTATAAAAAATAAATAAAATATGGCACATTTGCGATTCAGTTTTTCCAGATAGAGTTACTCTTCCTTAATTTAGGTCTATACAAATCGAGTTATTTATCTTTCATTCTCTTAAAAAAAAAAAGGTTTGGGAGAGATGGGACAAGGAGGGCTGTGTGAATTAAATGCCGACACGCAGGTCATAAAATGTTTGCCGAAGTTCAATGGGAAAGTTTGTGGCCGCCGTGAATGTTTTTTAATTTTGAGCAGGAAGACGTTACTGTCCTATCTATCTCTAGACTCTTGTCAAACAGAGGTGCTGAACTGCCAGTTACACTGGTGAGGTGCTCAAGATGAATGAGTGGCTGGCACACTGACCCACTTTTCTCACTTTGAAATAGAGTGAACCTTTTTTTTTTTTTTTTTGTTAAGCATAGAGTTTATTGTGGTAGGGAGGAATCAATGGCTTGTAATGCTGTATTGTAATACGTATAAGCACTTTTACTGCAATGCTATCTACAGATATTTGAATATTTTTGAGCTACTATAATGTCTTTGTCGAGTGTCAGTTTTTGTTGTTGTTGTTGTTTTTACAACGCTTATATTAACTCGCTCTGTATCTTTCTTGAATGTTGTTTAGATGTTTCGCAGTCGATTTTTCGAACACTTCTGTCAATAAATTTTGCATACAAACTCATGATCGATGACAACACATAAATCAATCAAAATATCAATTAGTCGTAATTAATTCATTTTGTTTTTATATAGAATATATAGGGTAATATATATATATATATATATATTTAAACAAAGGTTATTTTAAGCTCAAGCCAATACCCTAACCACTGTGCCAGCAAAGTGCTTATAAAAATAGAAGGTTTCATGGCTATCTATTGTTAGTTTAAAACGTTTAAGTGAGAAAGAATATAGGGGATTAATTCAACTTACACCGCCTCATCAGTCAAGTACAATTTCTTTCCTTTGTTCAATACCAAACAAAATAATTAATTTCCAACAATTAATTAATTAATTGGTTATAGTTTTTTTAAAAGTCATTCTTGTTTTGTCAGTTACAAGACATAATTGTGCAAAGTTTCAAGTTCATCCGAGATTGGGTGTGGGAGAAATAACGTATTCAAACTTTTTACCAGACAGACAGAGTGAGTTAATGTAAGCTTTGTAAAAAATGTAAGGGGAGATATATCTTGTGTAGAAAGTAACATATACTTAGCTAACAGGAGATGAGCCTTCTGTAGAGGATTAGGCTACAAGAATTTAAAGATAGCTAGAATAAAATCAAAGAATTAAATGTTAATGTCAAGGTTACACCAAAGACTGTTTGTATAATCTATTATAAGGAAAACTTCGCAATGGATTTGTTAATGAACAGTGGCTTCTCAAGCCCAGTTGTGACGTGCCTATTTCCCCATGCCTTGTCCGCCTGCGGCCTAATTTCTGTTTACGTCTTCTGCGCCTGTCTTCTACAAGTGCTTTTCTTTGAACATCAAATGAGTGTCCCGCGGCCTGCGCGAGAGTTCTGCATTGTCTTAACTACCATTTTCACAAATGATTTTTTTTCTACCAAAATATAGTGACTTGAACTCATACTAAACACACCCAAAGCTTTTTTTCTCTCTTCATTTTGCTGAGTTAGCGTGTGACCCATAGATCCTGAAAACTCGCTGACACTGATCTTCATGTCTTTTTTGTCTAGTATTATATGTCTATTGTTTATTTCAGGTCATCTCTCACAGGCCAAGCCTTGTCAGATAACCTGTCTGGAATCAACATGATGGAGGACAGCATCGAACCGTCTCAGTCCAGCCGCGTGGCCGCGAAGAGCAACTGCAATGGCAATGGCAACAGCTTCAACGGCTTGACCACCGCCAACGGCGCAGTGACTCCCGAGGAGCTGGAAGAGAATGGCCTCGAAAGCGCCGAACATTCGGAGCATGTTGATAGCGACATAGTCAACAACAACAACAACACTGACAGTATCACAAACATTAATGACAGTCTGCTGGAGCAAGAATCTGATGACGCTAATCAAACCAAGAGCAACGGACTAATTTCAGACACACCTTCGCCCGTCTCGGAGCCACCTAGCCCGCCCCTGTGCACCCACCAAGTTCCTTCCCCTGTTCATGGAACACTCAACAGCAGCGGGCACTACTCCCCGCACATGGGCCCGGGCTACTACCTGGGCCCCAGCGGGGGTAGCATGGGACACGTCTGCATGTCGTCGCCGAACCCCTGCGCCTCTCCGCCCGGGAGCTATCCCAGCTCCAACGCCAGCCATTCCGGTGGATCGGGCACGCACTCACGGGGTGACAGTCCAGGGGAGGGCGGAGGTGGGTCATCTCCTCCCAGTGGGCAGCATGTCGTGCATGTCCACGTGAATCCTGGCGAGACATTCTCTGTTCGTCTTGGGGACCAGATACAACACATCCAGGGTAAGTATGTTAACACATTTCTTTTTAAAAATCACTCTCCTTTGCTCTCAAAATACTAAGATACTCACGTTGTATATATATGTATCGATACTGAAAGTTTCAGAGTTATTTTACTCAAAATAAAGCCGCATTATATGTATTCAGGGCCGGTCTTAGGCCACTGCAACCTATGCGGACGCAGTGGGCCCCGCGCTTCCATAGGCCCCGCAATAATTCTAGATGTACTTATTAAATTGCAGAATACATACGAAAAAGTCATGGAAATCTCCTGAACTTATTAAAATTTCCTGAAAATTCAAAAAAATCTGCTGAAAAATAGTCAAAATTGTCATTTGTGGGTGTCATTCATTACGGAAAACACCTATCCTACTCGCGATAAAAGAAAAAAGGCATTGTCAGCTTTCATGTAATAAAATGTAATAATCGGGCAAATTTTCACATTGATCACAAGTTCCAATTCTTTATTTACTTTTATAGTCACTGGCATATAAATATGCCATAGGTGCAAGGTTCGTAAATTAAAGTTAATTTGATCGCAATGTTGTTCTTAGTAAAGAATAAAAAAAAATTCTAAGTCGAACTTTTTTTCTAATACAAAATCTTAATTTTCACTTATTACCCTTATTCCCACCTAGACTAGGCCCCGCGCAATCAGTTTTGCATAGGGCCCCGCAATTGTTAGGACCGGCCCTGTATGTATTGATACAAAACGTTTTAAGTTAGATTACATACTCTGTATATGAAAGCTTTGCGACATAGCCTTGTGGAGAGTACACAGAGACCCAATGTTACAACTGAAACCGCAATGACGCATTGCATTGCCAATACAGTAATAACATGGCACATTCGTTTGTGTGTGTGTGTGTTTGTGTGTGTCGGTGCCTGCCTTAGAACTACAAGGAAAACATAACATTGTCAATACAGACAGCTAGATCTACTTGTCAATAGAGAGAAGTGAGACGATGGTTGAGTGAAGGTAAGAAGGAGAGAGAGAGAGAGAGATGTCTTATGTTAGTCCGAGGGAAAAGGTCAAGATTTATGGGACGTTTTCGTGACGTTGAGGAACGGAAGTGGTGTTTAGGACGCTGTTACACCCCGCCCCTCTACACATCGTGACCTGCTGGCGAGAAGACATTAAGATCTGTGTTAGAAAACATACGTTACCTACTGGTGGACAAATGAGCGGCTTTCACATTCACACCATGGAAAGGTGTTACTTTATACTAGAGATTAACCCACATGATATAGATTGTCGGGGAATACACATTTGGAACTTGCACTGAACATTTAAATAAACACAATTGTAGTTTTAGCCTTCTTATTTTGGATGTGAGGGGTTAGACTATTCTTGAACTGTATTCAAAATAGAAGTAAGATTAGTCGTTAGAATCAACCATGTTTTTATTTATACACACGAAAACAATTATTACCATTTGTAAAAAATAAATGCATATATGTCAAACATGGCGAATGTTCTCTTCACATTAAAAATTTTTCTTACGAAAATAAAAGATGAGCGTGAAAATGGGTTTGGCCGTTTAGCCGACATGTTCATACCAAATATAAAATACTCTGAAAATGGGTTTACCCGATTTGTTAACAGGTTCCGTTGATAAATTTATTTTAATTTTTAGGACCCTTCGTTTGTGGGAGGGACATTAATCATAACTACTGTCTCCTCCGTGATCTAAGGAACTTTTATACCAAGTTTTATCAAGATCGGTCAAACGGTTTTGATTTTTATGCGGGACATGCATACATAGAAACTATTAGAAATATATATACAGTAGACGACATAGATGCCCTTACACTGAAGTGTGTAGCACGTTAGCAAAGAAAGCTTTTAAAAAAAATAACTTTATGACATCCTTGACTGATGTGTTAAGGTAAACTCATTCAAGGAAAAAGCAAGTTGCATTAATATTCACCTTTCATTCTAAACTATGTAGTCCTAGAAGCAGAACAGAATGTCACGTTAACCTGTACAGCATAACTGTCCCCTGATTTCAATGTTTCCTAACGTAAACGGGCTTCGCTTTCTGTTCACTGTAGGATCTCTCTTTCATCTATCCACCGTCTTCTTGGTCCTTTTCTCACCATTAAGTCTAAGTACCTAACACTAAGCTCTAGTAGGATACAATTAACTTAGATTACACAAATAAAATGTATATCTTACTATTCAGCAGCATATTTGAGGACCTTTAACAAAAAAATTCTTTGCATACGGTACTGCCGTGACTATTATTATTATTATAATTATTTTACTTATCTTTTAAAAATAATCGTTTTTAAAAGTTTGTTTCAATGCTCTTGCATGTTTTATGTATTCGCTCAGATATGGTCCGTGTTTTTACCCCTACACCGCATTTAGGTTTTTACTGTTAGGGCGATTATGCAAACGAGCTGAAAAAATGCAGTAGTGGAAGGTAGGAATGGGATTGTGGGTAGTGGTCAAGGTTACTTTACATAAAAAGTACATTAAAAAAAAATCTGTAAATGTTAGCACATCCTGGTACCTACCATATCCCAGGAGCTTGACTGGATTCCACGACCTTGAGACAGTTGTATTTAGAGCAGACCTGAAGCATCGATACCATTCAGTACTCGAGTACATCGTTCTTTCCACGATCTAGATCTGCTAGTGACGGAATCGACACTGAAAACTTCTGTCCGTGTGCCTAAAATAGTCATTAACTAAGCTCCAGCCCTGAGACATCTCTCAGGCAGCTGTCAGCAATTCCTATGAAATGTTGTCATCAAAACAAAAAGGTTGTACATCACAATACGTCTTTGAAATCAAAACAAGGGGCGGTGCGAATAGCAAGTAGTGTGTAATCACACAAAAAGCGGCGGGGAAATGATAATAATTAATAATAATAAAGATAGTTTTTAGCGCTTCTATAACGGATTGAGGTGTTTAATTAAGCAAATAAATGTTTCTTATGTATACATATGATCCAGAGCTACGTACAAGATAAACAAAAAATAAATTGATTGATGAAATAATTTTATCTTTAATCAATTTAGTTTGTTAATGCTTGTCTTTAATTGCAATATACAATATACTTCATTCATGGTTCCTGTTATGCATATTAGAAAAAGAAATAAAGTAGATTAACACGCAAGAATGCTGACCTTGTCCCTAAAAGACCCGGGGGATGGGAGTCAGAATTTGGTGACTGATTTTTTTCTCTGATTTTGTTTATTTTAGGTGAGATTTTAATACTAAACCATCACTTACCCCAGCACAGCCCTACTAGGGGTTTTTGCAGTTAAATCCCCCTCTTCAATAAAACAAAAAAATGCTAACGACAATCCCCAAATTCCAAGAGCACAGTTAAGGAAGATTTTGGTTTTAAAACCCCCTCCGAAATTTACGATAACCCCCACCCTTCAGTATAAAAAAAGAAAATTACACCCTCAAAATTCTATGAGCGTAGCCAAGCCAATGGGGAGGGGGGGTTGAGTTTAAAACCCCTCCAGATGGTTTTGAGTTTAAAATCCCCCTACAGAGCGTTTTGAGTTTGAAAACCTCTTTTCAATATTATTCTAAAGCAAACTACAGTTACCAAATTCTATGACCGTAGCTAAATAGGGTTTTTAATTTAAAAAAAAAAACAACTCCAGAGATTTTTAGTTTAACCCCCCCCCCCCCCAATGATTTTGACGATAAAACTTTCATTTTCGATATAAAATCTAAAGCAAACTATAGTCACCTAATTCCAAGAGCGTAGTCAAGAGAGGTTAGACATTTCTAGCAGTGGCGGGGGCTCCTTTGATAAAGTGCAGTAAATAGTCATCTGCCGAAATTGAAAAACACTAAGTGTGGCTCAACAAAGATGGCTAAGACAGATTTTAGGAGTCAGTTATAGAGATCGGGTCTAAATCAAGAAAATCCTATGCCGAACTTTGAGTCGACCCCTTAGTAAGGTTGTGACAGAGCGTCGCATGAGGTTTGCGGGACATGTTCTCCGACAAAATGAATTACGCATAATAAGGTTTGCGATGACATCCTAGTACAATTTGGCGCCACACTTTCATGGATGTCCTCAGAGCAGGTGGGAAGAGGATTCAGACATTGTCAGTGACAGATTTATGTGCCGAACGGCGTGGCAGGGTTTAAGTCACTAAGAATAACATATAAGGATTTTGAAATAAACCTTTTTAATAGCAGGACAGATACCTCAGAATATGCATTTTGTTGGCTTTCAATACCGAAAATAGTGCTTGGCGGCGGGGCTCCGCCCCGACTTGGGGGAGCTATCAGCGCTCCCCCAGATCCCTTGCTGCACATGGGAAGGACAACAGTTCCAATCTTGCTTTGCGGACAAAACAAAGCTAGAACCTATTTCAACTAGACGACCATCCACTCATACCATTGAACTAGTTCTTAAAATATACATATTTCTTATAATCGTTTCTACTAAAGACACGCTCTACATTTGTAAAATCTTGTGTTAGTGTCTTTTAGACTCTACTGTATTAGTGGAACACTTCTAGCTCTAGTGAGCGTGCTATTGTATGCCTGCTCTCAACAGTCAAGTATGTATCGCAGCTTATTAAAAATCTAATCCATTTAGTCCACATTTAAATTGAATACAATCTCGTCGTTTAAAAGCCTAGGTTAGATGATGGTAATGGTGACCATATCCCATAGCTGTGAGTTAGGAAGTTAGTCTAACATTGAATTCAGCCATCTGTAAATCATGACTCTGTTTGATTCGCTGACCTCCGGTGGGATATTGATTTTACAAGTCTTTGTCCTGGTTGGCCAGACTCAGCTGGTGCTGATCGATGGACACAATATTTATCACACTCCCCTCACCCCCCCCCCAGACAGATCGTGCCAAATAGAAAAAAAAACAACACAAAAGTAGGCAAGCACACACTAGCCTAGGGACACGTTCATTACAGAGAATGCTAGGCACACATTCGTTGTATATATATGCAAGGGTTCACCAACTACGTGAGACAAAGTTAGGCTCAGGGTTTGGTCAAACTTGGTTGGAGATCTTGAGTATCAGCTTACAAGCTTCGACTACTATTCGAGGGGGGGGGGCAGAATTTGCATCATAAGACTGTACCAAACAACAAACTGTAAGAATGTAGGGACATAGGAGATGGATGGGAAGGACCATGGGCGTAGCCGGGGGGGGGAGAGGGGGGTTCAACCCCCAACCACCGTACTGACCAGTGTGTAAAGGGAGACTGGTTCTCTGAGAAATACAGCAACCCCTCTACACAACCACCGTACTGACCAGTGTGTAAAGGGAGACTGGTTCTCTGAGAAATACAGCAACCCCTCTCCCCTCTACACAACCACCGTACTGACCAGTGTGTAAAGGGAGAGACTGGTTCTCTGAGAAATACAGCAACCCCTCCACACACACACACACACCGCCATGATTCTCCAACGTTATTTCCATGGATGAGTTTTTAGAACGAGTCCGCCTTCCAAAGTCATTGCAATATCTTTGTTGACGTCTGCTCGCTCAATAAGTACACTTCTGATACAGTCAGCACACGTACGATAGACGTCGACTTCATTTAAAAATTAAGAAACAACTTGATTGTTTAAAAAAAAAATAACTTTAAGAGTTGAGTACTTCCAATGCGTGTGATTAGAAATATTTATAAAACATGTGTTGATAGGTTCACTGTCTTACTGGCCACCGCGAAACATGTGTTGATAGGTTCACTGTCTTACTGGCCACCGCGAAACATGTGTTGATAGGTTCACTGTCTTACTGGCCACCGCGAAACATGTGTTGATAGGTTCACTCTCTTACTGGCCACTGCGAAACATGTGTGATAGGTTCACTGTCTTACTGGCCACCGCGAAACATGTGTTGATAGGTTCACTGTCTTACTGGCCACCGCGAAACATGTGTTGATAGGTTCACTGTCTTACTGGCCACCGCGAAACATGTGTTGATAGGTGCACTGTCTTACTGGTCACCGCGAAACATGTGTTGATAGGTTCACTGTCTTACTGGCCACCGCGAAACATGTTTTGATAGGTTCACTGTCTTACTGGCCACCGCGAAACATGTGTTGATAGGTTCACTGTCTTACTGGCCACCGCGAAACATGTTTTGATAGGTTCACTGTCTTACTGGCCACCGCGAAACATGTGTTGATAGGTTCACTGTCTTACTGGCCACCGCGAAACGTGTTGATAGGTTCACTGTCTTACTGGCCACCGCGCAGACCAATGCATTCCGAAATTAAGGCTTGGTTCCCTTCTTAGAAGACAGGGCTGGCGATCTGCCCTTTCATTCAGAACGCTCCTACTCTGTACCTTAGGCCTTGCTTCATGTTTTGACTTCTAACAGACAGACCTCTACAAACACGACGTATTTCTCAATTTTCTTTAAAAGGGACTTAAAGACGCCCAAAAGTACGTATACCTCTTTAATACGTAGTGAACCGATAGTATCTCAGACTAAGTCTGCACTTTCATTGTCTTAGCACTTGGTGATGACTGCATCGCCGACTCAGTTTTGATACCATTGAACCCTGTGTCATATTACTTTCTAATAGTACTTTTGTAAAGCTCCGACGAGTGGATGATCCACCCTAAACTCTCGACCAGGCAGAACTTGACACCTCAGAAAAAAAAAACAAGCATATTGATTATTGCTCTTGTTTCTGTTCGTCTAGTCTTCATTTATTGAATGTAAACAAAGAAATCCAAATAAGAAAAAGATAAATGTCATGAGCAGATCTAAAATCAACTAAAAAACTACTCTCTCTCTCTCCACGGTATACGAAATTTGTTTGTCATTTGTTAGTCTTTTTGTTCTGTTGTGCTTAACAGTGAAACTAAAACATTAGATTACGTAAGACTGTTTCAAGCTGTTGGTTGGAGTTCTCAGTTTCTATTCCTAAATAGTTGAGTAAGCAGTTTCTAACTCGGTTGGGGGCAAAAGTTTCTCTCCCTTGCAAAAAAAAAAAAAAAACAACAACAAAAAAAAAACAAGTTGACACTTGAAAACCAATTTTTTTTCCTAAACGTTTTCTGGAGCCAGTTAAAAAAAAAAAAACAACTGAAGAATAACTGTGAAATCAAATCAAGCACAATGGTAAAATAGATGAACACAGTTCTTGGCTCCAACGGATGAAATTTGAAACGCCTTGCGTTGTTTCATAAGCTCGTCTGTCTCAGTGTCAGTGTTATCTAGCGTGTGGCTGGACTGGATCGATCAGTTCCTTTGCTCACTATTTAATGACCTATGACAGGAAATGTGATCGACCTTTTATTTAAGGATTGGACCTTAGGAACATCACTTCACAGATTGAATACATCATTCTTCTTTGTACATCATTTATAAGATTGAATACATCATTCTTCTTTGAACATTATACACCACTTGACAGATTGAATACATCTTTTTTCTTCGTTAAGTGAACACTGTGTCAAAAGGGGGTAACATCGGTTTAGATAATGAACTTGATACAATCTCTTCTTTTCAAAAACCTATGCACACTACCAAAGGAATGAATCTCCGTTGACAGCATGGTCTGGGTACCATTGGTCAAGTGGCTTCCCAGTGACAGTGTGTGTGTGCCTCTCTCCTCACCGGGTCACTTGCCAGACCTGAAATGGCTTCGCTCTTCCTCCTCTTCACCTTTCTCTATCTGCTGCTGCTGTGCCCTATGTTGTTGACATGGTGACCTAGTTGACTCTTGTACATGTGTGTTGCTTTGTGTACATATTCGCCTGTGTTAGGTCACCACGCTAGTGGGTTTCAAACTCCTTCGACTGAGACTCAGGGGCCATCCGACGTTTGGGACATTTTAGTCATTGTTTTCTTGATTCTATTTTACCTGCTTATTTTTATTGTTTGACTGTAGTGTACCGCGGAGCTGGTGTTAATGGCAGCACTTTCTAATCACTCATCGGCGGGGCTATTTGGCGATGTAGTACGTGGCTTGGAAAATGACACTCTGTCAGCCCAAACCCTCTGTAGATGTTTGTGTTTGCTAAAGGGCGAACACATGTATGCCATTATCTTTGAATTATAAGCAAGTTGGGAATAGGGATTTATATTGGGCCTACAAAATTGTGTCTAGAATTGTCAACACCAATCTTTGATAAATGTTGATTAGTGACATGATTATGTTGATTAGTGACATGAAAATGTTGGTAAGTGACGTGCCGTGTTCCAACACTTCCTGGCCAACCAAAAATGTTCCACTTGTTATATCTGCAGGCCCTTGTGCAATGTAAGACTAGACCAAGTAACAGTAGCCGAATAAAATAACGTAGAGTTCTTGTGGAGCTGGTCAGACGTTTGGAAAGAAGTCCCTAACTCAAATAAAATGAATGAAGTGTTCTGAGCAGTTGTAAACGTTACGTGACCACGAGTTGCACAAATAAGCACACAGATATGTCATGCAGCACAGCATGAATTGATCACCAGAGGCGGCCTTAGCAGTGCGCGGGGCCCTGGGCGAGTGTCATTTCAGGGCCACGAATATTTGTACGATGGGCTGACGGTGACAAATAATTATTTTGGGGCTCTCTTAAATCTCAGGACCACTCGCAACAACTAAGGCCGCCTCTGATATCACAGGTGAACTCAACAAGAGGTAGTTAGTTTGTTCAAAGTAGGATTCTATTCGACAATGAATATAACACTAGGTCTAGATCCTACTCAATAATGAATATACCACTAGGTCTAGAGCCGACTAATTAATAAATATACCACAAGGTCTAGAGCCTACTCAAATTGTACTACTGTTGAAGGCCCCCCCCCCACTGTCTCATTATTTCGCTGGATTAGATTGAATGTAGAAGAGCTGCTTTTACTTGCCAGCTTGCATACTAGTGACATGGCAGGTAGGATTACGACTCCAAGTGCGCCTATAAACAAAAAGTTGCGTTTCTTGAAAAAAAAAAAGGTACACCGCCTGGACGGCGAGACCATTGTTATTCTCTTCTGTTTCTTTTAGTTGCATGTATTTCTTTCTCTCTCTTTTTGGTTTCTTCCTAGTCTTCATTTGACCTGACCGCTGCCGTGAAGATTATTTCTCTTGAATGAAGCCACTGGACCAGTTGTAAATTAGGATGCTCATTGTCACTTTAGTGCTGAGATGAAGTGATACTTCATTAAGTCGGTAACACGTCTTTTTCACGGCCCTTTTCATGATGAGACACATTGATTGTAGTAGAGGAAGCCAATCTAGCAAAGAATCATTTATTTGTGTGTGTGTGTGTGTTCAGTTCTTGGTGATTTATGTCGTGACTCTCTTGACTGAACTAAAACTGATACGAGCCCATTAATACACCCAGACTGAGAGCTCGGCTAGTTACCTAGGAATAATAGCAACGGTCAATTCGTTTCTCGTAACCCTAACCCCAAACCTGCTTCATTAGTTTAAAACCATCAAACTCAACAGCTGACCCAAGCTTTGGTCATAGTTTTCACATGTTTAAAAGGCCAGACAACTAGCACAAGATATTATTACGCATGAAATTAACATTGAGAGTTTTGAAATCCTTGTTCACTTTTTTACATAGTATAGAAGGAACTGTTTCAGCACAGCCTTGTGTCTGTTATCTATAATATTGTAGTACCTTTTAGTACTTTTTTTTTCACATACAATTTCGGAAGAATTGTATATAGTACATATTTTGTTTTTATGTATGCTTTCTTGATTGGTTACAATATTATCAATTCTCGACATAGCATTTGCTTAAAACTTTCAGTATAGAATTTAAAAAAATAAAATTTTATATGTCAAGGGAAGTAAGAAAAATCAGCTTTAGTTTTACTATTTTAGTGAGTTGCTTTTCTTGTGCTGTTGGCTGAGGGGAAGCGTGGATCACTTCCTCCTTTTGTAGGCGCTCTATTAAAGTACTGAGTAGCCTACTTGTTATCCGTGTGGATGTGTGCGTTTTTCAGTTCAATGTTCTCCATTGTCGAAGCTATCGATTGTGAGTGAACATTCAAAATTTAAATTGTACATTTTGATTCTAGACGAAGGATTTATAGACTATGTAGACCCGTCTGATGTTGGCCTCAGTGAACCTTTTTAATACAATAAAATAAAAAGCCATTACTTTTTTTAGCGGCCCCCCGAAAGGGGAAAGAGGCTATTAGTTTTGTGTGAAATGTCTGTCCGTCCGTCCCGTTTAGATCTCGTAAACTAGAAAAAAAATATTGAAAATCCGACACCACAATATTTTAGACCATTCAAAGTTCTGATGCAACGGCTACTTTTGTTTTTCTGAAAGCGAAAAATCTAATTTTTAAAATTAGTTATGCAAGCAGTTTTTTAAAGAGAAAAAGCTAATTAGTATGCATAATAAGTTAGACCTAATTTAAAACAAATAGTAATCTTGTAAACATCATTTTCCACAACTTTTTTTTATATTGCGGAAATGTTTCTTTTTTTTTTTTTTTCTTTCTGGAGCACTCGATTACGAGATTGAGCGTTTCAAAACAATTAGATCAATCATAAGACATCAATTAGGCCAGGGGTGGCTGAGCGGTAAAGCGCTTGGCTTCCGAACCGGGGGTTCCGGGTTCGAATCCTGGTGAAGACTGGGATTTTCAACTTTGGAATCTTTGGGCGTCCGAGTCCACTCAGCTCTAATGGGTACCTGACATTAGTTGGGGAAAAGTAAAGGCGGTTGGTCGTTGTGCTGGCTACATGACACCCTCGTTAACCGTAGGCCACAAAAACAGATTAACTTTACATCATCTGCCCTATAGACCACAAGGTCTATAAGGGGAACTAGTTAGGCCAGGTTCACATCTAACTTTACATTCACTTTCACCTATCCTTTGATCTGCTGGACCGTTGGGGCACTACACAAGATCTGTTAACCTTCTTTCTCCATTCTTATCTCTTATTTGTCTTTGATATAATTTCATTCGGATGTTCTTTCTCTTCGGGGGCCGATTTTGAGTTTGTGTTTCCACACAAACTGTGTTTGTAACCTTGTATATCTTGCATTATAGGTCATTGTACAGAAGTTGTTGACTGCTTTCCAGTCTTCGTATACGTGGGAACATAGCCGGGAAGAACATCACAAAAAAAAAAAAAAAAGAATGTTTTGAAAATGTAAAAAGATATTCAGATCTAGGTGTAATCTTTGTAAAAAGCTTACATCAATTCACTGTGTTTGTCTGGTCTACAGAAGTGTGGGTGAATATATATTCCCTTGTTACGCTTTGACACCTTTTTTTCTCCCATTTACCATTCTCGGATCAAGTTGAAATTTCGCATAATTATTCATTGTCGATGACAATACACGAATCAATCCAAAAATTAACCAATTAGTTTGTCGATTAGTACTAATCAATTAAGTTTGTTTTATACAGCAAAAAGGAAGCTAAACCCTTCCTTTTTTAGATAAATGGCAGTAATTAATGGTTCTTTCCCTTAGATAAATTGTTCTTTTTTTTTTCTTTTGCTTGTTCAATCTCTAAATGGGTCACACTTTTAAATGTAGCCCAAGTCCATCCCATGTATCCCGTGTGATAAATGTGAATAGGTTTTGAAACCAAGGTTGTGACTAACATTGTCTCCGAAGACGTTTTCAAACTTGATCTCCACTCCTTTTGTTGTTTGGTAGGACTCTAGATTTATGGTTTCGTTTTCAGGCTGTCGTTGGGATATTCTCCCTCGATGTGGCGGGCAACAGAGGAGCGGAGAATCGATTCAACCCATTTTATCTTTAGACTTTGTTTCTTGATCTAGGGAGACATCTATTTTTAAGTGTGTACAGTTTAGCTAAAAATAAAATTGAAGTAAGATTTACAATACAAAATTAGGTGTTCTACAATTGGTCGAAAACAGCTGCTGCCTGATTGGTTCAAGTTGGTTACTCTCTTGATGAATGATTCTAACTGGTTTCCCCATCAAAGTTGGACATTAAGTACAAAATTGCAATGAACTCCGTTACATTTGTAGAACTTTTGTTACCTTAAAGAAACTCTTGTCTGACTCTTTAAGAACGCCAAAGAAAAGAATGTAGATCCTAAGGACGTTTCCTCTCTCTCAGCAACTTGGCACACCAAACCACCATCTTTAAGAGTACAGTGTTCAAGTTTAAAAACTTATTTATATTCTTGAGATGTTTGTTACAAGTTTATTATCTTTACTGTGTTTTCAACGTATGTTTGTGACTAGAAACAGATTATGCCACTTGCTAATGGTTGTATACTCCGTAAATGACTGTATCAATGTTAGAGAATACCATGCTAGTAGTCACCCAAAATGACACTCTTTTAGTTTGTGATTATGTCTCCCTTACCCCCTAAATCTAGTCTAGTTATCAGTACCTTTTTTTTTTTCAAAATTAAATCTTTCTGCTTATCCTTGATATTGTCTGCGGAGATAGTCCGTATCTTATTTACTTGTCTATTAGCTATTTTACCGTTGCGACACTTGAGATAGCAGACTTTGTGTCTGGTGCCAGCAGCAGAGGTCACAGTGACTTGTCCAGCGCCTGTCTGGCTGCAAGCATCAGGCCTTTCTGAGCGTGAGTCACTCCAAACTTTTTTTTTTTGACCATTCTCAGCCTCCTTGTGTTTGTCTTCACTGTTACCGTCTCGCGGGTGGGTGCTTCTAGACAGTCTCAAGGAGGGCTGAGATTTTATATAACGTGTACACACACATAGATAGAAAAAACAAACTTTTAAAAAACATTCATATGAAGAAAGACAAGTAAAAGGAATGTAAAAACAACTACGAATTAATTTTGCCTGTCAAACTAAAGAAAAAAATCTGTCCTGGTATTCGTTTTCTGATTCAAACACTCTAATCTAGTGGTCATACAAAGTCTAACTGGTTATAGCATTAGTCCTCAGTACTAGAGTCCTAATGATTCATTACTAGATCTGCCCAAACTGAACAAAGGTTAGTATGTAAGCTTTCTCTATTTATTGCTGAGAAAGGAAAAAAATATAATGTACTTTTAATTGATATTTAAAAAAATTGCAGTGATGAGAGTATATTTGAGGAGTTAGAAAATTATGTTCTAGTTGTATGAAAAGAATTGAGAATAGATTGAGCTTCTTGTAACTCTCAAGGAATATTTTGTTTTGGTTTGTATCATTTAGTCGAGCACTATCCAGTCACTCGGTTGGTATGGAAATTTCCGAATCTCTGCGTTATCCCCCCCCCCCCCAACCCTTTATCGACCTCATTTTAACACTAAACATCTAACTTGATCACATGTAGATCTCAAGTGTGATCTCATTTCCTTAGGCACTCGGTAGACTTTGATCTATCTAGATCTCAAACATGTAGTTTTCAAACGTGATCTCATTTCTTTAGGCACTCGGTAGACTATGATCTATCTAGATCTCAAATATACATGCAGTACTCACACGTGAACTCATTTGTCCAGAAACTCGGGGCAGACTTGGATCATCCTGTCACGTGATGATGATATTCATTCGATGACTTGCGGGCGAGGCTGAGGTCCCAGTACCTGTCATGGAAAAGGTTATGTCTGCTAACTGTCACGATTAGAACTTGTGAGCAATATTCCAGCATACTTCTTCTTGTTTCCACCTGTCCAATCTTCAAATTCTCAGATCCTATGGAACGAAAAGGTTCAAACTTAGTCATATATTTTTACATAGGCGCTTTTTCGTATATTTTGCAATTTCAGGAGATTTCCAGGACCTCCTGCTAAATCGACAGGAGACCGCGGGAAATCTGTTATAAGTTATAAAATGGTTTAATTTAATAATTTGTACACCTAAAATTAGCGCGGGTCCTATAAAAGTGCTGGGCCCGCTGCGGTCGCATAGGTTGCAGTGGCCTAAGGTTGGCCCTGCAAAATAGCGTCGTATGCTACGCCGCCGGTCGACTAGTATTAATATATTTCATTAACAAAAAAAAAAAAAGGTTGATGAAAATTTCATTTGTTTCTAGGGCCGACGGTTAACTGGGCTGTTATGTGGCCACTGAGATTGAAACCCGAGTTCCCTCGATTCGGAAGCCAAGTCCTCTACCACTTAGCCACCATCTGTAGCTCACGGTTAACGAAGGTGTCATGTGGCCAGCACAACGATCACCCGCCTTTACTTTTCCCCAACTTATGTCGGGTACCCATTAGAGCAGGGTGGACTCAGAGGCCCCCAAAGATCCTGAAATAAAAATTCCAGTCTTCACCAGGATTCGAACCCGGGACCCCAGTTCGAAAGCCAAGCACTTTACCGCCCAGCCACCTTTAAAGTAATTGTTAATTAATAGAGAACAGTGCGCGGATAAAAAGTTACTAAAAGTTCTTAAAATGTTTATTTCTAGACTAGAATAGACTTTTACCTTGTTACACTATGTTAAGTTCATATTTAAATTAAATACATCTGCCTTAAATTAAAAAGCATATTTACCTGCTTGAGCTCTTAACTGCCAAATCAAAGGTTGGATCTTTTTAGGGTTAACCCATAACCTCATTAAGATGTGCTCCTTATTGATAGATCTAGCTCACATATTTATGTTGAAGGTATGTCTTTAGTGTTTTGTAGCTAAATGCAGCAAGCGAGGCAGCTAATAGGCTGGTTAAGAACTTTGGTGTTCTTTGTTAGCGTCTGTCTCAACAGTCTTAGAAAACAAAAAGAAGTCTCAAGGAATACAGTACATCTGACAGAATAGAGCCGAATTGATCAGGATAGCTCCATACACTCTGTAGAACTAGTAGGGCAAAGACGGAAGCCAATTAGTCAAAGAAACGTTTTGAATTTCTCCCTATTAAGTCCAACTTCCAACAAACCTCGACTGTGAAATCAATGTGTGTAAAGCTGATTGGGTTCCGTTTCCACTTTTCTGAAATACATTAAATAATATTTGTGTGTGTGTGTGTTTACCGGTACTTCAGTGAAATCTGACGCATTTATTTATGAAGTTTGAATTATTTTTTTCTGTCTTATGCTCGCTTCATGTTGAATTATTTTTGTAAGGACGAAAACATGCATGTAAAAGGAAGTTTCAGTGAAAATATACAAATACATACATAAAGTCTAGGTCAGCCATCTTCTTGCTTCTAGTTAGTTCTGAGCTACAGGGGAAATAACTTGGAAATACCAACTAAAACATTTTTTTTTTAAACTGCCACTCACCATTTGCTGATATTATGACTAGATCTAGATCTGTCTGATAGCTCTTTCTCCAAAACTAGCGGAATCTTCCGTAATGCCAGGCGTGTGTCTTTCACTCAGTCCAAATGTTAGGGGAATTCCATCTTTGCCTTGTTTAGACGTACGTCCGATGGTTCAATGGTTAGTGACCAATGAAAAAGCTTGAAATTTGTGTTCGAATTCCCCGTGTCTTCACAAATGATGAGGATTTAGACCTAGTTCCCTAATGCACTGTTTTCTTGAGTGTATCAAATGTAATCATAGTATTCAAATGGTAGAAATATCCCGTACATTTCCCTGGTCTGCTCTACAGACTTAACAAGACCACGTGATCTATGAAAACGAGGTTATTCTCGACTTTTTGTTTTGAATTTAATAAATGACCTGCACTCATTGAAAGGATTGAGTTCAAAAGGTTAATGTTCAGGTGATGGTATGGAACAAATACAACTGACATTTTCTTTTGGTTCAGAGTTCCCGAGAGAAGTTTCTGGACTAAGTCATCCAAGTTATCCAACAGAATCAACTTTCGTTCAATTAGATCACTGTTGCTTCGTTAGAACTCTCTCTCTATATATATTTGTCTAGTGTATTTGAACTAAGGGTAAAACTGTCTTTCTCTTCTTTATGGTCACCAGTGGAATGGATTGCAACAGTCTGGACGTTCTCAAGTTTATCTCTATTCTTTCTTTACCATCTTCTCTCTCTCTCTCTCGTACTCTTTTTTCTCGCTTTCTCTCTCACACTTCTTTCATTGTCTCGCTTCTCTCACTCACTCTTTTTCTCTCTCGCTTCTTTTCTCTCTTTTTCTCTTACTTTTTTCTCGTTCTCTCCCTCGCTTCTCCGTTTTTCTCTCACTCTCTCCCCCTCCCTTTTTCAATTCTCTCCTTTTCCCCTCTGTTTTGAATAGACACGTAGAGTGTCGTGCGAGTGCACTAATGAGGCCACGTTACAAGACGAATCATGTCAGGTTAGAAGCTAGTATTGGCTACATCTTTATTCATAGTGTGAAGAGATCAAACTTTGGGATTGGGGGCAATGGGAAAGAAATGTGTATAATTTGTGTGACATCTGTATAGAGTTGTTAGAGTATCACACACACATTTAAGTCTTGTTCATATAGTAGCTAGCTATAGAGTCTAGTTAAAAAAAAAAAGTTAAGTCTTGGAGTCTGCTAAGTCATTACCTCTCCCTCCTTCCAGTGCGCTAGTCTGCCTCTAAGTCACCACTGCTCTCCATGCCGTGTTGAGCGTGGCACACAGAGAGATTCTATTGGTGCACGTGACCGCGCTATTGATCCAGAGAGTCTTGAACTAAAAATAGTGCTTTGGGTTTTTCAGGCAAATTCCCCCTGAAACTTATGCTTGGGCATAACGACGCGGGCGAACCCGGATATTTTGGATTTTGTTGGTGCCCCCGGGGTCGATATTACTTGCTGTAGGAAAGAGTTGAACAGAATTGATGCTACCTTGTTAAATGTGTGCTGATGAAAATGTTCAACAAATGACTGCGCAAGTTTTATTTATTGACAAGTCTGTATGGAGGTTACAATTTATAAATAAGAAAGTAAAAAGAATTTGTGTTCAAGCTTGAATTTCATTATGTAAGACATAAATATTATTTACATAGGAGAAATGACATTTTAAATGAAAAAAAAACAAACAACGAAATATCCAGCAATGAGAGCTGAGTGTAGCGGACCTTCTCAGAGATGGTCCATTCATATGTGACAAGGTTTACCACTACACCAACTTTGTTTTTACATTTAATTGAAGAAAGTATATCTAGATAATGTTGTTACGAGATTTTGACTGCATCAGTTCTTCTTGATGAAGAGATATGTTTATGAAGGTCCGGTAGACCAGTTTGAATCTTTGGATCAAAGAGGGTCAATGAGTGGGTACAAGTTTATAATCGTTTAATGAATGATTGCGCAGGAGCTTGTGCTGGCCCTCCATTCAATTATAGAAATATGGCTGGGAAAGAAAGCTTGACAAATTGTCAGATTTGTTTGTTTTCTGGCTACTGGAAAAGTATGTGTCGTGCACAGGAGGGTGTGCTACAAATAGAAACAAACAAAATATTAGAAATACTTTTAAAAGAGGTTTTTCTAAAGAAAAGTACTCCACATTTACATCCGTATATCTCAATACTGTACTATCTATTTCCCTTTTACAATATCAAACAAAATTAATTAATCACCACTTTTTATCTATAGATCGCAAGGTCTGAAGGGGAAACGTTATTTTTTATTTAATTTACTTTTTTTTTATATATAGATTCATGTCAAAAGATGATGTAGCTCGATACAACTTTACTAATAGGAATTTCCGTATAGGATCCTTCTACTTTTCAAGTCGTGCACTGTTCTCTCTTCATCGAGAAAGAGTGGTTGGGACTATTGTGTGGCAAAGTGGGCTGGGCTGGTGTCTATAATGTATGGTCCTTACCACCACCACCACCATGCGATTTTGACCTCATTCGGTACTCGACATGATTGATTCGTTCCCACACACGCGCGCAAGCACACCCAGAGATCTATAAAGGTGTCCACAAATACAGGCCAAGTTTTAGTATGATAAGCAGAGTGGTCAGTTTCTGGTAGTCGCCTAGAGGGGATATTTTTGTATTTGTACACACCCATCTGTGTTTTACCTTGTGCTGCGGTAGTTTCCTGCAATTGTAGGTATTTCTAATTCATTAGTGCCTAGCGTTCAATTGTTACTTGTTACTTGTTTCATTTAAAGTTTTACCTTTACTGACTACAAGCTCTATACAGAGAGGATATCTTGAAACGCTACTACAACAAGAATGACATTGAAAATAAAGTTGCTGGTTGCATTCAACTTAGTCACCGTAACACGTCAAGTCATAATGCATGGTCAAATTTCAGGGCAGTGGCTCAGCACTGAAACAATCCAATAATGGAGACTATATACTATTCAGACTGCTGGCCTATAGGAAGTATTTCTCCGAGTGTTCACTCCAAGGTCAATGTTTGACCCAAGCTATTCAGTTCAGTGCTGTATGACAATGAATTTCCGATGCATGCGTTCGATTCTGTTTGTTATACGATGTCTGTTCTGAAGTGTTGGAGAGGTTGCTTGTTGTTTATTTGAATGTTCTTAATTACACTTGGATTGTGTCTACGTACACTTCTGCCGTGATGAGTAACTTTTAAAAACTCGAGCCTGAAGATTCACATTTCTCTGCTGCTGTGCTTCCAGGTTCTAAAGTTGCTCCCCTTTGTTTATACTTTGTACATGTACGACATAGCCTCGGTTTAAAAAACCCAAAAACTACAGAGCTATAAAGTGTAGATCTCCACGTCAAGAGAATTGAGAAAGGGGATTTCGTTTTCTTGTATTTATGATCTCTGGCCTATCACGTCAGACCCAAACGTGTTGTTTTTTTTTAATCGGAATTATTTTTAGCGGCCCCCGAAAGGGGAAAAGACGCTATTAGTTTTGTGTCTGTCCGTCCGACCGTCCCGTTTAGATCTCGTAAACTAGAAAAGATAGTGAAAATCTGACATAATATTTTAGTCAATTCAAAGTTCTGGTGTAACAGCTACTTTTTTTCTTTTCTAAAAGCGAAAAATCTAATTTTTTAAATCACTTATGCAAGCAGTTTTTTCATAAAAATACACAACTTTTACTACGCGAGGCTCATTAGTAGGGGGAATATACATTTGCCATATTTATAACATATTTATGCAAATGGTTTTAGACTTTTTGTTAAGAAATTTATTTTTTTTACATTTGTATTGCTACGTTATGTAAGTTCTGTCCTACTAACTACTACGTTTACCCAAAAATAGTGTTCAGTTTTTTTTTAAGAGAAAAAAATCTATTTAGTATTCATATAAGTTGGACATAATGTAAAACAACAATTAACAAGTAGGTTGTCATATTATCTCGTGTGAACTGCAGTACTATAAATACTGAACAAAAGGAATTTTTTTTTTTATTTTAAGAAAATATTTATTTTTTTAGGATTTGAATAAGAGATTGACCTTTTACAAAACAATTAGATCATTTAGATATTCATTATAAAACATCATGTAGGCCAGGTTCACATCCAACTTCACATTCACTTTCAGCTGTCCTTTGCTCTGCTGGACCGCTGGGGCACCACACAAGATCTGTCAACCTTCTTTCTCCATTCTTCTCTGTCATTTGTCTTTGATATAATTTAATTCTGACGTGCTTTCTGAAAATATTGATACATGCCTTCTTACCTGCCTGGGTGGACCACTTCGGGGGCCGATTTTGAGTTTGTGTTTCCACACAAACTGTCTTTGTAACCTTGTTTTTTTTTAGGATGGAATATTTTCGAAGCCTAAATAAGAAATCAGAGGGTGGTCGAAGGAATAAATCCATTCGAACTTTGTCAATTATTGTAGATATTTCATGGTTTCCGTTGATCTTTTTATTTTGTTGTTAAGGAAACTAAAAAGGTTTCACCATGCTGCTAACTAATGAGACAATGACTCACGTTTGCTTGTGGTTGTGTTGGTAGGTGGGTCAGGTAGTCACATCCGGCATTCATTCACGTCTGCTTGCCAAATGGCTTGACCTACTGTAGCGTTTCCAGCAAACCCTGATCTTAGCAATGTCTAGAAAAAAAAAACGTGTTTCTTAGTTCAGTGCTCGCGAGTTGTCTGGATGTCTCCAGATTGCTAGTTCAATGGTTGAAACATGTCGAGCTATATATCATAGGTCCATTGTTTGTATCCTGTCTTGAAATCAGTTGTCTGGATGTCTCCAGATTGCTAGTTCAATGGTTGAAACATGTCGAGCTATATATCATAGGTCCATTGTTTGTATCCTGTCTTGAAATCAGTTTTTTGGATTTGTTTCAATAATTGCAATATGTCTGGAAATCCTGCCCGTCTTGAGTTCAATGGAAGTTAGGTGTTTTATTGAATCTATATTTGATGTCAAAAAGGTCGATGTCGACGGGCTCATTAGCTCACGAACAGCTTGTGTGTGTGTGAACCGGTTCTTTTGTTCATGTTATTGTGTTCTCGAATTGTTCTCCGTTTCTGTTTTCAGTCCTTTGATGTATTTTCAGGACGAACAACCCATGACCTGTCATCTTTGTAAATAATAGTAAAGTCACTAACGTCTTATAGATATCGATATATTACGGTTAGGGTTAGGGTTAGGCTACTCTAACTCAAGGGAACAATATCTAAGCTATTAGTAACCCTGCCTTAGAAGTCTGAGTGTATTCTATATGGTCTTTTGTTAACATTAGCATAAAAATCCCATCCATTTGTTAAAGTGTCAGTGCTTATCTCTTGCTTGCCCTAACCTTTTGTATTTGTTTATACTTCGATTTTTAACTTTTTTTTTGTTTAGAACGTGAGCTGATAGGTTGATTATTATTATTTTTTTTTTTTTATGTTGCTTGCCATCAGACAACTCGTTCTCTCAAACGAAACATCTGATTAGGATAAGATTGTCTTTCACGCTGAAAGTGCTGTATCGACACTCCACCCGGCCCCGAAAGATACTAGCCTAATGAACTTACAGATAAACCCCTTTTGTAATCCAGACCCTGTGACCTTTGGCTTCCTCCAGATAGTAAGGGGACAATACAAGGCAGAGGCGTAGCTTGCCCTGAAGGTATGAGGTGAACTTCTGTGGGCTAAGCCCTTCTTCTTTTCACATGGTGCCGAAACGTTTATTTCAAGCGAGCAAAAGTTATTTTAGTTTTCAGAAGTGGTAGCATGAGTCACTTTACATTTAGGCCCCAGCTGTAAAGATTGGTGGATTTCACCCCCTTTAAAAAACTGTCTTCGCCACTGCCTCCCATCAGGAAATTGGCCCTTAAAATGAATGGCAAACCAATCTACATACCTGTGTACATTTTAGAGCCGCTCTGGGCCAACATCTATTTTCTTTAGCTACCCCACCCGGGTACTACAATGGCCTGATGAAACTGATGACCTTTGTCCTGTACAAACCCATTTGGATGGTGATGTGGTAGATAGTGTAACCTGGACTTCAAGGGATGGAGTTGTAATTAGTGCTGGCCTTAATGCAAAGGAAATTGGTCGTTAGTGGAAACTAAACATAAAAATAGTGTTAGGTAAAAAAAACAAACAACAATAATAGAAAATCGAAAGGGAATTCCGCCAATTCGTAGAAAAGTAAAATGGAGTCTATCTAAAGAAAACTGAAACTGGGGAACTCAAAATGAATTAATGATAAAACTGAATTAGCACTAAGCAGGTTCAAGTGAAATATCAACTAGTAGGAATACTTCACTAGTTTTGAATTTCTGATCAGGATGAATGTCTCTTCTTCGCTTCTATCTCCAACATTTATTTTTGTCTCGTTTTGTTTTTTATTTAATTCTCACCAGTAAATTTTTTCTTCCCCACCCCCACCCCTGAACGTAGGAAGCAATAACAAGATAGCTACAGTTGGACTAGCTGCCCCACAAAAGTGAGCTACAGTTGGACTAGCTGTCTCACGAAAGTTAGCTACAGTTGGACTAGCTGCCCCACAAAAGTTAGCTACAGTTGGACTAGCTGTCTCACGAAAGTTAGCTACAGTTGGACTAGCTGCCCCACAAAAGTTAGCTACAGTTGGACTAGCTGCCCCACAAAAGTTAGCTACAGTTGGACTAGCTGTCTCACGAAAGTTAGCTACAGTTGGACTAGCTGCCCCACAAAAGTTAGCTACAGTTGGACTAGCTGCCCCACAAAAGTGAGCTACAGTTGGACTAGCTGTCTCACGAAAGTTAGCTACAGTTGGACTAGCTGCCCCACAAAAGTTAGCTACAGTTGGACTAGCTGTCTCACGAAAGTTAGCTACAGTTGGACTAGCTGTCTCACGAAAGTTAGCTACAGTTGGACTAGCTGTCTCACGAAAGTTAGCTACAGTTGGACTAGCTGTCTCACGAAAGTTAGCTACAGTTGGACTAGCTGTCTCACGAAAGTTAGCTACAGTTGGACTAGCTGTCCCACGAAAGTTAGCTACAGTTGGACTAGCTGTCCCACGAAAGTGAGCTACAGTTAAACTAGCTGTCCCGCGAAAGTTGGAAGATATCTTGTTGTAACAGAAGTATAAGACGAGCTTTCAAATTGATACCAACTTTCGTGGGACAACCAACTGCAGCTATTTTCGAACTTTCGTGGGACAGCTGAATCTAGTCCAACTGTAGCTATCTTGTTATTGTTTCCTACCTCCATTTCCACCCCATAATGTCACAACATCGGTTTTAGTCTAGTTGGGCTTTCAGCTCCCACACCAAATGCTGACTAATTGCTTGTACTTTTCACAGGGTCGGGTTCTGTAGTTAACAAGCTTTGGAACCCGTAGATAAACATTAACTCTGTTCAGAACCTTTTCCATTCCGATCAAGATCAAATTGTGAATCCATTCATTTTTTGTCCTTAAAAGAAAAAAAACAACAAGTAAATAAAAAGAGTTTGTGTTTTCACAGTACGTCAAAATGTCAACCAAAATCCGATCGTACTTCCTACAAAATATTCACTGGCATCCAGTCTTTGGGTTTAGCACGACACCATTGAGTATTTAATGATTTACAACAAATGGGCATGCTACAAAATACGGTGAACTGTTTCAAAAGTGCTTTTAGTTTTTGACATATAAACTCGACAGACGGACGACCACACCAAACAGATTGCGGCTTTTTTTTTCGGGGACTGTTATAAAAATGTTACCAATTAACATTTAAGGGTGAGGCACATGTTGCAAATAGATTTGACAAATCTGTCTTCATGAAGAAATTGTTCCCCCTTTGTTTTAAAGTTACCGGTATATCAATATCCTATTTAGTAATTGTATTTTATGTACGAAATTATTGTATTAATCAGAAAAAAGTATGTAACCAAAACTAAATATAAACACGGACTAATTAATCCCGCATTGACATCTGGCAGCATCTGACCCTTTTCTTGCTTTGTTGACATTTCTCTGCTCGTCGTTTCAAAGATCTCGCCAAGTGACACGTGTAACTGCAATGGACACTAATAAGCTTTCATTATTCATCCAGTAACTCAGACAAAAAGTAAGCAGGCCCTGTCTAAGGCATGGATTCTCAACTCTCTTTCTCCAGCAGGCCTCTCTAAGGCACGGGTTCTCAGCTCTTTCTCCAGCATGGCTCTCTAAGGCATGGATTCTCAGCTCTCTCTCCAGCAGGGCTATCTAAGGCACGGGTTCTCAGCTCTCTCTCCAGCAGGGCTCTCTAAGGCATGGATTCTCAGCTCTCTCTCCAGCAGGTCTCTCTAAGGCATGGATTCTCAGCTCTCTCTCTCCAGCAGGCCTCTCTAAGGCACGGATTCTCAGCTCTCTCTCCAGCAGGGCTCTCTAAGGCATGGATTCTCAGCTCTCTCTCCAGCAGGTCTCTCTAAGGCATGGATTCTCAGCTCTCTCTCTCCAGCAGGCCTCTCTAAGGCACGGGTTCTCAGCTCTTTCTCCAGCAGGCCTCTCTAAGGCACGGGTTCTCAGCTCTCTCTCCAGCAGGGCTCTTTAAGGCATGGATTCTCAGCTCTCTCCAGCAGGTCTCTCTAAGGCACGGGTTCTCAGCTCTCTCTCCAGCAGGGCTCTTTAAGGCATGTATTCTCAGCTCTCTACAGCAGGCCCTAAGGAAATAATTCTCAATTCTGTTCAGTACTTGTTTTTTTTTTTTCTAGATCTAGATCTAGATATTATTAACTAATGTTTCGCAAAGTCATTCGGACAAATGATATATATATAAAAAAAAACAACAACGTATTTGTGACTGTCTTCTGTGCGCCTTATAACACTATTTCTTAGATAAAAGCATGTACAGTGTCGAACTCTACATTTCTTGTACATAATCGTTATACTTGACATAGATCCTGAGACCAAAAAAGTATTAGAATTTGTACAAATCCTACTTTATATTCAGCTAATACAGTAAAGTAATCATTCAGCAGTCCTCCTCCCGATTTGGCGTGAGGATTGTAACGAGATTGGAACGTGTACCACGAGTGTGACGGTCATTTTGTCACCGATGACTTTCTTTGGACTCATGAAAGGTTCAAATCGATTTATTATCGCGGGGAAAAATTAAAAAATAAGCGCAATGTACAACGTTCGAGTCTTCCTTCAATGGCAGGCTGCATCCATCTGACGTGGAGATAGTAGCGCGATGCTGGCCGGCTTGCCCGCAGTGTTGGTACCGGAGCTCTGGTCAAGAGATATTTTGGACTCAGTGGATGTGTTCGATTACCGAGGTGCCAGTGTAATGATTGAACTAGAACATTGTCATTCTAGTGTATGTAATGCCACGTTCTGTCATCCAATCAATGCACACTTTTGTAATGGGAACGTTGAATGCACACAAGTGCACACAATGAAACGTTAAAACGGGTAAATATCGCTTGTAGTGTCATTGCATTGATAAGTACATGTAGTTGTACAAGCCAAAAGTTCAAGGCTGTGTCCTGGGCAACATTTATCTTATGAAAAGTGCGTTTTGACGTCTGGACTATTGACATTGCATTGGGAGGGGGGCAAACAACAAACTATTTCCTGGACTCCCCTCCCCCTATTTTTCTGTACCTCCCATCTAGTCTTGAGCCAAGAGTCCCTTTTGTTGTTGTATCAGCGTGTATCGCACTGCTTTGTAAAGTGTGCTTGGGTACTAGAAAGTGTAAGGGAACCGTTGTACCACCCCCAACCACACACACACACACTCTCACTGTCACACATTAAACCAAGACCTAAATCAGTACAGCTTCTTTTAATGACATTTTCCTTGCCATATGTACCTTGTACTCTCCTCGCTCATTTACCAAGGGGGGGATTCTGGCTAGTGATGGTGGACTTCTGATTTCATTGCAAACAATCACCATTATTTGCTGGGATTTAACGGCCTGCAACTATGAAAGGTATTTTCATAGGATTTTTGTTTTTTTGTTCCTTTTTTTTTTTTGGGGGGGGGGGGTCTGTTAATGGTATTGAGATTTACTTTGAGAGAGGGGGCGTAATTTATACTTGTGTTAACTACTTTTGTGCAATGCATTCTCAAACCGTCGTCATTTCTTTGAAGGAGAAAAAAAGAAACTATATAGATGAATATACAATTACAAAACTAATTTATTAAAAGGCTCTAAAAATGTTCCTAAGTATTAATGAATGAATATTGTAAGACGTTTGTGTGAGCACTTGATACCCCATGAAAAGCCAGCTCTTGCTATTAGTGCAGTAGACAAAACATTTGAACTTTAAATCTATCACGCACGATTTCTTAGCAAAATGCGACGGGGGAAAAAAAGACTCTTTAATGTAACTGCAAGATTTGATAGATCGATATACATTGGGACTGAAAATGTACACTGTAGATTGCTTTGGAACAAATTTCTGATGTCTGGGTTTCCTGGTCTGCTTCGGTTGAATCCATACTCCAAAGCCATGGAGACAAACTAGCAATGAAAGTAGAGTCTTTTAGAACTACAAGATAACGAACTTGTTGAGACCGAGAGAGTTGAAATACCCAGGTGTTAGGTAGCTGTGGGAAACGACAAAGATAGCACCAAAAGAGCAAAGAAATCAAAGCAAATTGTGCTGGATTGGACATGACATGCGAAGAACAACAGAAAATGTTGCAACACAGGCTGTGGACTGGTACGCACAGGGGAAGAGAAAGGCCGGGAGATGAGTAGACTAAGAAGCAAAGATGACAGGATGGGCATGGACTCAACTGAGAGAATTGTCATCAGTAGACCAAGAAGTAAAGATGACAGGATGGGCATGGACTCAACTGAGAGAATTGTCATCAGTAGACCAAGAAGCAAAGATGACAGGATGGGCATGGACTCAACTGAGAGAATTGTCATCAGTAGACCAAGAAGTAAAGATGACAGGATGGGCATGGACTCAACTGAGGGGAATAGTCTAGAACAGAGTCCTATGGGGGAGGCAAAGTACTTTTGCGTTCCTAAGCTTTACTTGGAGTCATTTAGATTTCTTCTCTAGGATTACTTCTGTCATACTACCAACTCATACCTTTATTAGTTGTATAGAATTAAAGTGCTGCACCAACCTCCTCCAAATAAATCTGTCACAGAACCAGACATTCTCATAGATGCCCAGAAATTAGCAAATGCCAAAAAGTTTGTCTATCTGGGAAGCACTATATCAACAAACGCCAACCTAGATGATGAGGTTGACTTCCGTGTTGCTCGTACCAGTGCTGCTTTTGGCAGACTTCAAGAACAAGTATGGCCACGGAGGGGACTCAGCATATCCACAAAACTGAAAGTCTACAGTGATGTAGTTCTCCCGTCACTCCTATATGCATCAGAGTCCTGGACCCTATATTCCCGCCACACCAAAAAGCTAAACTCCTTCCACCTACGCTGTTTAAGGAGTATCCATAAGGTGCGTTGGTCCGACCACATACCAGACACAACAGTCTTAAAGCTGTCCAACATGTACAGTATCAATGCGACAGTAAAAAGGTCCAAACTTCGATGGACGGGGCATGTAGTCAGCATGCCAGACAATCGCCTTCCCAAACGACTTCTGTACGGGGAATTGTGTGCAGGAAAGCGCTCCCAGCGAGACCAATACAAGCGCTACAAAGACACTCTCAAGAGCTCAAGGAATGCGATATCGACATTCACGACTGGGAAGCACTAGCTCTCGATCGCTCCTCAGCTGTGAGTCTCGGAGTCTCAAGATTTGAAACAAGAAGAGTGGCCAGGGCAAAAGAGCGCCGAACCAACAAAAAGATGAGAGAAGAAGCTGGCCTATCTGCAACTGACCTAACCCACGCATGCCACGTATGCGGCCGCCTTTTTTAAGTGAGGATTGGACTTCACAGTCATTTTCGAGTCCATAGGAAATGAGAAATGTGCTCATCTTTGACCACGAAGGAGGAGCTATAGAGAGAGAGACGTCAACCAAGAAGTTTGAAGTTATTCCAAAAGGTGTAGAATTGTCTGTACACAGTGCTATTTCAAGTTCATCTCCATACCAATGGAAAAGTAGATTGATCTCAACATTGAAGCTTGTTACGATAGTGTGGGTTACTTTCTTATCATTCAGTAGGGAATGTTTGTTAATCACATGGTTAGATACTAGTCAAACATGTATCACTTTGCATTGTCAAGTGGTTATTGACTCATTTCTGGTGAAGCACAATGTTTGCTTACTGGCATGTATCAAGTTGTTTATTGAATGATCACTGTAGGAAGTGCAACGTATTTTGTGCGCTATAGAATGTCTTTGCATGGCAGTACAGTCTGAGGACATCAAGTGTTGTTTGGTGAACACAAGATCATTCTATGATTCAA
The DNA here is from genome assembly GCF_947242115.1 of Biomphalaria glabrata. Taxonomy (NCBI): domain Eukaryota; kingdom Metazoa; phylum Mollusca; class Gastropoda; family Planorbidae; genus Biomphalaria; species Biomphalaria glabrata. The sequence continues at coordinate 13,928,314 of NC_074725.1, read as the reverse complement.
GGGACATACTGTTACGCATCTCGACTCATTCAATGAGACTCAGTATTTTATTAAACCGATGTATAGCATGTCTATTCTCCATGTTATAAACTTGTGAGACAGTGGATTATAAGTATCCAAGACTGCATTGCACCCTTTCAGAAAAAACTAATTTAAGATTTTTTTTTTTTGATCTTGTAGTTTTATTAATATTTTGGTAAGTTTTAATTTGTGTTTACTGCTTTTCTTAGATTGCACTACAAATTTTAGGAGCTTGGTACTCTCTCTCTCTCTCTCTCTCGCGCGCGCGCGTGCGGGTATTTTAGTGGTTGCAACGCTGTAGTGTTTAATGGCTTAATTTTTAAAAGCAAACTGTCTTCATCGTATTAAAATTGGGGATTTAAATCCAATTTTTTATGTTTAACTTTTATTTATTTATGTAAAAATGTTGAAATTATTTGTTTTAATGTAAATAAAAAAATAATTTTATGCTGAACTAGACAAGATGCTTGAGAAATGAAACGTTAAAAGTTTTTAGCTGACACAAAAATAATAATTGTATCACAAAGTACAATTTGAAAGACTCCAATAAATTGTATGAGCATCAATAAATAGTCTGAGCAACAACTCGTGTTAATGAACTTCTTTGGGGCTGGAGTAAGTCCAGTGGTCACATACTTCTGATGTCAACAATACGGTGGACTTTCATTGGGCCGTGTGGCTAGTGAACCGGTTGGGATGAGTCATAGTGGTGTAGATCTTTATACAGACTATAGAGCTTCACTAAAAGAAGACAAAGTTCACTTGTACCCAGATAGAAGTCAACAAGATGGCAGAGTCAGAGAGAAAGAAGACAGCGCCCCCCCCCAACACTTAGTGTGTCTGCTTGTTTGTGTGTGTGTGTGACCAGAAACTGTCTAGAGAAAGTCGTGTGCTTCGCTGTAAACAGAGTGTGAGAGAGAGAGATTGTGCTTCTACCCAAACAGTTGGTGTGTGTGTGTGCGCGCCTTGAAATAGTTATATAAACTGTGGCATGTGACCTCCTTTCTTTTCTCGCATTGTTATACTTACAGTCAACCCTTTAGGTCTTTCGCCAAGCCGACCTACTTTAGTTTTTTGTTTTTCGGGGGGGGGGGGGTCTCCCCAGCCCTCCCTAGACAGCCTCACTCGACCCTTCACCCCGTTCTAGTGGCGAAAGATGAGTTTTTTTTTTTGCTCTTCCCCCATCTACTTCACCACCACCGGGCTAAGAGGAGAGAGAGAGAGAGAGAGGGGATGAGGAAGGGGATGAAAGAATAGTTCCGAAGAGAGACGGGGTGTGTCAGCTAGCTGCTAGCACACACACACACATCTAACTGTAAGCTCCTAGCGTAGGTTCATTTCCTTGACACAACTGGTGTTTTGGAATGTGGCTTATGGACAAGCACTTACTGGATTCATTCATTCGGACCTGACCGCTAGGCTGGATGTGTTGTTCTATAGTTCTGTTCGCTACAGCAGCACCCCGTTACAGTAGACAGCTCCATGAACTTGGTCCTGTTAGTAAGCCGTGTGATAGGCTAGACATCTAGGCTACATGTAGTGGTGGTGTGGTTTTACAACCTTTGTTTAGCCTTCATTCCTTTCTTTAAGGGTCATCTACATTTTGAATATTTGTTTTATTTTTTATAAAGAATATTGTCAATCTACATCGAGATAAAGCATGGATCTTCATATGTAGATCAGTATTGAGTACTGTTAGTCTCTATAGTTAGATGTAATTAAAAGTCCATCTAGAGTTAAGATTTAGTCAATATTTACACAGATTAGCATGGAAATTTGTGCAAGAATGTGTTATTTCGCCCTCATTACATTTTTATAGGAGAAGGATGTTTACTAACAACATATCATATTTGAAACTATGAGCAGAAAGTAATGTGTGATCATTTTGTTGACTGGCGTTGTCTTTTATTGAGTCCCGAGTTATTTCGACATTACGGCCTCTCATCACTTTTGTAGACAGATTGCCTTTAATTACACACACTGGCCGACTCAATAGTCTTGAGGAGTTAGTTACAAATTGGGATACACACTATTTTCTCACTAAGTGGAACATGACTTTAAGTCTTTCATTGGTTTGATTTCAAAATAACGAAATGACATAACCCTAACAGCTAATTGACTTCATAGAATGTAGATCGAACTGCATCTAATGATATACCAGCAGTAGCCGTGTAAAATATTGTGTGCATTCTTGTTAGTCGCCAAAAATAGTCTTTTTTTTTTTTAATGTGTGCATGATTTCGTGACGGTAGTCTTCTGTTTCTATTTCAAAGTAAAACCCGGAAAGTCGGATATATTCTAAGGCTGTTGTGTTGGTAAGATTTGCATTACCGTCGTTTCATGTACCTAATACATATAAGATTGCTTCGTTTAGTCCTTGGGGAAAACTAGAGTGTTTCAAAGTAATGTAGCTACTACCTGCCTGCCTGGTTACCCTGGTACTGTATGGTACTTGTGTACTAGTTTCGGTCCGACGACTAACCAGAACATTAAAGCTCCTATTTCTTGTGCATATAGATTTAAGTGTGTCGTCAATGACCAGACGAAGGTTTGGTTTGTATCTAGTCGTTCCGAAACAATCCAAGGCCTTTGAATGCGACTGGCCCAGTCTCTGTAGAGCAACAGAGTGAACACCAAAAAGTCGGACAATTATTAGTGGAATGTGGGAGCTTAGAGTTTTGAATCGCTTTCCATTTGTTTTAAGCGCTTTAAATCTAGACATCGTACCAAGACTAGTGTTAATCTAACCTAGTTTTAGTATTACTAGATATAAATCTCGCTTAGATTATAATATAAGCCTTATTAGGTTACATTAAAAAATGTAAATGTAAAATTGTAAACTTGTTTTTCAATGAAATAAATAATATGAGAATATTTTTACTCTCATTTCAAACCAAGATTTCAATAAATCGATGAGACTGTATTGATTGAAATCATCTGATTCCAGGTTCACTTGGCGCACATTTTGTTGTTCGTTCTCTGGCGGGTGCTACTCCACAGACTGGAATGTCGCTACCTTTCCCCTCATTCTCTGGCTGTAACTCTATTGACATTGAAGGCATGAGTTTGGTCTTCTTCCCAGAATGTAGACTATGCAGACTTTTGTTTACCTATTAATCCAGGTGGAAACTTCCTGAAAATGACTCGGATACAATCATTGCCCATTAATAGAACATCTCTACAACTCAAATAGCGCCAAGTTCCCCTCTTAGATTTTGAATGCTTTGGTAACAGTTCTGTAAAACGGACGGATAAGAAAATGTTTCAATATTTTTTTTGTTAACGGGAACTAAACCCAATAGTCTATTCAACCCCTACTTCTTCTATTACTTTTCAAATATGTGTATAGTTCAACAGTTTACTCTCTGATGTGAAATGTTTCAATTGTAAATATTTTCTTGGTCAAAACTTCGTGCTTTTTAGTTTCTCCTTGCATTGGATTAGTTGTTTACAAAACACACACACAGATTTTTAAGAGAACCATAAATGTTGACAACTATATTTGAAAGTAAGAAACATTTATTTTCAGTGCTTATAATGGAGAGAGTATCTATGCTGTTGTGAAGTTTGCTAGAGATGAATTCCAATTACGTTGGACCATTTATTTATGCAGTTTTTCATGTGTTAATTTATCCAGACTGACTCGCTCATCTTTAGACTAGTTCAACTCTGTGGCTTGATGAAATGATACACTGTGATATCCATTGGCTGTTCAATGAATTTGGACTTGTCTTTATTCTGTTGGGTCGCCCTTGTCGCCTAGTTCTCATGCACAGGCATGTCTTACGCTCCAAGCTGACATCTGTCATGCACATCATAGCCTACTTCAATGCTTCAGAGGCAGCCCCCTTCAATGTTGTACGCACATATAATTCGGGCATCGCGACTTGACGGTTTAGGAAACGCTGTCTTACTCTGACATGACTCCAAGACAGATGACCAAGTCATGAAAGATTTGTGCGTTTGTTTGAGATGTTTTTTGTGTGGACTGTCAACATCTCACTGAGAGACACAATCCTAAGGGGGGACGGGGATTCCCAAATGATAGATTTTTTAAACAGTTTGTTTCCCTTTAGACAAATGTGTGAAAAACAAAACCAACCCACTGAGGTACAATTCTCAACGCTTTAGGGACACTTGGTTGGTAGCCCACATGTACGGGCAAACAAAAGTTGAAAGTCGCCAAAGGGACAAAATGTTGAACTTATGTCGTGGTGAAGATCTCAACTTCCGTTTTACCAGATAATCTTTTAAGTCTTTGGTCTGTGTCACTTTGACATGGGTTGCTTTCGACCAAAATTATTTTTTTTTCTCGCTTTTCTCTAAATGTGTATATGAAACGTTCAGACCGTACACTCACCTTGCTCGTTAGTCAAACGAATTCTTGGATTGGATTCACTTTTCTTAAGACCTGTGACTTCGTCTTAGACAACCCGGTCGTGAAAATAACCCTTTGCAATTTACTTTCGTATTTCCAGTTTCATTTCTAGGATTTGTTCAATATTATAACTGGAAACGTCCCTCCTCTCCTTTGGTTTTGTTTAGAAGCACAGTAACACGTCGCAGTGCCTCATTCAAAGACAAATAATTGCACCTGTATTAAGTGCCTTGTAATGAAGTAATTGTATAACTGGGTTGTCACGGTTTGGGGTGGAGGCTACTCCTTAGTTGACTTTTTTGTTATAGAAGAAACGAAACTAACTTGGTATTCTTTTTTAAAAGCTAGATCTAGTTACTGTGTACATTTGTTGCCAATCTTATATCAACCCCTCTGTCTGTCTGATAAAAAGTTTGTAAAAGGTTATTTCTCCCACACCCATTCTTGGATCAGGTTGAAACTTTGCACACTTATTCATTAGCACAGTCAAGACATTAATCAATAAGAAAAAAAAACTAACTAATTAGTCAATTAATTACTGGTAATTAATTATTTTGTTTGATAACAACAAGGGAAATTATTCCTTCAGAATTCACGGATACGGCTAAATATGTAAGGTTTCGTCCCCTTAGATAGTGGGGAAACTTTTTTTTGGATGACGTTGAGACTTTAAACAATTATTTATTGTACCTCACGAAACATGAATCAATTAAAAAAATTAACCAAATAGTCAATTAATTAATGTTAATTTATTTATTTTTTTTTTTTTGGTGTCGATTAAGGTAAATAACTTTTACATTATTTAGATATAAAGCTGTAAGTGCGGAGTTTTAGAAATATTTTTTTTGAACTGTTTGTGCGTGTGTGTGTGTGTAATTGTTCCCTATTCTCTTTGCATTGCTATATTTGTGTAAAGTGGTGTGTGTTGTATAGGGACTTTATCTCCCCTAATTTTATCTACACTCCAACTTCTGGCTGTGTGAATTGTCATTGTCTTGTACAATCTGACGTTTTACACAAGAATATAACACACTTTTTATGTTCTCTCTCTCTGAGCCGATGGATTGGAATATTTCATATTTTATAGTTCTGGCCGATGACTTGAGCAGTCAGTATTGTTGCGTTTAGTAAAATAAATAAAATATGGGCATGAACTAAAATTGTTGGATCTATAAGCGTGCGCGACAAGATCTATTCTTAAATATGTTTTCAAAATGTATATTTCTTGGCTACTGTAGTTCCGCATAGAAAACTGTGTTTGAAATAGTGTTGATACTCGGTCGTTGGTTTGTAGCTCCAAGCAGCTTGTACAACTAACCGGTGTAGGCGGATTAAACGTAAATCTTTTGAAACAAACTTGAATATAACTTTTATTTATAAATATACACTGCTTTTAACTTCACTCTAGATGTATGTAGAAACACAAGTTAAACAGGACACTGTAAACAATTTTAAACATAATCTAACTCACTAAAAAATGCACGTCTTTCTGTCTCGCGTCTCTCACTTGTTCTTCTTTCTTCAACTCTAACTTGAACTACGACAGACCACCTGGTGATTTCATCAGACTCTCTTCAGCCTGCACAACCAAACCTTCTGCTCACATTTACTCATGGTTTACACCGGAAACCCGCACACACAGAGTCCATAACAAATATGAAATTCAAACAAGCGTCAAAGCAGCAAGCATGTAACACTTGACTTTCGATCATACATTCAAATTTCTCATGACCTGTATTGTTTGTTTCTTTATTAGTTTATATCTCTATTGTGAACTAGTCAATGCCCAGGCAAGGTCTAATTATATTTGGGAGGTCTCAGACAAAAAGCTACCCGAGCATCTGTACACGCTACTGTCTGGCATACCGTATGCCATTGACCTAGACATAACAACATTACTACCTGTGTTTGACATGAGAATATATGTTGTTTCAGGTGTACACAATCACTTGATCCACCGCCCCTTCTCTGTCTGTCCCCGGGGCGAGAGACATGTAAAGGTGTGTACGCCCCTCCAAAACAGGTTGAATGCTGTGGCAAGAGGATATGTAGCAAGTTGAGATTACTGTGAACACAAGAGAACTTTGAAGTCATCTTTCTGTTTTCTTTAGTTGACTGCGGCGAATGAATTGTTCAATGAAACCATTTATTTTGGAACAGTCAACATTCATAGCGTTTGATGTGTGTCTGATGTGTCTCATACTTTTGCCCAATGCTTTCTTATTGAACTCAAGGTATTCTTTCGCACACTTTATTTCATGTGTAATGGAGCCTCTAAGTTGTTTTATCTGGACATGTCTTTGGCTTGATGAGTTCAACAGAGGCATGTGTCCAGCATGACATACGAAGTTTCTCTTTCTATTCAGCCACCATCTCACTACCACTCCCGTGGGGGCACCACTGTACATCGAGGCAGAGTAAATCAAGTTTCAAAGTCAATGAGGTCTGTTCACTGTTCTTCTTGTAAGCCTATCGAGCACCCACCGTCATATCTCCTTTGCCTGCTCAGCAGTAGTACAAGGTGCTTGCTTTCATGTTGTCATATCGTCCTTTGGTCCAACTGTCCTCTCACTGGACCTCGTTATGTAAACATGTCAGTAAGAGTCCAGTCTAACCTGTCAACATGAGCCTAGACCAGACTGCCTTGTCATAGATGGTTACTGTATAGGTCCAGGCTCACGGAAGACACACAGTTAAAATTACCGTCTTTTGTTAGAGGTAATGTTGTTGTTTTTTTTTGGTTGCTTATGCTGCTCATTAAGTCGGTTCTAATCACTATTCGGCATATGCCTTGATAATACTCACTCAGCGCCCTACTCAGTGTCCACATGCTGTACTGTTAGTGAGCATAGAACATGTTTGCACACCATGCATGGTAATGAGTTTAGCCCAGCTTAGGTTTTGCTACTGTATAGCATTTAATAGGGCTCTCACTACTTTTGCCATCACACCATCGCCTGTCAGAACACAGGCTGAGCGGAAATGATACCTATTTCTTTCAATTCTCGAACGGTACAGTTTCCTATGCAAGAGTAGACTGTATATTAATATGCAATGTATTGTGTGCTCTCAAGTAAGATACAGTGTGTATGTAGGGTCCCTGCTTGACAGTCTGACAAGCCCCAACTGTGAATGAAATAACTCTTTGTGACCTCTGCATTCTTATACACCCCCTTCTTTCTCCCCACCGCTTGTTTTTCTTTGAAGCATTTGTGTGTATTTCTATTTGCATTGAAAACACAGTCAAAAGATTAATGGTCTGACACGCGGGTGCTCCCTTACACACAACCGCATTCCCTTCTCTTGACTTAATGTGTCAACATCACATCTAGCCTGTCAATGTGTAGACCTTTGGTTTTCCTTTAACTACGGAATTGTATTGTCTAAGTGATATGTGTTCAAGTGTACCACTAGGTATTGTCTTTCTTACGTATACGATTCTTTAATCTCAGGCATTCCACACAGTGTTTTAGTGCATAAGACAAACAGAATGGCAGTTTTTTTTCTTTAGACTATTGAACTGTCCTCTGCAGGTATACAAGTAAAGCCTAAGTCTATAAAGTGAAGGGAAAGAGAGAGACTTGTTTTAAAAAAAAAAAAGATATTTGTAGATTTTCGTTGCGTGTCTCATCCTGGGACCAGTAGCTGTATCTTACTACATTGTCATGCTCATTGTTGACGAGGGGCTTAATCAACCCAGGCTGATTAGAACTACTTAGTGTGACCACTGAACACACTAGTTTCTGAGCAGTATTTAGGCAGTTACATTGAAACCTTCCTTGAGCTCTTACACCCACACAGGCTGCCTCTATTACTTCTCTCTCATTCTGATTGATAGAGAATGGAATAGTATTCTAATGAGCGAAATTTGAGATATTGGTAACTATGACAACTGTACACAGGAATGTCCATTTCATGAAAACAGCTCCCTAAATGAATTGGTATTTAAAGTTCATTTCATGATGCCCATCCATTCTTTCTAGAAAAAAAAAAAGGAGGATGCATGTGTAGGTGGGGTTTGAATGAATGGGGTCATTCATCCTTGTAGGCTGAAAATAGAATGTGAGTTCCTCTATGGGGAGCTTAACTTCCTAGCTTACAGCTGGAGTTGTAAATCTAGATATGTACTAGTTGTTGTTGACATCTTGGTGTTGTAAACATAGATATATACCAGTTGTTGTTGACATGGTGTTGTACCTCAAGTCTTTCTGTCCAGGTCTAACTTGACTTTGGGACTGGAATCTCTAGAATGTTCGCTTGTTGTATGCACTCTCAACAATTTCTCAGCTTGCCATCGTGATTCTATCACTCACTGCAGAACCGGAAGTGGGCGGACTGTAAACAAACGCGAGCCTCCCACTTGATTAAGGAAATACGAAAATAATAGACGTTAAGAACTGGGGGTGGGGTGTGGGGAGGGGGGGGGGCTGATGAGGTCTGTACTAATGAGGTAATTGTGTGTGTGTGTGTGTGTGTGTTGTCTGCACGTGACCGTCTCACCACTCGATCTCCTCTTTCTAGTCTTGGAGTTCCCACATTGTTTCTGATTGGTAGTGCCTTTCTGAACATGTAGCTTTCCTGTGTCGCCCTTAAGTCAGTTGGTCTACCTCATGAAACAATTCAAAAATGTTTTTGGCGGCGCCCCTGGGAGAAAGCATGGGCTAGATTCTAGTAGGGAGCCATGCCGTACACTCTTTGGGAATCACAGTTCTAAAGTTCTATTTTTGTACTAATGACAATCTTAACTGCTGCCTATGGTGAGCTGGCAATTTGACGTCGGCCATGTGCTAAGTCATTATCACTTTACCACAGCCAGTTGTTTTTCCTTTCTTGCATTGAAACGCTTGAGCCTGCACCTGTGAACATAATGAGATGAATATCGCCACTTCCTGTACGTTTGGGTTTCAATGTTTCTTTGAAAACAAACAAATGTGTTGAGGCCCATATTCCATACATCGGTTCTGAGTCACATTTTGGGTGGCAACTTTCTTCCGGAGACTGTCAAACACATGTCAGCTTTTTGCATTAGTATTAAGTTTTCACTAGGCGCCCTAGTCACCAGGTTGTGTGTGTGTGCGCGTTGCCTATAGTGTATTTGTTCTAATTAATTTTTGTTAATTAATTTTTGACTTCATTCCTAGGCAATGATTGTTCTGTGTGTGTGTCACGAGCCGACAATTTAGTTACCGTCGTATGTTTTCTGTTTCAAATAGAACTAGTACCGTCTATACACAGTCTACTAGAAGAACAGTATTTGTAACAACAAAACTTACATGCAGTTTAGGGTCCAAGACTTTTTTTTTTTAGCTAGTCAAAAGTCAATATTGATTTCATTAGTACAATTTTCAGTGGACACTGCTGTGAAAATTGTTTCCCTATTATGAATTTTGATTCTGGCAGTGTCATAGATTGACTATGTTCGATCAGATCCTGGCAGTGTCATAGATTGCCGATGTTAGCTCAGACCCTGGCAGTGTCATAGATTGACTATGTTAGATCAGATACTGGCACTGTCATAGACTATGTTAGATCAGATTATAGCAGTGTCATAGATTGACTATTAGCTTAGATCCTGGCAGTGTCATAGATATATTTTTATCTCAAACCCTGGCAGTGTCATAGTTTGACTATGTTAGATCAGATTCTGGCAGTGTCATAGATTGACTATGTTAGATCAGATACTGGCAGTGTCATAGATTGACTATGTTAGCTCAGACCCTGGCAGTGTCATAGATTAATTATAACCTCACGATTGTGAACTAATGCTTAAAATACTCGCTCTCACACACACACACATCAGTGTCATGTTGTCATTTCCCTTTCATCCTTGGCCTACAATGTGATATCGAGTGAAAATCTTCGGGAAAATCCAATGATTTATATTTACACATTTAGTGACAAAGTTATTTTCAGTAATCCGATAAGTAGTTTCAAAACATGCCTTTACCATTGTATACATGATTGGGGGGGGGGTGTGTTGCCAATTTGTTTCGGTTTTTCTTTGAACAAAGGTTGAACATGCTTTTTATTGCCAGTATTTTAGTCATGATTGGGTTTTCGTTATTAATCCGAAAATCCCCAGGACCCAGTTACGTTCTATTTATAGAGCACAACAACAACAACCAGTTTTGATATTGAGCAGTCTTCGCTTGCCGTGACATACATTTTCCACCAGTCAGCTTGGATCGAGAGGAAGCAATGGGACGCGTCGACATGTATTTCCCAACGCTCAGTTCTTTCCACGACCACTCACCAGTGGGAGTGTGATCTGTGACAGTGTTCGAACTGTTAGTTGTGTGTTCGCCTACATGCTAGTCCCTTTGCGGGACAGGTAGTGGTGATAATCTTGGCACACAATGCAACTATAAATGTGGAACGGCATTGAAGAGGTTGGCCATTCGTTCAAATGGATTTTGTTTACTTCAGAGATGACAGACTGATGGTCAGCTACTGAACGCTGGCTTTCATTCTTAGCTTAGACTTTGTGGTCGTTTTTTCTTTTCTTCAGTGGATATATCTTAATGTTACGTTCACTTTGTGGATATATTGGTTGGTGTAGTTCTCCAAGCTTCATTTTAGAATAGGCAAGTATTGTCTGAATTAAAGGCTGGCAGTACTTCACCTTTGAACTTCATTGTTTGACCTCGTTAGTTTAAGTAAGTACAGTTTGAGCTATTGAGCCGAGAGCTGTGAGTCGTCGGTGATAACTTTGTGAAATATTCACATGTGTACGTTAGATACATTTGTTACAATCTAAGCATCGCCAAAGTGTGTCACTTTTGTATTTGATTGAAGTTTGTATTGACCAGAAGTAGCTGGGGTTTGACATTATTTTCTTGGTTCTGTCAGCTCACTTTCTCAACATTTAATTCGTTCACTCATTTGTTTTAGTAGATTTGTTTTTACTTGATCGAGTTGTTCTTCCTCATAAAGTCTACAATTATTAGTGGTTCTCTTCTCTCACTGTTTTATGTTGTCTTTTGGTGTTCTATTTTGTTCCTAGTGTTTTCAAATGAGTGTGTGTGTGTGTGTGTATAACTAGTTATATATATATATATATATATATATATATATATATATATATATGTAACCAATTATCTGACTGACTAGGACACGCTGACCCGTCTCATTATGTTCTGTCTATTAAATCGTAACGACACTTAGACACTAGTGCTAGCGGTAGTTGAAATACTTGACCGCGATGGTAGTGGACTGCCTCTTACACTTCATTCATGTTTTTGTATTCGCATTTAGCCTGCAGAACTTGGCCATTAACAGACTTGTTAAATGACTTCGAATTAGGGTTTGTCTAAGAGCGTGGGACAATCTCTAAATTATTACTGTAGCTCTTGACAGTGTGATAGCAGTTGATACTCTCTTAGTGACTGAGTGGTATTAGATGCGTCTCAATGTTTTCATTATCTCTTAGTGACTTACCGTTATTAGATGTGTCTCAATGTGTTCATGTTAGGTCTACTTATGACGGCACTCCTTTTTATTGTACCTGCAAATACTTTGTTGGATTAGAACCCATTTTCTCATCCCCCCTCGCTTTCTCGTGTTAATGTGTTATGTCGGACTGCCTCGCCGGTCAGCTGTGTTTTACTTTTTAGCGTCTTCGTCACTTTGCTGAGAGCTCAGCAAGGCATTTCGACATTTTCCTGGGCTGTTGTCCCGCTAAATGTCCCCCACTGTGTGAAAACAATAGCCCCTAGCAGACCATCGTCCGTTAGTTTAGTCAAGGCTAGTGTGTGGAGGTCAGTTCTGTTGAAGCGTGTCTCACATACTGTCTCATGCCCAGTGTCAACAAGGGAAGACAAGCGCAGTATTCACCTTTCTTAAGGGACTATTTGATTATGTATCTTTACGTAGAGAGTAAACAGAAGTGGACTCAGGAAGAGTGTTCTTCACTTGAAGTACAGAAATGTTAAAGTTTAGTATTTTGTATGAAGCATAGATTTAAAAAAAAATGCTTTACTCTGTTTCGATAATTACATACCGGTGAATTATTGTGTGATTTATAAGTTTCCAATACCCTAGTATGCGTTATTATTTCCACGAAAGAGTAATTCTCCAATGTTTCTATATGGTGTTACATCTTGAATGGATTTTAACGTGTACGTTTGTTCTTTCCTTGTTCTAGCTTATTTGTATCTGTTGACAATGATTGTTAGGAGCACAATGACTTAACTTGTTCTTAGATACATGTTTGAAGTGTGAGTTATGACATTGAATTGTGCCGATGTAGGCCAAGCCATAACTATGCCAGGTTTGGTAGGCAAAGACAGTGTTTGTGGCCTGTCCTCCAGCAGGAAACTCGCTCGCAGGACAGACGTGGACACGGCCAAGGACAGAAACATGAGTTTCTGTAAGAGGCTAGAGTGTCCAGCTGATAGCGTGGAGACATCCACTTCGACCTGCTCGACAGACTCTGAGGATTCCAGCTACGATGTCCAGTCAGTGACTGGCTCCGAGGACGCCTTGTCGCTGAGTTCTGGTCTTTCACCAGAGTACGAGAGGAGACTTCTGGGTACGCCTGGGGATAGCTGCGATGGTGGTGATACCCTAGATGAGAATGACAACTGTGATACTAAAGTGTCTTCTGTCAACCACTTTAGCCAATGCAATATACAACAGCCTTTGCCTTGTGATACTGGGACTCTAGAGATCGGTTACAGGACTAGACACTCAGAGCAGATATGCTCCGGTTCTAATGTTAGCTGTAATGATCCTTGTGGCGGCGATCTGTTGACAGTTTCGCCCAGTCACACCACTCATCCGTGCCAGCATAATACAAGTGCCTCCGCTTCCACGTCCAGGTGCAATACCACCACCGTAGCCGATCAGCAGGTCACCAAAGAAGTTCAATGTGATTTAATGCTGGAGGTTGACGTCACCAACAGCGCCGTGAACGGTCAGCGCCAGAGGTCTCTGGGGCCCGAGTCGACACTGTCGTCCAACAAGCTTAAGATTACCAAGCACATACAGAGATCAAAATCTTTTCCCCAAATGTCAGACAAGGTCATCTTCATCCCAATACGCCCAAGCCCGGAGCAGTCGGGACTGTTCTCATGTAAAGACAACGAAAAGAAAGTAGAGGGTGCCACAGGAGGCGTTGACCCACCTACACAGGACAAGTCATTTAAGCGTTCTAGTAAGACCCATCAATCGAACCCTCCCGTTGCTAGAGTGAACCCCCAGACTAATCCCTTAATTAACCAGGAACAAGCCAAACCCGCTCAAACAGTCCAACAGTTACAACCACAGTTGCATCAACAATACCACCCGGCCTTTTGCCAACCTTTGTACGGTCCCCCAAGCATGTTTCACCCAGAGAACAACCCTTACTGCCAATCTGTGCTTTACGTCCAGGCCCCTCCAGCCGGCTACTACATTCAGGATATGTACACTCAGATGCCAGGAGTTGATAACTTACATACTAAGCAATACGTGGCTCACAGGCCACCAGACAATCCTAGTGGCTATTTCTCCACTGGCCCAGAGAACAATAAAAACCCTCCACAAAAACAAATGGATAATCGGGCCGTTGAGACCAACACACCTAAAAGTATTCGAGAAACTCACAAAAGCGGCAAATCAGCTGACGATGCATTACGGGAGTCCTCAACCCCATCCACGAAACGTAAGTACAAACAGCCTCTTTTACCAGATCCTGTCATTCCAAAGTATTCTGAAATGGCTTCCATGACATCTGGGACAACTTTGGAATCTCAAGCCGCTATGCTTCAATATCAACAACAGCAGCAACAACCGTTTTATGTGCAGTCTTACACAAACGACAACTCAGTCTTTCAAGTCGGGTGTCCTTCGATTTTCATGCAGCAGTCGCCTGGAAGCTACTGCGGCCAGCCCACTACATCCGTGTCTACTCCACCACCGCCGTTGTCCCATCACACACCAAGAAATCAAAATCCTAGTGTGGGTGGTCAAGTGAGCAACTCACAGTCCTCCTCTTCTTCGTCTGGAGGAGTCCACTTTGTCACAGACCACACCGGATTAGTTATCTACGGACCGCAAGTGGCTAATCATGAGGATTCTCAACAAATTCAGCTTCCGTCCCAACCGCCACCCCCTCCGCAGCCGTCGGGCGCACTTACCACAACTTCATCTGGCGCGGAGTCCAGCATGGTTCAGCAGATCGCTGAGGACGATCGCAAAGTTCAGGCCCAGGACAACCGAATCCCTCAAACTAACCAGTTAGCTCCTATGTTTCCAGGGAGTCTGTTTGTCTACAATGACGCCGCGGGTGCCTTAATTGCAGTGGATGCTAGCACTCTTGAAGCACAGCTTGAGGCGGTGTACCAGCAAGGATATCTCATGGCTGCTGCACTGGTTCCTATTGCAGGTGAACCTTCAGTGACTAGTGCAACTGTAAACATGGACAATAGTGAGTTGAATTTGCTTTTTCGTTTTTTTAAGTTTCTAGTAAATCTACCATTATTAAGATTTTAAAGGCGATTTGCGAAAATAGTTAGTCTTTATTCAGTTAGCATTATATTTGTATTTCTTTACACTAGAGTTAGCCTAATCTTGTTATGTAGCAATCAATCACAACCATTCTAAAACTGTTAACAATTATTTGTAGTTCTCGGTCGTGACCAATGGCTACAAAATTAATCTAACTAGTTAAGCGAATTTGTAATAACAAACTATGTTGTTGTGTGTTTTTTGTTTGTTATTGTTTATGTTCGTACTTGACAGACTGACAATGTTACAGTAATAAGTCATGTCAAGTAGAGAAGCGGGACGCTTAGGGTTTTGTATTGTTTCCCATAAACTTGATTTAATTAAAGGGTTTGTGTACGGAAACCTCCAGATTAGAACTAGAAGAACTAGAATGGCTGTTATGGACTGTTCTAAAGCCGAACAAAACAAAAAAAGAGAGCTTGCATGTGTCATAGTAATGACACTAACAATGACAATGCAACCGTCGCTATTGTCCTAGGGCTCCACGCTATACTGAATGTGACAATAGTCTTAGAGATTTTGGAAGCTGGAATATCTTAACATTATCTATGTGGACACGAGTTTGAGTGAGGTAGGCTACGAAGTTTACATTGGTTTGTAAGAGGAACGTAGTTTAGAGTCAGGCTAGTGACTATGAAAATGGGGCAGTGGATTTGCGAATGGAAAGGTAGAGCAAAAGTTATCTATAGTAACATAACTTACTCATTAAAACAGATAAATCATAATGACTATCTTCATAAACCTGTCACTTATTTATAAAACGTACTCATCAGAACAAATAAATCTTAGTCAATGTATTCCAAATGTGATCACTTTTTTTTCTTGTACCAATAGACTCCTCAATGTTTGGTCTCTACCTTCAGTCACATAATGACCAACAGTATACTTGGTGCGGGCCAGAAGTTCCAATTCGTGCTAATTAAATATACAAATAGCATGGATCAAATAAAAACAAATATTATGGCTCTAGAATTTTTTATTTTAATTTCAAATAAAGTGCATCTCTTATCTCTTTATAGAAAAGACCCACCCACTTTTGAAGTTCTACTAGCTCTTAAGGATCAACTACATCTACATTGCGTTTGCACTAACAGTCTGAGAGGAACAGACCCTTCCAGAAATTCCTATTCCTCCGGATACACACATCTTAAACCCCCTCAATTAGACATCGCAAATAGACCAAAACGTAATTTGAAAAAAAAAAAAGAAGTGAATTCAAAACACATACTAAGGCCATTCTATTTTTGTTTTATCTATAATAATTTGTAGTATATATTATTCTTACACCCTCTCTCTTTCTCTCCCCCCCCCCTTTCTCTCTCTCTATTTTTTTGTTGACAGCAACGCCATTTTTTGCAATGTGCTTAAAACATCTTTCCTGATTGGCGCCATAAACGTTCCTTACATCCATCACCCCTTTGAAAGCTAATCTTTCATGACAGGTGATCAGCCCTCTCATAGGCACGAACCCTCAATACTTTAGGTTTTATAAGAAGCGCATGTCTAGCTTTATCAACTGACAATGTTGCAGCCATCTTTGGGTCTGGTCTCTTCAAGTCAAGCCCCAAATTGACCGGTCACGTAGCTGACTTGGCCCAAATGTCTCACTGCTCGACCAAGTTCCTGAGCTAAATGGAGTCGCATTCCAGCACTTGCGTGACATTTGTCCACAAGAAGGTTGGGGAAAAGGGGAGGGTGGTGGTGCTGTCACTTATTTTAAAGTTTGGGCTTTTTTTTTTTTTTTGTTTAAACTCACCGTGTGTTCGTAAATCAGACTCAACAACTAAACAATAGGAGCAGATTGTAGTTTGTCTGTTTGTCTAGATACACTTTAGGACACCTATGTGTGCATTGTATTTGCTATTCCCTAGTTTCTAACCCATTCCCTCAGCCTCCCAGCCGCACCTCTTGTACTTCTTAGCCCAAGGTCAGAAAGATAACTTTGTGTTCATTTCTTTGCTCTGCCCTTTTCAACGAAACTATTACATGGGTTTTGGGGGAAGTGGGCATTCGACCTACTCTGATAGTTTAGACCCCCCTCGCCGTTTTTATCGTATGTTTTGATCCTCTGAATTAAAAACTTTAGATCCCACTTTCATAATTTTTTTTTGTCCTTTTGCTTTTGTGAATACCTGAGCCTTACCATCATCAGTTGAACACCACTACAGAGTTAACGAATCATCTTGAATGTAAATGACAAGGCATTGCGGTATTTTGCGGGTTTGTAGCACAACATGGTAAAGATTGATAGAGAAAACAATCCCAATGTCACACAGATGCAGTTGCAGATACATAGAACCATCAAGTACCAAAGCCAGTTACTCACGTCCAACAAAAAAAAAACAACCAAAATCAATCTCCTTTAATTAGACCTGCTTGAACACATAAACGCATCACCAAAAGCTTCTTTCAAAGTTACATGACTTAATGCCCTTGACTCCCAAAAGGGCGCAGGGCCCCAACATCGTCATCCGATTCTGAGCAATTCCTCTCAGCTGGGCCCATGTCCATCCCCCGTCCTTGCCTCCCTCTCCACTGATCTCCATGCTTGCCCCGCTCTCCCAGTCCCTCCCCCCACCTGTGGGCCCCAGTCCAGAGCCCATCTTGCTAAGTTTATACAAATAAAATCAAATAGAACATGTACAAAATAACAAAAAAGGTTAGTGAAAACACTCTTTTATTGTTTGGATTTTTTCATAATCAATTTCAACGATGGGTAAGCTCTTGGTCTCTAGCAATGAAAGCAAAGAAAAAAACAACAAATCTTGTTCCGTCCGTGTGGGCAGTTGCAAGTAGGCATCTATCGACAAAGTTCATAGACATTTTAGTTCTAGACAGCGTCAAGTTTTAGATGTGTACTTTTTTTTTTTTCATTTGAAGACTTGTTATCAGCAAGTTTAGTAGGGGCTTGGCGTTAACAGATTTACTTATATTGTTGGTGTATTAATTATGTACCACATTGAAAGTTGTTGAGCGAACAAAAAAAGGTTGGGGTTCGAACCTTACCAGATGCCAGACCTGCTAGTCATTCCTTCACATTTTTCTTCTTTCCCTTGACCTACTTAGAACTCACATCTCCACCTGGGTACCTCTTTTCAGTTGAACATTTTCTACGTCCCAAACCATGCGCCCCCCCCCCCCCCTTACACATACGTCCATCTATGGATGGCACATTATTTTAGGGTATTCGTGATTCGGTCTTTCAATATCTTTTTTTTTAACCACCCAAACCTCTTATGGCCACAATGGTATTGATGAGGTTAAGGTGTGTGTGTGTGTGTGCGCGCTAGTTTCTGGCAGACGTGATGACTCATCTGACTCACCTTTACCTTCACGTGTTTGACTTGTGTTTGCCCAGTCTGGTTCTGAGCTAATAAAAAATAGTTCTACTTCTACCAAGTTTAGTACCAGACCTGGATGCTTATACAAACGTCTACCTAGGGGGAAAAAACACCTTTGATTGGCTTGCTTGTACTAGATCCGGGTTGGCTTGAAACCGTTCTCCCCTCACGTTCTTCCTACCCCACACCTGGTTGTTTTATTTTTTTTTTAAAGGGGGGGGGGTGAGGAGTCAGACAGGTCTAGTACCTTCGTCTGTGAGCAACAGGTAGACAGGTGGACTGTGCGAGCTGTGAAGTCTGGTGAGCTGGAGAGACTTGGTCCCTCGAACACGGAGCTACGATTGAATGAACTCTCGGTGGCCCAGTTTTGTCCTAACTTCAAACTTGGGAAACAGGAAAAGTTTTCAAAACTTGTCTACAATTTGGCCCAGTTTTCTGTCAGCTGGGGGGAGAAATGGTCTAATCTAGGCCTTCGAAAATTACTATTAGGTGTCTACCAAATGTATGACTTATTTATGTTATAGAATAAATAATAGGATCCACATAATTCAAAGACTTACTGTTAATACAACGGATGGATTAAGAAATATGTTATCCTGACCTCAAAGCCGTTACCCCGAAAGCTATTCTGATGACAAGCTTTGAGACTTTCAAGTCACTGGGCTTATGTAATCAACAAGAAAGGGTCTTTTCTGTGACGGTAGTTATCATTCATTGAAACAACAAAAGAATGTATCTCCGCCTCTGAATGTGCTACCCTTTATGAACGAAGGATATGTTAACTTCCCCCTTCGCTAGCCATGTTCAACTGTTAAACTTCTTCCCTAGGTTCGCCGTTCAATGCAATAAACAAATTTGTGGCCACTGGGCGGGTCCATATTATGGATGTCAGTGACCAGTTGATAGATGAAAAGCTTAACCTTCCACCTCATAAAGAGATAAACCAGACCCTCTCGTTCGTCTGGACGGATGCCAGCAGCAGGTACTTGGTGTACGTGAGTTGAAGACGTGTTCCAGGCAACGATCTCGGTCAGCGGCCAGTGTGTCTGGAGGTCTACTCACACTACAGACCAGTGTACATTTAGTCTGCACACACACACGCTCTAATGCGAAGTGGTTAGTCTCAGGGAATTGCAATGAAACATGAAGATATTAACATCTTTTCCCAGTCCCCACCCCCCCTTTTTTCCCCCTTTATTTCCACACCTCTCTCACCGAATTAAAAACATTTTTTTTATTCACCCCCCCCCCTTTTTTTTTTTACTTTAAAACCTTTTTTTTCTTTTTTTTTTAACCTTTAAAACCTTTTTTTTTTTATGTCTCTCTTGTCTATTTATTTTTTGTCGCTTCCTTTTCTTTACGTTTCTCCAGTCTTCATTTTTTTTTCTCTCCTCAAGACATTGGTAAGTTCAACATTTTTTTTGTTAGAGCAGCTGCTGGCTGCCCGTGCTGGATTCAATATCTGCATACATCTGAGTCAATCGGTGGGTCCTTGTTGGCAGCGAGCACGCATCCAATGTCTCTCGGTGTGACTAGTAGAAATGCTCAAGTTGTCCGCTAAGAACAAAAGATGGTGGCCTCCACGAAGTAATTCTTAGATATACCTGCCAGAAGCATTAGTTTGTTGTGTGGACGCTGTATGCCTTCAGCCTATTCAGATGTACACATATATCAGACACAACGCCATTTGGTGTCAGTTTCCTGGGTTTGCAAGCTCGCTGTTTAAAAAAAAACACCTGTTGATTTCTGTGGAAGAAATACATTTTACTTTATGTTGGTTGATATGATAGATGTCTGCCCTTGCTATAAACGAATACAGTATTTGTTGCCCATCTTTAACATAATGTGCCTCACCAAGTATCAGTTTACCATAAAAGGGGAAACTTTTCTGCTGACGTCAATAAAAAAAGGAATTTCCCAAAATTTGTTTTTCGTCTTCCTTGGACGTCAATGATTTATTCAATGTTTGAAATACTTTCCATGCGTTTCGAATGTTCGAGCCGGAACTGTTGATGTGCTTCAGTTGGAATGATACCATGAGAGACTTGGACATGCACTATGTTGGATGTGCTCTGAGTTGACCTGAAGTTCTCCCCCATCGTAACCTCGCAACTTGTTTCTAGCACACAAAAAAAAAATGACTTGTTTTTTTAGGCATTGAAATTTTTTTTTAAAGGCCTGGGAACTGTTAAACATCACACCCTACTTTCATCAATGTGAATTCTCGCTCCCTCTTCGTTGACTTTTTTTTTATAGCCCTACTTTTATTGTAAAAGCAAACGCAATTTCTTTTGAAATGCACGGTTTAGATATTTTGTGTGTGTGTGTGAACTTTTTTTTTTTAAAGTTAACCTACTTAAGCTTTTATTTTCTAGTTTCTTTCTTTTGCATTGGAAACATTGAATCATTCAGTCTTGGATTAGTTTCAAAGAATTAATCAGTTATAACTTAGTATAGTCCTTTTCAACTTAACAACTTGGTGTATGTCTTCCCGAGTTGACCACTAGTCCAATATTTCACTAAGATTTGGCATTAGCTACTAGATAACCGACAACTCTTGAGTTTGTGTTCCAAACTGCTTTGTCTGAATGTGGGGAAGAGCACAACCAAATCTCCAACTTTCTAGGGCGAGACCATTCGTTAGAGTAGGCCTCAACACTGACCTGCGACGTCGCGACCTATGGGCAGTGGAGACCACTAGCTCGCTACTACGTTGTTAAGACCTGTGGCTTGGCAACGAGCTAGTGGTCTAAACTGCTGTGACGTTGCGGGTCAGCCTTCAGGCCTTACATGACGATTGGTCTCGACTAGAGTCGCTCGCTATCATCACTTCGAATATAAGTAAACAACGCGCGCTCTATGAAAGACAATTTCCTTAGATCTCGTTAGTCACCACATCAACGCGAATCTCCTTGTTGGCGTGACTTACACGAGCTTCTAAACCAAAGTTCATATTATTTGCACATGAACTCAAAGAATAATAAATTAAAAACACAAGTTGCTGAACTATTGCAGACTTAGATAAGTGCTAATTAGTAAGAATAACAAAGGTGTTGTAACTGATGAAACGTTATCAAGGGATCCGCCATGAGGATATATTAAAAAATAAACAAATAATCAAGTCCTTAGGCCAGTAGTCGATTGTTCATCCTTTGAGATCCAACAATTCAAGAACACAGAAAAGTAAAACAAAACCCCAAAACAGATGTTGGGTTATCAAGCTTAATACTAGTATCTTTGATGAGAGCACTAAGCTCAGTGGGGCAGATACATCAAACACCAAAGTAGAACATGAGCTCGAACATTCCACTGGTACGACTCAAGGACTAAAGTATTCTCTTTGATGCTGAGACAAACATTTATAAGAACTCTTTTTTTCTTTCTTTTCAATTAGAGCTAGTAGCGGATTGCCTGAATCAGCCATGAAAACTAATAACTTGGCGTGTTATAGATCCACATCACTAATTACAAAATGAGCCTCTAGATTGACGGATAAGCGTCGGTAATCTTTTTTTGTTTTGAAAGGATATTTGTCTGTACGTAAAGAGATCAACTCTTTGAGTTTGGTTGTCTTGGACTAGTTCACTGTTGCTGCTTTTTCAGTTTGGGGTTTAATTCTACGTGTGTTTACTTAAGCCTACTTGTATGTTTACGGGTGTTTATTTATGCGTTTTTACCTAGAAGATTGTAGATGTCGCTTGCTTGTACTCTTTATCTCCTACGAAAAAAAAACCCCCAGATAGTTGAGATATATTCTACATCTACATATATGCACATCTATATATATTCATAAATATATAAACATGCGCAAGCTTATATTGCTGAGCATTAGCATTATCTATCAGTCTGTGTTTCTGTCCCGCCTTCTTTCTCATTCTGTTTATCTAGCTAGCTATTTCTACCCTCCTATCAATCCCCAACATCTCCACCTCCCCCCCCCCCCAACCCCAAATTTCTTCAACTGTTCCTCTTTTAAAATATGACTATCTCACCTCACGCCTTTCTGCCACTGCCTTTTGACTCCTCACATTAGATGATGTAGTCACGCTGGGGTGTGGGTGTCAGCACTGCTTGTCCTGGTATGTGCTCTACATTGACCAATAACTTGGGAAACCGGCAGTGTGGCACCGCGGCCAGCATGTTGATTGTGCACGATGTCAGGGCGAGCAGACAAACACTGCAGTTTCGTGACTTGTTCACCAGACTTGACCACGACCGTCCGTGATCTCCTTCATCTGGACCCATTCCTGTTGACCATCTACGTCAAGACTATTTAGACTGAATCAAAACTAAAGTACATTGACGTGAAACTCTTCCCATTACAACTCTGCGGAAGTTACAGAGAGTTAAGTCTCTTCAATGTGCCTAGAAATAAGGATTCAATTTAATTAATAATCAAGCTATGAAAACACAGACACTTATGGCTTTCAAATCTCACGCTAATAAATAGAGTGTACATTGTGTGACTATCTGGATCATTTCATTTGAAATTTGTCTTAAGACCTTGTTATGGAGTATTTCTATGTTGATCTACAAAGCAAATTCGTTCTGCTCTTCAGTGTTCAAGATATACAATTCAAAGTTACCCCCCCTCTTTTCTCCTAACCAACAACAACAAAAAGTCTACATTGATTACCTTGGTAATGACTAGAAGTTTAGTTGATTGATGTGGCGATGTCTGGTAGTTGACCGATGTAGGGATGCCCAGTTGTTGACCGATGTGGTGAGGGTTAGGGAGTGGACCAATGTGTGGGGATGTCTGGTAATTGGCCGATTTGTGGGGTGTCCGGTAGTTGACCGATGTGGTGAGGTGATGTCTGGTAGTTGACTGATTTCGTCATGTTTAGCTGTTGTCGTGGTTAGATGAATGATTATTAATTAAATAATAAGAAAAAGTATTTATAATCCAAAAGAAAATGTTTTATAATTTACATTACAATAGTAATGCTCAATATTTTGTACAGAAACTGTGTCGTTCTATGTCTGCCTGTGTTTGTTGATAGTCGTGTATGTGTTTGTTGATAGTCGTGTATGTGTTTGTTGATAGTCGTGTATGTGTTTGTTGATAGTCGTGTATGTGTTTGTTGATAGTCGTGTATGTGTTTGTTTATAGTCGTGTATGTGTTTGTTGACAGTGGAGAGCTCACATTGCCGTTCTTTAAACTTCTGGGCGGACTTACTTGTTTTGATATTATCTAGCACGAAACGAAAAAAAAAGCGGGGAGATAAATAAATAGTGCACATTTTAGCAACTTGTAGGATGCCCCCTCCCCACATTCACCAACACAAACACACACATCTAAAGGCTCATACACATCTCCAGACAAAATGTTCGCCCTCCGAATCCCCAATTTCACCCGTGAAGTCTCGCCCTACTGCGGTAGGGGAGGTGTTGCACTCTGTCGTGTGTGAGAGCGGCTCGAGCCCGGCCCTGCACCCCAGTTTCATTCATCAACTTTCCACATCACAAGTCAACGCCGTCGTCTGTCTCGCCACTTCTGATGTACTGGAAAACTGGCGACAACAGAATTTTCTTTTCTTTTTTTTTTTTTTTTTAGGCTTGCGTGTTATTTCCCAACTTTCTACTTCATAAAGTTTAATGTGAAAAATGTTGATTTTGAAAGCAAAAACAAAAAAAAAAACAACCTAAATGGAATATTATAGATTGCAATGTAGCCTACAAACTAGATATTGCTACGAAGAAACCATTTTCTGCAGTTGAACCCAAGACATTAGGACAGTCGTAATTGATACTATTTAGTATCAACAAAAAAACAAAAGGGACGATTTTATGTAACTGCTTCTTTTGGTCCAGGTACCTTTTAATCTAATATATAAAGTAGAAAGTAAGGCGTATATATGTAATGTAATGTATGGTGTATTTATATATGTATGTCCGGCTTAGAAATCAAAACCGATTGACCAATCTTGATAAATTTTGGCATAAATGTTCCTTAGATCATGGCGGAGACTGTAGTGTATGCTTGATGTCCCACCCACAACCTGTAGGCCCTAAAAATAAAAATGACCTAAATATATCTCTATTAAAGGATGTAGTTGAGGTATGCTCTACATATATTCTCATCTACATATATTCACAAATATTCTACAAATCGGGTTAACCCGTTTTCACAGTATTATATATATATATTTGATACCAATATTTCGACTAAACTGGTAAACCCATTTTCATACTCTACTTTCATTTTCGTGGCAAAGTAAAAAAATACAAATTGAGGGGAACATTCTCCATGTTTGACATATATCTAAATCTAATCTAGTAGATCACCAATACTCAAACTAAGGCCAGCAGGCCGAGGGTCATATCCGGCTAGTAAAAAAATAGATTAGCACATGCATATAAACCATTTTAAAAATAACAATGTATGCTACACCCACAAAAGATTGAGAATGTTGCTTACAAATTTGTAACTGAATATGTCACAATGCAGGTGACTACGTGTTCATATTTGCAGCAGTCAAATCTGATGACCCAAATTCCGAAGTATTCCTAGATGAAACCATGAAAGATTGAACACACACCACTAGCACACACTATAACTTAATTTTAACTCTTTCTCTCCTTAATTATTTTCCCACGTTTCGAAGGAATTCTTAGTTTTGCTCATTACTATTTCACCCCCCCCCCCCTGTTAAAATTAAGCTTCAATAGCTTTGTCGCTTGTTATCAGAAAATATCTTATTTGGTCTAGAATTGAAGGGGAGTGCATGCTCTTTTTATAGAACACAAAATAAAGTTTATAAAAGCAAACATTAATTTAATTTAATGAGGTCAAATCAACGTTGGTATCGTCAATTAGGAGAGAAAGAGTTAATAATAGATTGACACCTGTTAACATAGTTATGAATCATAACTGTGAACGTCTAGTGCATGGAATTGTTTGCTTTTGTAAAGTCAATCAAGAAATGAAATGTGTAAAAAAAAATAAGTTGGCTAATTCTCTGACTGTAGCGAAGTCTTTCCTAGTAAAATTAGGTATCTAGTCTCAGGACATACAACCACGCTCAAGCACATACACACACACTATAAAAAAAAACTCCGTGAAATTTAAGTAGGCTACACTAATATTATATATATATATATAAAACCCTGCTGTCCAAATATTTGTTTAAACTACCATAATCCTTTTTATTTTCTTTGTTTGGTGGGAATGCACTGTGCAGTGACACTTATCAACATAATCCTCCAGATTGGGAGACAATGGATGTGTGGGGTCATTGTCCCGAGAGATTAGCTCTCGCTGACTAGAGACATACATAGAAACATTAACTCATGGGAGCACACAAACCAGGAGATAGATATTAAGATATCATTGTTCCCCCTATAAAAGTATAAGTAGTTACCGTTACTAGCGTATCATGTGACCTTACATTATAGCTACGTGTTGCAAATCGTGTATTGGTTGGCGTGTTTTTCTTCAATGATGTGTATAAAATATTGCGATGGTGTCAAATAGTAAATGAAATGGTTCTTGTCTCCTTTTAGGTTTTACAAGACCAGACGAGATTTGTTTGATATAAGCTGATCGGTTGAAACCAGTGGTTCCCAAACCTTTTTTGCCTGGTAGACATGTTTTCCAATGTTTCGGGTAGACCCCGTGCTTAGCTCATGCATTTGTCACAATTCAACTTCAAAGGTGTATTTATTTTTCCATGACTTCTAAGTCGTGTTTATCTATAAAGGAATATTTAAATTTAAAATGAAGCGAAATAAAATGTAATATTTATTACACGCATTGACCAAACCAAAATATAGGCCCATTAGTGGAATGCTGTGATAATACAACGTCAGAATTTAGATTTAATATTTAAAAACTTGAGCTGAAAATTGGAATAGAAAACGAAAAGAAAACCTTACATAGACCATCGGCGCACAACGACTTTGTCTGGAAAAAATATGTAGGTTGCAACTGGGTCTTCGTAGTCATGTGCAACACTGCACTCATCCTTAATCTTCAAAATGGAAGACATTGCCGTTATTATCAAGTCAAATGATCCTCCAGCTTAGATGGTTTCATAGCGTCATCACTTTGTTGCATAATAGACACACAGGCTATGAAGATAGGAACGAAGCCAAATTTCAAATAATCAACACTCTGCTGTCTACATTTCTTTTTGGATTTGGCCATGTTTCACAAAGACGCAATTAAGATATTTAAAATACAATGTTAACATTTACAAATGTAAAAATTCATTCGAATATAAGGGTTGAAATTCAATGGATTAACTACTTTACGAATCATATGTGTGTATGTGTTAATTCCATGAATAGGAAATAAAATGTTGTCTCCAGCTGCTTAGTTGAGATCCACTTTCATAGGCCCCCATTTACATCTCATAGACCCCCTATTAATTTTGTGTTCACCCTCGTAGATTCATTGGAAGTCGTCTTAGACCCCTGGGGGTCTATATAGACCACTTTGGGAATCATTGGTAAATGACATTTAGCTCCACTTGGGAGTACTGATCATGTCTAAGTATCGATGAGGTATCGCTTCGTTTCTGTGAAACAGTTTTGCCGTTGTTTAGAAAAACAGGCTTTGCATCACTTGTACGGCGGTTTCAGTTCGAGTGTATTTGTTTATATTCCATACACTCTAACCCAACGGAGCAATTACAGCTTTAAAGAAGTGCTTCCCGCCCCGCCCCATCTTAATGTAACCCATTTCCTGTAGGCTTGACCTAGTCAACGTCAAAAGGTCTTAAGCCCCCATAAGCGGCGACATGATGTTGAAACCAAAAAAAAATAGTAGGGAGGGGGGGGATGAAAGAATGTGGGGTTGGCCACCTAAAATTCGGCACAAAACAAACCCAGTTCCACTGGAAACTATAGCAGAAGTTGTTCAGGGGTAGTAGGTCGGCTCATGTTCGCCCTCCATCAACCCGCACGCTGCCTCTGTCTGGTCTCACAAAAACATGCTTCCCGTCTCCAACGTAGCTCTGTAAACAAAATGGAGTTGATAACATTGGCTTGGCCGACTGACTCCATTCTGAGGTTCTCCCCACCCCCATACATATGTACTAAGCACAACTGCTGACCTCAGCACTACTTCACTGCTCACATTTTGAAAGTTTTTTTTTTTTTTTTAAACAATTCTGCTTGCTAAACTTTTGCAGTTAAGGAATGCGCCTTTCTTTAAAATCTCTTCTCCAACTGCCAGAAGAGCTGCTCTGACCTACTTTAGCCCAACGGTCGAGTCCTGCGGTTCATACTCATGGTATTCGTGTTTCCGACACTACCAATCAACATTTTGATCATAGAGAATGGAGAACTCTTAATTTCAAATAACGGTTGACAGTTCTTTGTGTCTAGATAATATGGTATGAACAAGTACAAAGTGTTGATTCCTTGAAAGTTTCAACCTGTGCTAATACTTTACACTGAAAACCAAAAACACGGATAGGAAAACGACCTAAAGTTTTTAGCATTTCCTACTGCAAGTATTCTAGCTCATAGCTTTACATTACAAAACTTATCGACTCTGTACACATTTTATAGCCGTTATTTCTCCCACACCCATTCTCGGATCAGGTTGAAATTTTGTTTAATTATTCATAGTCGATAATACAAGAATCAATTAAAAAAAAAGGCATTAATCAATTAGTAATAATTTATTAATTATGACTTACATGGAAATATTCTAGGATTAGTTGAAATTTTACATAATTATTAATAATCGATGTCAATACATGAATCCATAAAAAAAATAATTAACCAATTCGTTAATCAATTAGTAGTAATTAATTAATCTAGATGTATATAGAAAAAGCGAGTTAATTGTGAAATGGCAGTGATTTTGCGTTTCGTTCCCTTAGATAAGCTTTTTTTTGTTATTGTTTTTACATTTCTTTACTGGTCTTAGAACTAGAATATAGTACAAACAGGACTTTGAACTAAAAAGTGTTTTTTCTCAGCCTATTTGTTTGTAGGCAAACTATGGTTCAAACGATCTGTTCTAATCTACAAGAAACATAAGAAGAAACAATCAAGTCACTGTAAATGGTATTTCAAAGAGATAAGAATTCCACTCCTGTGTGAGGGCCAGACTTCTTGGTTTCTTAAACCTTTATTTTCCTCTGTTTTACTGTGCCTGTTAGTAAATGGAGCTATGCAGTTGAATGTATGAATGTAGTCGAGAGGCCAAGTACGCTTGGACTTGGCTTGGCTCGGCTACCTATGAAAGGGGCTAGAGGTTCGACACCCCGACTCGAGCAGAGTTGTGGTAACTGAGCGCCTAAAGGCAGCACGGAAAACCTACACCCAGATTACCCCCCCCCCCCCGGCTGGTCCACAAATGAGATTGGACCACAGCGCTCTGGACCATAGCATGAAAGTAGCGCTATATAAAAGCCATAATTTATTTATAGTCTTGATTCTATTGTAATATTGAAATATATAATTGCAACTCATTTTTTTTTGTTCTTCATCAGGTCCGGCTACTGTTAGGATGGTGTCCAGCAGCGGGCCACCAGTGCCCATGCCGATGCAGGTGCCCCCGGGACATATGGTCCAGCAGATTGTGGACGAGCACGGTATCTTGACCCACGTGATACTCTCCCCCCAGCCCCCGGGTCACACGGCTCCCATGACGGTAGGACCTTACGTATGTACTCTCATTTAAGTCTTTTTTTTTTCCCCCACTGGATGCATTGAC
The DNA here is from genome assembly GCF_947242115.1 of Biomphalaria glabrata. Classification (NCBI taxonomy): domain Eukaryota; kingdom Metazoa; phylum Mollusca; class Gastropoda; family Planorbidae; genus Biomphalaria; species Biomphalaria glabrata. The sequence goes on along the minus strand of NC_074725.1, from coordinate 13,899,410 downwards.
TAACCAGCCTGCTCGTCCTGCCTGATGGAATGATCCTAATCATGTGTAGAGTTGGACCCACTGTAGTATTGCATTGTCTAGGGGGGTAGCACGATTCCAATCGGTGTAATGCATGGTTCCTAAATGTTGTGCATGAGTTGGTGTTGAGTTACAACATTCTTACTTCGTCTTACGTCCCAATTTTCTAGTGTTTTGTTTTGTTTTTTAATTGTTTACATGTTCATGTTGGAATACGTGTTTTTTTTTGTTTTTGTTTTGTTTTGAAACCTTTCCAATGCTTTCGTGACCTTATCAATACACAATACATAGCATCAACTTTAAACTAGAGACCATAACGCTTTTATTGTGAACACCACATATTATAATCAACAAACCTGTACTAGTCCCTAAATATACATTTTACTGACAAAAACTGACAATACGTTTGTTGAGAACAATGTAGTGGATTTACAACACTTGAAGATGCATTGACCATTTTGATGCAATCATCGCCGTGGTTCACAGGAGCCCTTATCGTTTGGACTCTTAGTTTTGTTAGCAAGTTAGGTTCATTTTTATTGTGTGAATTCGAAGTATTATTCATTCTCATTTTTTTTTAATTCTTTCCATTCAATTGTATTAAAAAAACAACTTTTGACAACGTTTATCATCACGATTTTTTTGTAGCCACACCTTTGGGTACGGTAGTGTGTACACATCTACGTCTGCTAGTTTCACTAACTCTCCAGAACACTCTGTTTTACTCACATTCTTAGCGATTCACTTCTTCCGTTAGTCAGTTAGAGGGGTGTGATCTCACATAGTGGCCAGTGAACTAAGGAACTTTCAGTCTCTGTCCATCGCAGTGTTGTCACAAGTTCTGAGAATCGTTTCCAACTGGCCACCTTTGGATGCAGATAGCTGAACAACATAGAAGAGGCAAAGTCAGGCCCTAGTTAAGTAAAGTAATAGTAGCTCTTTCAGACCTTGCGATCGACGTGGCAGATAGTGTAAAGGTCATCTGTTTCTGTGGCTCACGGTTAACGAGGGTGTCATGTGGCCAGCACAACGGCCAACCGCCTTTACTTTTCCATAACTAATGTCAGGTACCCATTAGAGCTGGCTGGGCTCGAAGACGCCCTAAATATCCCGAAATTAAAAATTCCAGTCTTCACTAGGATTCGAACCTGGGACCCCTCGCTTAGGAAAACAATCGCTTTACCACTCATCCGCTGCGCCTCCATATGACCTAGTTTAAATGGTTAATATTTGTGTTGCTGTTTAAAGGCACTTCAGAAAGTTAACAGTAATGGAAAGACCTAGGGAGAAACACAAACCATCCTTGATACCATCGATACTATGGCCATAACTCTCTAAACTGAGGCTGTATTTCAATGAAAGGAATTCTCCTATTTAGTGTTAGGGGCAACAAGTAGATTTCGTTTCAGGTTCAAAGAAATATTTCACTTCTACAGACATTTCACAGAGACTTTCTACCCGATACATTTTTGTGTAAACATCAGAAGCCTTGAGCCTTTTTTTCTCCTTACCTCTTGGTCATTCTACAATTTGCTTCAACATTCTGCTAATGATCAGTTGGCATACTCTCTCTCTCTCTGTCTCTGTCTCTCTTATACCCCCTCCATCTTTCTCTTTATTTATGACAGTTTAAAAAAAAGAGAGAGAGCAACCCATTGTTCCATTAATATTATTTCCAGAACAGGGTATAGCAATGAGTCAACTGATGCCATTCACTGCTAGCTAACACTCAAACAATATGCTTCAACACAATATAATAATAATAAAAACAGCTAAAATGTATTGGGATTGTATCTTATGATGGTCACTTAAGCATGAGATCAACTTTTTCTCACATCTATGTTCATGGTTTCAGATTTCGTCCATTTTTACAAAATCCATTCCAACTCTGTCCGTCTGTGTGGGTGGAATCTTGTATACCTTAGTTCTCCAACTTCCCATTATCGGATCAAGTTGAAACCTTGCACAATCAGTCATCGTCAAAGACAATACATGAATCACGCAAAAAAAAATATATCAATTAATGAATGAATTAGTAGTATTTAATTTGTTGTACATAGAAAAGGGATATTTATTATGCAGTATTGAGAAGTATTGCAGTAATTGTTCGGTTCTTCCCTCAGTTTTTGTTTTTGTAATTTATTTTTTTATATTTTGCTTGTTTAAAATTAAAACTCTACTTCTCCGCTTGTTAAGGCCTTGGTCTAACTTGGCTGGTTCCAAATGGGCATGCTATGTGTGTTCTTTTAGACTGTTCAATGTTTACGTCACTCATTGGCTGGTGTGTTGTTGTTATTATTGTGTTCTACCAACTCCTTTGTGACATTGTTATTTACAAGTCTGGTTAGCGCCACAATGAATGTATGCTGCACCATAAATCTTGTGAAGATTTGGCGACATGAAGAAATACATGTGAATTGCCGGGAAATACGTGCCACTAATCTGAGGGACTAGACAATAATTATAGGCTTCAACAATGGACTCGGCTGTTTGAGAAAATAAAAATCAGACTGAAAAAGGGGGTGGGGCGTTGCTGCTGAGATTGCTTGCGGGGGGTAAACTATCTCTTGTTAAAGCCCTCATATATCACTGCAGTGCTAGTGTCCGCGAATGACTTTGTTCTGTTACAACAATTAGAGTTGCATTCTATCTTTGCCAAGGCTTTTGTTCTCTTTAAATTGTACTTTAAATTAGTCCAAGCTGAAGTTGATTTATCTGAAGACTATTTTTTTCAAAGGAAATAGTTTTAAATAGTGAATTCTATCTGAGACAGTTTCAGCCTTCCTCTTCCGAAACATTCTGGAGAAACGTGAACAATCATTTCCAAACAGTTGGCATTTTATTTATGCGGGGTTCTCAACTTTGTGACAGGTTTACTGTTGTCCGCTCTGGGCGTGTGTCGTTGGAGCCCAATATTTATGGCCCCCCTGTATCTCATTGTCACTGGCACACAATGGCACTGACAACCATTTGGATGTATCCACACGTATACACGCCTGTTGGGAAGATAACCGAGAAAGTAACTTGGAACGTTGACTTGGGCTCTTCATGAAAGATGTTTAGGTCTCTGTTGTTGAATGCTCATTGGGTTGACTAGGAAATGGCTTGATTGGTTTGTATTGCGTAGTGTTCAATAGTCAAGCTGCCAGACACGTATGTTCCGCCATGATGCTTGATTTGCACAGTCACGATCTAAGATTTTGATTTGAATAGCCTTCACAGGCTAGACATGTCTGTTCAGATGTTAATGCATTTGTTGTTGGCATTAGGGCGAGTTCAAAAATAGACACTTGGAGGAAGCCATGCACTGTATAGTTTTGTTGTTAACAATTTCACGCACACATATTGTCTAGATGACAATATACTGGAGCAGTCCATTTCTGTTTCATTTGCCGCCCTAAGGTGTTGAATACCTGACTTGTGCGTAATGTAGCAGAGCTTTTGTGTGGAGGACGGACACGTGTCATGTTGAATCATAGGTCTCTGGTGTTCGTGGAGATTCCAGGTCATTCCAGCTCTTAAAGAGATGTGGGTGTAACTCCGGGTTGGGGGTTTTGAAGGATTACTCATCCTATAGAGAGCCCTAGCAAGACGCTCGTCTCTTTGGCGGAGTAGGAAGGGAGGTTCTTGCTTTTGGAGATGGGCAGGTCAGTGTCCGAACTTCTAGGGAGTTAACACAAACTCACTGTCATTTGAATTAAACTATTGCTGGCTATGTTCAACTAAAGCAAATATTTGGCATACGTCTGACTAATGACACTGCAATGCAGCGCTTATCAAATTTTCTCTAGCGACATTCTGCTAGACACACACACACACACACAAATACTTTTGCGCCCCCTTGAACTTTTTTTCTTGGCGTTCACGGCCCGCTATTTCTTCTAGTAAGAATTTCGCGGATCAAGTAATTGTCAGGATGTGGCAGGCCAAGACTGAAGAGCCGAGACATTGGAGTCGGTAGAGCCTGTACGTTTGTAAAGGGCTCGACACTGGTGGAATTATTGAGCTACGTCAGACAACAGAACGGGGGCACGTGACAAAGGAAAGAAAATGATCCAATCGGTGACAATATCATAGTTGTCGTTGTTTTGGTTTTTCCCAAAAAATCAATCCAGTTGCAGGCGAGGTCTTACTTAGATGAATGAAACGTCACTTAATTTAATAATAATTATACTGTAAACATTGGCAATACCATTTGTATTTGATTAGTACTCAAATGTGGATTTATAACCTCGATGTAAATACAATAGATTTTGTATTCTTGAAAAAACAAAATAAATCAAGACAGCATTCGCGCGCTTCTGTCATGGAAGAAACGACAAGTTAAGAGTTGCTATTAAAAGGGAAAGATTGAAACAGTCTCCACTATCGAGGGAAATGTTCTAATAAGCAATGTGTCTCCATTCATCTATTTCTCATCGATTCATCCATGATAAAGAGATTTATCAGCGTCCGTGCATTTTATGTTCTACCATGTATGCATGTTGGATGTAATACAGTCTATTCCTAGTTGTATGCATGATGAGACTATTCAATGTGATATGCTAGATGTAGATTCTAGAAAGACGTAGGGCCCAAATGTTCATCATTTATTTCACGTACATTTGTAGTGTTACTTCTGTTGTCTAATCAACATGTGCAGTGAAGTGAATTTGTTGTGGAAACTAGACATGTGTCTTATGACGTACTATTTGACTTACCCGATGATGGGTTAGAATTTGCACACAAAAAAAAAAAAAAACATGAAACGCTAATTATAGTGTGGAAAACTGTTAACTGGTGTCACTATATCTTGATCTGAATGATAAACAGAGATGACAATTATTTCATTTCATTTAAATCTTGATCTGAATGATAAACAGAGATGACAATTATTTCATTTCATTTAAATCTTGATCTGAATGATAAACAGAGATGACAATTATTTCATTTCATTTAAATCTTGATCTGAATGATAAACAGAGATGTCAATTATTTCATTTCATTTTATACCTTTAAAATAATTACAAATATTGTGACTTAATTAAAGTTCCCCTTTCAGACCTTGCGATCTTTTGGGAAGGTGATGTTAATGTCATCTGTTTCTTTGGCCTGCGGTTAACGAGCAGGGTGTCATGTGGCCAGCACAACGACCAACCGCCTTTACTTTCCCCAATTAAAGTCAGTTACCCATTTTAGAGTTGGGTGGATTCAGGGGCGCCCTTAAAATCCCGAAATTCAAAATCTACGTTTTCACTGAGATTCGAACCCTGAACTCGGGTTCGGAAGCCAAGCGCTTAACCACTCAGCCACCGCGCCCTCTCCCCTTGACTAAATTAGCTAGTTATAGATGCACCCGTTCAATACAACATTGACATTTTTTAATGGCGATTCTTGCGGAATGGAAATATTGAACGAAAAAAAGCTAAGGGTCCATTGGCTAGGGTAGAATTACATGAATTCAATTGCTAAGGGTCCATTGGCTCTGGTATTTTGTTTGTTACTTGCCATTAGGACATTGTCATATGAACTTTACTACCAATCCAAGGAACCTATTTGTTAATTTGGTGTGATTGTTTTCTTTGTTTTATTGCAGGCTGGCCCCGCTGCCGGATCTCCGTTTTACCCCTCCTACGGGGCGTCTCATTACGTGCCCACACCGCCCCAGTACAGTCACCACGCACACCCCCACCCTGTGCCCCCACACGTGCACGGGGGCATTCCTCACATCCCTCCCTCCTCTGCTGCCAGCACCCACGTACCAGTGCAGTCCCAAGGGGAGTACGGTGAGTACCACTGTTTGTGTTTAGCATACTTTTACGGTGACCAATTAACGCACATGTCTTTTGGACCTAAATAGTATCAAGGACAATGAGGAGGCGGGGCAGGGTATAAATAATAAAAATAGAATCGCTGTTGAAACCAGCCATCATCGTATATGTATTCCACTTTCTTTCCTAGTTGAGGGTGAGTTTTAAAAAAAATATATATATATAGTCGTCTTTAGATCTAGGTCTGTTCTGATCGCATACACATGCTTATCATGCTATGACCCCATGCTATATAAGAAATCTTCAAACTTAGATTATAGCAAGTACATTTTGGTATGTCTCATAGTGTGAAACAATAGAGCCCTTGTTAATCTTTTCGGTCATATGCAATCCAGTTTAGTATTAGATCAAAATGGAGTAGAGCGATACTATCGAATTTCGAAAGTAAATGCATTATTTCATCCTTTAACTATATAGATGTTCCCCTGAAACTCTATTCGGAGAACTCCTTCCAAGAAACGGGCGATGAATGTTTCCCCCCTTCTCAGAATCTAAATCGATAGACTACCTTTATTCGTGCAAAAAAAAAAAACCATAAAAAAAACGTCCTTTTAAAGTTTTGTAGACTAAACCTACGGACATTTACCAGTTGTTTTTTTTTGTTGCACTATGGATGAGAAAAAGTCTGAGGTCGTCGTGTACTATAATGATTTGATTTGATTTGATTTTTGATATGAGGCACATCGGCACAATTTAGGCCATGTCGTGCCTGCAGTCCCTTAAGGACTACTCTCTCTCTAAACAACAAGGGCCAGATTCTATAGTCATATAATTAAAATCAAGGTCTATTCACAGTTAAAATAGTGTTACAAATGAACAGTGATAGGTAGAGGTCAACGTATGACCCCGGCGAGATGACACAGCAGCTAGTGTTCCCTGGAATCTACATGTACAAACAAAGACAGGATGTGACGTGTCCACACGTGTTGTTCCAGGGGACGAACAGATCTAAGTAGGGGGACAGTTACTAATGAACAGTGACAGATAAAGGTCACTACGTGTGACCCCGACTTGATGACACTGCAGCGAGTGTTTTCTGGAATCTACATGTATAAATAAAGACAGGATGTGACGTTTCCTGACATGTTATTCCAGAGGATACTAGGAGTGTTTGTGCAACTTTGGACAAGCGATTAGGGACTCTTTATAAGCCAGAGAGTTAATGTGAAAGTCAGTCGTATGGAGTCGTATGGAGTCGTGAGTGAGCCGTTACAGTCGATACAGACGATGTAAGACGTGTGCGGCTCTGTGGAAGAGAAATGTGTACGACTCGATGCAAGTTAACTAGGGTAGAGTTAACTGGAGTGGACTACTGTCGTTAAAGTCTATACAGCGAACTACAGTGGACTTGAGCTGTTACAGTCGATACAGTCGATGTAAGACGTGTGCGGCTCTGATTCGGTAGACTTGAGTACGACTTGGTTCAGCTTTGGGAGACCTGAAGCGACACTGGGAAGTGTGTCGTTGGTCTGTTCTGTGGAATACGGCTCGAGGAAAGTTGAGAAGAGAGGAATTGCAACGAAGTGAAGAGATGAATTGCAACGAAGTATAGCTAACTGTAAACTGACAGATATTGTACAGTCTTCTACGCTACATGTTACAGTAACGAATTGTTAGGGTTAATAGTCATTAAAGTTATATGATACTGAAAGTTTAGTCGTCAAGTTCTTTGCTGTGTTTTTATTTGTGTGCCAACTAATACATCTAGCCAGAAGATTCAGAAATACGTAACAATAGTAAAGGTAGTAAAAATTTAAATATTTGGTAAAAATCTAATGTAAATAGTGCATGTTCACAAATTCAGTAATCAGATCTTCGTAGATAGCCCCAATTCCCGAATAAAGCCCAGTACCTTCCCAGGGTCGACATTATTAAATAGTGTTTTTAGATTAGTGGCTCTAAAATATTTCGCCCTGACATCCTGGTATCTGGGGCAATCAACGAGGATATGTTCCACGGTGAGGCGAGTCACAGTACTCGCAAAGTGGGGGCTCCTCTCTCTTCAGTACAAAAGAGTGCGTGATGTAGGTGTGGCCAATCCTAAGTCTGGACATGGTTGTGCTACCACGCCTTGTCAGACCCTTAGTTGTGGGCCGCCACCTGACATCCGCCACAATCTGCCTGAGTTTACTGTGAGTCTCAGCCTCCCATCGGTTCTGCCACTCTCGATAGGTGGCAGAGACAATACTTTGTCTCAGGTCCGAGTAGGGAATTTGGGTTCCTGACACCGCATGATTTAGGGCTCTCTTTGCTTCTCTGTCTGCGGCTTCGTTTCCCTCAATGCCAACGTGGGAGGGGACCCAGATGAAGGTGACATCCCTACGGTCGGCTGTTATTTGGTCCAACAGCTTCAGGCTCTTATGTACCAATGGGATGTCAGTCTTCATCCGCCCCAAAGCTTGCAATGCAGATTTGGAGTCGGAGCAGATTATAAATTTACTCCTTTCTGATGCTTTTACGGCCATAAGTGCAAGCAATATTGCGTGCAATTCGGCCGTAAAGATGGAGCAGCCATCGGGGAGTCTACGGGAGATTGTTTTGTTCCGAAAGGAGCAGGCACACGCGACCTTTCCCTCCATTTTGGATCCGTCTGTGTAGATGGTGCCACAATCTCCGTAGCTCTCCTGCAGTTCCCTAAAGTGGACTTGTAGTATGCTTGGGTCTGTATTTTCTTTTTTGAAATTAAGGAGGGATAAATTTAATTTGGGTTTATTCATTAGCCAAGGAGGATTCTGAGAGGTTTCTATTTTAGAGATTTGGTCAATGGGTGGGGTTAAATTTTGGATGGGTTCTCTCATTCGAAGGCCCAACGGCTGTATGACGTTAGGCCTTCGATTGTATAATTCTACCTCTGTGGGGTTAAATATGGAGTCAAAAGCAGGGTTCGTGGGGTTGGATTTTAGCTTGACTATATACTGCATTGCAAGCTTTTTCATTCTTATATCCATGGGGAGTTCTCCAGCCTCCACATGGAGACTTGGGATAGGTGATGTACGAAACGCGCCGAGACAGAGACGCAGGGCAGCATTTTGTATTGGTTCCAGTATTTTTAGGTACGACTTCCTTGCTGCTCCATATATTATGGATCCGTAGTCTAGCTTGGATCGAATTAGACTCCGATAGAGCAGCAGCAAGGTATCTCTGTCAGCTCCCCAGTCCGTATGGCTGAGTACTCTTAGTATGTTTAATGACTTTTGGCATTTCTTCTTAAGTTCCTTAATGTGGGGGAGAAAATTAAATTTGGAATCTAAGGTGAGGCCTAAAAATTTTGTAGTTTTCACGACAGGGATCTTCTTTTTGTGTATAAATAGTTCAGGGTCTGGGTGGAGTCCCCTTAGATTACAAAAATGCATACTAACTGTTTTGGAGTCTGAGAATTTGAAACCATTATAGTTTGCCCAACCCTGAATTTTGTTTAAACATAACTGTAATTTTCTTTCTAAGGTGTTCATGTTTTTCCCATAAGTAAGAATGACAAAGTCATCAACATACAAAGAGCACTCTATGCCAGGGGACAGCGCATTTATGATGCTATTTATTTTGATGTTGAACAGGGTGACTGACAGAATGCTCCCCTGGGGTACACCCATTATCTGGTCATGAGTGTCAGAAGCGGAGTTGCCCACTCGAACCTGAAATTTTCGATCTTTCAGGAATTCCTCCACAAAACGGGGGAGGTGTCCCTTAAGCTCCATAAGCGCCAGGCCAGGTCACGTAGAATGCCATGTTTCCAGGTTGTGTCATAGGCCTTTTCTATATCGAAGAATACAGCTACTTGATGTTCTCTTCTGAGTAATGCATTTCTAATATAAGCTTCCAGCCTTACCAGGTGGTCAGTTGTTGTCCGCCCCTGCCGGAATCCGCACTGGTAGTTTGAGATCACTTTATTCCTTTCCAGGTACCAGACCAGCCTACTGTTAATCATTCTTTCCATGGTTTTGCAGATGCAGCTTGTTAGTGCTATTGGTCGATAGTTAGCTGGGTCAGAGCCGTCTCTTCCCGGTTTAGGTATCGGTATAACTGTGGCTTTCCTCCAGCTGTTTGGGAAAGCGCCTGTTTGCCACACACAGTTATAGACCCCTAGCAGGACTGCCAATGAGGGTTCGGGAAGGTGCTTGAGGAACTGGTAATGGATTTCGTCTTCTCCAGGCGCTGTGTCATGTGACTTGTCCAGCGATTCCCTCAGTTCCTCAAGCGAGAACGGTTTGTTGTAGTCTTCATTGTTCTCTGACCTGAAATCAATGGGGTGTCTTTCCTCCCTGGTTTTGACTTTTTGGAACTCTGGCGTGTAGTGTGCAGTGGATGATTTTTCTGCTATTGAGGATGCAAGGCAGTCAGCTATTTCTCTGGGGGACGTGACAGTTCGTCCTTGGTTTTTCAAATGCCCTATTGCATTTGATTCTTTCCCTTTGATTCGCCTTACTGCCTTCCAAACCGCTCTAGCAGAAGTTTTGGCATCCAGACTGCCGACAAAACTTCTCTAGGAATTCCTTTTGGCTGACCGTATTGCTCTAGCTATCCTGAATAGCTTTAGGTTTTCCTGGGAAGGATTCTTTATAAATGCAGCCAGTCGTTTTTTCCTATCACCAATAGCACTTTTGCAAGCTGTATCAAACCATGGTTTGCTAGGCCGTTTTGGATTTGCAGAGGTTAGGGGTACAACTTTCCTGGCTATACTTAGTAGCTTGCTAGCAAAGGTATCAGCTGGGTTCTGTTCATGGAGGATATTTTCTGTGATATCCTCAGAGCATCTTTTTTGGAATTGTTCCCAATCGGCCTTATTCAGTTTCCACCGCTGAGGTCGTCCCAATGAAGGGAGATTGTTAGTAATGATGATTGGGAAGTGATCACTTCCCCGTAGATCATTGCTAACTGACCATTTAAAATCGTCCAGAAGTCCGGGGACGCATACGGTGAGGTCAATGCATGTGAATGATCCAGTTCCTGGGTGCAAGTAGGTCGGTGATGCATCATTAAGTATGCATAAATCATGTTGGAGGAAGATATCCTCCAGCATACGACCTCTTGTGTCGGTATTGTTGGATCCCCACATGGTGTTATGGGCATTGAAATCCCCAAGGATTAAATAAAGCCGGGGGAGTTGTTTCAATAGGTCCTCCATGTCTGTTCGGTTTAATGGAGCGCCTGGTGGTAGATACAGGCTGCAGCAAGTGATAACCTTGTGAAGGGTTATCCTAGCTGCTACGGCCTGTAGTGTGGTCTGTAGTTCTACCCTCATGGGGGATGCTATCCTTCACAAGGATACAGACTCCACCTGATGCTCTCTCTGCATCCTCAACATTCTTGGTGTAAGCACGGTAGCTTCGGAAGCTGATGCAATCTTTCAGAAATGTTTCCTGTAAGCAGACAGCTACAGGAGTCTCAGAGTCCATCAGTAGCTGCATTTCCTCGTAATTGGCCTTGAGGCCTCTACAATTCCACTGTACAATTCTGGAATCCATGGCTTATTCTAGACGACCTACTTGGAGCTATTTGGCCTTGGGAGGCCCCCGGAGGGGTTTCCCTTTATTCCAGTGACCTTGGTATTTTTATTCTTGGGTTTGGATGGAGAGGAGGACAACCCCCTTTTGGGGGAAGTCTTTCTCTCTGGAGAGGGGAGATCCCTCTGGTTAGAGCGGAGGTTATTTCCTCCTCTCTCACCTCGGGCATCCTCTCCGCTTTGATTTCTCCCCTTAGGGAGTTGGTCAACCTCTAACTCGGTAGAGGTTGGGGTGTCTGGCTGGGTTCTCTGAGGAGAACCTGTGTCAGACATGATGTCTCCGGGTTCTCCCGGAGTATTGGTTTTGACATGCTGCTCAGTCTCCATGCTCTCATCAGCGAGCACAGAGAACCTGTTCTTTGGCATGACAACAGGGCTTTCTTGTTTCTTCAGAGGTGTGTTCTTTGGCGGTGTTTTCTTCTGAGTTGGGGGAGGAGGAGGGGGTGGTGGGGTCAATGTGTCCGTCTGTGTGGCTATGGATCTTCCTTTCTTAGCAACAGCCTGGGCGTAGGTCTTTGTCAAGCCGAATTGGCCCTTGGGTAGGGCCAGTACAGCCGATTTCGCCTGGCTAAAGGTACATCCGTTTCTTGCCGTGTACTCCTGCACGGCAACCTCCTGTTTCCACACAGGGCAGTCCTTGGAGTAGGCTGAGTGGCCAGCTTGACAGTTTGGGCATTTGAACTGGGCTGTGCAGCCCTTGTCCTCATGACCCTCTCCAGCACATCTGGCACACACAGTGTTCCTCTTGCAGACTGCCGCGCCGTGTCCATAACCCTGGCACTTGAAGCACCTCATGGGGTTAAGTATGTAGGGCCTCACTGGAACTCGTAGGTATCCTGCCTTCACATACTCTGGCGGTGTCCTAGTTCCGAATGTGAGGATAATAGTGGCGGTTTTGACCTCCTCACCCTCCCTGCGCCTGGTAATGCGCCGGGCATGGGTGACTCCTTCAATGCCCTCCACTATTTCCTTCTCGGAACATTCCAGTAGGTCCCTAGAGCTGATTACACCTCTGCTGGTGTTCAGACTCTTGTGTGGCATGACTTCCACTTGGAGATCACAGAGTCTTCTGCATCTTAAAAGCCCATCAGAGTGTGTCTTGCTGTCTACTTCTACAAGGAGTTCCATTGTTTTGTGTAGCTTAGACACACTCTTGGGCTCTCCCACTACTGACTTGAGTCCCTTATAGATAATAAAAGGGCTCAACTTTGTCAGGCTTTTTCCCTCCTCTGTGCATCTAACCACCAGAAATGATGGCCAGGTGGCACAGCTTTTTGGGACCTCCTCTTTTTTATCATCAATTCGACGTTTCTTGCCCAGACATAGGTCTGGGGCAAGTAGTTTTGTGTGTGTTTTTTTGTCCATATATATTTTGGTTAATTCGGCACCTGTGCTCCCCACCCGCCATCGGGTCCAACAAGGGGACGGGCCATTCGGATGTCCAGAATGAGCCCGCCAGGGCTACACAGGTGCTATACTCAGTCAGCTGCTACATCGTACATGTGTCCGATACAGCAGCTCCCTGATTGACCCTCCAGCCACCGCCCTCCAGCATAGGTCGACGACCTATGCTGGTAGCTCGGCATGACCAGCCGGTTGACCCAGAGCGGGCCATCTGGGTCTCAGGTCTAGGGGAACTTGGAGCCAAAGTATTGTGTTGTTGTGGTTTATCCTCAGATAGCCACCACTCAAACACCAGGATCTCTTTATCCCCCCCTTACCCGTCGCAGTCCACGGCAAACGGACTGGTCTAGGACGTAGTGAGAATTTAAAGTTAAGGAGACAGTGTGATGATCAATGAAGGCAGACTTAGGAAAAGAGGAGGCAGACACAATGATAGAAAAGAAGTAGGGCACTATTGAGCTTCAAAAGTGCTAAGGAAAGAGGAGCGCAGTTTAACGTCATGTCTCGGGACGCGTGTACTATAATAGCACGTTGTTTTCACATCTAACGGAATGAATCAAGTGCATAAAAATATAAATAAACAAAGCAACCAATCGTCAAAGTTGAAGAAAGAATCTAGGTCACGCCTGCGCGACATGGCTGTACTGTTTGTTAGTAGTTGGTTGTTTTTTTTTTCCTTCACCCCAAAGTCTGTATGGCTTGTGCAACACAGCTGCACCTATTGCCACGTATTGAACACGGGTGTAAAGAAGGATAACTCATTAACAGTTGGGTGCAAAACTTTTTGTCAAAGTTACGAAAGTAGTTAATATTTATTCGTATACTGGATCTAGATCTGGTCTGTTTACTTTTAGCACGAAATACCCCATATCTCGATTGTAAGGTGACCTGATCGGTTGTCATTCATTGTCTTGTGTCAACTCTGCTCGATCAATCTAGAACATTTTAAAACACACACGATCTAAAGCCAACTGGTGCAGTGGTTGAGGTGTAGACTCGGGTTTGTTCTAGATCTAGATTATTCTAGATCTATTATTGGCTTATGTGCCACAGCTGCAAGGCCTCGAATCTAGATCTAGCCTAGTAGGTCTAAGTCTAGACCCTACTTCTTCTAGATCTACTCCATTTGCAATCTTGTCAAGATCTAGAGAGATATCAAAAACATCTTGTAAAAATAATAGTCTGTCTCGTAAACTACTTGGCCAACCAAGTTCTACTAGTACTTCTAATAGAGACAGAGAAACTAGATCTATACATAGACACTATCGACTATACTATATGAACTTTTGTCAACTTATACAAGTGACGACAACTTCCTATTGAAGAATCGCATATCAATGGAAGGTAGATCTGTTTTCATTTGTTTGCACTGACCAATATAAACAAAGTAATGTAAACTAAAACCTACTACAATATAGATCTAGTTTAGATGTTGGCTAGAATATAGATCTAGATATTAATAATATAATATTATTAATTGGGACTTTTGTGAGAATTTTGAAACTTATTCTCTTTAAGATCTCGATCTAGACATACAAAAATACAGGGTTTGAAGAGGAAGTGAATTAGAATTAATTAGATCTAGTATGATTAGGCACAAGATCTAAGACTACTAAGACTAAGAGATATATTTTAGCCAAATCTAGTAAATTCAAACATATTTTAAGACAGTAAAGCGTTGGCTGTTTTATTTATGCAATTTTTATAAACCTCTTGGTTTCATATGATTCATATAATGAAAACTAGGAATGACAAAATGATGATCTGTAAAAACCTGGTTTCATTAAACATGACAGACAAAAATGTATTTCATATTTCTAAAGTTAAAGCATATAGTCTAGACATTGATAGGCCTACACAAGTATACATTTGATAACATGCTGTTCTTTCAAACTGTATATAAGTTTGTGACGAAAATCTTCTCATCAGAAAATGTATATATGTGGTATTGTGTTTTGTTTCAGGGGCAAGCCCACCACTCAACTCCACAGATGACAGAACTCTCAGAACAAGAAACAGGGTCAGGAAAAAACTGCAACAGCGCCGTTTTAACACTAATGAAGGCATATACCCAACACAACCTCGGCCGTTCCCTGGAAGAAGGAATAGGGGTATAGTGTTTGAACTAATCCCTCCCCTCTCTGACAAAATAAAGTTCATTCATGTCTATTTAATTATTAATAATCATCTTTAAATAACAATAGTGAAGAATGTACTTGTCAAGTAAAGATTAAAAAAAAACTGTATTATAAGCCCATTATTATTGAAATGTATAGTTGACAAATTCAATCTATTATATGTGTAAATGTCATATTGCAGTAAATGGTGACATTGGGCTTCATGAACCCAGCCTAGTTCAAGGACATTGTATCACCCCAGAGAATGGTCCCATTGATGTGGAGGAAGAGAACTCATTGATAACACAATGTTTAAATACCATGCCTGCACCAAAGGTTTGTTTGTTTTTCCCAGTATAATTTCTTAACTCTGGCATTGAGGGAAACGAAGCCGCAGACAGAGAAGCAAAGAGAGCCCTAAATAATACGGTGTCAAGAACCCAAATTCCCTACTCGGACCTGAGACAAAGTATTGCCTCTGCCACCTATCGAGAGTGGCAGAACCAATGGGAGGCTGAGACTCACAGTAAACTCAGGCAGATTGTGGCGGATGTCAGGTGGCGGCCCACATCTAAGGGTCTGACAAGGCGTGGTAGCACGACCATGTCCAGACTTAGGATTGGCCACACCTACATCACGCACTCTTTTGTACTGAAGAGAGAGGAGCCCCCACTTTGTGAGTACTGTGACTCTCGCCTCACCGTGGAACATATCCTCGTTGATTGCCCCAGATACCAGGATGTCAGGGCGAAATATTTTAGAGCCACTAATTTAAATACACTATTTGATAATGTCGACCCTGGGAAGGTACTGGGCTTTATCCGGGAAGTGGGGCTATCTACGAAGATCTGATTTATGAATTTGTGAACATGCACTATTTACATTAGATTTTTACCAAATATTTAAATTTTTACTACCTTTACTATTTTAACTGTGAATAGACCTTGATTTTAATGATATGACTGTATAGAATCTGGCCCTTGTTGTTTAGAGAGAGAGGGATCCTTAAGGGACTGCAGGCACGACATGGCCTAAATTGTGCCGATGTGCCTCAAATCAAAAATCAAATCAAATCATTTCTTAACTCTGATATTACATTATTTGTAGTTCATTATTAAACAGTTAATCAGATGCTGCACCAATATGGTGATGATAAGATATCCTTTATGATATACCTCCCCCTTTATTCCCAACGGGTCTAAACAAGTGGTAGGGTCGAATGCAAACAATGAAGTAAACAGGATGAAACCTTCAACTAAATCAGGAACACCGGCGAAAGGCCGAAACAATCAAGATATGTAGTCGACACTGATGTTGGTCAACAAATATGTTTAATTATCAAGAAGGGAATAGTCCGATGTCAACTATGTCCGTAAACTACTTTTTATTCTTGCTGTGATAGGAAAAGCGTCTTGTCTCTATCAAATCTTAGAGCGTTCTTCTTTTTTAACAAACTTTACATCATCGTCGCTAAGTAAAACTTTTCCCCTATTCCCGAAACAAATAACTAAATCCTAATCATGTCATAACAGGTCATAGTCATGGAGAAAGATAAAAGCATGGAATAGTGCTAAACAAAACAAAAAATAAAAAATATTTCTAGTTCCGCATGATTATTATTGTTAGTCTAGATCAGCGGTTCTCAACCTTTTTAGCTCCGTGACCCCCGAACATAAAAAAAAATTTTTTCAAAGGTCTAGGTAAATGTGATTTAGCTAATGATATAAAATGGTTATCGAAATGTATATAACTAATATCTATGATGTTTATTTCAATGTTAGAAACGTATCATATTTTTTTAGTGTAAAAAAAATTTGTGCTTAATTTTTTTTTAAAAGCATATTATATAAATTTCATTTATTTATTTTTCTATTGCGTGTTTATAATATTCATGTTACATACATAATTTACAATTTAAAAAGTATTACTAATCATGGACAATGTGGTGACAGTATTTTCAAACACGCCAAAGTTGGTGTGAGGGTTAAGCATCTTTTTATTTCACCAGATTAGGAATTCACATTTTCTGCATCAAGTTTATTTCTGTATTTAGACTTGATAACTGACAGACAGAAAAAACATGTTTCATAAAGATACGGTGCTAGAAATAGAAGAGGAAGTCTTATAATCTTATATAGAACAGAATGACAACAAACAATTGATCCAGAATTGTGTAACTGACATTGAAGAGAAATATTTAGATGCATTGCTATTGACGTTGCTAACATGTGTCGATGAATCCTTCAGTGTGTTACGATGGATTCTTATGGTGACTCATTCTGTGCCAAACATAGGACATCAGACCGACATCCAAGCATACTTAGAGCATCATCTGTCCAACACCACAAATATTTTTCAAATTTAACCAACTTTGTCAATTACATCACGCGCTGTAGAGGTCGTTTATAGAGGTTTGCATAGAAATTAATCTTAAAAATCGCCATTATGTATATATCTTAAGCATACCGAAAGTAGTAAATGTGAACAATTTATAATGCCTCTAGATTCATAAAGTAAAGTTCCCCTTTCAGACCTTGTGGTCTATAGGGCAGATGATGTAAAGGTCATCTGATTCTGTGGCCTACGGTTAACGAGGGTGTCATGTGGCCAGCACAACGACCAACTGCCTTTACTCTTCCCCAACTAATGTAAGGTACCCATTAGAGCTGGGTGGACTCAGAGGCGCCCAAGGATCCCGAAATAAAAATACCAG
Organism: Biomphalaria glabrata; assembly: GCF_947242115.1. Classification (NCBI taxonomy): domain Eukaryota; kingdom Metazoa; phylum Mollusca; class Gastropoda; family Planorbidae; genus Biomphalaria; species Biomphalaria glabrata. The sequence continues at coordinate 13,881,848 of NC_074725.1, read as the reverse complement.
TCTTCACCAGGATTCGAACCCGGGACCCAAGCGCTTTACCGCTCAGCATGGATCCATATAGCTGGATGCTAAATATTGTAAAAGAAGCAGGTATCATTTCCTTAATATCAGAAGACATTTCAACTAATCTCCAGTGAATAGACACTATTAGGTATGCAAATTGCACTAAATTTATTAATAAATTTGGCTCTAATCATAATGAGCAATGTCTTTGGCCACTGACAATAACTCCTTGGTAATAGTGTGAGGTTTTAGAACTCTAGCAATTCTGAGAGCCACCAAACAAAAAGATTCATAGGCTGATATGTTTTAATTATGTACTTGCCATCTGAGTGTAAACTAAACTACTGGATGTCGTTATCGGCAAAATTTGGACGTTTGGTCGTCCTCAATACATACGGCAGCTTCATTAAAAATATTGCATCGAAGTTTCTGAATTCCTGCTTGAACTATTGAAGTAAAACTATACCCTAAAAAATCTTCATTCTCTTTTCTTTTATTTACTTTTTTTTGTTCGAAGTCCGTGCTCACGAGTTGTTCCATAATGAATTTATTTCCTTTGACTATAATATGATGGCATATTATTAATTTTCTTCACTGCGTAATTAGATCTTCACCAAAGAACTTTTGATTCCTGCAATGGGGTTTCGATGCATTGATGGACAGTACTGTATTCTGCAACAACAGAGATGTGGTCTTCAACATCTATTTTTGAATGACAATTATAAAAAAAAAGAAAAACAAAGAAGAACCAATTAAAAAAAACATGTCTACTTTCAAACAAGGATGTTACATTCACTAAAAGTGCCCTCTGTATCCCCTGACAGTATGTCCCTGTTTATATTTGTCACTGCCACTTTTTATTATTTTTGTTTTCAGTGAAACACGATCGTTTCATAATTTGTTTGTAATAAAGCAATTTGAGTACTGGTCAATTTTAATACATAATACACTATGGTAAAAATATGCTTGTTACAACACATAAAAAAACAACTCTATTTTCCAATGGTCTTAGGTGACCCAGGCAAATGGTCATTCGACCCCCAAAGGGGCCGCAACCCTCAGGTTGAGAACCCCTGGTAGATCTATTACAAATTTAATTACATGACTGATCCAAACTAATTGATACAATTACACTTAATATAAGGTTTATTTGTTGTTGTTTTTTTAAGTATTTTGAATGTTTTTCTTGTTACATCACATAATCATGCTCATTTTTCAAGTTCTGATTGATCTAGTTTATTGAAAACTCTAGAATGGAATGTGTACTTTAATGTCCTATTTTCATTTAGGTGACAGACATTGAGGCCAGAAGTAGTTTGATCCAGTTATCTCCACCTGAAACAGATTGTTCTGAGTTAGATCTGGATCCATCAGATTTTAAATATGAATTACTGCTGTCTGACAAGGGCCGAGAGGCCAAGTACAAAACTGTCTTCTGGTTAGTTATTTAGTATTAATAGGAGACATTCTTTAGAAAATCTGTTCTAGGATTGTTTTTTTATCATTTTTTGGTTAGATATTATATGGGATTAGTTTGTAATATGATGTAATATTAACCATTATGCAATGTTGTCTTCTTCTAGTGGTGATGCAACTGAGATTACATTAAAAGATCTCAAACCTGCTACAGAATATCATCTCAAGTAAGTCATCCTATAGGAATTGAACATTTATTCCCTTCAAATATTGTGTTGTAATTAGAATGGACCTTGTTTTTAATCACTTGGCTGTGTAACATTTAGCTCTTGAGCTATAAAGGGGGAATAACCCTTGAAGGATTTATGGGCACAACATGGCCTAAACTGTACAGATGTGCCAAAATCCAAAATATCAAAATCAGAAATGATTACATCTTAGTCCAAAACTCTTACAGAGGAGAATGGTGGCAGGCAAGTTCAAACCCTAGACCATTGAGACAACAGACCAGAGCACAGGTTGCCATCCTTGTACTATTGAAAAAAAAAATTGCACTGTACTTAATTCCTTGCTAAGTGTTGTCTTTGAGTTTTCAAAATCACTTTAGGAGCAGCCATTAGTTTATTTACTGTGATTCTGTTTACAGGGTGTGTGCTGTATATGGTGATGAGTTGAAGGGTTCTCTGACAGAACCAGTCAATTTTACAACTCTACAGTGTGAGCCTGACCCACCCCAAGCCCCTAAACTGTTAAATAAAACCAAAACTTCTATTTCACTCAAATGGAATGTAAGTACCTGATGTCTACTTGATTCTCTTTAGTTAATAATTGCTTTTTTTTTTATTTTTTATTTGTATTTTGAACTAGCAATAAAATAAAATATGAATACTTCCAAACAAAATCATTTATATGAAACAATGGTATCTTAATAAGAAAAGGTGTGCCATCTGGTGTATTGAAAAGCGACTGAATTAACAGATCCATTTTTTTCAGAATGACTGATCTTTTTATATCCATTGATGTATTTTTAAACAAAATCTTTTCTGCAGATCTAAGTTTTCAAAACTTTTATGGATATTATATTTATTGTTCTTAAATCATTAAATTTGTCAAAGATAAAATTAATAAAATATTTTTTTTATAGTGAAAACCAGCTATTTGTTTCTATTTCTATCAGTCTGTCATGCTTAGATTTCAAAAACAAGAGGAAAAAAAATCTACTAAAAAGTTTAATTTAGACTATTTGGAATGAAAATTTTAATTCATACTTTTAAAATTAAATTCACAATATTACCAGAATTAACAAAACATATGTTTGTCCTCTATCCAGGCTACTTGTGAAAATGGGTCCAAAATCACAGCCTATTTGTTAGAATGTGACCATGGTCTGGGAGAAAGTAATTTCCGTGAGATATATTCAGGTCTTCAGCGCCAGTTTCGATTCACTCGACTCAATGCTTCCACTAGATATGTGTTCCGTCTTGCTGCTGTCAATTCTTTAGGAAGAAGGTATGATGTTTAACCCATTAGCTCCTTCTGCAGTTGGAAACGTTTTCCCGTTTTTGTCCTAAACCGTTGTAGAACGTTTCTAAAACCCCCTATTCAATAGACTTGTTTTAAACTTTTTAAAAACAAGATTTCTTCTAGTCTCGTTGCAAGCGTGATTACAAATAATTTTGGAGATTACCGATTCTATTTTTAATAAAATCGGGAAGGTTTTTATTTTTTAAATAATTTTTCAAACGAACAGGCCCATAGCCCCAGTGTATAAGCCCCCACGTGGGAAAATGAGTATTTTTGAAGTTTTTTATAATCTAGTGGTATTAAACGTATATATATTAAAACTAGACATATAGTTCTATTTTTTAAAGTTATCTGTTTGTTTATTTGTATTTGATCTTCAATTTGATTATTTTTTGCAAAATACATATTTTTTAGGATTTTTTAAATACGGAGTTATCCCTCCTTGCTTAGGACTTTGAAAGGGGTTTTTTGAACCGGAAATAGGAGCTATTGGGTTAAGAGATCAAATATTTTCTACTTGTTAACAGAGCTATAGGTCAGTTGCTTGAGGATTTCATGTAACAGGTCAAGTAGTTCCTCATGTTTATATTTTTGTGACCTGAAGTTAGGGATTCAGCCAGTGCAGAGAATATTTTTGTTTTTAGGATACGTTCCTATGATTATATATGTGGACCAAATCTTCACAATTAGGAACAAGTCTCTTTGTGCATTAATTAGTGTTTTTCTGTATCCAATTAACTTAATTGGATGTCTTAACTTCCTTTTGACTACTGTCTTTTGGTTATACTACACAAGGATACAAAAATAGACATTACATTAGTATGTTCTTACTTCATTTGCACTGTGTACCTTTATTGGCTTAAAGCATACATTTTGAGTGTATATTTGATTTGATTTTTGACAGCCTGTAATACCACTGAGAGAAGGAGACTTGAGTTTCTTAATGATTTTTTCTCTCTTTCAGTCCCTATAGTGAATCAGTAAGTACATTTACCAGTGGGTCAGTCCCATCCCAGCCAGATCCACCAATGCTGTCTGAGCAGTTTGTCTATGCCCTGACAATATCTTGGATACGACGTCCTAATGATGATGAGTTTTTGTTACAAATGGAGGATGAAACTACGGTGGGTACAATGTGTGTGTGGCAACCACTTTAATGTAGGCTCCCTGAATCTCTGAGCATTTAGATAATCTTCTTTTCTATCTTCCAGGGTCATGGCTTCATTCCTGTCTACAATGGACCAAATTTATCTTATATGGTAGCCAAGCTACGTAGGAATACAGAATACAAATTTAGGGTAAGTGCTTATTCTATTAGTATATGGTTAAAAATTGTTGTAGCAGATTTTCTTAACAGAAGCTAAGTGTTAATTGAAATATAAATCTTGACTAAACTTATAACTTTGCTAAGGAAGACAAATAAATAAAAGTAACATTGTTTGCAACACTTACTTACTTAGACCTAGGTCCTTCCACGCATTGGGCAGCAATCTGTCTCCATAAAGATCTGTTGTTGGCAATGTCTGAAGCCTCCTCCCACCTGGTGTCCACTGTTCTGTGGTCCTCCATGAAGGTGTGGCGCCAAGTAATACGAGGACGTCCCTGTTTGCGCTTTCCTCGTATTGTCCTCCATGTCATCGCAACTCTTGGTATACGTAGTTCATTTTGTCGTAGAACATGTCCGCAAACCTCATGCGGCGCTCTGTCACAACATCACTAAGTGTTCGACTCCCAGTTCGGCAAAAGATTTCCTTGTTTGAGACCCGATCTGTGTAACTGACTCCCAAAATCCGTCTCAGCCATTTTTGTTGATCCACATTTAGCCATCAATGACTTCCATGTTGAGATGACAATTGTGTTGAGAAGGTGTATTTTTTTCTCGAGCAAAATATCTTGACTTGTCCAAATAGGCTGCAGCCTTTGGAAAATGCTCCCTGCCTTTCCAATTCGGCACGCTACACCATGATAGGCATCCCCATCATTTGTTATGATGTTGCCTAGGTAAGTGAACTTGTCCAGCTCTTCAAGCTTTGACTCACCAAGTCTAACGGGGGCACCTTTTGCCTTATATCCCACTCACAAAATTATGGTCGTATCTAAGTTTATGCGGAGGCAACTTTATTGAATCTGTTTTGATTGCTTTGTATTGAAAGTTGTGTTATCTATTGATGATCAGGAAGGAAAATTTCCAGTAATAATGTGTCTTTGTTTGTTGTCCACAGTTAGCAGCCAAAAATGAAGAAGGCCAGAGTAAGTGGAGTGAAACAGTGTGCTATAAAACCTTGCCAGAGAAGCCCCACCCTCCCAGCAAACCTCAAATCAAAGGCAAGATCAACCCATACTCTTTTCGTATTACTTGGGGTGAGTGTTAATTATTGGTTTTATTGTGTGCTTGATATTTATATGTTTAAAGTTGTGATTATATTTGTTGTTTAGCCCTTGTTGGTGAACTCATGTATATGCAATACAACTACAACTATTACTAGCCATAAATTCTTTGCCTCTCATCTGTTTTGAGTCAAATAAGTTTGTGTACATTTTTGTTAGTTCATATCATTGGGGGGGGACAGGGTAAAGTTCTTGGCGTGTGGGTGTTAATCCTTGGATTTGTTTGTACTTTTCATAACTATTCACAATAAATAAAGTACTGGACAACTGTTGAATGTGGCTTGTCATAGAGCAGTCACACCATATACTGAAACAGATAAAGTGTACTTCTATTAGCCTACTTAAGTTAAACTCTTACTGTTGTTTACCTCTCACTACAAAGTAACCAGAAGGTAATTTGAACTTTATTTTCAGATCCTCCCTCAGACAGTGGTGGCACTGAGATAACCAAATATATTGTTGAACTGGATGATGGCCAGGGTAAGACAAGACACATTTCACATTATGCTTCAAGTCTTCTCTATAATACCCATCAAGTACATTTTAAATAATATAAAATATCCTATTGATTTCTGATCATTTATCTTTTCTATCCATACATACAAATTTTCATTCAACTAGTTCCAATATTTATTTATTTTTACTCTTTAACTGCTACCAGAAGGAGGTAATGGCTAGTTTGAATCCATTTTGTTGTTTCCCTAAATTTGATGTTGTGTAGTGAAGTGAATAAAACAGCTGATTGGGATGCATGGAAAGATGTGATGGGATAGTTCAACAAAGTGTCTCTATCTACAACACTCTTATCTTATTATCTTGTATTTTATCTTATCTTTCTAGTTGAAGTTAAAAATGTGGCAGGTGTCCACCATCCATCATGTTAAAATGTCAGACCTGTACAGCTCTGTATCAGCTGATATTTATAACATTAACTTACCTAACCAATTGTATTTTATTTTGTTGGCAATGTCTTGGGAAATTCAGCTGTACAGAAAATACACCCAACATACTTATAAAACATAGACAAGGAAAATGACTTGTTAGAATATTTGCAAAGAAGAAAAAAGTCATTGTAATGTATTTGGTTTGTTCTTTTTTTTAATCCATAAGCTATCTTGGTATTTGTATGTTTTTAAAAATGAATGTTTATTTCTTTAGATGTAAAAAGAGTCCGTAAAATAAGATATTTCCAAAAAAAAAAAAACAAAAAAAAAACTTGTAATTACAATTTTGATAGTTATTGATAATCATTGAATAATAGTAAAATTTCTGACTAATAATTTTCAATTTTTAAAAAACTATTTCAATATCAAAGTTACCAGTTAAAGTCTGCTCCACATCTTAGTAAATAAATGTTAGAAATTACCCTGTAGACCTCCTTTTACTCCCTTGTTCACAGTACTCTGCAGGCTTTTATACGATTGGGGGACTATGATCACACATGTCAATGATAATTAAAGAATGCTTTATTAACTTTGGATGCTTGAGTTTTCAAATCATGATTTTTATGGTCTTCATGTTTTGTTATAGGTTATGATACAGTCTATGAAGGTTCTGAGAGAGAACACATGTTTGATCACTTGACTCCAGGACATACATATCGTATTCGAGTGGCATCTTCCAGCATGGGGGGCAGAAGTGATGTAAGATTTTTATTTTATTTTTGGTTTATTTATTTGGTTTGCATTGGAATTAATAATAGTTTTACTGTTTGACAATTTAGCCTACTTATAATACTGCTCGTGTTAGCCTATCTGCAAGTCTATGTAGAGTGTCAGAGCAGCAGCACAATGTCTTTAAACATTTTTGTTTCTGACTTTTCACTTGTGGTATTTTGTTTTGTTCTATAAGTTCTCTGAGTGTTGTGTAGCTACCACACTACCAGTGCCCCCTGGACAATGCCAAGCTCCCAAACTTCAAGGCAAGCCAAAGGCTACTTCACTTCATCTGCGATGGGGTGAGTCTCATTTTGTTGATCTAAGATTAATTGATAATGTATGAGTTTGAGATAACAGTTGACTCTTGGAGAGATGTTGGGTTGCTGAAAATATTGAATTACCAAAATTTAGCTGTACTTCAAAGATATTCTCTTAGACTTTCAAGGTTTTAAATAAAAGGTGAAAAAGAAAAACTTATTTATCTAAAAAATACTAAACATACGATTTCAGCTTTCACATACTCTACTAAATTGCAATTTAAGCCTACTTACATTCTAAAAATATATGTACTAAGGTATTCATTGATTATATGAATTTATGTCTGCATCACCTCAGATTACTAATTGTGTCAGATCATTAAATGTCTATCAACAATTGACTGTATTTTATTTAAATTCTGTCAATGAAAAGAAACTTGTTTTCTGTTTGAGACCATTTTGACCTATTGCAGAATAGTGGTTTACACTTTGCCTTTCAATTTGTTATTCATTATTTTGGTTTTATGGACAGAACTATGTTAGGTTTTTAATTCTCTTTTCCATAACTTTTACTTATTGTGCCTTTTTATTAAATAACAATAATCTTTATCCAAAAGTAAAATCATCTTACAATTTGTGCATTACACCAAAGAAATCATCAATTATAACTATAGAAAACCAAAATATACATTCATAGCAGATTAACTCAGAAAATTTAAATGGGAAGTGTTTATAATTGATAGTTGAATTGTATTTAATGATTTGATTACCAGAGAAAAAAAAGAGTTTTTGTGTCTTTGTTTTTGTGATCCATGTCTTGTATCTCCTTTGTGATGGTATTGCCTCCTATGCTGTTCATTTTGAAATTAACATTGTGATGTATAAGTCTGTGGATATAGGTTTTTGTACATGTATTTCAGGTTATCCTGATTACAATGGTGGCTCCCAGGTGACAACATTTGCTGCTCAGATGATCTCCCCTGACAACACTTCTAGAGAAGTTTACAAAGGACATGATAGAGACTGTATAGTAGCAGGCCTGTTGCCTGGCAGACCCTATTTGTTCCAAGTCAGAGCTTTCAATAGAGCTGGGGTAAGAAGACATTGATTTGTATTATCTTGGGTGCCTGAGTTAAAATGAAGGTTTGAGTCCACTCAAAACTCTCCCATTTTAATCTGGTTTAAATTGGTCTAAAGAGTAGTGAATTAAAGTGTCATCTTGGAGCTGTGAGTCTGTAGTCAACACTTCTACAAGGATGACATGAAGCTCTTCAATATTAATGACCAACTACCTTTACTTTGAACAAATGAATGGTGTTTAGTCCTGGGTAGACTCGTGGAACACATTAGTAACAACTTTTTACTGGGTTAAAATGTATACCATCAGTTTGTTCATAATTGTTCCCATGTAAGGCTAAGGGTTTTGATGGAGGTATATTTGATGAACATATTAAATAGAAGTCTAAGATGAAGATGATTTGATCAAATTTGCATCATCTGTAGTTTTATTTTAACAATGTGAGAATCTTGGGGGGGGGACTATTCTTCTTCAATTCTTATGCAATAATGTTTGAAAGATGAAAACATTATTTAATTCTGCAGGCTGGTCCCTGGTCTGAACCACTAGAAGTAGTGAGTGGTGCAGGAGTCCCAGATAGCCCTCGGGCCCCCCAGGTTTCTTATAGATCAGCACATAGTGCCCTCATTTCCTGGAGCGAGCCTTGCAACAATGGAGCCAGTATCACAGAGTACCGCTTGGAGTGGCAACAAAAATCTGAGCCAGATTTTACTCAGGTAAGTCAAAGAAGCAAAAGCCTAGATATCAACATTCCCTTTTAAGTTAAAATGTGAGATTAGCTTGGAGAATTAAGTATTTTAGAAATGCTTGATTTTAATTTTTTTTTTAATGTGTTTACCTTACTTGTATGTATCAGAAGTTAAATTTAAATGATTCCTAGGATGTTCTGATAGTGTTGCTCTATATTGTTATGTCATGGTGACATTTTTTGCCTTATTGACTGATTCTTTTGTTCTAATGGTAACATCGTTTTTATCTACCAGTTGTATTCGGGACCAAATGTCAGTTTTGATGCTAAAGGATTAATTCCAGCCACAATGTACACATTTAGAGTTCAGGCAAGTCATTTTTATAAGGAACTTTGACTAGCAGTCTGAGGTCTCAAATATCTGATTTAACTGATCAAAATTGGGGAGAGTGAAAATCTTTGATAGTAACAGTATTTAGTTTTCACAAACAAGGACGTTTGTAAACAGGGTCAATTGGGCATCTTGAAAAACTCCTGATATATGTATTATCAATAGACTGACTGATATACATTTTGTTAAAGAATTAAATCTTTGTCAGTCAAATAATTTAAAATGGAAATACTTAACAATATAATCTGCTGGATCTTACCAAAACGGGGCTGATTCACTCACTCACACGTCTTAAAAAGAAATAGATTTTGAAAAAGAAAGAAAATGTCAATCTTCCAAACTCAACTAATAGAAAGTACTTCTGTTTTGATTTGCAGGCCATCAACAGTGCTGGAGCAGGTCAGTTCTCTGCACCCACGCAATATGTCACACCTCCTTCTAGCCCATCTCCCATTGTCACAATCAAGGTGCAAGCCAATGCCACATCTGCACAGCTGACTTGGCGAGAGCCCAACAACAATGGCAGTGACATCACATCCTATAACATTGATGTAAATGATAAGCCATTGATATCTGTGGAACCGTTGACAGAGTATCGTCTGGAGGACCTTGCCCCAGAGACAACCTACAAGTAAGTTCTGATAGACTACAATTAACAATTAATGTCAGTGTAGCTTTCATGCTGTTAAACCAAGTGGAATTTAAAAAAAAAAAATTAATGGGAGAAAAAAAAACTTATTACAGACAATTTGCATCTTTAAATTAAACCTGACCCCTGACCTGTACAATATGTCTGATATTGTAATAGTCTTACCAAATGAAATCTTTCAGAATACGTGTCCAGGCTGTGAATGGTATTGGTGTTGGTGCCTTTAGCTCAGTGGTGAAGTGTACCACCAAAGCCCTTCCCCCATCACCCCCTCGACTAGAGTGCGTCTTGCCTGCTCCCACATCTATCAAGCTGAAATGGGGTGAAGGCCGCAATCCTGACCTGTTGACCTATACACTGGAGATGGAAAAAGAAGATGGAAGGTAAGCTGAACATTGTTAGGTGTTTAGGAGTTATCTATTGGATTTTGATATACTATTTAAAAAGTACTTGGGAACATTGAGTGACTTTGAATTTAAGTGTTTGGATTATATTGAATCCTGAAGGAATCCTACAAAGTTATTTCCCTCAAACATAATAGTATTACATATTAATAATTTACTTTAGATTTTCAATATTGCTTTTGTTAGAAACAGCTTTCTTGGGCATTGTTTTTTTGTCTAATTTGGTTATTTTTTATTCAGTTGCAAAGAAATTGAGGATGCCATTCTTATTAGAACTTTTTAAAAAGCGTCATAGCTAATAGTGATTACAAGGCAATTTATATTGTCTTGTGTGTGCATGGCTGTGAGAGAGAGTGGAGTGGGGGAGGTGTTAATTAGCCAGTCTTTGTCAGTGGGCACACTCAGCCAGATTAGGTGTTGATGCCTATACATTATGTAACCTGCCATGTACCCAGCACACATGCACAAAAAAAGGGATGCTAGAAATTGATGGATAGCAGAGTGTTGAAGGACTGTCTGCTGATTTGTTATGGGCTGGTCAAAATGGTGCCCAGTACAAATAAATGTTTTCAAGTTTTATTAGAATAGCAGGCCTTGCCTTAGGATAAACTATAGAATCATAGAAAGAAAGAAAAACAATAAGAGAATTTAAATTGGCACACCTTTGACTGAAGATTGAAGTATCTGGATTCCACTGTACTTCAAATAGCTCTATTCTGTCAATGGCAATTTAGCAATTTAGTAGACTTAAATTACACCATTTGTTGTTACTAGTTTGATATGACTTGTGACTCAATTTTGAAACAGAAGTTTGTTATAGAAATTTAACAAGTAGAAACGTTTAAATGTTGTTCTCACGTTTTATATTGTTTCAGCTTCCAACCGGTGTACACAGGACCAGCACACACACATAAAATTACGCGCCTACAGGAGCTGACCACCTATGAATTCCGTATCTTTGCCAGTAATGATGCTGGCAGTGGACCATACTCTGATACATATTCTTTTACGACTACCAAGTCTCCACCTCCACCACTTAAAGGTATATGTCTAGACATTTTGTTTCTAAAACATGTTTAATGACTATTCTGATTGTTCCTAAGAGCATTAAGATGACAAAGTATAAATCCGGGTGTATGAGTAGGCATGCATTTCCTGTTTTACTATTGTCTTCTTTCTTTCCTGGTTTGATTTAAACATTGTAAATTTAAGTTTTAAAAAAAAAATCATCATCAAATGCATTTTAGAATGTATGTATTAAAAAACCCTGTGGTTTCTTAGGAATGGAACAAATTATGGATGACTTGATGACTTGATTTGACAATGTCTTGTCAAGGTTCCTTTATTTTACTTGCAAATATCAGACGCTTAGGTTGTCAGAACTAGAAGCCAGAAAAATATTTGTGTTTCACCTTATGTTATAAATTACATATATTCCTTCAAAAGAGAAGATAATTATGTCCTAATTGTCCCAAATAAAAGTTGTCTACAAAAATTGTTAATAGTCTAGTTGTACAATAGGTATTGACAAAATGTTAATTAATTTTTTTTTCAAACATGATCTTTCCCCAGCACCTAAAGTTCATGGACTAACTATGTCTGGATGTACATTAGAATGGCCGAGTGTCAAGCCAATGGGAGCTGATGCTACAGCCTACATCTTACAACTTCTCTGTCTCAATGGTAATGAAATGGAGTACAAGCAGGTAAATAGAAGAATTGTTGTCAGTCTTTATCTCACGTTTTGTTTTATCTTAATAACTAAAGGATGGCTAGATTTGATTTTAATATTCCAATGAGAAGCATTTCCATCTAGACTTTAGAAGGTGGTGCATAAAATATTCCAGAACATTAATTTAATAAGCTCTTTAATTAATAGAGCCTACATGTAAAAATACCCAAAGACTATATTCTGTCAACATAAATATTTTCTAGTCCTTCTCTTGCCACATTTAAATTTTCATTTTTATGCTTTGAAAAATGATAATGTTCAAACTAGAGTTTTCTCAGTGTGGCCAACAAGCTAGTCATTCTGTTCTCAGTGTGGCAACAAGCTAGTTATTCTTTTCTCAATGTACAGCAACTATCAAATTTCTAGAAAAATCATTGGAGCTATTTTCAAGAATTGCCTCCACCCACCCTTTACTCAGGTTCCACTCTGAAAGTGTGACTTGAATAAAGGTATTATAAAAAGATGTCGTTTTTTTTTTCTATCATAGATTCAATTACTGGTAACAAAAGTCTTTCCTTGTTTGTGTGTTTTGTGTTCATGTTGTTTATTGTTCATGTTGTTTTGTTTGAGTAAGTCCTACTTTGTTTCATTTTGATATTTGTCTTTTTATTTATCAGATTTATAAAGGACCCAACACACAGTTTCATATTGATGGCCTTCTACCAAACACTGACTACCAAGCCAGAGTCGCTGCTGTACGTGTCTCGGCTGACAACACTGGTGACATTGTGGGAGCCTTCAGCCCTGGTGTTCTCTTCTCTCCTGTGACCCCAGAGTCACCCAAGTCCAGTGTCCACACCAGCCCCAACAAGGAGGGAACGCTAGAGGAGACCAAGCCCTGGACTGACCAACAGAAAGCTGCATTAATTCTGTGTGTTTTTGTGTTGGTCTGCATAATTTCTGCCATATTGTGTCAGCAGTTGATTAGCTACATGTCAGGCACAGAGGAGTCGCTCTATACGCCTGTCTCTCCTTCTCCTTCTGATGGTGGTCAGTAGTTGGATATGTCTGTCTCCCTCCACCGCCCCTTCATTTCCTGGTGATAATGGCTGGCACAACATTTGACTGTACATGGATGATGGGACTGGGTATTGCATGTTTTAATTCCCTTCTTTTCATTTTTATTTATCAAAGATTGTTTGAATGTAACCATTATTCTCATTTTTATTCTAGTTGTTTGGGTCAGGGCTCCAACCTTATGTTTTGTGGCTTAATGCCATTTTACATTTTATTTATTTATTTTTTATTTTTTTTTTGCAAAAGTGATAGATGTTCTAAATTACTGAATTTGGACTATGACAATGTTTATGAAGTACAGATTTATAATCAAAGATCAATGAAGGTTTGGGCAATATATAGGTATTATTTTGTACATGTATGAGGGCTGTACATAAACATGAATAAGTTTATGTGAAGATTGAAATGCATAGAATTCAAATGGTATCACAACTTTAAACAAAAAATGGATGTTGTAGTCCACTGAGTGTAAAATGAAGGCCAGTCTTGTGATATAAACAAAAAAACAAATGAAATATAATCATATATATTAACTAACAATTATCCTCATTACAGTTTATGCTTGCTCTATAGGTACATTTGTACTAATACAATTGTTACTGGTCAAACTATTTCTGTGAAATAAAATTACACAATAATTTTTTACTTGTGTTTTTATCAAAGACAATATTTTTATCATGTTTTAGTGTTCTAAAGTTTTAAACTCTCCTCCCCCTAACAGCCCTCTCTCAGGCTTAAAACTTTTTTTGTTCTGAGAGCCTTGTTATTGTTTGTTATATTGCATTGAATGCTCTATTATTTTCCCAATGTTATACACATAACACACAAATTGTTCAACGGGTAGTTTGTCAGTGTCAGACTCAAGTGTATGGAACACACATAGGCCTTGGTGTCCTCTGAGAGCAACAGTGTTGAGTTTCTTAGATCTAAGCAAATTTCTAAACTAAATGTTTGAGCAGTTAATAATATACAAATATAAAAGTATTGATAAGATTTAAATCCAGAAAAGCCAATAAATCTTGTGTGTTGAATAATCTAGGAGTTATTACCACTTGTAGTTGCTAACTTCACTTAGTGTATAGCCCACTGAACTCTTTCACTAACTCAATCACACTACACTAGACCGTCAATTAAATCACACTACTATGAAAATACACTTAGTTGGCCACAAGTGTATATGTGATCCCCATCCAAATTACTAGGTAGGCAAGAGTCCCATTTTAGTATGAACAGTACAGTGGTTCTAAAGTTCGTCATTTGCAGGTCGTAGTAAACTTTGTGCTTCTCTTATACCATTAAAAAATAAATGTTTTATAAAAAAAAATAAAAGTTGAGAATTATATTTTTAGATTTTGTTTGAGCTCCATGGGCTTAATACAGAATTAAGTTTCACAAATACACTCATCACTACAAAAGTGAACTAACAAGAGAGCACACAATATATCTTGCTCTCAGAGGACCTTCAGGTGTAGACGTGTTTCCAATGTCTTGTCACAAATGATATAAATATACTGTTGACTATCAACTAAATATCTTGGCTTGTAACTATAAACCCTCTACTAACACTGAAAGCATATATATATATATATTATAGTCAATTTATATCTGAATGGAAAGAGCTGGTCTCAAACCATATTGTTTCATGATCATCTTTAGCTAGGCTAAGAAGTTTTGCTCTGGTTGTCCAGATTTTTTAACCAGACAATGTAAAATATTTTTCAACTACAAGTATATTGGAATTACGGTAGTGTTTCTATGATACATAAGGCTAGTCATACAATGTTTAAATTAATATCCACTTCAGAAGGTAACTGAGTTACATTGCACAAATCTAGTGAAATTGTTAGTTCATAAATACAGGAGTATCTGCCACTTAGCTGATTTGGTTTTATTGTAGACTACTATGCATATATTTGTGTTCTCTCAACTGGCTAGAGCTGAGTCAAATGGAATGGTCAAAGTTGTGGCACAAGTCCAGACTTGATCTCTTTATGCTTTTGTTGATCAACACTGGAAATATATTTGACTGGAAAATAGCTTGGAAACTTATTCATAATTATGGTCAAGAGCTTTGAAAATTAAAATGGATTTTGGCTTTTTTTTTTTTTTTTTTTTTTTTTTTTTTTTTTGTTATGTCTGTTGGTCTGTGATAGGAATCGGGATCAAAGCAAAATGTTATATTTTGTGGCACAATTATTTGTCAATTAGCCTTTATCTGATTTTGAACAACATTTTGTGTGTGTGTTGGTTTCATTTGTGAGTGTGCATTATCTGAATTGTTTTTCTCTGTGTGAGGGTTTCCCCACAATGTATTTGGATATATCACTTTCTATAACTCTGTTTACCAACCCCACTTGATGGGATGAAATTTATCTGCGTTTAGCATGATTGGAAAATGAAACAACTGAAACTACACTAAGGCTATTGGAACCATTTTGAATTGACAAGACAATGTTGGACTCCTCGGCTGCTAGGTTTGTCTTTGTTCAAAGTAGCTGTGGGAAAGATTTGTTGTGAGCAATCCACACAGTTGTAGGTGAATCTAGGCAAGCCAGTCAAAATGATTGCAGGAAACAAAAGGAGTTGGGTGGCCAAGTGTACATCTAACTATTTGAACATCTAATATGTTAAAGTCATGATGGAGCCTCTGGGATTTTTTGCTCTTACTGAAGTCCCTTTATCCAAATGGGTCCATGCAGACAGTTGGTCATTTTGCTGGCAACACAATACCCTTGTAAACTGTTGGCCATGCAGACTGGTGACTTGGACTGTGTCTTGATGCTCATTTTTATTATAACATTAGGAGGCACTGAAACTAATCCATCCATTGTTTGTCTTGTGCCTAGAACTCCAGCAGACCATGTTGTGCTATAGCACCAGTCAATCTTCTCTTTACAGCCCAAAATGTTCATGAACATTTTTCTTTTTTGTCCTTTGTGCTAATTTTCTCTTGGAGGGGGGTCATCCATTTTTGTTGTTGTTGAAATGTCTTATGAATCTATTGTCTTGTGTCTGTGTATTTAAACGGTGTACAGAACACTTCAACTAACTCTACTACTAAACATAGAAATACTATATAAATATATATATATATATATACACAAATGACTATTCTCCATGATTATTTTCACCATGCAATTGTCAACAAGTTTAGAACTGAGACGGTTCTTGGACTACTGTATATAGACTTGTGAATGTGGTCTCTCTGTTGGTTCCATTTGTTTTTCTCAACTGTAACCTGCTTCACTATTTATTGACATGGATGTCTTGTTGCTCTATAGACAAGCAAAAAAAAAAAAGATGTTTAAAAAAAAAAAGAAGCTTTGTGGTTACTTACCTTGTTTAGTTTATATCATAAATAAATATTATATAAATATATATATTATATATACATATTCTATACATAAAAAAATTAACTTTTTTTGTTTTGTTGTTAACAATTGTATGTTTGACCACACTTGTATGGCTAGTATGTTGACTAGTACATACAGCACCATGACAACATGGCCTGTCCAAATGATTTGTTGAAAGTGTTTGCCAATGGAGGGGGTCATGGGTCAAAGTTGTCTACATTTTGCATGAAAGACTTTTGGTTTAATGGTGAGTTGAACAGTGATGGCAAACATCAGCATTTCTTCATCCATCAACCCTTACATTCTGTACACTGCAGGTCACCAATTCATTCATTTTTTAGTTTGCTGGTTGGTGTCTTGCTCTATTCTCTCATCTTAAAGGGTATTTTGGAATGTCCTCAACAAAATTGTTTTTTCCTGGCGTCACTCTGTACACCAGTCATTTATTTATCATTGTGCAATTCTCGGACTAAAATTGTTTTATTATGTACTGAAGTACTATTTTCTGTTTTGTTGGGGTTGTTTTTTTTTCTGTTCTAAAACCTGTTTTGATTTCCAGTTTTGTCTAGTGATTTTTAGAACTAAGCAACTTGTTTGTAAATGTATTGACTTGTAGTGA
The DNA here is from genome assembly GCF_947242115.1 of Biomphalaria glabrata. NCBI lineage: Eukaryota > Metazoa > Mollusca > Gastropoda > Planorbidae > Biomphalaria > Biomphalaria glabrata. The sequence goes on along the minus strand of NC_074725.1, from coordinate 13,864,671 downwards.
CTTCACTATTGCTCACTATTAATAAGCATGTGTTAGTGATCTTGTTGAATGTAACACATTTCTTTTCCTTCTCTCTTGGCTTTAATATGGGACATGACTCTACAAAAAGAATTGGTCTATTTAAGGTTTGGAATGACCATTGCTTCTATCATTGAATGAAACTTGTTCTCTAACCAAACTAGGATCCAGCCAGACTTAACAGTTAGAGCTCTTATTAGTAATCTGCTCAATATAGTGTTCTAGTGGAGTTGGAGGACAGCCTGACTCTGGTTTGTGTCACCTCTGCGGAGCAGTTTAGGGCCAACACAAACATTGCTAAGCCATTGGTGTTGCCATTTGTAAATACAGTCCAATGTATTTGGTTCAAAGTAATAATTTGTTGTTGTTTTTGTTTTGTTTTGTGTTAACCTTGTTTTTTTTTCTTTTATCTCTTTCATTTTCTTTGCTTTGTGGACTCTATTTTGTTTTTCTTCCTAGTTTCTTTTTGTTGTTGTTGTGTCTGTCTGTCTGTCTGTGTATGTGAAAAGTTGTAGTTCAGTTGATAAGGAACAAACAAATGTCTAATTCTACAAATCTCTCAAGTCTGTGGTCAGTACACATTTTATCCCCAAGATATTTTGTTGATACAGTTGTATATGCTGTGTTCAGAACTAGTCAAAATCATGTTGACTCAATTATGTTTTTATAATTAATTGTAATCTTTTTTTTTGTTTTGTCAAGAAACTTTTTTTTGTATCACTCAGATTTTTTTTTTGGATTTGACTTATGAAATACAATTTTTTTTTTAATTTCAATTTTCAAATCATTCAAAAAAACTTAGAACAGAAAATATGAATTGTTTTGTAGAGAAAAAAATCAATGCACACTCCCTACTTTATTAGGAGTAGTAAAATGTTAAAATCTTACCAACTCTAGAAAATGTACAATCATGTTATTCTTATGAAAGATATTTTTGACTAATTTGAATTTGATGATTTGTGCAGTTTATTAAATGAACTGTCATACCTGTATTTTTTTTTTTTTTGCTAAATCTTTGTGATTGGGGTTTGTAGTAGCTCTTTGGATCAAATTGTGTGATATGTCACCAGTTTCTTGACTACTTTGTTTATTTGATTCTGATTTTGTCTTTGTTCTTATGGCTTATACCATGGATAGTGTCGTACTGTATAGTTTTCAAAGCTAAGATCATTTGACTGTTTACAGCTTAATCTTCAAATGTCACATGTAAGAGCGCAATGGATTAAAATTTATTCTAATATTTTACTTTGTCTCCGTGCTTCTTTGTCCTAGTGAAATAGTTTCATCATTTTAGATTGCTAGTCTTAGATCACTTGTGTTTTAGCCACCTGAAACAGACTATTGTAAGGAAGGAAGGAGAAGGTGACGCCCAACAGATCCAGAATGTTGACAGCTTTGAAAACTTGATCCTGCAAGCTTACTAGTGAAAGTGCTGTAAGGTAATGTGAAGTCAACTATCTTGGCTTTAAATCTGGGTCATGGTTTCAAGAGCTCGCTCCAATTTGTTATTCTTACTTCTTGAGAATAAATCATTTGTTTACAATGATAGTAAAACAAAAAACTCGAAATGGTTTCATAGCAGTAAGTGGGGGGTATTGTTACCCTAGTATACTCTATGGTAGCACTACAGGTCATCAGACTCTAACTGCTTTAAAAAAGGTTGACATGTTTATGCATACAAAAGGAACACTGTGTTTATCTTGCTGTAAGACCAAATGTTGCTTGTGCACTTATGATCTACTTTCAAACACAATCAAGCATATTGGGAAATCAATTTTACAATATACCTGATGTGTCCAAGGCAGTGCAAAAGTTTTTTAAACCAATGCATATAGTTTTGGGAGACTGAATAGCCTTAGCACTTATTTAACTGCCTCCATTTTTGTTACTTATGGTTTATACGTTTGTACATATAATATGCATACTTAATTTTAGAACTATAAGGTTTAATTTCAGGAAAAATAGAAATAGCTTTTGCATCTATTTCAAGCATGATTAAGGTAGTTATGAAAATCAGATTTTCATAAACGCTTTAGTTTTTTGAGATCTAAATGGAACATCACAAAAAAGGCTTTTTCTCTGGGGGCTGCTAAAAACTTAACATGACAATACTTCTATTATGACCTCCCTCCGTGGCGAAGCAACAGAAATTAGATGAATTCAATGTAATTAGCTATGGTCGAAATGATGTTGCCCACACAGCTGTTGCCCCCTCTCCATGCAGCTGATATGTCCAAAGAAATGGCATGTGTCGAAACAAGTTGGGATCAGCTGTATCGCGGGTTTATGTCAAATACTGAACCATGATCTTTAATACAAAACCTAATGAAACACTGAACCATGATTTTTAATACAAAATACAAAACCTAATAAAATACTGAACCATGGTCTTTAATACATAATACAAAACCTAAAAAAATACTCAGAAAGACACAAAGATAAAGGTTCATTTCTTGTTCCATATGCAAGACATATAGCTCACAATGAACATGATCTCCAGAACGCTGCCGCTTCTTTCGGTTTATCTATAAACATTGGGAAAACAGAAGTCATGTTCCAAAAGTCACCCAATAAAACACTCAGCCCCAAAGATCACCGTAAACAGGCAGCCCCTTAACGTGGTAGACCACTTCACATATCTGGGTAGTAAATTGTCAAATGACGCCTCACTTTCAAGGGAAGTTGATAACAAATCGCTCCGCCTGCCTACAAAAATCAATGTCTACCAGCCGATGGTTCTCTCAACCCTTCTATATGGCTCTGAGACATGGACACTATACAGGAAACAACTAAGACTTCTTGAGCGCTTTCACCAAAGATGCTTGCGCTCCATCATGGACATACGGTGGCAAGACCGCACTACAAACAGCGATGTCCTTGCGAACCCCGGTATGGACAACAGTATAGAGGGACTTCTTTTGGTCCGACAGTTACGCTGGGCAGGGCACGTATCCCGTATGGGAGACGAACGTATACCAAAGGCAGTCTTTTTTTGGTGAGCTAAAAAGTGGTCGACGTAACAGAGGCGCCCCACGGAAACGCTTCAAAGACCAGCTTAGGCGTCAACTTTCCTTGGCTGACATAGAAGAGAGCACCTGGTTGCATGCGGCCTCAGAACGAGACAGCTGGAGGTCACTCACAAAGGCTGCCGGATGCACATTTGAGACCAAAAGGAAGTCCGTTGCCGAGGACAGACGGCGAAAAGAAAATCTAAATCGACCACCTGCGGACAATGGTTATGCTTGCCCTGGTTGTGGCAAAATATGTAGGTCACAGCTGGGGCTGCGCAGCCACGGGAAATACTGCATTCCTCACTAATCTTCGGACTCGAAGACAAGCCTTATTATTATGCTAGGACAAATTTGTGCAAATTATCCATCTTCTTTAGTGCTATTAGAGCATAGAATGGCTTGGCAGAGTTATTCATTGATTAACATGCATGACTATATTAACCATGCGTTATGGAGTGTGTGTGTGTTTCTATGGTGACGGTAAGTAGAGGGTTAGCTATGCAGTGTGATAGATGCGAGATAAGTCGCATTGTTGTCAGCTGTCTTGGGTACAACAGACGACTCCAGAACGCCAGACTGAAATAACGTGTTTTGTAGTAAGTTACATTGTTGTTCAGAATACTATTTGATATTCTGACTGAAGTGTACTACATTGATTTCATTTGATCTCAAGTTGATTTTGTTGATATTGTAATAAATGTTCTATTTAGTTTTTTATTTAAATTATTTCAAGTTTAATAAGTTAAAATCTACTACGCCTACAGCGGTTGAGTTGTCTACCAACAGTTTGGTGCAACAAGTCAACGACCGCCCCCAACACCTAGGTACACACGTAGGGCATAATCATCTTCTTCTTTGAAGTAACGTCTGAATTTAATTCGATTGGATTGAAACTTGAAATACTGCAGAGTTGAGCATGGTAAAATGAAAGGCATTTTCGCTAACAATTAAGGAGGGCATTTTTCTTAGTAATCACAATCTTTTTTTTTTGCACTTTTTTGGGGTGATATAATCAGTATTTGTAGCAAAATTTAATTTGTATTTATTTTTAAGGTACTTAAAAGATTGCACTATTTTAATGTTCTCTCCAGCTGCAGAGACAATGCCATTTCCATCTTTTCTTTAAGAAAATCGATTATCATTTTTTTTTTTTTTTGGATTTAGTATTTAAAAAAAATCGTTGCAACATTTGTCAATGTTTTTTTTTTTTTTAATTTCTGTAAGTTACTCATTTAGGCCTGATCTCTAAGACACTCAATTAGGTCAGATCTCTAAGATGCTCATCTATGTCTGATCTCTAAGATGCTCATCTAGGTATGATCTCTGAAAGCAGAGCTAGGACAGTCGCATCATCATCACCGAATTTTGTCAAAGAGCGAAAGGACTATCGAATTGAAAAATCATTTTGTGTATAAAGTGTACCCCAATGGCGATGTCACAGCCTCTTGTGTTGACGACATGTTTTTTGTTGCATTGCTTCCCCTTACCTCTGAGATCTCTGTGTCAAAACATCATTAGCCCATTGTATGATATACAGACTATAAATCTTCAACGCTTTCATTGGTTCACTAAGTAAATGAAATTGTGTGCTATATTAAAAGCTGATTGTACTGGCTTAATGAAAGGATGACAGGACACACATCTGTTTGGCTCCAATGGTTACTGACAGGTCTCACACTTCCTATACAGATGCTTTCATATTGTCCCACTAGAATGAAAACCTGTTCATTCATTTGTCTCCTGATGGACACTATTACTAGACATGTATTTACTCTGTGCAGAAAAGTCATTTTGTTTGTCCTAAATGAAAAGGTATGACAATACACAAGATTATTTTTAAAGCCAGTCTGTATTATTTACATCAATCTTGACATTTCAGTAATTCATCCTCTCAGTAGTCAGGCAAGTTGTAACATTGTAAGAAACATAGACACTCACACACTAAGATATGACTTTCAACACAATGCCGACACATCAAGTGGATAACAATTTTTTTTTTTTACTGTCAAGTTTATTCTTTAACTGCGGTAAATAATATTAAAAGCAGGACCTTTACAAAGATTTCCATCTCTCTACTGGCTTATAAAGTACACAGATGTACATATATATTTATAAAGCTTCAAGTATGGATAAATAAATATAAATATATCTAATATAAATTTAAGAATGTGATATCAGACTTATTTATTTAAAAAAGACAAAAAAACTCAGATATGCTGGACATTGCACTGAATAAAAATATGTATACATTTTTCACATAAAGAAACTGTGTCAATATAGTACGATTGGCTTTGCCTGCATCAGATGTGGGAAAATATGCAGTTTGCAACTGGGTTTGAGTGACCATGTAAAGCACAGCACTTATCTTTAATCTTCAGAAGCGAAGACATCACCATTCATAGTATAATTTTTTAAAATATAAACAGGCCGCTCTAAGCTTACAGAACAACTTAAAAAACAGGCATTACATCATAAGAATATGTTTGAATAGTTACAGCTGTTTTCTTTATAATAATTTCCCTCATTTTATTTTAAAACTTTCAAATGAAAATACGACTGCAGGTACCAACAGGGCCTGATTTGAGATTTGAGTAGGTGGAAGCACAGAGGCAGGGGACTTGTTCAAAAGCTTTAATAGAATCCACTTTTAATAACAATATTTGTATCCAAAACCAAAGCCATATTTAGACATTCTATAATATTCAGAAAGGGATGTATCTAAAATACTAACAGTGCCTGTATACTCCATTGGAATTACACCAATAAACCTTGTTACATAGACATTCAACATGACACAAGACAAATACCATTGAGTACAAGATCAATGTAACTTTGAACAATTCATAAAAAAAGGGGATCCACTGTATTTCAGCAAATATCATTTGTATATGTGACAGCACAAATATAAACAACTGAATTATTTTCTAAGGTCAGTTAAGACAGACACAAAGATTTCATATGCATGCATAGATCGTAAATAGGACAAATTTGAAAATATAGCTGGCAATAAGACACTTACAATAGAGATCAGAATTTTTCCAGCATTAGAAAAGAATTCCCTAAGCTTAACAGGTCTTGTAGGTAACAGAAATAAATTCACATAAAAAAAGGGAAGACACAAAAAAATGAAAAGAAATAGCCTACAAAGAACAAAGCTACAATGGTGTGATTAACAAACAATAAACTTGCTGTTACACAGTATGATACAGGTTAAACATAACAGGTTAAACATATTTGTATCGTAAATAATTTTAAAAATCTGTAAAATATATTAAGATCAGAATATAATTATAAACATTAAAAAAAAAAAAAATAACATAATATGTAGTGAAAAAAAAAAATTCCCTGTCAATGTCTGAAGCCTAACCAGAGTGTAAAATCATAAATGCTCACAAACTTAAAATGGGCTCTAGGACTCTAACAGTGAATGAATAATCAGTAGCTGAAAACATCAGAATAAGGCAAAAACACCAACAAAAGATTTGGTCAATGTTTGGATGAAAAGTAAACCTTAAGACAATAATATACCTTCCCTTCTAAGTAGTTTTTTTGGCCGTTTGCATTCATTATTATTACTGCTCAACAACATTTTGCTGCTGAGATGGAGGCTCTCTTGTAGACATAATCAATGTCAGTAAAATAAGGAATATTGTGTATAGTAACAAATTATATATATATATATATATATATATATATATATATATATATATATATATATATATATATATATATATATGTATGTATGTATGTATGTATGTATATATATATATGTATATATATATATATGTATATATATATATATATATATACATATATATAGTAAAAGCCATATACTTTGTATATTGTAATGACAAGAAAAGATACAAATATTATCAAAACTAATGTGATGTGTTCCTATCAAGGAGATACCTAACACAGGGATTATAGCACTATAGACTTTTGGCTGCATCAGGAACCAGTCCTGAAGGTAAGACTGCTGCAATGTAAAGGTCAAGGCTGTAAAAAAGACTTTGACTAGAAAATTAACAAAATATTGATGTGTATAATGAAGGTTGATGGTTAATGAAAATCAATACAACAAAAATTAGCAGGAAGAAGAGAAAAAAAAATGCAGCAGCTTACCGAAAACAAAACAAAATGTTCAAGTATAAGGATGATCTATTAATCCAGCCATCAACATAGAAACAGACATGCTGTTGTTTTCAATGGTAATTGAGCAGTCAAGTTAACACAAAGGTAAAACTTTAAACAAAGTAAAGTTTCAGAATATAGAATACAAAATCCTACAATTTAAAAAACAGTATTACTTTTTCTTAAACAGAATTTATCTTTGAACTTAATAAGGTCAAAAATCGCAAATATTAAAAGTCTACTTCCCAGATTTCAATTAGTTTCTCATTAGAACAGCTCTACATCTATATGGACTTTACAACAATCAGGTATGTATAGGCGCGGGCACATTGCCCTGCCTCATCGTGGCGCCCGCGTGGAAACGGCCATTAGAGGAAGTGGCTAGGCTAAATGGGTAACAACACAAGACTCCCGTGGGGATGCCCACGGGTAGACGAAAGTCCACCCATTGTACGGGCGGGGTTGTAAAAAAGTCCCCACGAACACGTCCCACATCCATGCGCTGTTCCTCAAAGGGACATCAATGGCGGTTCCCGCACAGCTAGCTTGGTACAATGAAGGAAAATGGCGGAAGTTCCCAGTGCCCTCGGTCTTCGGCCATGTGCAGCCAAGCATGCGTCGGGGCCAAAGGCATTGGAAACAGCAATGTTTTACATAGGCATTGACTCGGGTCTCTCTCAAACAGAACTGTGTTCTCACAGGTTTGTTTTTTTTACTGTTTGGCGTCCAAACAAGTTTTTTTTCAAACTTAGAGCTCGAAGAGCCTTCGGCTCAGCTCTTGGACATCAACAAGGTATGTATAGGCTGTTTTCTGGCTGGTTTAAAGGTTGTAACATGTTGACATATTCAGTTCAAATATATATATATATATATATATATATATATATATATATATATATATATATATATATAAAGTTCTTATAACTCTTCAGCTCAATTTTTCTAGTCCTGTGAAGGTACATAAATGAACAATGTAATATTTATTCAATATTAATGTATATGTGTATTGACCATTTAAAGAAATTTTCTGGCCAATGTGATTAGCTCTATAACTGATTCCATGCCTGAAATGGAGAAAGAAGTCACACACAAACAACATAAGATACAAACTTCTCAAAGTTATAAACTGACACAATATTGGCTTTAATTGTTTCTAACATAATATAAAACATATATATATATAGTTAGAATGTTTTTTGTTTGGTGTAATGCACATATTGCAAGACAAAGGTTATTATTATTATTATATTAAAAACATGTGTGAATCTGAGCTAATGAAACTAAACACATTTTGTAGCGATGATTTTTCAGGCATGGTTAAAATGTATTGTTGAGTATTTTTTTTTTTTTTTTGAAAATTACATTTTCATTATTTCTTTGAAATTGAATACACAAAGTTTAAAAAAAAAACAACTACTTATTTCTAATTTCCATATGGAAAAAATTTTAAGACATAAGGTTTTATCCGTTGGACATTCGTCTAAATAATTAATGAAACTAATACACAACATTCATCGATCTTGAGCAAATAAACAACAACAACAAAAAAAAAAACATGGAAAAAAATTATAGAAACAAAAAATAATTTTTACTTATTAACTTTTTCTCTCCTAACTGGCGATACCAGTGTTGATTCCACCAGAATGTGATAAATAATTATGGAGAGAAAGAGTTAAGCAGTTATCCATTAGGCACAACTAATTCACACAAAACTATCGAACTAATTTCTGATAAACAAGAACATTATAATTTATTAATTCACAAAAAAAGTGATTATAAAATGATCACATTAAATAGAGTGATTTTTGAGACATACATTTCTGTTATAAATATTACATATTTTAAATTACAATGTACTGGCCCAAATAAAAAATTTTCTTTTTTTTTTCTATTAAAAAACTTGTCACCTAAAGATTTCTTGGTTAAAAAATGCCTAGGAAGCAAAAATAAATAATAACCAGAACTAGTAGTGAATAAATGCTAAGTAAACTATTTGGTAAATAAAATAAATTAATAATAATTAAGTAGATCTATCTAAAATATTTCGACAATAAGTTGTCTATTAACATTTTATATACATTTCAAAATGTTGTGTAAGTTCTGGGGAATTCGGCTAATCAAAAAGAAATTGAACCAAAGACATGTATGGCTAACAAGTTACTTGAAAATATACAACAATGTTATTATTTTTATCTATTTTTATTTATGTTATTTTATTTTTATCTATGAATTAGAAACCAAAACAAAATCTCTACTGCCACGTTTTTTTAATTTTTTAATTTTGTTTGTTTCAGACTGTAATATAGGACTCAAATTTTTTTATTTCTTAATTAATTCATTTGATTAATTGATAAATGTAATAGACCATGACAGAAACTAATGAAAAAGAATAAAATAGACATGGCTTGAGATCTATAGAATATTGCTTGATTTCAAGGTACTGATAGCATTCATTTCATAAATGAATGTAGTGAGAAGATGCACTATCAATTTGGTAAATACAGTCAACAAGTTAATGATCTCAGTACAGGGCTTACAAAAACAACAACTTATCATTTATTAAATGATTTTACCCTTAAAAACATTGCATCAAATTCTTTGAAAAAGAGCCAAAATAAGGCATACAATTCATATGTATAAAATAATTCTAAGATCTCATTAAATCCGTCTTCTGGCAAGCGAGTGAGTGGTTACACTATTTAATGAATTGTTCCCCAAACAAAAAGAAGATACTTTAAACCCAATGTGAAATAAAGACGTGAATGTCTTTTTGATGATCAATTTCTCTTTCTTTTACATTATATACATACATCTTTATAACAATATTCAAATGTATCTATAAAATAAACAAATCACATTCAAGGAAGACTTTTAAAAATATGTATAAAGGTTTACAGTAAAAAGAAAGCCACAGTGCATGCTGGCTTTAATATGGTTAAATATACAAAAAAATGTTAATACATCATACATAAAATTCAAGTAGAATAAAAAAAGATATACTGATTACACTGTACCCTGTGTCCATACTGTATTAAAATTTAGCCTCTCAGTCTTTTGGCTTCGTCCTTCACATCTCCGCTGTCATGTTCAAAGTACATAAAATCCTACAGAGAAAATGTTCAAAACATGTTAAAAAATAGCCACATCACTAGATGAAATTAGTCTCCCTTACTATAAGCCTTTGACTTCTAATTACAAATTTTTTCAGCTGTTACTTCTATTGTTAGAAGCTAAAATCTAATCAAAAGCAGATTGAAAAAAAGTTTTTTTCAAATCTTTTTTTTTTTAAATCTTCAAAGAGTTAATTCACAAGGCTGAGTTCAGTTTTGATTTCCTTCCTAAATGAATCTTTTGGCTTTTCATAGCTAAGCCATTAGTGAATCCTCTTAAAACTAGATGTTATCTCTTCCTGACATTTCCCAACATCTAAAAAAATATATCTGATTATTGCTTTCTGTCCATTCATGTCCCAGTTAATCCCAGTTCTCTGACCTTATTCTTTTTATCACTTGCACAGCTTGCTGGAGTAACTCCTGGTCAATCAATAATTGAATTGAATCTCTGCCTCAATGTAATTGACCTCAGAGAGAAGACTTTGTTCACTTGTTGTATCAGAACAAGAGCAAAAATGTTTTGTCCCTTTTTATCTACACAGCGGGGGGGCATGGTGGCTGAGTAGTTAAGTACTTAGCTTCTGAACTGAGGGGCCTCAGGTTTGGATCTAGGTGAAGGCTGTGATTTTTTTTATGACAGATTTTAGAGCCTCCTGAGTCCACCAATTTCTAAAGAGTACCAGACATTAGTTAGGGAAAGTAAAGGTGATTGGTTATTGTGCTTGCCACATGATGCACCTGTTAATCATTGGCCGTAGAAACAGATAACCTTTACATCATCTACCCTTTAGATCGAAAGGTCTGAAACGGGTACTTTACTTGAAAATTTTGGTCAAAAAAGGAAAATTAGCATAATAAAGATTAAAATTAAAAGCCTTCAATGCTCTGTTTTAACTAAATATATGAAGTCTTTGTGTCACTGTACAAGCATGGACCTATAAACACAATTTCTCAAAGACTTACAATAAGAAACACTGCTCCCAACACTGTAGCTTTAGTTTTCACATCCAGGTCCAAGGGGAAGGTAACGCCAAAGTTATCAGCATCGGTGAACACTTCTTTAGCCAGGCCAGACCATTGCTTTGTGATTTGTCCAACATGAGTTTGTTCATCAGGGGAGGTCACCTGGAAGCAGATTAAAAAAAGTTTATTCCTTGTATACAGTCTGAAAACAGACAGATACCTAACCATTAAACCTGTATAATGTTTTAGGAAGCTCAATAATTCTATCAGAATAAAAATTTACAAGAATGATATTGACAAACTTCACTATTACAATCTCACATAAGCATATGGATCAAACTCATTCTGTGTGTATTTGTGAGGCACTTGACATGATGAGGATTATAGAATTCAAGGTGAGAGACAAACTTCATTAAGATAAATGTGAGACTAAGATAAATTTAAATTGTAAAGAGGCACTGGATATGATGATAATAGAATTTAGAGTACATAGGAATGTGAGATATGACACCATAAGTAAGCCAACAAGACCTTATATTGTATTTAGAAAAGAAAAAAAATTGAAAAGCATTTTCTTTCAGTTTTCTTGAAGGAGTGTTGTAACTAGAGTAATACCATTATCCATCATCATCATTGCATAGTAAAATTACATATTTAAAAATGTATATGAATTTTATTTTACATTTTGTTTGAGATTGTATTTCTTTGTAACCTTAAATTTGTCACTGTTTCGATTTGTCTAAAAATAAAAGTGCTATAAATTGTACCTCAAACTCTATATCACCACAAATATTACATCGACAGCATGGCCCTTTAATACGTAGCATGGTTTGGTCTTCAGCATTGTTGATCTTGTATTTAGGATGACAAAGACTCCACGCTTGACGAACATATCCAATCACAGACCCTTTTGGAGCCTCAACAGTTAGTTTCTAGGAAACAAAACAGGTATTAGAACCTAAATTGAGTAAGACTTATTTCTAATTTGATTTAACTCACTTCCATTTTTAACCATGACCTAACTTGCCTGTAAACAACAAGGGCACCAGCAGGTGCTGCAGCGGAGAGGTCTGGACAGGTGAATAATCTCTTTCTTATGATTGTCCATGATCTTCATGTCAAATGGTCGAGCTGACCCACAACAATTTCTAGTACAGCAGCAAGTATCTATCCAATGTGACAAAGCAGAGGATAAGGGTGATATAATATGATATATTAATATATTAGTAATATGTGCTATGACAAAACAAAACTGACATGACATAAAGAACAATGTTGTGTTGTGTCTTTACACAGTACGATAACAACTAATGTAAATTCTGACAGAATGTTTGACAGTCTTGGCAGAAGGAGAAACATAATACAAGTTTAGAAGAGAAATGCTAGCATATGTTCTAGAGAAATATGTTATCTAATTTATGAAAGAGATAAGTTTACTAGCTTACTTGAGGAATCTGTTAGCTAACATACTTGAGGAATCTGTTAGCTAACTTACTTGAGGAATGTGTTAGCTAACTTACTTGAGGAATGTGTTAGCTAACTTAATAAAAGTTTCTTTATTTGCTGCATTAAAAAAAATGTATTAATTAGCATTCGTGTTTGTTAGCCACCTTGGAGCTACACCCAAACATGGGAAAGTTGAAAGGTTCAGGAGTCAACCCTGAATAAAAATCAGTAGCCATTGCTGAGTAGGCAATGTCATTCCAACCATAGCTAATGCCAAGGATTGCATCTAAATGACATGAACCATAATAACTCTGCCAATGAAGGAGGTCAACAATACTTTGCTTGACTCTATATTATGTAAGGTTTGTCAAAACTATTGCTAAGTCTGGTCAAATTGAATGTGTTCATCTTGGGGCTATCAAGTACCTTCAACTGCTATAAACACTCTCTGGTTCATGGAGTTTTTCACTTCATATTTGTTGTTAGTTTCAAAGCCAGTGAAAGCTGAAATGAAATAGAAATGGACTTTGTTAACTCAACTATCAGGTTTGTCTGTATTAGAATGGAAAGAATTACAATAGGTTGAAAGATGTGTAGGAAGTAGAACAAGAGTGAAACTTTCAGAGAAACAAATGTTTGAATTGAACATAAAGTAGTAGTAGTCAAACAAACTTACAAGGTTGGCTAGTAAGATACAAGCTTCAGATAATTTACTGTCTGTGTTATTCAAGGCCCAGTCTTCTGCTCTTAAGATTAGGAATTGATAGAAAAACTAAACACATACTTATTTTTCTATTTAGAAGTTTATAAATTGGGTAAGCTGGTGGTGTTTTTTTTTTTAAAGACTTTATTTACCTCCCAAGCAAGGTTTTAGTTATATGTACAAGGCTACTCTAACAGAACATAATCATTATTCTCTATCTACATACATCTATTTAGTACTTTCTTTAGGAATAAACTGTGCCTTCAGCATAATATTTGGAATCATCTGAATTCAGGCCCCTTTAAGATACTAGACCTTGTTAGCATAGTCAGGCTTAAGGGAATTATCTACCAGATAAAATAGTGCAGTGCTCAGTCTGGGAGAGTGCAATCTATACATTCTTATAAAAAAAAACTTATGAGCAAATACCAAGAAAGTGTTCCATTTTAAAATATGCAAGTGAAAGAAAGTGAGTTATTTATACATATTTCCATTGTAAGACTATAGTACCCACATAAGATCTTTTTTTATTTGATTATTTTTGTTGTTTTCAATATATAATTTTGTATTGCTCAAATTACATGAAATGAAACAAAGCAGAACAAAGACTCACCTTCCAAAGCTTCAATTTTCTGTTTGACCAAGAGCTGATCCACCTGTGTGAGATACTCTAGTCCTGGTGGACAGCTGACAGGTGGTGCTTGTGGACTCGGTGACCAACCAGCTGGAGCTGGAGGAGCTTAAGTTAGACAGAAAACAAGTGAAATTCAACCAGCAGAATAAATGATATGCTTAAGTTCATACACTTATCATAATAATAACTCAACAATTACTTGCAAATATATATAAATATGTGTGTTTATTAATCAATTTTTTAAATAGCATTTTTTGGTAAAGAAATAAAAAAAAAAGGTCACTATTTAGTTTTTTTAAAAAAGCATCACTGCTAATTTCTGAGTAAATGTGAGTACATTGGCACACCACAATAAAATTTATCTATATATATAATTCTCTTCATGGCTCAACAGTTTGGACACAAAGAAGTAAAGAAAAGATCACTCTTTTGTTTCACAAAAAAAAAAAAGGGGGGGGGGGAGAACAAGTAGTATTCAGTTGTCACTACATAGCGTTGTGGGGCCCTATGAGAAACGGATTTTACGGGGCCAAGTTTGGTTAAGGATACGGATAATAAGTGAAAATTTAGAGTTTGTATTAGAAAATAAATTTGTCTTTGCATTTTATTCATTCTTTACTACGTACAGAACTACTTTAGGAGCCTTGCTATTCTATTTCCTACATAGATCATGATCAATAGCAAGAATTACCGAATGTTTCAATCTATCTATGAGAATTGTTGACCTCATGTAATTCTTCATTAGTTTCATTAGCTTCTTTCACCAGATTCCACAATTACGGGTATTGCATAATGCCGTTTTTTTTTTTACAACGCGTAGTATTGGCGTTTTCCATATTGAATGATACTCAAAAATGTCAATTTTTGTCTATAGATTTCAGGAGATTTGTATGAGTTTTCAAAAGATTTTAATAATTTCCGGAGATTTCCAGGAGCTCCTTGTAAATCAGGCGGCAGAGGAAATCTGTTTTAAGTTAAAAAATGGTTTAATTTAATAATTTACAACTAGAATTAGCGCGTGTCCTATGAAAGTGTGTGGCCCACTGTGGTCGCATGGGTTGCAGTGGCCTAAGGCCGGCCCTGCAAAATAGCGGCGCATGCTATGCTGTGGGTCGACTAGTAAATATATATTTAGACTGTATGTGATAGACAATGTTCTAGTTGTCCATTAATGCTACTAATAACTAAAGCATTTTGACTCAGTTACCTGACTAGTTCATTTTTTTTAAAATCTTATTACTTAATGTGCTTCTACAAAGTTGTACCAACCTCCAGGCATTGGTTGCACAGCCACTGAATCACTGGAAGGTTGTTGATACCCTGGGTTGGGGTGTCCACCAGGCATTGGTTGCATTGCAATGACATCCCCTTGAGGATTTGGATATCCAGGGTACTGCTGGCTGGGAGGGTAGCCTCCACCAGTTGGGTAGCCTCCCCCTGCAGGGTAGCCACCTGCCTGATAGCCAGCGGCTGGAGGAGCTACATCTGGGTGAAAACCTACAGGTGGAGGGACATAACCTTGACCTGCTGCTGTAGGATATGGTGTTGGCCCTGGGTAAACCTCTGGAGGTGGGGGTTTATCGCTCATTGTTTAAAAAGCTGAATAAATTTATTTAAAAGAAACAAGGTTATAAAACTTTTGGCATAATAGTTCTACAGCTTTGGAAGAAATAATGTAATAATGAAAAGATTCTTTTTTCTTTATTTGTTTTGTATAAATCTTTAAAAAATTCATTTGCAGTTTATTTTTAATATGATTTTCAGTAATATAAATTTGATAAATCTTTACTTTCTATTAAATCAACTATACTTTCAGAAAAAAAAAAAAAGAAAATACTTGATTTCAACGTAAATTGATAGTGTGAAGAACCTAACTCTAAAATCAATGTTAATTGACTATTCTTAGATAATATGGATTGAAACCTGATAGTGAGTTAAAGTGTCATGTATACATGCAATTGCTGAAAATATGTAAAAGAGGAATATTGTTTTATATTCAAATTTACAGAATCTATTCACATAGCATATACTGGTGACATTGGATCCACACAGATATTTACATTAAAGCTTCAAAGGGAACTATTGTAGAAAGGACTTAAGAAAAAATGAGGCAAGCACTAAAAAAACATTCATATAATATGCCATTAAATTTTTTTTATACTTATAGGACATAATTATCTTTCTGTAATGTATATAAAAGATAAGAAGAAATAAGGAGACTTTTTCTTTTATATCCTATATTCTTAAGCAACTTGTATGTATGTGTATATTAATTTTATTTCGAAAACGACTCTCCCCTTATGATTTTCTTTAAAATTTCAAGGTATGATATATTAATGACAAAAAAATTCTCAACTTATTGGCCACATCGTGAAAACTCACAAATTGACTGCCATATTGGTTTGAAAATGTTTCATTATCGAAAAATTAATTTTGACAATAATGTTTTAGGAATGAAAATTTTCCATATGAGGTCAAGGGTAAAAAAAAAACCTGACACCACCTACATCACTAAGCTTACAGCAGTACACTAAAAAATTTCTTTGCAAACATGAACAAGTTTTAAAGAATCAATAGGCTTAATTAAACATTTGCACACCATCTTATTGTAGGCTCTATTAATCTTGTCAACAAAGTAAAAGCTACCTACACGGCTCTCTGCAATTAAAGTGTAAACCGTTTATAGGGCACTTAAAAAAATTATTTTGCTGGTGAATTATTACAATGAGAACAATCTTCAAAGTCTACTGTCCAATACCAAAACAAAGGAAATGGACAACCAAATTTAACTTAATGCAGTCTTTTTATTTTATTTTGTTCAATGCCTAAAAAAAATGGCAGCTCAGTATGCAAGATGAAAAGCTTACAAGAAATTAGTATCAAATTAGAATCTTGAAATGAAAGTAAAAGTCTCCAGATACATATATATATATCTAGATCTAGTGACAGTCTAGTCTAGATTTAGATTCCAGATAATAAGTGTATTAGTTGAATACTGAATAGCACTAAAGTATATCTAGATCTGTTGAACAAATATTTAAATGAAAAAATGTCTTCAACACCAAAAGAAACTGGTACACAATTTCATAGACTTCAAAAAGGCTTTTGACCAGGTTTGGCATGATGGCATGTGGCAAGTGATAAGGGGGTTCAACATAGATAAAAACATTTTGATGTTATCAAAGTCCTATATTAAAATACAAATTGCTCAGTACTACTGAACAACCAAATCTAAGAAAGTTTTAGGACATCCGTAGGATGCATTCTCTCTTCAGCTCTTTTTATTTCTGGAGCATATTATGGTGGAAACTCTAGAAGGATTAACTCCTAGCTTGACCATAAATGGGTGGCTTATTTCCAATATCACGTAGGTAGATGATATAGACCTCATTGGAGAAAATGCAGACCAGGTACAAGATCTTACTTCAAAACTGGATGCTGTAACTAGAGCAGTTGGCATGAAAAATTAGTACAGAAAAGAGAATACTAGTTTGTGGTAGAGATGTTGCATACTGTTGAAGGGCCAAACATTAGAAGTTGACTCATTTAAATACCTAGGGTCAAACAAAACAAGAGATGGAGCCATGGAGAATCAATAAAAGAGATAAAAACTTGTTTAAGCTTGGCATCCTCTGCCATGAGGTAACTGGAAAATCAGCTTAAAAGTAAAATTAAAACTTTATTCTTCCCTAGTGGTCTATACTCCTATATATGCTAGAATATGCTAGAACAAATTCATACAAGGTTAGTGCTCCTTCTTTCCTAGTGCCATTAGAGAATGGAATGGGTTGCCTGAATCAGCCAGGAAAACCAACGACTTGGCAGAGTTTAAGCCATTTATTAACATGCATGAATAGATTGACACATGAAATGCATAGTTTTTTTAAGTAAAGTCTGTAATTATATATATATAAGATAAGAAGATAGTTTCTGTTATTATATATTTATTTTGAATTTTTTGTCTAAGTACCTACATGTTTACATTTACAATAAAAAATTAGATCTATATAGATACTTAACTATAGTTTATTAACATGCATGACTAGATTGACACATGAAATGCATAGGACATAATTACTTCTTTTTTGGAGTAACATCCAACATCTGTATTACTGTAGCATATAAGATAAGGTATGATGTATAATTGTAAAATATATGTTTATACATTACATTACAAAGTGAATGTTTTACAAAACCTAAGCCTAGAGCACTAGTGACTAGGCTTGCAACTATGGCATAGCCTTCTAGATCTAGATTCTAGCTAGATCTAAAAAAACAAAATAGGTCTAGAGTCTAGATAGTTATAGATCTAGACTGACTAGACTTTAGAAATCTAGAATCTAGACTAGATTGTCTAGATCATAGATGTCTAAGATTCCAGATCTATCGTAAAAAAAATGATTTTAAAATGGTTTACATGTTTCGGATGTTCCTTCAGAGTTGAAGATAATTACTTCCTAGTCCAAACCTCCCGCAGGACGACAGGGGATGGGAGCGAGCAGGGTTTGAACCCGGGACTATTGATAAGTCCGAACGACAGTCCAGTGCGCAAACCGCACGACCAGGCAGCCATCCTGATCCACCTATCATCTACCTATCATCTAGGCTAATTCTAGATACATATTATTATATTCATATTGATATGATTATTATGATATTACAGTTATTACACTAATTAGATTCTAAATTCTAGTCATTAGTTACACTCACTAGATCTAGATGACTAGTAGAAAAAAGAATCTAGATCTACTACTAGAATCTAGTATCTACTTAATCTACTACTATTCTACTCATCATAAGTCATGATAAGTCTTATTAGTGACATTAGATGATTAGATCTAGACTAGTATTAGTCTCATAATACAACATCATTTCAACATGACAACACTGACTTGACTGACTGCTGCACTCACTCCCGTCACTATTAGACCTCTATATTGTCTATATAGATCTCTAAGTCTATTTTAATAAAAAAAAAATTAATTAAGTAGGTTAGTACTAATAATAGGTATTTAAAATCTAGAGACCTAGATGCCATAGAATAGGCTAGATCTAGAGTATACAATTACTGGATCTAGATTCTATACATATACATCTAGACTCTATGTAAACAATTACCTGATCTAGATGTTTTGTTTATTGCGAAATACCTTTAACTTTATTTATAACTCTATGACTCAAATTAAACTTAACTGGATTGACAAGTGATGAGATTTGGACCATAATTTTTGTTGCTATTTTTCTCATTTCTAGCTTTAAAAGAGTTTAACATAAAATGTCATCTAAAAACCTCATTTAAATTTAATGCCTCATCATCGGAAGAGTAGGAATTTATAATCAATAAACAAGATCTATTATAGATAGTAGATCTATACTCTAGGCGCTATATTATTGTCTATTCTAGATTTTAATATTAAAATATAGTAATTATTGTCATTTTGTAATATCTCGATCATAATAGACAGAAGCGGGCAAGGCGTAGGTGTCGTAGACGATGGCCCACACGCCTCGAAGGTTTATGATGATTTATCCATTACATTATAAACGTGGATCTGGTATTACAAAATCATATGAATAATAATAATTTAATTCATATAATATCATCATCAGCCTTCAGGAGAGAAGACTCAAAAGTAAAGTAGCAAATATACATAAAACACTGAACCATAATCTTCAAATACAAAAACAAAATCAAATAATTAAACCCAGAAAGACACAAAGATAAAAGCATGTCATTCCATATGCTAATAATTTGTCATTGGTTAACATGCATGACTAGATGCGTGACGCGTATGACGTAATCATCTTCTTTTTTTGAAGTAACGTCTGTATTTGATAAGATCAAACCTGCATATTCCGCAAGGGCAAACTGGGGGTCAAAATCAGCCCGGGCATATCTATACAATCCGGCCCACAAATTGATTTTCGTAGGGAAAAGAACGAAAATAATATTGTTTCTGTCGCTAGAGAGACCATTGAAAAATGTCCTCGTTTGATGTTAGCGAAAAGGCCTTGGCTTGTTATATCACGCTTACATCTGCAATATTTTAAGTTTAAATATCACTGCCTGGTATGGCAATCTGAACATTAAAAATAAACTTCATAGAATCCTAAATGCTGCTGGTAAAATTGGCAAAAAAAAAAAACAAACAAAAACAACCATTTGGGCAGCTGTTTGAGACAAACATTCATAAAAAATCTAAAAGATTCTAGAAAACCACTGTTACTTAAGATCTGAACGAAGTGGTCGTCTCCTTTCCATTAGGACTAAAACAGAAAGATTTAAAAACTTCTTCATCCCACTTTCGGTCAGAGTGTTACAAGATCATCTGTCGTCATCGAGAAGTAGGCCTACATAGAAGTATATTTATAAAGCGCTGGTTATGAGTGTGTATGCGTTTCGTGTGTGAATGTTGTTCGTATTTGCATCTATATTATTATTGATGCAGTAGCTACGCTGAGGTTGTCAATTGTAGTCAAACTGAATTTGCATTTGATAGGATCAATAAAATTATCTTATCTAAATAAAAAATCTCCCTTTGGGTCAGGCATTTGTGACTTTACCATCACAAAAGAGATACAAGACACCAATAGCAAAGACAAACAGGCACAAACACTTTTTTTGTCCCCCTGGTAATCAAATCATTACACAAGAGCTAACTGATATAAACTTTTCGCATGTAAATTATAAGTAAGTCTGGTGTGAGTGTATATTTTGGTTTTCTATAATTATAATGTTTTGTTTGTTGTAATTGTTAGCAGGTCAGGGGTGGCTCGAGCTCCAGTTCAGGTCTGGGCCTTTCTGCTAACTAGAGTTTTTATCACAAACAGTAGGCAGATGGTAGCCAGGGGCGTAGCATCCATTGCGCGAAAGGGTTCAATGAACCCGGGCCCGCATGAGTAATAGGGCCCACAATTGCACTTTAAATCTATCAAACTTTTATATAATTTACTTAGTGTGATTATATATCGCGCATAGAGATCTAGATAATAAAACAAAGCAATGTAAACGCGATGATTACCATCGAGACCGATGTCTACTCGACACTGATTTCTGCGCCACGCGGGAGGATTAAAGTCTAATTAAAAGCAAGTCAAAGAAGTGAATCGAATGTATTATGACTTTAGGGGAAAGGGGGGTAAAACGTACCCCCTAAGGGAGAAAATTCATTAAAAAAAAAGTTTGGCAAAAAGAATGTTTATTTTTTATGTCATAGCTTTACAACAACACATACTACAAATGTACACGGTTTAAAGACTGAGTTATTTATATTAAAATAGAAAAATACAAAACAAAAAAAAAAGAGTACTATTTACCCTCCCAAGAGTCTAAATAGTACCAGCATGGAGGGTAATAAGTACCAACTATATATATATATAACAATGTAGAAAGATTCACAAACATAACTCACAAGTATAAGTATCAGCATTTTCACAACCTGCACATGCAATATGCACCCAAGAAGCACATATTAAACATTGTATCATATCTTCTTTAAGGTTTTCTTCGCATATAAAACAATACCAATTTTGACTTTTCTCACTCTCATTCTGACCAAACTGAATAGAAATTTTACTTTTTTTTTTTCTTTTGTGTTGCAGGAATAATTTGAGTTTGTTGTTTTTTACTTTTTTTTTGCAATTGCAGCATCCACAAGAATTTTTTTTATAGGAACTGGAAGTTAAAATTTCAGATTGAAAAGATTTTTTTTTTCTGTTTAACATGGGGTTTTTCTTTTACTGGGATAGGAGAGATTGCAGTTACAGGGATGTATTAAGACTTTGATTGCCGAGAAGGAATTAAGCAATCATAATGGCCTACATCATCTCCAATATTTGTAAATCGAATAACTACTGCAGGGGAGGAAGGAAAATCATTCATGCCATATTTTAAAACAACATTACTAGTTGCATTCATAATGACAATTGGCTTTCTGAGCAGCTTCGTAGTTGCTATTATCTCTAGCTCGCCAACCATAGTATTTGGTCTAGAAATACTATCTAGCCTTTCAAAAATATTGTCAAATTTTGCATGTGGCATGTCAGCACACAATGTTGCTGCATCAAGGTCAGTATAATGCTCAATGTTTTTACAAATATAGTCAACAACTTGTGCTCTAAGAGTCTGCCAATGCCTTTTCTTGTATTTTAACTTGCAGGCTACATACAACTCCACTTGAATCTCTGTCAGTTAGCTGGGGATGTTCATGTAATGAAATGCAAATGCTTCTAAAAAAGCATCAGCCGTCAGGCTCTGTTGGAATTGCATTGTACGCAGATATAGAAAGTTCTAGGTGAGAATAATTTGAATTTATGGAGCTTTGAGCAGTTGCACCAAATCGTGGTTCATTTGATGAAGTGAGTGGGGATGTTGCAACTATTGTTGAGGAGTCTGATGATGACTGCACTAACAACTGATCATGTTGGGAATTTGAGGTTGAAGGGATGGGTTCTACTGGAATATTTATAACTGAGCAAATGGAGGTTTCAAAATCACTTTCAGTGAATATATGTCGATTGCAAGGCCATATGCCACATTTCAAAAAACCATTAGCAAAATTTGCGACCGAAGCTGCTCTTGGGTATGCTCTACCTAAGATGGTAGCCACCTGAAAGACAGTAATTCCTCTACCTGGATGATTAAAAAGCCACTTATCTGACTCTTGTACATAACAGCTTTGCAGGGGCTTAAAAAACGAGACATCCAAAGGTTGAAGCTTATGTGTAGTATGAGGGGGCAAGCTGAGCATAATAACACAAGAGTTACTTGCAGCAGTGATGGCTTGCAAATTTTTGCTGTGAGAGGTATGTCCATCCAAGATAAGAAGAACAGGCTTTTCTTTTGATGGTTTTACACTGTTTATAAAATGATCCATCCATTCTGAAAAGCTATCTGCAGTCATCCAGCCACTTTCATTGCATACAGCGATTGTTCCTGGAGGAGCACCATCTAAAAGTTCGCCCTTCATTCGTTTTCGCTTGTAGACAAGCATAGGTGGAATAGCATTTCCTGCTGCATTAGCGCAAAATATTGCTGTGGTGGTAAGACCTCTTTCTGCACTGGTCAACTTCCCCACCTGATGCCTTCCTGTCAAGCTCACCACTTTTTGCTGTTTTTTCTGGACAGTTGAGAGCGCTGTTTCATCGGTATTGAAGATCCTAAGAGCATCTAATTTATTTTCTGTAATGATGCTTTCAAGTTTGTCAAAAAATCTGTTAACAGCTATCTTGTTAAAACTGGTACTACGCGCAAGAGATGTTGCTTCAGGTTGTCGCAAGCTCAGATTGTGACGTTTCTTAAAATCTCTAAACCAGTCTTTTCCTGCCATTCCTTCTGTTTTATTAAATCTGTGAGACAAGCCATTTTTTTCTGCTATTTGGTATGCAAGACATCTTATATCGTTTCTGGTCAGGCCGAACAGCATTCCTTCCAGTTGATTGATGTGACTGACAAGTTCATTCTCAAGCTCTGCTGGGAGAACTGTCATTCTACCTCTTTGTACTACATTCCCATTCGCAAACTTGTTTTTTCCATCTAAGTGTCTTTTTAGAGTTGGTTTAGGTATACCGTAAAGTCTAGACACTTCATTGAGACCATATTTATTCCTCAATGCCTCTAAGGCTTTCTGAAGATCCTCCGGGGACCAGGTTGAAGCTCTGCCCCTGGGTAAAAAAAATAATGAATGTAAATGATTATTAAATAGATTGCTATAGTCTATATGGTATTTTATTTATTTTTTTAAAATGTAGCTCTACTTATAGTTAAGGGCTAGATTATGTTTAGTCTAAAATTTAGATATAGCCTTAATTTTATTAAATCTAAATCTACTAGATTTAGTACCTTAATTATCTTTTTTAGTCTAGACTCTATAGTCTATAGTTATAAAGAAAGTTATTGTTACATAGACATAGAGTAGAGTATAGAGGATGATAGAATATGATTCTAGAACTAGATTATATTATAAATCTAGATCTAGATAGTAGAAAGATCTTTAGCAATTACTAGATCTAGATTCTAGCTTTAAAACATAAAATAAGAAAGTTATTCGATCTACATCTAGATATTATGTCGAGATCAACTGTGGGGCTAAATAGTACCGAATGTCGGATAATTAGTACTTCCGGTACTTTTTACCCTCCTGGCGCCGGTACGATTTACCTCAAGGGGTCAGCCCACATAACGGTTTATCATATTAACATGTCTAAAAATAACTGATGTACTGAGGCCTTATTTTCAAGAGGAAAGTTTCGTTAACAATGCAATAGCTTTCGGAACATGATAGGTTGCCTCATTAGATAATTATACGATTTCTAACATGTGCAAAAATTACATCAAAAAAGGTAAAATGAATAAAACCTTACCGTTTTGGTGTCTTTTGATTAAGCTCCATAAAATTAACATGAATGATGACGCTATAGTTGTAGGTCAATATGCCAGGTTTTTTATTTTTAAAGACCATTTCTAAATATGAAAATTTTCGGTGGTACGAATTAAACAGTGGTACGTTTTACCCCCCTTTCCCCTATTACTTCTAAAAAGGTAGTACCGACTAAAGAATGCCTTTTTTTAAAATGTGCTGATGCATACTTGATAGTTAGATATGTTTTTATTTTTTTCCTAGTACGGGAGGGGGTCCACGTGTAATTGCAACGCCACACATTAATACACTCATAAAATCTCAACAACCTTATCCAAGTCCTTAATTTGTTGAAATATTATTTTAAACAAACTTAATTACTTTAATAAACAGCCCTTCAACAATTTTTTTTTTACATTCGTAGTTTATAGACTATGCATTTATGTAGCTTTTTGTTTTCACTTAGGATTTCGTGGGCAAGTTTTGACTACATAAAGATGTCCCCGGGTTCAAAAAGTTTGAGAACCTCTGTTCTAACAGAGTAACTAGACATGTTTGAAGCCCTAGGCAAATAAGATTAAACAATTTCTTTCATTCAACTTTTGGTTGTAGTTTAATCAAAGAATTACAACCTGAAGCAGACGATATTTTAAAAGTTTCTCCTTTCAGACCTTGCGATCTATGAGGCAGATGTCAAGGTCGTGTTTCTTTGGCCAACAGTTAAAGTGTAGGGGGTCATGTGACCAGCACTACTACCAAACGCCAACTAAACTAAATTAAGCCTGGTACTCATTAGAGTTGGGTGGACTCTGGGGGGCCCTAAAAATCCCGAAATTCAAAATTCCAGTCTTCACTGAGATTCGAACTCAGGACCTTAACCAGTCAGTCCTCAGACGATCTTTTTCTTTTAGGTAATAATAGAATGATTTCATACAATTTCCCCCCCCCTTTTTTTTTCTTCTATTTCTTGCTAGATTTATGGCAGTGTAACGCAGTTTCATATGGATATACATAGCGGCCGCCAAAGAAAACCCTGAAATACTTAGCAGCTGAACTGAAAAATGCGTCTAAAGAGTAAGCAATGATCAGAACTTGGATTGCCTTTGAACTCCTGTCAACTCGAGAAAAGAAGATTAATAGTGCAATAGTAGTTGTCTCCCGTCTCTGTTATCAGTTCATTCTCCTAAACGGCAGAAAGTTGTTCTGTTATGAAAATTATTTGGTCAAGTGGTTAAATAGCAAGACTTTTTTTGTTTCTAGACATATCAAAACAAAGAACAAGAGGAAATCAAAAACTGAATTTAATCAAAAATTGTTTGCTAATAAAAAAAAAGGAACAAAATACATTCATCTGGTGTAAGTATATTTTCAATGAAGACAATGATGTCCATACTGCTGATCCGGAAAGGATATCTATTTTTTTAAGTAGACAATTCTGTAAATTAGATTGATACAGAAAAAAAGTGATTTGATTTTCCAAATATCAATTTTACATTATCATTTTAAATACAGATAATAGAATTGCTTAGACATTATTATGAATATTTAAGTTTTATAATATATGATAAGTAGTTCCAGTTCTTCAAAAGTTTTAAGTTCTTTAAAAGTTTAGATTTGATATAATATTATAACGTTTTGTACTGTATTGTTTTTATTAACAAAATGCCAATAAAAAACAAAACTTTTACAAATGAATACAAAAATAAATTAATAAAATAAAGAAAAATATGTTTCCAAATGAAATTGAAAATTGTTTATCATTTACATTGTATTACTTTGGTTTTAAAAAAGAATACACACGGTGTTACATGGTAGAGTTTTATCTAAGTCTTCAATGATATGAACAGTGTCTAGTTACCTGTCTTGCACTCAAAAGTAAATCTTTTTTTTTTTAACTACATAACAAATATATTCAACATTTTTAAAAAATTAAAATGTGTATATAATCAACTAAATCCCTGTTAAGAAATTTGTCCTTTTCATTTCTGCTAATAACCTTAACTGATTTTAGTTTCAAAACAAATCTGTAGGCATGTCTAAAGTAGATCTATTTGTTTAACAATAATATTTCAGTGCAAAGTCCTAGTTAGTCATGTATAAGTCAACTTCATTCTAAACAGATTTGTATTGTGGAAATGTGTCTATCAGGTATTTCTTTGATCCCAACACCCACAATTTGAATTCAATTCTTAGAATTATATAAGTTGAAAGTCTCAAGCATTCAGACTGCACATAACCACACATATTGTTCCTGTAGATACTTGGCATATATATATCAATATAGTAGCTACTTACCCTTCATAAATTAAATAACAATGAGTAAAATCTAAATCAGTTCAATTGTATAGTCAATAGTCAAAACACAACACAAAAATATTATTAACACATATTTGTTTCATGTTTACACCAAACTGTATAAGGCTGTTATATTAGTCTAGTAATTCTGATATAATAAATACAAGTAAATGCTAATATACTTATAACTACAAATAAAAAAAAAATATTATAACATAAGATTTAACAAATATTTATTTGATTGATTGGGTACAATTTGTATTGTCTTGGTAATGAGCATAAAAAGTAGAAATTAATCCTTTACATCAAGGAGGATAGTAAGCTTTAATACAAGAAGTAGTAATAGAAAAAAAGCCAAATAATATAAAGGTAAACTTTTTTTTAAGAAAGGCTTATATTTTAATAAAGTATTTAAAACATATTTAAATTATAATTTTTTTTTCTTTTTAAACCTATGATGATTGATTGAAATTTAGAATTTAAAAAAATGCTGGTCTGTTTTTAAAGATGTGCCAGAAAGGCTGCTCTGTGTACCATAATTTAAATGCAAAAATATAAACCAAAGCAATAACAAAATGACAACAAATAAAGAAATTTACATAAAAGCTGTGGCCTACTTACTTAACTTAACCATGACACATCACAAGTCAATATGGCAATGTATTTAACTGTTATAGAATAAATAATAACAATGTCAAAAACACAGGAATGTTTATTTATATCAATAATTAAGATGTAGATAAAGTTTTTAATTGTGAATAGAATATTAATTTGAGTGTACCAATAACTAAAGCATAAACATTAAGTGATTAGAATTCTACAAATTTATTTATTTTCAACAGTATCAAAAAAAAAAAAAAAAACACAAAATATTAAGAATTATTAGGAATGTGTACAATTTATCACATGATTACTTTTGTTAATAAACTCTTTTCTGATAAGTTTTAATTTGTTTTTACAATAGCATACATCTTTATTAAGTAATACATTATGAGAAATATGTTTTACAATTCTATACTAACAAGTTAGTCTGAACTGTTACATATTTATCATGCATTAAGTGTAGTTATCAAATGTCATCCACATCACTATTACATATCCTCTCTCCACTGATGATAGTAGCCACTTGACCGGCTAATGTTGTGGTGCTGGCCGTTGGGAGGGCCTGTGGAGTATCGCAACTGGTTGGAGCTGTTAAGGCTGGTGTTGTGGAAGCTGTTGCTAGAGTGGGAAACCATGTGATGGCGGCCACCACTACTGCTGAAGCTCTGCTCATGAAGGACCTGCTCCAGTTCCTGCTGTGTGTCTAGAATCTGAACATGGAACGGTGATCCAGGTACGTCGACCCCTGACCAACTGATTAAAAATGATAAAGACAAAGCTTTTTAATACTTTATAAACAGAATTTAAAACATTTTTTAACAAAAAAATGTCTACATTAAATTTTGTATGCCAACCTTGACTTAAATGTAATTGTCAATAGGACTGTTTTGAATTCAGCAACTATGAAGAAATGTTGTCAAGTAATTTTACATTTATATAAGGCATGATATTTCAGTGCCCAGTTGTTACTGTTATTAAGTGTTTACAAAATGTTTACTCAAATCTTAATTAGAAATTATTTTCAGTACTCTTCAGTTAAAATGTAATGACATCCAAAATAGATATTATCAAAATAAGATTTTTTCCCTTCTCAAAAATTTTTTAATTCTTTTAGTTTTCAAGTACTTTAAGCAAAAGTTGAATTCTTTCAGACATTGTTGTCACACACTGATGTCAATATAGTTCTGACAGAAATTTAACAAAAATTTTGTATTTTAATAAACAGTTCTTCAAATTTTTTGCAAGAAATTTCATTGGACACTACAAATATATTTTATAATGAAGTAGATAATCAAATATTTTGTAAAAAAAAAATATGAATATTAAAAAAAACTTTTACAATTGTATTCAGTCCCAGATTTTAAACTAATTAATAAAACTATTTACCGGACATTGATTATGTAAAGCCCAGTGATTGATGGGTAATATCTACATAAAATAGTTCTGTCTTTCTGACTTTCTCTGTACATCTCGACCTGAAAGGCTCCTGTAGAGTAAAAACAACATTGAAAATTTGTTAACAGGAGTAACTCATAATTTTTAAAAATTAAATAACTCATAATTTTTAAAAATTAAAATAAGTCAAAGTCTCAATGAGAACAGAAAGACTACTGTAGAAGTGGTGTTGTAGCTAGAACTCAGATCAATTGAATTTTCATGACCTGATGGAAGTAACAGTTCGAAAGAATTTAAGAAGTTCAAATCACAAAAGAAAAAATAATTGTCTGGAAAGACCAAGATTCTTAATAAATAAACAGGTAATCAATGTTTAAGTATTAGAAATCATTAGAAGAGAAAAAACAAAATTTCAATAAAACTTCAAAATAATTAACATTTATATAAATTATATTTTTTTAGGGTCAAAATGTTTATATAAAAAAAAAAAATTTTAAGAAGAAAGTCAATTCAGAATATACAAGGTATTATATATACAAGAATATACAAGGTATGATATATACAAGAATATACAAGGTATCAATCACTTACTGTGTGGGTGGGTATGATTTAGAGAAAAAGTCTCTAGAATTACTTTTAAAAAATGATAATATAGCAAAACCTTTTGGTCCTCTAATTCTGACAGTCAGCTGCCCAGCTCCTGCACCTTTAGTCTCCACAATAAACTGGCTTTGGAAGGTTGCCAAGATACCATGTTCAACACCAGGGCCACTAACTCTTACTTTAGATGCATCAGGCTGTGCTGTTACTTTGAAAGCATATGGGCTTCCTTTGAAAAAAAAAAATGTATTGCCCAATATCAGGAAATACTTAAAATAATTTTAGAATATTGCACATAACCAGGCACACTTAAAATAGTTCAGCCAGGTATATTTAAATAGTTTAGTTTATTTCTTTAAAAGCACCAGTTTTCATATTAAGAACAGAAATATTGGTTCTTTCATGTATAGATGAGAAAAAAAAAGGATGGGAACAGATGGTTGTGTAGAACATGGAGCCATTGGGATGGCTGATTTTAGCATAATTTAAATTAGATATAAGAGAGGGAGCAATAAGGGAAGAAACTTAAAAATAAATATAGCATAAATATTAGAGGTCTAGACTAGTCTAGAGTAATATGAATTGAGTATAGGCATAAAATAAGTAAAATTTTAATTGTTTTACATAAGTAACAGAGTTGAATGTTCTACACACCATAAAGTGATACTAAAGGTCTCCATGAAAAATCTTTTTTTTTTTAGCTTTAGAAAAGAAACATAAATGTAATGTAAACTTTTATAAAAGGGAACTAACCTTGCACATGTTCTCCACCATATTTGATCTGTAACACATGTTTACCAGTTTCCTGTGGCCTAACTACCAGCCTGTAGGTGCCATCATGATGATCACTGAGCTCACAGTAAGCTACTTTGTTTGGCCCCATACAGTAAGCCGTCAATTCACCTAAAAATTGATTAAATCCAGCAGAAACTATTTAATGACTTATATCTGGCTTATTTCAACTATTAAAGAAAACAACTGCATTTTACTACTATAGAATATTTTTGGTTTTCAAACATACAAAGATCAGAAACACAAAACAGTTTGAAATAACACAATGGACTGCTTGATAAAACAAGTTAGAGGACAATATTCATATATATCACTCATTATTATATTGGATTTTCCTTTTAAGATGCAGTGTTTAGATACAAACTTAGCCTATGAGCTAATACATTTATTCATACAAATTTTTTACAATCAAAACTTTATTTGGATATTGTTACAAACTGCATCTTGAAAGCAAAATTTTTTTAACCAAAAAGATTTTTTGGTTTAGTTGATGTAAGTCAAAAAAAATCTATTTTCCCACAGACCAAAACTGTTCAATAGAATGTTAAGAAGAGTGTTATGTTGTCTAACTAAACACATTTTTGTTACAAAAAATGTGAAATGCTGTATACAAATGCCAAATAGTGCTTTACAGTTAAAGCGTGCAAATAAAAGGCAAAATGACAGCTGCGGGAATTGTGATAATAGGAAATCTTAATATTAAATCTGTCCTTGACCTTGAGCTCAAATCTGCACTTATATTTCTTTTAAATAAAATTAACTTTTACAAAGTCATTAGAAACTTATGTCACAAATAAACAATAACAGCGAAAGTAAAAAAGAAGGTATCCTCTACCTGGTCCAGCTTTCCTGGTATCTATTCTGAAATCTAAACTGTTACCCATCAATCCACCTTTGAGGCCTTCACCATTTACTATGACACGATTTGGATAAGAGGCACCAATGACATTCACTTTGTATGGAGCTCCTCGTAGCTGACACAAAGTTTACAAATGACATTATTCAACAATGTATTGCAAATAAATAGACAAACTTATCATAAGGAAGGTATTTTTAATATCTTCTAATGATTTTCTTTCTAGTTTTTTTTTCTTTTTATTTACAAATTCAATAAACAAATTGTACAAATTAATTGTTAAAGATTTAGGGGTTTCATTCTTATTTATTATCTCATTTGAAATTAGCAAGCATCTATTTGCATAATTAAATTGCTTACATTAATAAACTAAAATAAATGTTTCAGTAGTGGTATATGACACAACACTATTTAGATGTAGCCATGTCATTTCATTTATTATATGTTTAGGCCTAAATTAATCAATGTTTTTTAATCTTTTTAAAACAACTTGCTAAAAAAACTAAAATGTGATTATTATAATCCCTATACTTCTAATACAAATGGATGTATAAAAGAAGTTAAAATAACTTTTAGTACATTTTTCAACTATTCTTATGTCATTTATACAGTTATAAATATTTGTAGATTTCACTGTTTAGGACATCAGAGTATTTTATTCTTGCATGTTTAAATTTTGCATCGTTAAGACATTCTTCATAGAGAGACTGTGGTCATAGTCTCCCTAGCATCCTCTTATTTCAGAATGAGTGGGTGGGGAAGTGCACTTGGATTTTAGCTTGGAAATAACTTGTGGCCTTACAGCAGTTAGACCCTTCATTTGTTTTTTCAAAGTTGTATTCAGTTTCTTCAATCTATAGTATAAAACACACATTTTTTTCATCTCAATCAAAAGGGCAATCTTTTCATTGTCTTCTAGTCTGCAGCCTTGATACACCAAATGCAAAAGATGTCTATAGAAAGAGCTAGAAAGACAGATGTAGATAGATACAGTTGTATAATTTACAGCATGATGTTTCTTACCTGTCGACCATTCC
This sequence comes from Biomphalaria glabrata, assembly GCF_947242115.1. Lineage (NCBI taxonomy): Eukaryota > Metazoa > Mollusca > Gastropoda > Planorbidae > Biomphalaria > Biomphalaria glabrata. The sequence continues at coordinate 13,832,716 of NC_074725.1, read as the reverse complement.
AGGAGATATTAAGTAGATAAGCACCGGGGATAACAGGTATGTAAGTACATCTGTACTTTCCTCCACCCAAAGGAGTTTTAAAAACCTGAATTTCAGCCCTGACACCAGTCAGCTCGACTTCTGGTTCACCTTTTGGGTTAAACAGAAAATACTTTTCATAAGACCATGGCACAATAAAAATTATTTTTGTTAAACTATTTTCACAAGTAATGGCTGTTTAGTCTAAACAATATAATTGCATATAGTTGATTTAATGATCTGGATAAGCAGACATCTACTATCACCATATATAAGGTTTGAGAACAGCTTCTACAATTTACCTTTGTGCATGAGATGGTTGTAGAATAAGAGGTCTTACATTACAGGGAGACAACTTAGTCAAAATGATATAGAGTTCACACAAGAAAAAAAGAAGGCAAGCCAATAAAAAGGGAACAGTAACACTTTACAAAAAGTTGAAACTAAAATAAAAAGGGAACAGTAACACTTTACAAAAAAGTTGAAACTAAAATAAAAAGGAACAGTAACACTTTACAAAAAAGTTGAAACTAAAATAAAAAGGAACAGTAACATACAAACAAATTTTAAACTAACACCTGAAGAAAATATTAACATATCTTTCAGGGAAATTAATGTTTCTCAAAGTAAATCAACTGAGAATTATGGTAGTTGAGGGATTTAAATATGGTTGTATGTTACAAAATGTATGTCATTTAATATTTATTGAAAATTCATGTCATATTGAGATTTTGAGTGACTAAATGTAAAAACAAATTTAGGTACAATGGAGTCCAGTGTTGTGATTATTTTGACTGATTTGCTATTAAAGAGTTGGAAAAATGTTTTTCCAAATTCACTTATGTCTTTCCTTCAAATTCACTTATGTCTTTCCTTTTTATTACTATTTATAAGAAACCCAGTGAGATTTATGTTAATTTAATATGAATATTATACAGGATCAAACCTTGTTAGAATAAACAATAATTATGTCATTACTAATTCAGTATGTGGATTTGGATTGGTTTACTCGAAATTTGATCAAACTCTTAGTCTTCTGCTAGGATGCATAAATGCACCTCAGATTTGAGCACTACAAATTATAACACTAAAAAGAAACTGTTTTGGACACTTTTTAAGACTATTAGTCAATCAATCAATACTGATTGGCATAGAACTAAAGTGGAAGAGCACAAAAAGATGGATGAAAACTGTAAAATAAGATCAATAAAGCGAGGTCTTATGTATCATTCTGGCTTGCACATGTCAACAGATAGTTGGCTACACCACACCAGGACACAGCCCATGAAAATATAGAAAGCTACAATAAAGGGATGTAACTCTAACTGGTTCTATTGTTTCTTACCTGGCCCTGCCTGGCTTCCATCAATGATGAACTCTGCTTCTTCCCTGATCACTGCTTCCTTCAAACCTTGACCACTCAGCCAGACCTTGCTAGGGTCAGCAGCTCCACTGACTGCAAAGCCTACATAAGGTGAGTTGACCAAAGGATGATCAGACCAGTACAGATGAATATGATGAAGGCCTGGAACATAATTAATACATGAGTTTTATTTTGTGTCACAGAAATTGCAATTCTCATGTTTTTAACCAATTTTATATCAAGGTTGAAAGAAACATAAAAAAAAGGCAGGATGTAGTGATATACTATATAATGTTACCTTCTTCTTTGGGCACAAATTTCACTACACATTTCCCTTTATGTTCATTATCTACTTCTACTGGTATAAATGCACTAGGACTTTTCACTTCTGCTCTCATGTGACCTGACAAAGAAATAATATTTTAACAAACTTTAACATATTCTCATAGCTATGCTAAAGCTGTTCTTTAATTCAATGATATTTATAAACTCTATATATTGTGTTGAATAAAAAGTAGAAATATTAAAGTCATCAATATACATACTGTTTTCAAGCTTATATATATATTAAAATGGAAATTGTTTCCACTATACTAATGTACAATATATTTTTATTTGAATAATCTTGTACCCATTATTACTTTGTTATTCCACATTCCATTTCTTTCACACTAATCAAACAAAAATATGTTACATCTTTACAACTTTAACCAAAATCTATTAATTATATATATTTAAAAATGTTTGCACACTGAACTGTCGTTACCTGGACCTGCTTCGGAGATGTCAAAAGGAATTTTTTTCTCTTCTCCAACGACCAGATGAATTCTGTCCTGTCCATCCATATAATGATGCCAACCTCCCACAACTTTGACTTTTCTGGGATCCACAACCTTAGGGTGGAATGGACTGCCTGTCGAGTTATGAAAAAAAAAAGGTTAAAATTGTGTTGTAGGTTCTTATTTAGCATATTTTTGTTAAGATATTTAGCCTTGATTCCATCAATAGCATTGATAAATAATCCAAACTTATATTAAAAATATTCAAGTTCTATTTTCAATGTCTATGACATAATTAATCTTTACTGCATGTCTTACTGTACATATTTATCATTCTAGCTATGACATATTTAAAAGTTTATAATGTTGGCATTTTTTCCCATTACTAGCTTATTATATTTAAACTTTATTTCCATTATGAGACATTGAATATTTATTTAAACTTCAAATTAAATCTTACTCTGTGTCCAGCAAATACTAAATATTGAATCTGTGATACATTAGTAGCAATAAAATATCGATTCTTTGATACCAATCTTGATGTAACCTTATTCCTTACATCTATCTTGTCTTTTTTCTTTACAACAAATATTGTCAAACAAAATCTTTAACTACAGTTTGTGGGGAAACAACCCAGCAAGCACCAATAGAGCAAGTAATCAAAAGATGGAAATGGGGATGGATTGGACAAACAATGCAAACATCAACATAAAATATAGAAAACAGGCTGTAGACTGGAACCCACATTAGAAGAAAAAGAAGATCAGTACAAATAGAAGCAAAGATGGCAGGAGGGACTTGGACACAACCGAGAGAATTTGCCAGAAAAGAGTTTGATGGTGAGTACTATTGCTCCCCTATGCTCCACTGTGAGTCAAGAGGATCAAGCCAAAACAAAAATAGTACCACTATTAGAATTTTAAATTAAAATTAGAGTGCAAGTCATCAAGAACCAACCAGAGAATAACATTTTTTTTTAAATTGAAAAAAAACAAAAAACAAATTTAACCTGGAATTTCTTTGCCATTCCATCTGACATAGACATCAAATAGACCAACTTCCACTGGGATGTAGGTGACTCTGTACTGACCATCTGGTTGTGGGTCAATGCTGCACTTAGCTATTGCATTAGGACCTAAAGGATAGTGAAAACTTACATTTAATATTTTTTTAAGTATTCATTATAATTTGAGCATTTATCACTTGCATAATAGTATCCATACTATCTAAAATGTGTTATCTTACAGTAAACAATACAAAAAAAATCTGTTTCATCAGATGATTTCAACTAACCATCAACTTGTACAGTTGGCTCTCCTCTGAGATTTCTAGAATCAATAATAAAGGTGGCAGGCTTGTCCTCTTCGCCTTTGTGAAGTCCCTCACCATGAGCTGTTGGTAAAGTTCCTTCAGAAATTTCTTGATGGAAGGGGCTTCCTATACAGCAGAAGGAAGGACAAAGTTTCAATTACAAGTTTCAGCAAATGTTTGATTACAATATCTGAAGGCATCATTAAATATAGTGTTTTAAAGTGCGCAAATTAACCTGAAATTAAACATCATTCTTTCAAAGCAGAATTACTTCAAATCCCATTCTTTTTTATTGAATTTGTTGAATTAGCCATGTTTTTGTTAACTGAAATTTCACTTTCCTCTAATTTTTGGACATGATTTTTTTCATTGAAAAATTACGGTTATAAAATTTATAAACAAAAGTATATTTTTAAAATGTAAATTTGAAGCTTTTTACATGTTTTCTGGGGGCCTGATATCTGACATTAGTTGGGGAAAGTAAAGGCAGTTGGTCGTTATGCTAGCCACATGACTCCATCATTAACCATCAGCCATAGATGACCCTTACATCATCTGCCCCCATAGATTGCAAGGTATGAAAAAGATAATTTATTTTACTTTTTTCTGATTAAAAAATTAATCTCTATATACTCTATTGAGTAATATACTCCACTTAGATGCGTCACTCAGAGAATTAAAAAAAAAAATATTTTCCTTTACCAGGTAAAAAATTTCAAAGATATACCTGATTAAAGCATTTATTTTTTTATACATAAATACAATCCAGCCAATTTTATTCATGTGTAATTTTGTATATATATATTATACTTTTTTTTCTTTTCTAAACGAATATCTTTAAAGCTAATTTTTCATACAACAATTGAAAATTACTTTATACAGGAATCAGTTTGATATGTTTTCATTGGAAGTCATTTTAGAATGACTTGCAGAGCTGTAAGTTGAACAAAAAATAACAAAAAAAAAATCAAGAACTAGAACTCTGTTAGAAGTTGATTCAAACAAAGACAAAAACATCTCCTCTGCCACCTATTTGGAGACCTATTTGTCAGTGTCAAGTGAAGTATTCAGTTCAACTGTTACTTGATGTCTTACCTGTAGCAAATACTACAAAGACCAGTGAGAAAAGGGGGGAGCAGGTCCGTTTGTTCAATCTTAGACTCAAAGTAGGCCAAGTTTAAATATATAGAGTCTCTAGGCTAACTCTGTGCTTAAAAAAACACATGCTTAATCTTTTTTTTTTTAAGAAATGTATGAACTTTCACAATTTTTTTAATTTTTAGTATAAAGTTTAATCATTTTCAAAATGATTAATAAAACAAAACAATTTAATGTTTTTCAAAAAAATTCATCAATTTTGATAACATTAATCAAGACAATTTGTAAAAATGATTCTGAATACATTTATATTACATTAATACACGGAACCCAAGGGATGGATAAAAGAAGAAGACCTTAGAACTCAAGATGCATGTTTTTTTTTTAAGTATTGTAAAGAAATGTAATAAGTAAATATGAACCAAAAAACAGTCAAGGTAAAAGAAGAACAATATTTTGAAGCAATCAAAGGTTTGAAATGTAAAGTTTTCAAATTGGAAAAAAAAAAGAGTGTTTAAGTCTCTCATTGTTTGGTGTTAATAAAGAAAAAATTAATAAGTAAAAAAAAATATTTAAATTTGTTTAGTTCACTTTATTAATTGAAAGAGCAAAAATGGAAATAATTGTCAGCTATTTATCAGAAAGTAATAAAATCTATGCAGTAGGTGATGCTAAGCCAGTGTTGGAAGAAAGGTAATATCTAGATCTAAGTTTGGAGGGATAAGTTCACAATTATGGCCACACAATATTCATGTGTGTAAATACTCCTAACCACCACCACCGCTCCCCCCCCCCCCAAAGGAAATTATAATAACCTTCCTGGTGAGACTAGAAGTTTAAGAAGGAAACCTAATGAACATTACATGTTGTATTAGTTTTATGACCAGATATTAATAAGTTTTCTTTGTGACAAATCATCTGTAGACATATTAGTGACAATGTAGTAGTAATTAAAAAGTTTTGGGTTGAATGAAATATTGAAAAAAAAAAATGTAAAGTGTATTACAAGCCAGTATTGGTGATCTGACATGTTGACCTTTTAGGTGTGGGGAATTCATGTGTCAAACTTTAAATATGAATATGTTAAAAAACCTGGCAAGTTGCCTGTAAGTTAAAGTTACTTTTTGCTTCTGTATGGAATAAGAAATGTCAAAAACGTTGTGACAAAAATAGTTTTACAAGTTTCCATTAATTTGTAATTATATTTTCTAAATTAGCCAGGAAAATCAATGACTAAGTAGAATTTAAGTCTCTAATTAAAATGCACCAACTGGTTAACATATGGATAGGCAGAAGATTTAGTGGGTTTTTTTTTCAAAGATCTGTAACTTTTAAGATAGAAATTAAAAATGTCTTTTATTCATTCAGTGTAAAAAAAATAATTTTTTATATATAGGCTATTATTTGGAAGCAGTAAGAGAGGAAGCCAACTTAAGAGTTTCCACGAAGACCAGTAAATTCCTATAAAATTATTTTGAACAAAGTAAATTCATTTTTTTAAATGTCATGCTTATAAGGACTTAACGAAATATGGATTTTTTTCCCACATGTCCCTTGGCCCTAAGCATTATAATGGATGCTACTGTTAATAAAAGGCTGGAAATATTATGTGCAAAATAAGACTAGAGTATAGAGTATAGTATTTTACGAGGCAATGCAGTCCCAGCAGTGTTCTACATATATTTTGCCAGATTCAGTGAATACATAACCCAGACATATCTTGACATAAGAGTTCTCCGGCAGTGGTCCTTTTGTGTGCATAACAACTAGACTCTAGATCTAGATATAATCTTGGTCATGTGTGTTATTCAATATAGATCTAGATCTTGATAAGAGCTCTGATGGTCTTTTTTTTTTTAAGGAAAATAATTGGAATACTGGTTAAAAATCTTTGTAAAAAATAACTGAAATGCTCTGAGTGTCCAAAGTGTCAATCACCAAAAAAAAAAAAATAAATAAATAAAAGGTTAAACTGCCCTTTTTATTCATTTCAAAGTGTTGGTACTTTTTAAAAACCTTTTCTTTCGTAACTTTTATCAGCTAAAAAACACAGACCCCATCATTCACACAACCACAGCATACAATACCCACCAGTGGTTTTCGGTTGTTCATTTTTGGTCGCCTGCTTGTACTGATTAGTTGAACGGTGATCAACAATCAAGTCTGGTATTAATGTAGAAGACGTTTTCGGAGGCACCACAATGAACATATGTGACTTGTTGGCTAGAGCAGTAGCAGACGCGTCCACAAGCACGCCTGAGCTGCTTTTCTTACTGCTGGAACTGTTATCTGAAGCAACACTGCTGTCACTTTTACTACCCAATGAACGATGAGTTTTGCTGTATTTATGATAGCGAGGATGATGCCGTCTGTCGGTGGTATGATAAAGTCTTGATGAGCCACCTTGTAGATCAGAAGGCGAGGCTGTCCTTGGCTTTCCATCTAGTGCCTGGTCCAGTGACAGAACAGACCAGGAAGATGCAGTGACCGAGGAACTGTCCACAATGTGATTATATCGATGACTACCGGAGCCTTCTGCAATTGTTGTCATTGCAGCAGACGTGGTTCTTGTTGGCGATGTGTTGTGACCATATTTAGCAACGCTATCTGCCGTCACGAAATAAGTGTCTACACTGCTAGTGCTGCTACCACTGTCCATAACTTTCAAGACAAGTGATCTAGGCGAACTTAATCCCGAAGAACTGACGTCAGAATGGTAAGCACTTCTGGTCAAATCTTCGTCTAAATAAATGTGGTCATATGTTTTATTAGGATTAAATTGTCCATTATCTAAAGTATTGACCGTGAGATCATCTCTGAATAAATCACTTGTGCTTTTAGCTCTTCCTAGAGAAGAATAGCTTCTCTTACTGATAAGGAAATCGAATTTATCATTGGAGTTGCCAATTGAATTATGCTTTTGATACTGAGGTCTTGCATTATGATCACTTTGACTTTGATCTATCATCAATATTTTAAAACCTCCATCGGAGGTACGTACACCTTGGTGGCGGCTTGAGAACTCTTGGGTAAGGTCTGACTCTGAATGCATCAAACTGCTATTACGGAGCAGTCCGGGTAGCCTTATAGTTGTCACGCGACCTGGAGTGTCGTTTGCTCCAACAAAATTGCTAGAACCAGAAGATGGTGCATCTGACATGCCAGAAAAACGTGTATTGTGTCCAGAGTCTTGATGCCGGAAAGGATATCGAGATATTGTCACATTAGATGTAGAAGACTTGGTTGTATTCTGGGAAGAACTGTATCCGAAGGTGTCTTGTGACGAAATGTGGCTACTTTGGTTTACATGAACGGGCTGAGATGACTTAATATTGTATTCAATATTTCCTAGACTTGAGCTAGAGTGAGATTCTGGCGAATTCGAGTTGAAATTATGACTGATATTAATCGTGTTATTTGTCAACTCTAGTTTAGTCTGCCTCCCATTGACAAGAGAGTTTTGCGAATCTGCAACACCACTCCAGGATGACAAACTATTTCTCCCTGCCAATGATTCCACTGGGAAATTAGAATCTGTAACTGTGGCACCGTTTATTGTAACTGTGCTTCCACTGATTGTCACAGAATTACCGCGAGTAACGTTGGCTGTGTTCCCTGAAGAACCAAACATATTTTTATTGGGTACGGCATAAATATCGCTTTGTGATTGGCTGAAAGACGTTGTCGATTCCTGTCGGTTTCTATTGGTCCATTCTGAATATTTTCCGGCACTAGTGCCCACATCATCAAAATTTCGTGACGCATTTTCAGACAAAGAGACATTGGCGGTTTCCTGTTTTTCGCTTTTTGCTGACTGCTCTTCGTTAATCAGTTGGTTCGTCCGGTTCTTATTCATTAAATGATTTTCTAGCTTATTGAGCAGCTTTTTGTTAGAGAATATAGAGTTCAGACTGTCCATGGATCTGGAACCTTGCTTCTCTAGTTTTGACTGGGCCATTCGCTGCTCTAACTCCTGCACGGAGCTGTCGTCAAACATCGTGTGGGGCCGACCATTTCTGGCTCGTCTCTCGAGGACGCTGGAGAGCTCCTTGACGACTTCGTTGTACTCCTTAGAGCCCGGGTCCTTTTTGGACCTTCTGAATATTAAGGGATAGTGTAAGCCTGAGTCTGGTGTGTAGGTTGAAATGTTTTCCCAGTGATGCTCAGCCTTGATGGAAGCATTGTTTGATGCAATGGAAGGTTCGTCATTGTTGATTGTGACTGAGCTGGTGGCACTGCTTAACATATTACTGCTCATGGTAGCACTGTCTTTGGTAGCACTGCTCTCGACAACACTCCCAACGTTAGCATTACTCATGGCAGGGACAGTCGCAGTGTAACTGATAGCATCAGCTTTTGTTTCTGTAGGTCCACTGTTGACCGGAACACTAGGCATAGAATAATTATCTGCACTTTTATTGGTTACGTCTGCGTTAAGAACGTCAACAATTAGTTCCGGCACTGACGGAGATGACACAGTTGCGTACGTTTCTACCAAATCTACATTCGTTGAGATATCCTTTTGAAACTTGGGAATATCCACAGAGAAATTCAAACTTTCCCGCTCGAACATATCCCGCAGAGTGGCGTCCCTTTTATCTGGAGTCGAGTGTTTGATTGTCTTCTTTCTTTCTCGTTTCTTCTTTACAGGCAGATCGTGAGCATCGTCGGATATAGAGGAAGTGGACAGAGCGTCCAACGCGGCCAGATTTCGAGCAGATACATAATGCCCGGAGCTTACGGAGCCGTGGGAATCGCTGTCTTTATACTGAATCACCCCGGGTGTGCGTTGTAGGTGATGGCCCTTAGGTGTGGACTGGCCGTTGCCCATTACGCGGTGACAGACTGCTCCAAACGCCAGCTAGTCGAAATGAGCTACTCGCTAGCACACACTGAGGGTGAACGCTGATGGATGCCGTCACATCTCTAGTCACTACCTGCATTGAATTCATAACCGGTGAAAGCTGCTCCACCCCTTCTTCCAGTTTCATTTCGTTATTTCACAATCTTAGCTCACCCTTCCCAACTGTGTGGACGTGTGTGTGTGTGTATGTGTGTGTGTTGTTGACTCAATCCTCCCCCGTCTCTTCCCTCTTCTCTCCTAACCTCTCGGTCTATTCAATTTGCATCTTCGTCTTTTCCCGTCCCCTTTCTTCCTAATTGGGAAACCTGGCTTTAGTATAAAAACTGTTGACACGAGTCGAATCAGCCTAGCCTAGCCTAGCATCGGTATGTTCACTGTTTACACTGAAGAGCACCTTATTTGCAGTGTCTTTGCTGGTACGTGTAGCTCCACTCTCTCTTCCAGGGAAGACCACTGATCCAAGTTCACATCTGTTACCTGTAGGTGTTGTTTCCTTTGTTTTCATAGTATTAAACAACTTAAAAAAAAACAAAAAAACCTCCACGTTCAATGCCAAACGAAATAATTGTTTTATAAGTGACACAAATGTTTTAATGAGAATTTTAGCTTGCTCACATGTGTGAGATTATATAAAAGGTTGAGCCACAGCTTAGTCTATTCTAGGTCTTTATTTAGTTGTTCTGAGAGAAGTAAAAGAAATCACCATCTAGAGTCGGCTTTCAATAGATAGAAGTAGGCCTACATGTACCTCTGTGCACAAATATTTTTTTTTTACAAAACTAGAACGCGTAGATACGAAACAATCAAAGTGTGAAACTCGATGCTTTAGAAATGGCACAATTTCATTTTAAAAATCCCTATTAAAGAAACTTTCTCACAAACCCCAAGAAAATATACACTTCTTTTCTTTTCCTATGTAATTTTATGCAAGTCGTCAAAAGTCAAGCATGATGAACGTAGGGCAACGTCGTATCAGAAATAGTCTGCCAAAAATAAGACATCCTTTCAGAGAGTTCACGGGAAAAAGATGACTAAGTGGGGTATGTGACAGTGGTCTACAGAGTCAAAAGTAATTAACTAAAGGTAAAGATAAATTTTGCACGTCACTGTTAGAGGACAAAAACATAGTTGCTTAAAACAAACGTAGGTAGCAAACAGGCAAAGAAAGAGATTTTGATTTTGTGAGAGCTGAAAGGATTTTCAGATCAAGTAGTAAGCTTTGTTATTTCAAAAAGACTGAAATTTTAAAAAGAATAATTTGACTGACGCACACAAAATTAAAAAGACAATAAAGATTTGTTTAGATAATACAATCTTTTGATTTCTTCAAGTCTTTAATTAAACCTAATTACTCAAGAATAGAAAGAACAGATTCAAGTAGGAACAATATAGAGAAACAATGGAAATACGAAAGTTTACAATTAAAAAATTAAACATAAAAAATGTGAAATGTTAATGGAATTAAAAAAAAGTATTTAATAATGTTAAAACAGACTGATACACCCTAGGCTATATCCAGATATAAGAAACAATGTTTGGGGTCTGTTAATAGATATTTGACTCAGCAAGTTCAAGTCTGATTTTTGTTTTGCTTTCTAGTCCACATTTTTATATCATTGAAGTGTTTAGGAACAGATGAAACCAAATAGTTACCACATTTTTATATCATTGAAGTGTTTAGGAACAGATGAAACCAACTAGTTATCTAACAGAAAGGTGACCATGTTTTGTTTGGGAGAAAAAAAAGAATAATTTGATCGTCTTCCTGGTTGTATGCTAAACACTTTTGACTGTCATGATGGTCTTAAGTGCAAACCTTCCAGGCTTCCATCCCTTACCATCATGCATGGGCTAGGACATAACATTCTTTGCAAACCCTTCAGGCTTCCATCCCTTACCATCATGCATGGGCTAGGACATAACATTCTTCTAATCTGAGCAAGTCAGTTCAATGAAATTAGAGTTCAAAGTTTTGCATTTAAAACTTGATAGTAAAGTTTCAAGAGTTAAAGAAAAAACAACACAAGTCTTATGGGGACAAACTTACTAGTAAAGTTCAAGAGTTAAAGAAAATAACAAATTTATTAACAAGTTATTTAATCTTAACTGAACATTTCACTTATTCCTATTCTCATTGTTGTCTTGTCAACTAATGTGCCCCCTGTAAATGCTATAAAGATCAACTCATGTACCATTTCCCCCTCACTGGGATAGCGTAAAGTATCTGGCAACAGATGGCCTCTGAAAGAGACAGTTGGCAGCTCTAATGAAGACCATGGGACACACATTTGAGATCTAATAAAAGCCCTTGTAAAGATAGGTGCAGAGGATGAAAAGAAAACTTTAAATAGACCCTTGTCAAACAAAAGCTTTGCCTGCATCAGTTGTGGAAAAATATGCTTGGCACATTCCTCGTTCCATATGCTAGGACAAATTTGTACAAATGCTCCTTCTTCCCTAGAGCTATCAGAGCATGGAATGGGTTGTCTGAGCTAGCCAGGAAAACCAGGGACTTGGCAGAATTTAAGTCATCGGTTAATAGGCATGACTAAATGCATGACGCGTAGGATGTAATCATCTTCTTTTTTGAAGTAACATCTGTATTATATAAGATAAGAAGATAATCTCATTCTTCATATACAACATTAAATCTGTGTTGTTGTTCAGCTATTACGTCCTATGTCAGAGTGTATCTGAGTGTAAGTTGACTGTTGTGGATGTTGCGAATAGTTTATCTCCAACTCTAAATAGCCAAGATCAGATAATCATAATAATCTCTTTTAAAAAAGAACAACCTCTGACATAGAGTATTTTCAAACACTTTAAAACTATGAAAGGCTATATTTGATATAAAATTGATAAAATATCAAATATATAATTTCATTATATCACAGGTTTACAATATTAAAGCCAGCAGCATGACTAGATTGACACATGAAACACATTGGACATAATTATCTTCTTTTCTGAAGTAATAACTTTCATTAATAACCCAAGAAATAAAAACTTATTTAGGTCAGTTACTAAATGTTATGTGTTTTCAACAAATTATAACCTAAAAGAAATTGCTTTAAAAAAGGAGCATGTTTAACAAAATTGTGTAATATATATTGCTTTTTTTTTTAGGCCATCATTATAATGTAAATTTCCCATAACCAAGCCAATGAATTATTAATACATCATTATGTTTAAACAGGATTACTTAGTAACTTTTGTTTTTTCATCATTGTGATTCAGCAAATGAGTTTAAGTTTAGACTATGTGTATGCTTTAAAATAATGCACATCTGTATGAAACAGAAGTGGAGGGACAAGAACAAATAGAATAGAGACAAGAAACAAAAACACAAGGGAAGTAACAATGTGCTACTCACCATTCAGTTCCATGCCACCATAGGAAACAAATATTTTATGTTGACCAGATTCTATTGGTGTGTACCAAACACTGTACTCCAGTGGTGTATGTTCATCTATGTTGTAAGGTACGTTGCGGCCAGATGGACTCATGATCCGAATGTCATGTTCACTTTTACCAGCGTGAGTGCAGTCCACTTAATTTTGTTTGTTAGAAAAAAATATGTATATATACTGGTATATTTTAAATCGAGCTAACATGTATCTGTAGAATAGATTTTAAGTGATTGTAAGGGATGTATTGGTTTTAGAAAGAATTTCTCTTAAAAGACAATATGTGACTTAATGCCATAAAAGAACCCCAAAGCTCTTAATTTCTTTTTAATATAAAGAACAATCAAAATGTTCTTAAAAAAGAAAAGAGATAGAGTGGTTTTTATTCTATCAGCTGAATTCTATTTCAAAGAAGATTTTCCAATTTATTACTTTGAGAAAATCTGAGACCAAAAAATCATAATGCATGAGGGCTTTATTTTAATGTGATGATGAACAAAATCTCACAGCCAGATGTCAATAAGTAAAAAAAAACAACTTAATTCAAATAAACATTTTAAAAAATAGAATTTGTTTCATTCAATAATTCAGTTATAAAGAATTAGAAAAATGTTCATGTTTTCTCTAATTACTTCTACATGAGATTGTGTGACATAATGTGCTTTTCATTGCACTGTTACATAAAGTACTTTAATTGGCACTGTTACATTAATGAACACAATTTCTAAAACATTACTAAAAATATAAAACACATGAAACAACACACACACACAAAAAACTTGTTTTAAAATAAAATGCCTTTACTTACATTTGAAACCAGCTTTTTCATTGACATCACCATGGAAAAAGTTATTCACACGTATTTTATGAATGTCAAAGACATCAATGTAAAATGGGCTGCCCTGGATCTGCTGTCCACCATACATCACATCAACTGAATGTCTGCCTAAAAAAGTTTTGCAAAACAGTTGTTAAAGGTAGAATTTATTGCTTCATTTTTATTGAAGTGTTTTTTTAAAACAAATGTTCTGTAGTCACAGATTAATAATAAATTACTGTAGACGTTACTAATTAATAATGATAATAACGAGACTGTCTTTATCAAGGTAGACATATATAACTAACTTTTTATTTCCGTCCGATTCTTTGCTTTCGCATAAAACATAAACAACAAACAATGACGTAATATCTTCTAATATTAACACATCCTTCCTTTTGAAGCTATCATCACATCCTTCCTTTTAAAGTTCTTAATACTTATATTTACAAGGAATTTTGACAACTCGACCACTTCTGGTTGTCTTGACCGGCACAGCATAGATGTTGGTTTATAATTGTCTGTTTCTTTTGTTCTAACAGTTTGCTGTTCATTGTCTTCGTCGGTGTCATAGTACCCAGAGATGTCTTCTTCGTAGCTCTTGTTTAAAAACTGTTGATTTCGTCTGTATGTTTTTCCATCATTTGTCTTTATGATATAAGATCTGGGTGACGGATGTTTCTTAATGACGACTGCTTTCTGCCATGTTTGTCCTAGACGAACTCTCACCTTCTCCCCGACAGAGTAGTCTTTAGGTAACCTTGCTTTTGCATCGTACCTCACTTTGCTTTTCCTCTGTCGTTCGTTGAGTAATGTCTCTGCATTTTCAGCTACCGATGGTTTCAATAGTTTGGGATCAGTTGGAATGATGTCCCTGAGTCTTCTACTCATCAGCAGTTGTGATGGCGAATAAAGCAGTCCGCTTATCGGAGTATTTCTATACTCGAGCATAGCGAGATATGGATCTTTCCCACTTTTGTATGCTTTGTTGAATATCTGCTTTATGATACCAACATACACCTCACTTTGTCCATTTGATTGAGGGTATCTGGGACTTGATGTTGTTATCTTGAAACCCCATTCAGAAGCAAACTCTCTATATTGATAGCTATTGAATGGCATATTGTCGCTCACTATTTCTTCTGGTATGCCATGTCTAGCAAAAATACCTTTCATTGCCCTGATAACACATTCTGCTGTTTTGTTCTCTAGTCGTTTTATTTCAGGATATTTGGAGAAATAGTCCACAACTAGCAAATAGTCATTGTTTCACCATTCAAACAAATCTGTCGCAACCTTTTTCCATGGTCTGTCTGGTACAGCATGAGGTAGCAATTTTTCCTTCACAGCTTTGAAGTGTTTCGAACGACATTTTACAGCGAAATGATTCCTCTTTTTACATTTTCGGCATGTCTGTCCAAATGCTGGGCAATTGTATTTTCCATGAGATCCACCACAAGATCTGCAATCTCTAATGAAACTTGTTACATGATTCTTTGCCATTTTTCCCTGTGAGGTTTTGACTGGCATTCTATCTTCGGTCTTCTTTAATTTATTAGCAGCATCCACATGTAGTCCTTTCATATCTATCATTTGGTTCTGGGTATGCTCGTCAGCACGAATTATGCTTGCTGCTTTCTCTAAAGTTAAGTCTACATCTCTCAGAAGTCTCTCTCTCACTCGATCCGACTGTATGCCACATACCAATCGATCTCTGATGAGTTCATCTCGAAGGTTGTCAAACTTGCATTCTTTTGCCAAATTCTTTAACTCAGTATAATACTGTTCAAACGTTTCTCCGTCTTTCTGCTTTCTTGAAAAGAATTTAAATCTGTCATACACAGTGTTGGACTTAGGCAAAAAATGATTCTCAAACCTTTCAATTACTTTGTCTACAGTTTCATTTTCACATACTTGAAAAGTATTGTAGATGTCGCGAGCGGGTTCACCGATCAGGTGTAACAATAAAGCTTTCTTCACTGGCTCGGGCTTTGTATTCTTTTCAGTGGCTACCATAAACAGTTCAAAACTTTGTCTCCATTTTTTCCATCTTTCAGATAGATTACTGTCTAGTGACAACAGTTTAGGAGGATCGAATAATTCCATTATTCGTACAGATTCTAGATTCTATGTCTAGATCTAGATCTAACAACATGAACTAATGACACCACAAATACAATGTATCTCAATCAGATGACATCTTCTGTCTGCTGCTTCCCTTCTATGCCAGTGAGGCTGAAATAGTGCCTGAGTTGATCTTTATAGCACCTAAAGGGGGCACCTCTGTAACACCATCCTTTATAAAGCTTGCCAAAAAAGATTTCGCATTTGGCATGCAGTCATAAGCCTCCAAACCATTGCAGCTGTTCATAGTGATGGGAACTAAACTAAATGTTTTTAGTTAAACTAAAACTAAGTTTTAACTAAAAAAAAGTAATTAAACTTTTAGTTAAGCATAAATTGAAAAAATTAGTTAAACTAAACTAAGAAACTTTAGTTAAACTTTTACTAACTATTTTGACCTTTTTTAAGGACAAAACAGCCAAAAATGAAAAATTTAAAGTACAACCAATCTCTTTAGCAAAATGTAATAAACATTTATTTGTTCACATGAAAAAAAGATTTTTATTAAATGTCTTTATGGGATAGATGTAGAATTTAATAGAATCAATAGATAGATCACTATTATAGAAAGAAATTAGATGTAATTGTCCAAGTTCTAATATAAGTTACCATTTTAGAAGTAATGATAAAACTGCATGTTGACTCTCTAACTAACTCTAGATTCTAGAATATTCTGGATCTAATATCTTCTACAAACGAAATGATCAGAACATTTTAAAATATTCAGAGTACATCAACAAACTCCCTGAATGTTCAAATAATTATACGAATGTTTTCATAAAGGGCCAAGAACTGTTTAAGGATAGGTTTAAATTATCAATGATATTTACTTTATAGTCATGACAAGCGTCAACACTTTGCTGATGATAGATCTACATTCACATACAGAACAAGATGTTTTTACAAACGTTCTTGTAAGATTAAAAAAAAGCTTGGTATAAACTACACAAAACACACACACACACACACATATATATATATATATATATATATTTATTTATTTATTTATAGGCCTATATATGGGATAATATGCATATTAGTTGAAACATTGTTATTTTCGTAAACTTCAGCTATTTTTAACGTTATGTATTTCATATTCCGCTAATTTGAAATACATTGTGCACATCGATTACATTAAGAATTATTTTTTGTTTTGGATACATGATGTATTATTATGTTATTAAAAGTTCTATCATTTTTAAGAAATTCACAAAATGTTACATTAAAGTTTCAAAAATGCGTCGACGAAACAGATCTAGATCCATTTTATTACTTAGAAACCAAATTTAACAATGAAAGGGCGGGGTAAGACACATTTGACCTGTGTAACTGTAAGAGTAGATCTCGATTTATCCTTGACTATCAGATGTGTTATTTGTTCGCTAAACAACTAAAGCCTATTACGCACAAGGAAAACCCATGGCAGTCTTTTTATCTTTTATAAGAACTAGTCGACATATCGACTACACACTAGCCCTAGAGCTATCTGACCAATACACGCTGGTCTGCTGTCCAACTTTTAGTGTTCTACTCAAGTTCAAGCTTGTTTACTTTTGGGCAGAGGAAAAGGGGGGGGGGGGATGAAAGTGTTATTTTTTTTTCTAGGATTGGTTACCCGAATGCTAAGAACTGTAAATGTAGTCATTCATTGTAGATCAAGGAATCTTGATCTCAGTATGGCAGATTATAGGCCAACGCTTCGGTACCTTCTATCAAAGGTTTAACTATTTGATTTAGTTGAAACTATTTAAAAAAATGTATCTCTAGATTCTCCTGTTATTAACAAATTATAGTTTAGCGCTAATGAGTAAATTGAAACCACTAAATATTGACTTAAAACGATTCAGATTCTCACTACAAACTAACTAAAACTAAGCACGGTGCGCGTTGTATACACACAACCACGTGACTCGGGGGGGAATACGAAACTACCTCATTAATAGATCTAGATCTAGATTATTGACTTATAATTTTAAATTTACATCTAGATCTAAGACTAAGACTACTAAGAGTTAGACTCTACTTAAGACTAAAATAATTAAATATAGACTATTATGACTGTAGATCTAATAGTAGTACTAGACTAATACTAATTGACTAGACATCACTAGACTCTAACTCTACTAGATTCTAGATCTAGTAAAATGTTTTAAAATAAAAAGAGTTGACATTTCTTTTAGATCTATAGTAAAGCAAAATTCTTTGCCTGCAGCTATACAGGAACACACTGGTGTTTAATAAAAATGCAAATAAAAAGCAGCAAAATGTAGATCTATAGAAGCAAGGAATTATCAGGATTTATCAAGCAGCGAAACTTGCTAGAAATTTAATGAACACGTTTTTTTTTATTTTTCTCGCTTTTCAAATACCTTGAATTGGCGGGAATAGCGACCATTATAGGGTAAAGGTCAAAAGGCTTTCTAGTGACCTGTGCACCCTCTATTTTATTCTCCTCTCTATTATTCATTATATATATTCTCCTAATAACATAGATCTAAATATTTATTGGTATGTATGTTAAAAAAGTTTGTAAAATTTGTAATTAAACTTTTTAGTTTGTAACTAAAAAAAAATAATTAAACTAGGATTTAACTAAACTTTTTTCTTTTAATTAAACTTTGGCCTTAACTAATTTTTTTTAGTTAAACTAAAAGTTAGCAACTTTTTAGTTAACTTTTGCCCATCACTAGCTGTTCATTGGTAAGTAATGCTTCTATAATGTCCACATCAGCCTCAACAGAACATAGTTATTTATAAGGTAGTACTGTCAGTGAATAGCCATTAAGGTGTGGAGGTACCTTTCATTGAAGCATTTGAAGAGCCTAGGAAGCCTTCTATAGAGCAAACAATGTCCCAGAGCCATACAAAAGTATGGTGAGAACCACTACTTGGTAGACACTGACTTTGCTACGCAAACAGAGCGGTCTATTCTGCCACACTCTTACTTAGAGGCGAGGTTTATTGTTAAACCAAAATAAAAGACAGCATAGGCAAATATGTTAATGGTGAGCTGGAGCTCATGTTCATCAGTGAAGAGAAGCTTTGTGACTAACATCTCTTTTGTTTTAATATGGGGAAGTGGGTGCCGAAGGTTAGATGCAAATTGTGTCTTGGCAAAACCTGATGTAGATGCTTTCTGCCTATGGGGTTTATATTGTATATTTAATATAATATAGTTACTTGTTTTCTATTTTTCACTGTTTATATACTATCTGATTCTAGTCAAAGATTTTATTCTCTAGCACTTAAATAGATTTGTGCAAAACTTTTTGTGTCATGTAATTATTCAAAATCATTATTACAGCTTGAGCTGAATCCACTTGCAAGATATTAGATATCTAATTTAGAAGGTGGCAGGTTGGTGAAATAATAATGATTACTTTTAATATAAATTAACAGACATAATGCTGTGTTGTTTAGGGTGTCAGAATTTAAAAAAAATTAAAGATGTAGTATTATTAGAAAAACATTGTAAACATATGATCTACATCTTGTCAATATCAACTAAATCAAGTTGATCTTATCTTACCTTATATAATACAGATGTCAAGATATATATTACTGGCATAAGCTAGACATTTATTAATTTACCTGGTTTGTTAGGGGTCCATTCAACTTTATAGTCTCCATCTGGTTGTTGTAAAAGGCGGGCAGGAATATTTTCTCCAGTTGGAGCTAATAAAAACAAATTGACAATAAAAATTTTTATATAAAGGCAATTTTTTTTATAATATACTAAATCAGTGATAAAACATGTTTTTTTTTGTTAAACCTGAAAGAAAATGTTTTCAACATGATTAAACTTTTACACAGAAGTTGACAATTCATATCTTTCAAATGACAAGGCCAAAAATAAGAACATGATATGCTTGTCAGATGATATAAAAAAAACATTCATGAACATGTTAACAGTAAAAGTGCAGACAAAAAGGTAAAATAATTAATTTCAAATAAACTGATTTTTCTAAGAAATTTCATATTTGAAATAATTCTTTAAATATAAATAGTATGAAATAAGACCCAAAAAATGTTTTTAAGCAAGTGGTTAATGAAAATAAAATGACAGATTCAATTTACATCATTTTGATGACTTTTCAAAATTTAAAATTCAAACTTATAAAACCCTACACATGACTGAAAAATATTTACAAGGTGCTGGTCTACTCTGAATTGTGAGAACTACAAAACTGCTACATTTATAAACAACTATGACCTTCACCTCAAACAGTTCAAACAAAAAAAGACTTACTTTGTTCCTGATTAAAAAAGTAACCAAAGTACATGGTATGAATTTTTAACTGAACAGACTTAATTAACACAATTTTTAAACAATGAGATGGATCTCAACATACACAAATTATCAATATAATTAAATCTTTCTATTAACTTTATGTAAAATATTTCTAAAACTTATTACTAACTCAAAATTGTATACAATCAAAAAAATGGATGTAAAATATTGTTAGTTGTTATTTTCATATTTATAATTACAATTGCCATGCAAATATTTTACTTTACTATATGATAGCAAACCATTAACAGATGTTTATATTTAAAATTTGAAAAGTTGTCTGCTATTAATCAAAATATATTTTGATTGCAGACCTGCAAATAGGGCAAGTTGATACATTATTTTTGTTTGAATTTCAAATTTAAATGTTTTGTTAAGATAAAAGAAACCCACATGATGGCAGTGAATAATAGTGTGCAGATTCAAACTCTGAACCTTTATGTTGACCATCAAAGTCAAAGACCTAATGTCCAAAAACCATTCAAGTTGAAGACGTGGGAATTCAGATCCAAGTGAATACAATTTTAAATCCATACTTCTCAATTGGGCAACTATTTCTGAATGGGTGAAGCAGTAGTATAATTGGTCTTTTTTTTTTGTTCTGCTTCAAATAAAATAAAGGTCAAATTGATTGATTGTTAGATATATTTGATAAGGAAATGTATGATTGACAATACAAATACATCTTTATCAAGACAATGAATAGAGTTTCATCATGCAATATATGAATGATTAAACATTACATTTTCATTGTGGGTCATATTTAATCATGCTGATTATTAAAATGTTGTTAATAAGAGTACAGTATTTGAGTCCTGTAGTAGCATTATGCTAAAGTTTTCGTTTTTCTTATTAATAAAATCTTGATGAAAACAGAAGAATAAAAAAGATATATGTAGTGATTTCCAATTGAGTCTATACAAAATATTATGCAATATTTTTCAAAGTGGTTTTGAGCTTTATAAATATTTCTTTCTTATTTTAACATATAAAGCAGAAAAACTGTAATAGTCATTGCAGAGAATAGCAGCATGCATTTTAAATCCTAACAAATTATGGAGCACTGTAGTGCTAAGCTTGTGCCATTTCAGGTATTAATCAAAGTTATAAATATCTTAAAGTTATAAGACTTCTTTCTATATTCTGAAATGTAGATGTATAAATTTTAACAATTATTTATTGCTTTTTATGCAATTACTTATACGAAGAGTCTTTTAATTGATTTTTTATACTGTCAAAGAGTTTAGAATTGATTTAACTACCAAGTAAAAGACAGCTACATGCCCTACAAATCACAAGAACCAAAACTAATTACCTCCCTCTAGTAATGACTATGAAGTGTAGGAAATTGTGCAAGCAGATCTAATGCTGTTCAAAAAGATACTTGAACATTTCATCACAATGAGAATGGAACAAATTCTCCAACAAAGAAGTTTAAAACTTTAACTTAGCAAGCATTATAGTTTTGAACATTACACTGGGTTTCTATTTTCATGAAAATAATTCAACATGCAGTATGATTTTCTTTTGGTGGCTAAAGTGACACCTTCACCAGCTAATTGTCATGCAGGCCAAAGTGATGGCCAAAAGCTACTTTGACAACCTAAAATCATCACATCCAACATTTCTTTATCCACTTTTCTTCCACTGGTTTGAAGCATGAACCAATTTTTCCCTTTTGTATTGATTGGTTCTATGCTAGAAAATTTGATGCGTATGAAAGTTGGTGCATCTTCTTCTACTTCAATAATGAGGGGAGAACCTAAGAGAGAGGAAAAGTATGCTATTTTTTAAAAATCAACTTTTTTTTTATAAAGTTACAT
The DNA here is from genome assembly GCF_947242115.1 of Biomphalaria glabrata. Lineage (NCBI taxonomy): Eukaryota > Metazoa > Mollusca > Gastropoda > Planorbidae > Biomphalaria > Biomphalaria glabrata. Next base: position 13,810,821 of record NC_074725.1, on the reverse strand, counting down.
ATTTTTACATATCAAAAGAAATAGCTTTCTCTGAAGAAGAGAAACATTTTCCCATCAAACGCAACAGAAGTTGTCAGATCTAAATCTTGCTTTTTTTTTTCTTTTTTAAATATTTAAATTATTTTAATTGAAGTCTCATTGTATTATACAAATTAAGTTTATTATAATTAATTTTTTAAGCTTGTCATCAGAATAAAAAATTGACAATATGTAGCAATGCACAAAACAAAAATTATGTTGCAATTCACTAGATCCTACAAATGTGGGGAACTCATAAGTATGTAATAGAAGATCTAGTAAGATAGTAAAAAACAAACCTGGTATGGTATCACCATTAAAAGTTGCTTTCACTTCATATCGACCTACTGTGAGGGGTTTGAATGTATAATGATACTGCCCTTCACTTATCTTGCTGCATTCAGCACGCACAGGTTGACCTTTATGAGTGACTAGAACCTCTAATGCACCAGTTCCAGCAGTAGAGCTGTCAACTATAAAACAATTAATATTTCTTACATTAATTTTTACATTTAAAATACTATTCCTAATAAAAAATAAAGATTATGTACTTAGAATTACAAATACTTGTTAGATTATACATACACCAAAAGTGTTAACTTATTTGACAATCTGCTTTATTCAATCAAAAAAAAAAAAAAAAAAAAAAGAAATTTAGTTTCAAAATCACTTCATTTTAATACAAAAATTGAATTGTCTGAATAAATATGTGATTATACTTAAATTTGTATAAAACTATTTAAAATAGGGGGCTTTTTTGCTGAGTTGCAAATCGCTTGGCTTCCCAACTACTAAGAGGTCCTGTGTTTGAATCTCAGTGAAGATTGGGATTTTGAGCTTTGGATTTTAAAGACACCCAACTCTAATGGGTACCTGACTTTAGTTGGGGAGAGTAATGGCGATAGGTCATTGTGCTGGCCACATGATTTGTTAAACAATGGCCAAAGAAACGTGACCTTTACATCATATGCCCGATAGATTTGCAAGGGGGTTCTTTACTTTTTTTTTACTCTTTACAATAAAATTTCAGGTGTAATTAAGTTGATAATGAATTAAGCAAAGAAATTTAAAACTCACTAGTAAATCCTATCTCCCTTTCTTTCTGATGAGATTTATCCACATCTATAATCCTAACAGCACTTGGGTCATAAACATTGCAAGTGAATGGGCTTCCATTGACCTGTGTATCACCAATGCCAACTTGGATTTTGTGAGCTCCAACCTCCAGAGGTGTAAAATTGATGCGCAAGTTGTTGCCAGAATTATTCAAGCGAGCTGGCACTATGTTGCCACTTGGAGCTGGGAAGTATAAACCATTTCTTTTATTGATAAGTAATTATCTTATATGTAAAACCATATGAAAAATTAACAAACACAGCAATGTTGTTTTTTTTTGCAACATGATTTTAAACCAAAGCACAGTTGAACACAATTTTAGAAAAATATTTCTTAAGGGGAAATAAAATTTTAAAACAACGAATAATGACTGAATGGACACATGAATTTTAATAGGCATGGCAACTGGTTGTGCTTCAGGGTCAGATTCAAGGGAGACTACCCAAGCAGAACTAAGTTTGCATCCTTAATTTGACAATAACATCTATGACCTTTTGCTAAATATGTGCACATGCTAAGGCTATGACTATGTAGTATTTGTGGCAAGATGTGACTGTATATATTATTTAAAACAATGTTTTGTATTAGGTCAAACTTAAAAGGAAATTATTAATGTCAGTCAGTCTTTAACTTTACAAAACATACCAACAATTTTTATGTCTAAATCTCTTTCATCCAGTCCTTGGTGTTCCATCTGAAGCCCAACTTCTTTGTAGACTTTGGCCAATCTCATGCCTTCTCCAGTAAAACTTATGTTGGTGCTGTCAATAACTGTCACTTCAAATGGCGTACCTATGAAGATACAAAGCACCCACATGAATAAAAACATGCCAAAATATTTAAAGCTAACAAGACAGCTGAGAACATAATGATAGTCACTTTTAATTCTTTATCTTTACACTTTATTGTATATTACATTATTAGATCCCATTTTTTTAACTTTCATTGCCCCAACAATTCATTTTTATGGAATTTCAGCCATAAACTTGGTCATTTATTAGTCTAGATAAATTACAGAGGTTTCTTCATCATACAAGATGTTATGCTTACACCAGTCTTAATCTAATTATTCATGTTAATCAGAGATTTAACATCTAATAAGTCATTGTGTAAGTAGGTCGAAACTACAAGTTGTTACACTTTCTTGCTTAAAAGGTTGCTTTTAAGAGAGACAACAGATAGAAAATCAAACTAAAATAGAGGTGATTATCAATGTCTGTTATTATTAATTACTTAACTGATGATATTTTTTCATACCAGTCGAGCCCCATTCCCCACAGGTGGTCTGCATTAAAGCTTTCTAAAATGAGATTACATTAACTCTTTGTAATAGTGGAAACCAATTCTTAATCATTAAGCAGCTTTATACACTGTTTATAGATGTATCAAATGGTCAATGATCTTTTTGTCTCAAATTAAGCTGGGGAGTAGAGATAAATGTGGGATTACCCTGCACAAAATGTCAAAACAGTGAAAGGCAGGCATAATGCTAACTCCTTTTCACAAGTACAATAAGGCAATGTCTTTGGTGGTGTTCAATTTTTATATGACCAGAAAAACCCATCTGCACTTAACAGCAGCAACTCAAAAAGCCCAAGAGGGTTGACAACACTAATAGTGATAATACACCAGATGATGACAAAATTAAACATCAACATCACAATACAGTGGATCCCTGGACACATTGGCATCATGGGAAATGAAAGGGCAGATAAGCTTTCAAAGGCAGGATCATCTATGGAACAACCAGATAGACCTGTTAACTACCTCACCCTAAGGTCAATGTTAATCAACAACCACAAAGAGGAGTGGCTCAACAATGGGCAACAGGAAACACAGGCAGAGCCATGTACAAAGAAATGAACATGCCTAACAAACTGGACAGTATTAACTTCCTCCCGCGCAAAGAATAATCTACAATCTTCCAACACACCTCTGTTAAATTACCATCTCAATAAAATAAATCCCACACAACTCCCCCTTTGTAGACACTGTGCCCACCCTTATGAAACCGTAAACCATATCCTTTTTGAATGCTCCTTCCTAACCCACCTTAGGCAGACACTACTACGACTACTGCCCAACATAACCAACACCCTGTGTGGCAGTGCTGAACAACTGAAAAAAACTGCACACTATTTTTCCTTGGCACAGTCTGCAAAAGAGCTGACAGCTCAGCAGCAAAAAGCTGGCTAGAAGAAGAAGAAGAAAACCCATCTGTGATCTAAATATTTTGATTCATATGACATAGATGAAACTTTTACATGCTGGAGGCCAATTTATAGGCTGTTTTCATTGTCTTTGCCCTAGTTTGATGGAAATGCCAATTGTTAGCTACATTTCAGTATGTCAACTTTAGGAAGAAAGTCTTGTTAATATGGATTCACCTGTACCCTTCCTTTCAAATGATTGCTACATCTTGCACCTAGAAGACATGTTATTACAAAAGATCTATGTGTCAACTCACCTGGGACCTGCATGTCATTGAAGAAGACTGTCACCAAGTGTGGAGCTATGTTTTGAGGAATAAAACTGACTTCAAATCTGTCCTGGCCAACTTCCCTCAATCTACAGGGTACATCAGAACCTCTGCATTTAACTTGAAATTTGAGTTTGCCTTCACCTGCAGCTGATGTGTCCACTTAAATGACGAGATAAAAATTGCAAGAGTTTTAGTGTTTGAAAGATATTTCAAAAGTTCCATTACAACTATAAAAAAAAAACCATAAAGAAAAGCACTAATGTTTTATAGACTTTTTGTCATATTTTTAACAAAATATATAATTCAAAGATTAAAATTATCAATTTAATAACAATACTATGACAAATATTGAATGTTTAAGGCCTGAGGAATAGTCTACTTTTCCTATCATGAAGTGATATTTCAGCAATAAAGTCATTTAGAACATTGCAATTCATCCATTGTGGATCCACAAGAACAATCAAATGTTCTCAGGGACAAATCGGAATGTTTCAATGAAAGATTATAAGTTTTAAGTTTGCATATTGTACTTTACAAAATAACTTCAGCTGCAATTTATTGTTAATTATAAAAATTACAGCTGCACAATTCTGAGTTAAGGCTTTGTAGAGAGACTTTGTTGTGATACTTTCAGATTCAGATAGTAAGAAACCAATTAAAAAATGTCTGTTGGGTTCAGCACAGTCTCTAACTTTTTGTTTTATTGTTAAACACTTAGGGCCATTTTAGATTTTTATCAATTTGATTATTTTATTGTCTTATGTATTTTGAGCTTTATGATGCCACCTTTGTAAAAATAAGATAAAGGTTAAAAAATCTGATTGTTGCAAGAAAGTCTGACTAGCTTTTTAGCTGATTAATTGTTGATATAATTTTAAAGCAATAACATACTGCAATCGTCATGCTGGAAAATAATGTCTCACTTTGTTTAAGTACTTTGTTACTTAAAACATTTATTAAAGACTTTGTGTGCAAAAAAAATACAACAATAGACAATTAATAAAAGATATAAACTTACAGTGAAAATTAAAACAAACAATAGAGAAGGCAATAAAAGATGTAAACTTACAGTGAAAGTTCATAGGTTTTCCAAAATATGCTCTTCCAGGGGCATTAATCCTAATGAGTGCAGGATCAAAGACATTACAAGAGAATGGGCTTCCCTTGACTGGGCTTCCGGCACAATCAATAAATACTTTATAAAGACCTGGTGAGTTTTAAAATAACCAATTTAAACATGTATTTTTGGAAAATGGGGAATGGGTTTCTGTTAGACATTCTTTTAGAAACAAAGATTCTGCCTAGTCTTAAACTCCTGCAGAGGGTAGGATTCAAACCTAAGACCATCATGATGACAGCCTGGAGCATATAACATACAACCAGGCAGTCATTCTTGCTGACATGATGTAAAAGTCATGTTAACTTAAAAATCTTGCATTTGTTTATAAAACTTCATTTATTTCATTTGCAGTCACTCATATTCTAAGTTCGATATGTTTTTTAAAAAATCTACACAAATTTATCAAGTTTTTTTATATATATTCTACACTTCAATAATGTTAAATTGCAGATAATAAAAAACTTTACATACCAACTTCCATGGGTGTATAATCAATTCGAAGTCCTGACTTAGCATTCCCAGAAACATGAACTGGTATTTCTTCTCCATAAGGTGCTTTGTAAGGAGAAAAACAATATAACATTTAAAGATTTTTTTTTATAGTAAAGATCTAACACTGAAATGTAAATACTTTTGATAAGTTAAATATATATCTTGTTTTAAACTTCCACCAAGTCTTGCAAGCTTTCATAGATAAAAATGGAATTAAAGACTTAAAGATTATAAATATATATATATTATTCATAATAAATCACACACACACACACATAAATATATAGGCTATATATATATATATATATATATATATATATATATATATATATATATCCTCCAGCAATGGAGAGGTCACTCCATCTCTGACAATAATGCAGCTGTGTATCAAGGATTGACCTCTGTAGTCACACAAGAAAAGGGAAAAGATCGTCTCTCAAAACGTTAAATGCCACAGACAGACATATATATATAGAAAGAAAGAAAGATGATACTTACAGACAACTTTCACATTTATTCTAGCATCCCCTGCATGCTTCATGTTCACCTGGAAGCTAGTTGGCATGTTGGCTGCCGCCATGTCTACACCTTTCCCAGAAACCTGGATGTTTTCAGGGTCTACAACTGGGCATTGCTGAGGGCTGCCTAAAACAGTCAAAAACAAATCAGAATCATTAACTCTTTGTTTTCAGACAATAGTATGAAGGAACTTGTCTTGGGGTCATAGTAGCTGTAAAAACAGTTTGTATAGATCTTTAATGTATACTTCAGTTCAACTACCAGTTGCTAGAAAATGTCATTAAAATAGCTTTTATTTAGTTCATAGTTTGTAGCTACTTTTTAAATACTGAAATCAAGATATGGAAAAAATGTATTGTAAACCTTTATTACCACAAACATCAATATATATTTTACAAAACAATAGGCCTACATGCATTTCAGAAAATGAAAATTCAAAACAAAATTGGTATATTAAGTTTTTGTAAGATCCTTTTAAATATGAATACAAATGAGAAAATAATTCTTTGAAAATGATGTCATTGTATGTGATATTAAGATCACAATTATTGGGAAAAAAATGGTTTTATATCTTGATTTCCACACTCAGAGCAATTGCCAACATTCATAAAGGTGCCAATCAAAACAATTGCCCTAACAAAAGGGAATGTGCCTCTATTTATAGATTTCTAAATTCATATCTAGTAATATTGAGGTAAAAATTATTTTTAGAATATCTTTTCTAATTATTATTATAGATGTTATTTCAAAAGAGAAGATAAATGCATCCTATTCATGTCCAGGAGTCAATCTAGTCCTGCATGTTAATCAGTAACTTAAACAGCTAAGTTGTTGGTTTTCCTGGCAACCCATTCCATGCTCTAATAGCACTAGGGGAATTTCAACTAAGTCATACAAGCTATACAAAAAATATTCATGCTTTATGGTCTTACAATGTTAAAACTGTTATTAGACAAGATAAGGGCAAGTCTCAGACATGTTGAATTGGGTTGTTAATAAGCTTCACTTAAAATCTTAAAAAAAGCTTAAAATGTAACATTATCTGATAATGAGAAATTCTGATGTGCGTCTAATCCATTTTTTTACAAGGTTATACAGAAATGTAGATAAAAATTCTTCATTTTGAAGTGTTCAGAGAAGCGTGTTAGTGCACAGAAAACACAAATGCCAATGATGCACTTTGTTCATTTGAATTATAAAAACAAAACATTAAAAATCTTAATTGCAAAAAGTGTTTCCCTTACCATGTTCAATCCCATTTACATTGATCTCATTAATAGTGCATTTTAATTATTTTCATTGAAAGTAATAAGTCACTCAGAGTTCTCTGTGTTTCAATATTGCAGGTGTGTAATACAATATTTGTCTAGATCATTCTTTCTTTTTTTTCTAAGACCTCGGGACACATTTTAATTTACATAGGCAAACCATCAAGGCAAGCCAAGTCAACAAACTAAAGCCCAGACATTTTTTTTTCTCTTTGAGATTACTATGTACACAAAAATGAATTTAAAAAAAGGAAAAGTAACCAGTGTTGTTTAACCTCATTATCTCCCCTGACATGAGGCAGATAGTAAGACAGGTTTCTCTCAGTGAATAAAAACTGCACATAAAAGCAAGTGAAGCCAACTACTGGCAGAGAGTAGGAAAGAAACAGATATTTGGATTAACATAAATAATGCATGTAAAAAAATAATCAAGAAGAAAAACACAATATTACTTTTCTGGAGTGAGCACAGATTTGTCAGAAATGGATCAATACAATTTTAATAGGATTATTGTTTTCTTTTTCAATGCTAAGATTTAATTGAACATCAAAACTAAATTTTTAAAAATTTATTTCATAAACTGCTTAACTGCTTGTTCAAAATGTTTAAATAATTTTTTATGTCATTGTTTAAGATGAGTTGTGACACTGAAATTTTCTCATTTCACTTTATTGAAGAGTGCTAAAATTTCATATTTCATTGATAGTGAGTTTCTAATTCTTTCCCTATATAAAGTCAAGAAGTTTTCAGATTGTACTAAAGTTTCCTATCATTAAGAGGTATTACTTTATAACAGTTGAGAAATGAAAAGTGATATGTTGATTATTAGAACTCCAATAGACCTTCTATAACAAAATGATTTTTTTTTATATGTGTCTCGTATGAAATACATCATTTTTTTTTAAATAGATAATCTGATTAGTAAGAATAGTTTAAACCTGAAGTTACACTAAAAGAAGCCAGAGTATTTATATCTTGTTTGGTTAATAAAGAGACAGGGACAGAGAGTAAGCCAAACAAGTGCTAGAGTTCTAGAACTTTCTTGTCATCTAACATTCTTTAAGAAGTTTTACTGAAAATGAGCAGATGTATAAAATAACTTAACAGAGGTCTCTAATTAACACTCATGACTAAATTAACACATGGAAATGATGTAATTTTCTCTGTAATTTATAAGATAAGATACAATTCAAACTAAACATGACATTCTGGCATCACAAAGTATAACCGCAGTAAATATTCATTCCTTAGTTTTACCTTTGACTGCCTGGCCGTTGAACTGTGTGTGGATATGATGCAGTCCAGCACGTTTGGGTGTGAAAGTCACTTTGAACACAGTGTTTCCTTCATCTTGGACATAGTTTGGTATAATCTCATCATCACACATGACAAGAATCTCAAGATTACCATCACCAGCTTCACTGGCATCCACTGTGGAATTATGGGAAAAAGTCTTAATGGAAGGAATGTAATGTTTATTTATAGATTTGAATTTAGGATGAATGAGAACAAATTCACTCAAAATATATTTAGACTACATTAAGAATATTGTGTAAGCTATTAACCAATACAGTTAGTTTTTTTAGAAAAAAAATTGTTTATTAAAAATAAAAAGATACAAATATCAAATAATTGTTTCAATTAAACTCGGAATTTTAAACAAATATTAACTTTAAATTTTTTAAAATCATTTTTAATTTTAGCTGTTTAAAAAGTAACACTTATTAACTACTGACATTATATGAACTAAATGTTTTGGATCAATTGTCATGTTATAAAATTTTTATTTGTTGAAAAAAATCATTTAAATTAAACTATTTTTACATGTAAAAGAGACAGGTCTGTTCACTACACCAGGATTGATGTTAGAAACTCGAACTCTTGATGCATCATAGACTTTAATGTTAAAAGGACTTCCTTGAATAGGAACTCCAGCATAGTCAATAAAGACTCTATGTGTGCCTGAAAGTTGATTGAAAATACAAGCTCAAGGTTTACATTCAAAGAAGTAATTTCAATTTCCTTTATAATTTTTTAGACTAGAGAAAATGTATTTTGATGTAAATAGCAATTATAGCTTAGTTATTGGCAAAGCATGACTCCATTATTGATATTAAAAAAACAATGTTGATTTCATTTTACTAAATAAAAAAGCAAATTGAACAATCAAGCAAATTTATTTAAATCATATAATATAAATTTAACCTTTGTAGAAAGATATTTGAAATGCTTTTTTTTTTGGTTCCAGAATGTAATTTATTTTATATATTTATGCAGTCAATTATTAGACCAGACTTTAAAATCAAATATATATATTTATATATATATATATATATATATGCAGTGGATGAATGGTAAAGTGCTTGGCTTCAAAACTGAAGAGTCCCAGGTTCAAATCCTGGGATTTTTAATTTTGGGATCTTTAGGGCACCTCTGAGTCCACCCAGCTCTAATAGGTACCTGACAATAGTTGGTAAAAAGAAAAGATGGTTGATCATTGTGCTGGTCGCATGATACCCTCACGGAAACATTATCTGTTATTATAAATTACTTTATATATCTCTCTCTCTATATTTATATATATATATATATATATATATATATATATATATTGCCATAACTGTGATGGGAATACACACCCGGGTGGGCGAATGTGTGATCAGCTGACACTGTGACACCAGCCAGCATGCTGAAGTCAACTGTTTCAAGCGATGAGTGACAGACCTTAGAAAATGGCTGGTATGAACACTCCACAAGAATACCACCTGTTATATTGTGATGTGATATTTCTAGAAAGTCTTGATGGACCCTATTTAATGAGAGTGTCAAGAGATTCAGTCTGGTACAGCAAGACATACTGGTATGATAATTCCAGAGAGAAGTCAGTCTGGTACCATTGAGTACAGCTGAGTTGAAGACAAGACAGAAATTCCAGTACAAGTTCAGTACAGCAGTTACAATTAGACATTTTGTTTTGCCAATTGTAAAGAATTTTATTTTTATTAATTACACTATTTTTGGAGCTTGAGTTTTCATGTTCTTCGGTTGGTTGCATCATGTTTTGCAGTGTGAGAGCCAAATAGAGTCATAGCAATATATATAGGGCTTACCTATTGTTGTAGGATGCCAATCAATTTTAGCAGTTCCATCACCATTATCACTTAGTCTACAAGGTGTTGTAGTACCATCAGCAGCTGGAAAATACCCAAATTATTAACGTGTGTAAAATAATTCAGAGAAAAATATAGTTGATTAAGTAAATCAACTATGAATACAACCAAAAATATAAATTTTAAAAGTTGCCATTAAAAGATTTTGATCTCATGATGCGATCAGATTTGTAAACTATTTTGTTTTTGAGATGCTAAATATTGCTTGGATGGATGGACTGATTGGTGGGAGCATCAGTGGAAGAAGTGCATAGATTTAAAAGAAGATTATGTAGAGAAATAAAACTTACAAGATTCATTGTTAGGTCAGAAGCTTTTCAGACCACTAAGCATGTATAATCATATAAATATGTAAATTTGTAAAACTTACCAATAATCTTGACATTCATATCTTCAAATGAACCACTTGGTGAAACCAGATTGAAACTGGCTTTCTTGTTGCATGAGACTAAATTCCAGTTGTCACCTAACAGCCGTATTCCACCCACATCAACAATGTTAACATTATAGGGACTGCCTATTTGTGAAATAAAAAAGAAATTCTTTTTTTTCTATAAAGCCTTTAAAAGTAGTGATATATAAAATGCATGATTTTTTTCCATATGATTTTTTTTCCATTCCATTTTTTATAGTTGACCCATGTGCACAAATTGAGATAGTGCAGCCTAGGAAGTGCACAATCCCATAATCCTAAGACATTGCTGCTAAGAATTTTGTTTGCCACGCCTTAGTTTCTCATAATTCTTCAGAGTCGGAGTTTCAGCTTATAGGAAAAGGCATTTATTATTGCCTAGAGTGTTGTGCCACTGTTCTTTCCCCTTTTTGAAGGGTAAGTGTTCTAAGTAGATGCAATTTCTTACTATGCACATCGTTGCTAAAGTTTTGGTTGAGCTGTAGATCTTTACTTTTCTATATGTTTACAGGAATCCAAGTCTCTGGCAGTGTTGAGCTAAGTTTCCATTAGTCCTTGGTCATACTTAATCGTGTGTGAGGTGCATTAGTACACAAATAATACTGTCCATTGTTATAATATGCTCTTATTGTCTGTATCATAAACAGTGATCAATCATTTATTATTTAATGCTTAGACCTAAAAGTGCGTTGACCATTCATTTGAAGTTTAAAGTTGTTATATACTTGCATATATTACTGCATTAGTCTGTCAAGGAGAGGAACCCAGTTAATTCGAGTCATCTCCTATTTAAACCTGTATAACCCATCTGGACAGATTTCTCCAATAAAATATTTTTAAGTATACTATATAGGATGCTCTTTAAAAAAGAAAAGTTAAAAAACTCACCATTAACATGTAAGTTGTTGTACAGAACATTAACTTTGTAAGTTCCTGGCTGGTGACCAATAAAACTACACTCATATCTGTTTTTACCAATGGCCAATGCATTGTTTGGAATATTTTGACCATTGTGACTGACAGTTATTTCTAGAGTTCCATCCCCTGCCTCTGATGCATCAACTGGTGGGATAAAAAAATACATAATGTAAAAAAAATAATATATGAATTTCAGTTCAATCAATATGAATTTTTTTTTAGCAGTTTATGGAACATTGCATTATTTATTCAAAGCTCTAACCCTATAAACTGGAGAGTACACTCCAGCTTTGCCATTGGCATACCAACAAAGCAAAAGCCACTTTAACCTGTGGATGGGAGTGTCTCTCCAAAAAAGGGCTCCACAGTCACATAAAAAAGTGTTCTACAAGATGAACCATATTCGTTACAACTGAAGGAGGCCAACATGGTATGTACTCTAACTTTTTAAATTGTATCCTTGTACTAATTTATTTTTTAATAATGTGTAACTACACATTAAAAATAAAACTTTTTTAAAGTTGTGTATATTACAATGTTATATCTCAACCTATCTAACCTAGACCTTTCTAAACTATGGAACTTTATATATCATTTTAGGATATACACAATATAACAGTAGTAGTTTATTCTAAAACTTTGAAAATTGTGACAGTGAATCAGCAGATCTTACTTAGTTTAAATATTTTTTTCAGAATTAATCATCTTTTTAACATTATATTTACCATTAAATTTACAAGGCACTCCAACTATTCCTTGTTTGATTTTGACAAGTTTCACTAAATTAGGATCAAATGTTCTAACACTGAATGGACTTCCTTTGATTGGCATGCCAGATATTTCTGTTCTGATGGTGTAAATACCTTCAAAATGAAGATAGAAAAAGCATGTAGTTATTATTTCATTCCTATTATTAGCTCAAACTTTCTTCATAGTGAAGAAATGGAAGCAAGGCTAGGTAGCTAATATGATAGAGTGTCATGCTAATAACATGAATGTTGAGAGTTTAATCCCCATTTTGACAAATTTTTATAATTTTTTATTTACAAATTAAATATGAATGTTTACTTTCCTATATTATTTGAACATAAACTACAAATTAGTTTTTTAAAAATATTATTACTTGTTATTACTACATAGGTATAAAACTTTATTCCAAATTGCCTTAAAACTTTATATTGTATTACAAAAGTAGACATGTAAAATGCTATAAATGGTTTATACATACCGATTTCCCTTGGAACATATTCAACATTGATTCCTTTACCATCTGGTAATCTTGCAATGGCAACAGGAACAATTTGTCCGTTTGGTCCTTTGGTTTTTAGTAGTTACAATTTAAATTAACAAGTGTTTTTATACAAAATAATCATCAATACAAAATAAAAGTACAACAGTTTAGAGTACCACTAAATGAAACAATGACATTAGATTTGTAAAAAAATTTTTATCTTAAAGTACTTTTAAGAATATGAACAAATATTAGGACAAGTGTATGGAAAATAACATACACATAAATACAACTTAGAATGAATGTTTAAAAATTAAACAATGCAATGGTCACTTCTGAAAAAAAAACAGCTATTTATTAAATAGAAACAAAAAGGAATAAAAAGAATCACATTCACTCAAAGTTGTCTTTCAAACTGAAGCACATAAATAGCAACCATCAGCCTTATAAACTTTTTTATACACTGCCATCATTTTTCTTTCTTTTTTAAAAACAAAAAACCACAACAACAACAAAAAAAAAGTTAACTTTTATAATAACTTTAAAAAAGTCTACTAAAAGCTGTTTGGTTGCCAATATTTCTATGTACGCAGACAGAAATACAAACAAACAATGACAGAAACAAGGTGAATCATTCTAACACATTCCTAAGTATTAGAAAGAAATATCTACCTTAGTAGCAATAGAATGGAGTGTCTTTAAGTAAGCCTCACCTCTACCACTTGCAATGACATGCCAAGAGCATTAGAGATCTTATAATACATCATAACAAATACTGTATATATGTATATGTGGTGAGGTGTGTTAAAAATGTATAAGATAATAACACATGCATAATTTATACATGCAATATTATTTTTAGACAATATCAGTTTTGAAATGATTTGTATAAATGAAAGTCAGTCTTAGTGTAACATTATATATTTAAAATAAAAAAAAACAGTAGTACGTAATAAATATTTTATAATGTACTTTTTACAAATTCTTTGGTAGAGTTTTGTCAATAGTAACTTAGCAATAAAAGATAATCTGCATCACAGATAAAAAAAAGATCTTATTTTACTTTCACAATACTGAAGATGTTTAGTTTAGCTAATCTGAAATAAATAAAACATTTATGTAGAGAAATAAATATAAACAGAATTAATGCCATGAATAGAATATAGACAAAAGACATTGTAATGTGCTACCATCTAAAACCAGTAGACTCTAATACCTTCACCCTTCTACTCTATGCTGTCAACATTCTAATGTATATACCAGTTTTGAATCTCGAAAAATAAAAAATAATCATATTTCAAAATGCACTACAAAATAACTATTTAAACATTATAAAAAAAAACTCATATTGTATATGTAATACAATTATCATAAAATATATAAATTAATGTTACCATGTTTACACATCATGTGGACATGTGAGATGGTTAGTAAGGTGTATAGCATGGTTCATTCAAATAAGAAAACAGTTTAAAAAATATCTGAGACACTTCACCAAAATATATTTTCATTATAGGGTCACTATGTAATTCATTTTAAACAAATGTTTAAATGGATATTTATATACCTTTGGCTTCTTTTTTTTATCTCTTAAATATTTAAAGCAATAAACTATAAAAAAAATAAAATTTTTCATGAATAACAGCTATTTTCCATGATAGCAGCTATTATTGGACCAGCATAAAATTTTTCCTACGTTATAGAATTTCTTTCTTGTCATTGTTTATAATCAGATGTGAACAAAGTGGCACTCACTCAGTTTTAATATAATGGCCTAAACATAGAAATAATCTAAGGTTTGAACATTATTATGGTATAATCTAATAATATAAAAAGATAATGCTAGTTGTATTTTAAATTTCTTTTTAACTATCAGAATGTATTTAAGTCTAAAATTTTAATGCATTTTTTTTTGCAGCTCAAAAATTTAATCATGGGACTGCATTATTTGATAGAGACAGCCAAAGTATGTTACCTGTGATAATTATATCTGTCGACAGATTAGCAATGTTTGCCTGTGACTGAATTGTGAAGCTTGAAGACTGGTGGACTGGAATTAGTTGATGCAGACCAATTAGACTTGCACTGAGATCCTGAGCTACACATGTTAATGGTGAGCCTTAGGAAAGGGAAGAATAGCTTCATTTATAAAATATGTAAAGAAAATTAATAGAATAGAATCAAGTCATAGATAATAATTTAATTTTATTTACATATTTTTAATTGTCTTTTTGTTTTCTTAACTTGATGATTTTTTTCATTATGGGGCTGTTTAACTTTTCTTTTCAATAATATTTTGTAGCATTTCTCTTGTTCTTCTCAATAATTATTTTTAAAACTTATATTAAAGATCAATTAGTAGAATATTTAAAATTTATGTCTCAAAATATTCATTCATGGAACATAAGGTCTCAACAAAAACACGCTCTCCACGGTCTCTTGCTAGTTTTTTTATGGTTTCCCAACTCTATCCGGTCTTCTCGGTTTCCTCTAATATACTACATTGCCATGTTCTTTTTGGTCTTCCTCTACGTCTTGTTCCCTGGGGGTTCCACTCTAGCCTGTCTAGCTCTGTTGCTAATATCTTTTCTAAGGGTGTTTCTAAGGGTGCATCTGTTGATGAAGATCTGTACTTTTTTTTGTTGTCCCTTCAGTTGTTCTCCATGTTTCAGAACCATACAGTAGGACCGCCTTGACATTAGAGTTAAAGATTCTTAATTTAGTCTTGTTTGAGATGTAAGGAGATTTCCAGGTTGGTTTTAGCTGTGTAAATGTCTGACGTGCTAGATTTATACGGCGTTTAATGTCTTCATCTGTTCCACCTGATACACTGACTACACTCCCAAGGTATATAAAATTTTCTACTTGGTCTAAGGTCTGAGAATCCAGTTCTATGTCTCCAATTTGTTTGTTGTTTACTTTAAGTACTTTTGTTTTTTGGTGGTTTATTTTGAGGCCTACTCTTTTTCCTACTTCGCTTAAAGCTGTGACCTTTTCTTGCATATCCTGTAGTCTGTGTGATAATAGGGCAATGTCATCAGCGAATTCCAGATCTTCCAGCTTTTGAGTGAAAGTCCATTGGATTCCTTTCCCTGAATATTGCCTGCCTTTTATGCAAAAACAAAACAAGATTAAGTCTTAACATAAAATTAGGTGGGCTAGGGACTTTCTAAAAGTTATAAATAAAAATACTTTTTTTTTAATTCTTAAACGTGTCAAGTGCTCAAAATGTTGTACTTACAAGGCAAAGGTTTTTCATTGAATAAAATATCTACAACTTGTTTGCCTGGAACTGTGGGAATGAATTTTATTTTGTAGTGTCCAGTACCTTCTGCTTCTACATCATTGGGAGTGTTTCCTTGGTTAACCATTATCTGCAGTTGGCCTTCTCCTGCTTCACCCACATCAACTAGAAACAGAATCAAAGAAATAAAGAATAGAAATGAAATGTTTCTTAAAGTACCTCAAGGAAAATATAAAAAAAACTGAAGCCTAATAATAAAAATGAAACATGACTATAAATAAATGTTTTCACATTATGTAACTATCAAGATATACATTTTTTATTTTATCATATAAAATCTGTTTTTCAAGATATAAATTGTATGAAAGTTAATTTCATTTTAGGAATAGCTATGATGTAATAACAATGACTAATTATTCACTTCAGATTTGCATATTAAGACAATAAAATCTTCTGAAAAAATGTAATACTTGTAAAATGCATGGGTTGATTGATAAAGCCATCTTGTAATGGAGTAACATAAATGGCACCAATGTTGTATGCTTTGGCTACGAAGGGACTGCCAGTCACATTATTATCACAGTATTTGACATGGATGTTGTATTCACCTACAGGTAGGAATATAATGTTGTCAAGAAATGTATACAATAAACAGCAACAAAAGTATAAATAGTAGATCATTAGAGAAATTAAACATAGAAAAATATAAATCGTAGAAAAAGTATAAATATAATATTATCAAGTAATGCATAAAATAACCATAGTGATGAAAGTGATAAATAGTAGAGAACTATTATCACTATTATTTAATCACCTGCTTTAATTGGTAAATATTTAATGACAGTATCTCCTGTAGAGTCAGTTGACAAATCATAAGGAACTGCAACACCATTGGGACCTAGATGAATGAAACAAAGTGTTAATTGAATGACTTCATACTCAATTATCAAAGTATGTTTTCAACAATGTTGTCATAAATTATGAATATTCACATTCTTAAAACCATAAGATAAAATGAAAACAAAAATTATGTTAACATTGATCAGAAAGATGCATAGAAACTGTAACACATATGTTACACAAACAGAACATCAAACACAACAGATGATAATTACAACACAAGAAGCAAAATGTCATGCTGAGAATTTCAAATTTGGACAAGCAAATGTAAGAACAACTTTTCTAGCAATAAAGTGCATCAAAGCAAGGTGCTAAAAATGGTTAAGAAATTTTTTTATTTTTATTTCTTGATTAAAATTTGTATTTATGAGTTTTTTTTCAATGGGTATATGAAAACAAAAGATCTTTTATTTATTTACTCATCCAGTAAACAAGTTAATATTTATCCCTAAAGCCAAAAAAACAACAAGAACATTTATAAAAATAGCCAACCACATATGAATGAACCTTAATAAAATTAAAGTTACAAATCCACTTATATCTCATTTTAAATAGTAATACTGCTTGATTTAAGGACTTATTGGGGTTTGCTTGCTATTTTGCTGTATTATTTCTTTTAATATATAAAGAAAAAAGATTTTCATCAAACTACCAAATCTGCAATGAGAATAAATTTACAATTGTTAAAATATGTCTTTAACAATTATAAAAAATGAAGAGAAATTTAAGTTTAAATAAAATTTCATTTGACATTTTTTTAGGCTAAATTTATAACAATATCAAGAAAACGTGTGCTAATTTTAATATTAAAGTAATAACTATTATAACTAATAATATAAATTTAAATATAAGATAAGATAATAAGTTTCAATCAAGTTACTGACAGGCTCTCATTTTGCATTAAAAAATAGTTCAATAATTAAAAAAAAAATGATTTTCACATTTACAAAAAAAAAGCCTTAATTTAAAATACCTTTAATTGTTATGTCTAGATCATCTTGTGACAAAGTCTGGCCATTAGCATGTATGAAAGCAGATGCTTTCTTGTTGCACTGCAGTTTTTCTTTGCCTTTAAGTGTTATAGCTTTGTGGTCAACAATTACAATAGTCCATGGACTACCTAGAGTAGTAGCAATACATTGTTTATAGAACTAAATTTGAAATTAAAAATAACAGAGTAAAAGTTTCAAAGAACTTTATTAAATATTCATGCTTTTAAACTAAAATTTCAGTAATTATAAACATTATCAAAATGATATTATACCAGATAGACTGCCAATATGTATTTTTCTTAAAATAATACAGAAATCCTTACCAACTACATGAGTGTCATTGAAACAAATCTCTACAGAATGTGGACGAGTATTTTCTGGCAAAAAAGAGGCAGTGAATCGGTGATTGCCCTTATTTTCAACTGTACAAGGTACTCTCCCTTCATTGACCCGAATTTCAATATTTCCAGCTCCTGCTTGGGACGCATCAACTGGTGTAATAATAAAACATTTCTGTGGTCGTTAGTCTTGATAGGTTTGAATTTGACTAAGTAACTCTATAGATATTGTTAGCTCAAAATTTATATAAATCTGGTGAAATAATGAAATATTTCTGTGATTGATAGTTTTAGTCTCAATAATTTTATATTGGACTGAGTGTCAAGGAAGACATTTTCCATGATGATAATGAACCCAACTTTTATGATGAGATTACAGGATGGCCTAATTTGTAGGCATATTGTTTGTGACATGTCATTAATATGCTGCATTATAGTCCTGAGATTGGGCTAACAATAATTATAAGTACTAGGAAATACTTGCAAACAGGATAAAATATGATGTTTATTTACATGACATAGATCCAACTTCCATGATAGATGAACATAATTTACACAGAACACTTTTATTTACAAATATATTTACTTAACTTTAATTTATTTAAGTTAGCTTATTTGTTGCATGACTTCCAACTTGATAATAAAATAACTTGCTACAATAACTTACTAGAAATAACTACAGTAGGCTACTTCCATCAAATCATTTTACCAACTGTTCTTGAGACTTAACTTACTAAACTTACCACGACAGATTTAACTAAATCCAGCTCTCCATCTCTCCTACAACTGTACTTCCGGTCATACCTAACTCATGTTCTCTATTTACACTTTCAACGCTATGCATTCACAAAGTTCGCCAAAGTACAATAAGTTAGTAGCTGCGACACTGAGCACTCTATGAATAGTATTAGCTTAACCTTTGTATAAAATGTGTTTTGAAACTGGTAAAATAATGAAACAATCCTTTTGTCTCAATAAGTTTGTATCTAGCTAAGTGCTTGCTTTAAAATCTCTTTTTCTTACATTCTAACATTCTGCATTGCCCAAAATTATAGTTTTGCTTTTTCTTTTTTTTTTTACTGTGGCTATTTAAATCCTAAAGAGGCTACATTGGAGCTCTTATCAATTTTAACTTAGTCTTAATCAATGTAAAAAATGTAGAAACACTTGTAGGGCATCCAGCATATTTATCATCAAAATAATACTTACTGTTGAACTGGACAGGGTTGTTTCTGGTGGCCGTGGATGGCATCCCACTAACTACTAATTTTCTCATGTCGAAAGCTTTAGTAGTAAAAGGAGACCCACTTATTTCTTGGTCAGCAAACTTCACATTAATAGTGTATTCACCTTAGGATTAGAAAATGAGAAAATAACACTGAGCATAATTGAAAATAGAAATTAAAAGTTTATTACTTCATTCTCCAATGCTGTTTTTCTTGTGTGTGCTGTTGTTAATGTACAGATTAAAGATTTTTTCTTTTGTAAAGATGTTACATAAAAGTTAATTATTTCAATTTAATGATAAATTATATGCTACACACAATTTTTACAGCACAAATAAGATGAGGGAATAATGCACACTGTAGCCTAGCTCTTCTTTTCCTACCTTTATTTCCAAGTGATTTATTATTGGAGTGTCTCAGTAAAGGAGAAGTTGTCATTGAAGTAGGTTTAGATGAGTGATCAATATTGACTGAATCACTAACATCAAATGTTGATAAATGCTTCTGATTAAATAAATTCGGATTTGTATCTGGTGTTTTGGCAAAACTCTTCATGGCATTACTTGACTCAGAAACAGGAATTGTTTCATAAATTATTTTGGCAGTAGTAGGTCTATAGCCTGTTTTGGGGACCATACTAGCTGAAGGATTGGGTATATAAGCTTCCGCAGTTTTTGTAAGTGACGAACTCACAGTCTGCACTTTGTGACTATGGCTATGCTTGCTGACCATGGTACTGCTACGCTGAGGAACAAAAGCCCCATTGTCAGCCAAATCTACCCTGGGCAGTATCCAGTCATTTGGGTTAATGCTGGATTTACTGCTGCTGATTATAGCATTGCTGGTTTCCGTCATTTGTCTACTTTTTGAGGTGGGGAAGTCTCCTTCAAACTGGCTGCCCTTAGATCTGATGCTCCCATCTGAACTGTAGGCCACAAAGTATGGAATCTCTGAGACTGCACCAGCATTTTCTCCACTGTACATTTCTTTTTGTTTAGCCTTTACTTGTTTCACATTCACGTAATCTGAATTACTACCAGAAGAAGGGGACATGGGTAAATCTCCTGGTCCTGGAAAATTGAAGACATATTTGTCCTCATCTTCACCACCGGAATGGTCTCCATGGAATGTTGAGTTGTCTCCCTCTCTAGACTTGTTTACACTCAAAAATGCTCTGGAGATGGACTGGTTTCTGCTACTTACAGTTGCGTAATTAGAAAAATGCTTCTCTTCCTGATGAGCAAAAGTTTCATAATCCCCGGTGTACATTGTGAGAATCAGAACAATTTAAATAAACACACGTTTTAAATGTTAAATGAGCGCCTTGAATTGAATGTCATCCAGTCAGTAAATCCAGAAAAACACAAGTGTATTTGGTGAATAACCAGCTTCTTGTGTTCCATTTAAAACTAGAAAGGTTTTGCCTCTGTTTCAATCTAATTAGGCCTACACTGAATTTCACACAGGATCAGTAATTCTATTCATAGATATCTCAGGAATGCAAATACGTCAACAGAGAGTATGTGTAGTTCTGATGTTAGTTGAACCTATCGCAGTCTATATTTATGTCTCCTGGAGTGAACAACTTACTGTCACATTGAGTCAATGTGGATGCTCCACACTAAAAAAAAAAATCCACCCACGGAGCATCCGGAATTAGCCAAAAAATTAACAAACAAAAGAGGGTGTCTACAACCTCTCTGATATTATAATTCAAATTTACCCTTGGACCCTGCCACGTTTTACCATTCAGCCTGGCTAATATTTACTTAGGAAGAACACTTTACATTCTAACTAGAGTGGTGTGCTTTGGGGTGAGGGCAGGCAAGAATAAAGGATGGAGGGGGGGGGGGGGCTACGTTTTGTTTCCCAGGTTTCAAAGAAAACAAATTAGAAAACAATATATATATGATGCCTACAAAGTGCTTTCAGTGATTACTAATTACCATAGTATATTAAAAATAATTATGTATAAGATAAATTAAAATTGGTGTGTTTGTGTATTTTTTTTATGTATGTAGTATGCCCAAAAGAAAGAGATCAATAATATTCAACAATCTTCTAACCAAACTCTTCACTCTTAAAAAGAAAAAAACAACGAATTAATCATCACACTGACTTTTTCTTTATATAGCTCTGTCCACAGAGGAGCTCTAGATCTATATTTACATTCCACAAAATCCCCCACAGCACCCCCTCCTTTTTGTCAGTCTTAAAGCCCTCTCAGTCAGTCAGGACTCTGTGCTAAAGGTAAGCATTTCTAAGGAGTTTAATTCAACAAATAGACTTGGGCTGCTGCTCAGCACACATTTAATTTTTTTTCACAGCATCTGAAGAGATGGGAACAACACACTGATATATAGATGGTCTTTATATAGGCTACAATATAGTCAATATAGATCTAGAATTGAATCTGAATCTAATTAATTTGCTCACAACATTTAGATTCTAGTGGATTGTTTACAGTCATAGGGAGAAGGCTTATGTTGTTTTCCACTGCTGTGACCTTTGGAAACATAAAAAAAAAGAAAAGTCTGGCCCACTATTGCGCCATAAACGGCATGGTTTTCATTTAGCATTGCTAAGTGGAAAATATACTTTTTATTTAATTTTTTTTTTAAAGACAAATTATTTAAGGTTTAAAAGCTCCTAGCTTATAGTTCTAATAAATGATAACTGTCTGATTAAGGCCATTAGTGCTTTTGGACACCTCCTCTAGGCTATGGCAGAAAAATTGCTCCCCCCTGCATACAAAAATCAGTGGCTCTCTCAACCCTTCCATATAGATCTGAGAAATGGGTACTATAAAGAAAACAGTTAAAACTTCTTAAATGCTTACACCAAAAATGTCTGCCATCATGGACATAAAATGGCAAGACAGCACTACAAAAACCAATGTTCTTATTTTTATGACACTGAGAGGTGAACCTACCTGGCTCCTCTAGGGTGTAGTCTACATGATAGATTTGATCTCCCACTTTCCTAATTTTATGCTCGACTTTTTTACCTGATGGAGCTGCATTGAAATAAAGAAAAATACTTTTTTTAAAATTCAATTTGATAAAATAATGTTTCAAATCCAGACATGTAGATCTATTGAAGCCGAGGAAAGACAAACTATATTATTGCAATCCCTAAGTTTAGATTGATGCTTCTCTTAATTCTCAGGTCAAATTTAGTGTTTTTTTTTTGTTTATTTAACAAGTTTCAGATATTTCTATATGAATGAAGAATATTTCTCCCGTATCCTAGACCAAATCTCCCAAAGAAACACATTGGCAGGAAGACCTCTACTCGGAGCCACTGTGAGCAATTGTAACATCTTAAGCACATACCACATGACCATGCTAGTTAAGTGTAAGATTAAAATTATTAATGTAAATCAGATGTGCAAAATCATAGGCGTACTAGTGAAATTTAAATTAAATTCATCATGTTATACAGATGTGTTTATCCAATCTTGTCTTGTTAAAAATGTTTTCTTATCTTATAAAATACAGACATTACTTCAGAAAAGAAGCTGATTACATCCAACACATGCCCCAATCTAATAATGCCTGTTAAACTCTAAACTCTGACAAGTCATTAATTTTCCTGGCTGACTCAGGCAACCCATACCATGCTCTAATAGCACTAGGGAGGAAGGAGTATTTGTGCAAATTTGTCCTAGCATATGGAACAAGGAATGTGCCTTTAATGTTCCAATAAAATACTAAGCTTATGTAGCCATCTAAAAGGGAAAATTTAGTTTATTAATACAATAAAAAGTGGGTTAAAAATTAAGTGAAATGAAAATATACAATTTGTTTTTAAAATATTGTCCAAAAAAGTACAATTATAAATACAACAAATGTTTTTTCCCCTGTATTGTTTCCTAAACATGTTTATAACAAAAGCTTTTTATTGAATGAAAATGCAATAAAAGGTTCAGAATATTTGGGAGAAAACTTGGAATTTAATACATGGATTGTCATCATTGGAAATGATTTAATATACTTTATATTTAAGCTTGATCTGCAAACACTGATATATAGGCCTACTACTAATACTTGGCATGTTGCTGTAATTAAAAGCAAACAGCAATAGGTTTTAACAGATAATAATGATAATTTTAAAGATTCAAATAAAAACAAATTATCAATAAGTATAGAAAATATTCATTGATTAGTAATCAATAATTAGTACTTAAGATATAACTAAATATAGATAAGCTGGTTACCAAAATATTTTTGTTTGTATTTGCAAAAAATTATCATCAAAGATATGAAAGGTTTTTAATGTATTCATTGAGACAAAAGAAACTTCTTTCATTATTTAAATATTTGTGAGGTCTAGATTCTATGGTTCTTGTTGACTCATATATTACTCAAGGATCTCATTCAATTTCTCTGTGCCTGGTATTTTCTCTATCTTCATATGAAAAGCCTTTCTTGGATTATTTTGAGAGTTGGTTTCCATGGGCATACTTAATTCATCTTAATATTTTTAGTTCCTTTTGTTGCTTCACTTTACAGACAATATGAAAAGTGTTTTAGAATGTTTTCCATGTTGATTTCCTCAAAGTAATTCTTCATTATTTTCTTTTCAATTCCATTTCAGAAATAATATCCTAACAGATGAGGTGTTAACTTGGTCAAACCATTAGAGATAAATCTTCTGCATCCAGATCTAGCTAAATGGTAAGAGTCAACCTAATTGACAAAGTAAAAGTTCCTGATCTTAAAATTTAGCATTTCAATTTATGGTAATAGAAAAAAATATTGCTACAACCTTATAGTGCCTAAAACAGTTAAGAAAAAAATGTACCATTTAAAACACACAACATGTGGCTGAATGCTAGAACCACTTTCCTGTCCGTCTTTTAATCAAAGTTTAAAATTAAAAAATAAAAATTAAATATGCAATCAAATTATGTAAATTGAAAAGAAATAATATTTTTTATGGCATGTTCTATGTTTAACAATATTAAGAATGGTTTTGATTTATTTGTGTGTGTGTGTGTGCATGTAACCTGTAAGCTACTTCTTGTCAGAATGCCTTGAAGCTGTCTTTTTTTTTTACATCCAGCATTCTAATCAGTGATATTGATCTCTAAAACTTTATGAAATAAATGTCCTTTTTACTCGCTGCTGACCAAATGATTTTTTTGGTATTAATATAAAAAATTATGGATGTTGGAATATAAGTTTTCATGCAATAAATGATCTAACAGTAAAATGGTTTAGAAAAGTTCTTATGCTTTTATTGTATTGTGTTAAAGGTCATAGATGACCCAAACTTTCACACAAAAATTGTTCAAACACAATGCAATTAGAGCTAGGAAACAAAAACATTAAAATGATAGTGAAATATGACGATGTATTTAATTCTATGTTGTGTGTCTTTGAGCTGTTTAAGCCACAGTGACTTTTGTATCAAATTATGTTGTCATAAATAAAAAGATATTTTTAAAAAAATAAATGAATGGTACACATTAGATGACATTTTTTTTTTAATTAATGTTAGAAAAAAAAGTTAAAATGAAAACACAAGAAAGTAAAAGAAAGATACTGTTTGAAAATTTTACTGAGATAGCAAAGATCCTGTAGGACTGCTGACATTTTTATATAGCTAATTCTTGTATATATTGTATAAAAAATTGTATAAAAATGTTGTAGTGAAACTTACAGCAATTAATGCTGAGACATGCACTCATCACATTTAAAGAAAGGGAATCATTATTAGAAAAAAATATCAATCTTCACTATTGCTAATACATCATGATGTCTTTGTGTTGCAAAAGTTCTATTTATCTATTCAATAGCTTCAGTGGTCTGCATGTTCAATTCTGCTATCTCATTCTTCACTTAGATCTTTTTTTTTAGATTATTAAAATAAAGACACACAAAATTTAATTGAGGGTAAAAAACAAATTGATTAAATAAAAAGAAAGAAAATGTAAAAATTGGAAAACTTACCTTCAAATTCTGTAAGGCCAAAACCTCAATGTTAAAGAACCAGAGCATGCTGAGTGATAAAACTTGGTCACAGTGATAACAAAATATCGAGTTTGTGACACAAGTCACAGTGTTTCTCACCAATAAAGCCAAAGAAAGTAATGTGAAACACTAATTACTTATATAGTTCACAAATAGAAGTAATTTAACAAAATATTTAGAGATACGCTGAAAAAAATGTGATATATTATACATGAAGATAATTGCTATGTAAAGAAGTTTTCAAGTAGTAGGCTAAAAATTCATTTTAATTTATTCATAACAAAATGAAGCGTGCAGATTTGGCAGGATTAATATAAACTATTTAATTTAGCTGTATATTTTTTGTGTCTTATTCATTTTGAAAAACTTCAAAATTATTTCTTTATTTTAAAAAAATGACTTTAAATTTAATTACCCTAAACACCAAATGCAATGGAAAAAACAAGCAAAATAGAAAAAAATGGCCAGAAATATTATTGAAAAGGAAAACCATAGAATTAAAATGTAAAATTTGAAAGTTTTAAATATATATGAATATATTTTGGTGAAGTCAATTGTTAGTAAAAGTAATAGTTTTTAAGCTTAGGTAATGTTTATATTTTGACCAATTAACCATAATCATTAACAAATACACTCACAGTATATTTAGTCAAAGAGTTAGAATTTTACAATAAATATATATATATATCTTTTTACATTTGCAATTTTTGTTATATGCATTATTATTAGTTGACAGAATATGAAGTTTGAATAATATTATAAAAAAAAAAAAAGCAAAGAAAAAAGTTAAGATAAAAAGAGGCTAGAGAGCATACATAATCTATAAGAGCTTTTTCTAATACATTTGTGAAAAGTTGAAAGCATTTTTTCTTGTCAGTTGCAAATACACAAACATTGACAATTTTAGAAGGACACTTTAACAATATCACACAAAAATATACAAACAAATTACACCACAAAAAAACATCTCACAGAAAAATAAGATAGCATTTGAAAAAATATAAAGTAACATTTGATTTAACATTCATAAAAATTTGGAAAAATAGACAATCATGGATGATTTTCTGTCTGAAAATGGCATTGAAGTTTCAATCATACAAAAAGAAAAAAAAGCATCAAATACGCGAAGGAATGAAAAATGAATATTCAACTCACTTGACTCAAAGAAAGACTCACCTGAAATATCAACATCAACATTGCCTCCTCCTGCACCATTAGTATGAATAGTAAAGACTGCAGGAGTGTTAACTGGAACAAGACTTAGACCTTCGCCTGTCACTGTTACTCGACTTGTGTCAATGATGTCAACTTTATATGGTGAGCCTATGTAAAGAAGAGAGAGGATAAATAAATGCAATTTTTCATTGTCAATATTTTCCTGCTATAATAAAATTAAAAGCAATAATACAAATAAAAATAGAACAAATTGAAAGTAATAGACAGAAATTTTACAATTATTGTTATACAAATATTGTTAAAAAATTTTAAAGTCTTTAAATTTATAAAATCTCACAGTTAATGTGAATAAAAATATTCAGTATATGTTAGTAAAAGGCGAAGTAATTTCTTGTGAAGTGATAAAGTATCCCTAAGGTAAAATAACTGAATTCCCATGTGAGACATTAGCATGACAATTACCATGACATCTAATCTTATAATAGACTTTTTGTATTAAATGTGCCATTGTTAAATTTACTTTGTTACTCCAGACATAAGTTTAATAGCATGCTCAGAAAGACACAAAGATAGAGGCACATTCCTCATTCCATAAGCTAGGAAAAATTTGTACAATGCTCCTTCTTCCCTACCGCTATTAGAGCATGGAATGGGTTGCCTAAGCTAGCCAGGAAAACTAGTGACTTGGCAGAATTTAGGTCAATGGTTAATATGCATGACTAAATGCATGATGCATAGGACGTAACCATATTCTTTTTTGAAGTAACATCTGTATTATATATGATAAGATAAGATATGTTTGTAATATAACATCATTAGCAACAAAAATAAATGGTTAAATTTACCTCGAACTTCTATGTCATTCATATATGCATGTACAATGTAGGTGCCAGGACCCTGTGGTGTAAAGTCAACAGTGTATTTTCCATAATCATCTTTCTTCATGTGACAAGGTACCTTGATGCCCCCATAGAGCACTTGACAAGTTACTTCCCCTTCACCAGCTTCCCTGGAATCAGCTGTGCATAGAGTATTATTTCATTTCTATTATAATTTAGACTTTGTATAAATGTTTACCAACTGTAAATCAATATATTGATAGATGTATTGTGTTTTAACCAAAGTTTTTTAATTATAAAGCAATTTTATTTTTTTTGCCCTATTTTTTTCATAACATAGTGTTTCATATCTTCTTCTCTTCTATCAAACTTTGTTTGGTGTAATTATGATTCTGCAACCTCCTCCTCCCTATTTCTGTTGCATAATTTATTTCTCCTTCTTTCTTATATTTTTTTTAGTATTTACCTCCCCTTATAACTACTCTTCTTATAAACTATTTGACACTTTTGACAAGGATTAAGATGTTTTTAAATTCTTTTTAAATGTTCACAATATCTTTATTTTTTTCTTAGTTACTTTTTTACTTACCATGGAAAGCTAACTGATGACCCACTTTGCCTCCACTTAAGTTACTGATGCGTACAAGAGATGGATCAAAAACTTTGACTGTGTAAGGGCTGCCTTGGATATGTTCCCCATCATAGACCATGTTTAGTCGCCAATCACCTAAAGAGAAATAATTGTTGGGACTTTCACTGCTGGACATAGAGACCTTAAATTATTTTTTTACACAGATTTTTTTCTGTTGCAAACCAATGAACTTCAACTTTAATAAGTAATACAGATGTTTGAATGCTAAGTTTACACTGTGATATTGTCTACATTTGGTTGTGACATGGACAGAAGTAATTGTGTGTTTTGAGAAAGTCTTTTTAAAGAGCAAACAAATATGTCACAGTCAAGATGGTTCAGGGTGGTTCAATAGGACATGATATAGTTCAGAATCAAGACCCAAGTCCAGTACAGTGAGCCCAGTGTGAAGTTGGTATCGAACAGAGAATCAAGTACAAGTCCAGGATGAGACAGGAGGCCAGTTGAGTTGATACAGCTGTACAAAGTTGATACAGCTGTACAAAGTTGAGGTGGTAAAACATTTGTACAGTCAGTGTCATGAGTTGCCAATTGTACAGTATTGGCTATGGTTTTATTGGACATTAAAGTGCTATATTATTTTGAAGCCCTGAATTGTCTAGTTCTTGATTAGGTAGAAAATTTACACTAGATTCATTTAGGTGGTGTAAGTTAATATGTATAGCCCTGGACCATCAAGACAACAGAACAACAGTCCAGCATGCATACTGCATAACAAGGCAAGCCATCCTACATCCACATAAAGCAAACCTTTATGTGGATTCAATGCTTTTCAAACCCATGAAGATTCGTCATTTTTGTGAGGTATATATTAGTATTATCATCTCAGAAAATCAAAAAAAGAATATTGTAAATCAAATCAGAAAAATTTATGACAACATGTATAACATACCAACTTCATTTGGTGTAAAATTTGCTGAATGAACTCCACCTTTATACATAACAGGTAAGTTCATGGCATGTCCACTAGGGGATATTGCTTCAATTCGAACGTCACCCTGACCTGCTGCTGATGTGTCAACCTATGTCAAGAAATATTATTGATATGAACAGCTATATTAAATATTTTCAGACTAGTATACTTTTGTTTTTTTAATTGCTTTTGTAATGTGCATCTTTATTTAATATCTTTGAACAATATGACAAACATTGTTGAAAATAATACATTTAAAACTTATTTCGTATTCTTAGAAAAAATAGTTTTATTAATCTACCTGTTTAAAATCATATTACCTTCAGTTCACTGTTGAGTCCAACCACTGCTCTGTCTAGATGATTGAACTTAACTTTTGAACGGTCAGCATGGACTTTGAATGTTACAGGACATCCAGGGATATTTTCATTGTCACAGTAAACATTCAGCTACACATACATGAATATAAAATTGTAAATAGCTTGACCTATGTAAAGTAGTACATTATGAGAAGGTCAATCTAACTTAATAAAAAAAAGAAATAACTCTTTCAAAATCAGAACATTGTTTTTAGTGCAAAATGAAAAGACTAACTATTGATCATATGCTGTAGAATGTTGTGTGCAAATTTTCTAGTTATAAAGAATAGTTTATTAAGCAGTTGATTAAATTTGCATAATAAATAAATAAATCTACAAACCTTGTGTTGTCCTGTTTCTGTTGGAGTGAAATAACAATCACATCTATTACCACTCCATTTTGTCCTGACTGGAACTATGGAGTCAGGTCCAATCACTTCTGGTCTAATGGCATCTTGGGATGTCCCATGCTCAGCATTAATGTAAAAATGTTTCTGTGAAAAATAGTGTTTTTTTTAGTAATATTTAGTTTAAATTTAATGGTAATTAAAATACTTTGAACAGAAACACTTAAAATTCTTCTGTTTGTATCCTTGTGACTTGGAACATAATCTGCAATTTTTATTTTCATGCAAGTTGTTGAGAATGTATCTCATACACTATTGTAACATATATATTTTATAAGGAGTAAGAGAACCCTAGTTGCAGTTCTTAAATAGTAACAATTAATAAGTACCCATAGATATATTTTTTCAGCAGGAATAATTTTATTAAACAAGTGTTGTGTAGTCTTATCTTATTTTATAAGTTACAGATTTTAATTCAAAAGAGAAGATGATTATGTCCTACACATGTAGGATCTTATCTTTATTTTTAAATGCTTTTTATATGTGGGGCTACTTGTCGCAGTTATCTATGTAACTGTATAGTAGAATTAGTTCTCTAATTGATAGTGCGGCGTTGATCACTATATTGATGACGTCATTACACTATTAATATTTTCTGTGTAGACTAGAGGACTGAGTTTTTGTTGCTTGTCACAACTTCTAGTGACGTAAATTTAGTGTGTGTGTGATTTGCGTCATTTATCGTCTAGTACAGTCTCTCCATTGTTTTGTACGTTGGTACAGATAGACGTGTTTTGAGAGCTCTGGAATTTCTCCTTGGTTTTTGTTATTGGATAGCCTTAGCATTTGCCTTGGACATTTTCTTGTTGGATTATCTTGACCCCTGTTTAGGGTGAGTTTTATTTTTCATTGTATAGTTTTTCTATTTGAATTCGTTCGTATTTGTAAGTCTATAATTAGACTAGATATAGATGATTAGAAGAATCCTTTCTTTTATCTTCTATAGGGTTTTAGCGTCAAGACTAAGTTTTAGTCGTAGTCTCAGTTGAAGACTCTATTTCAAGTATTAGTGTCAAGTCTATATGTTAGACTCTGTGTCAAGTCTCAGTGTCAAGACTTGTTTATTCAGTCTCAGTTCTATATTGAGAGTACAACTTTAGGTCTACAGTCTACAGGACTGAGGTCTTTCTCTCAGTTGGTCGTCTGGTGTGCACGTGGATTTGTACATGAGTCTGAGGTTCAAGATTCCAGACTGCGGGTTGCAGTGGTCAGACCTGATGGTGTAGTGTCAACTATGAACTTCTACTTTTTGGAATTGTCGTCAGTGGACAGTACCTGATCTAGAGGCTAGATCTACATATATTACCAGTTGTTGTTTTTGAGATTGAAGGACTAGGTGATCCATTGAACTACTTATTATAGTTAAGGTAATATACTATGTGTTTCATAATTATATGAATGTTCTGTATCTAAGGAGACTAACTGGATCATTGTAGATTACATATTATTACATATTGATATTTCATACTATTATTATCAGTCATCATGAATCAGTCATTTGTAAATATATCACAAGAATAAATTTTATTGTTATTTACATCATACACTTAGTTTATTAGTTTATCTACAACTATATGTGTATGATGTGCTTGTCAGGCTGAACTTGAGCCAAAAATATTATAAGTTCAGAAAATAATAACAATAATACAAATTGAAATAATATTTAATATTAATAAATATTTGCATTGGAAATATATAATAATAATTTGATAAATACAAGAATACAAGAACCTGACAAGTATTTTGGGGGCTCGTCTAAACTGTTAAAGGAGTTATTTGAGGGATTATCTCAGTCATAATTTGTTATATTATTGACAGTTGAATATTTGCTAAATAAATTTCTGTACTTGTAAGAGTATATTTTCAGATTATAGACACTTGTTTGTGTCACATTACTATTCATAACGGTACTATGTGATTGTACCTTATTACTCAGGAAAGGCATCGTATACATTTTTTGTGTGAGACTTTATTGGTGCCAGTGTATCATATTGTTATTGCTAACATTGTATCTTATATATAATATTTTTTTTAAAATTTATACTAATAAGATATAATTTTGTTACATGCCAAACTGATTGGTGGACCTAAATTGGAGCTGTGATCTGTTTGTTGGGATTCTCAAGTTGTCCTGGTGTATCTGGCTGTACCTTGTCATCAATACTCTATCTTCCTGGTGCTGAGGCAGATTCTATCTTCGCAGGAGAAAGCACAGCTAAGTGTATTTTTTTTTTGGTTGCTAATAGTATATCTTGTGCTCTAATTAATTTTTCCGATTTGACCTGTTAAACTTGTATTGTTTGGAAATTCTAAGGATGGAGACTAGGTTTTCTATAAATTCACAATTTATAGCGGATGGGCAGGCATTGGGTTTTACAGGAGCTGACTTGCAGAACTATGTGAAGGAACAAAGGGCGGAGGAGGAACGCATAAAGAAGGAGGAGCATGAACGATGGAAAGAAAGGGAAGTAGTGGAAGCTAAAAAGAGGCAGGAAGAATTGGAATTGGCTAGACTTCAGGAGAAAATTGTGGAGAAGGAGTTGCAGAAAGAAAGTAAATCTGAAAACAAAGAAGGAGAACCTAAGATCCAGGATAAACATAGACATATAATTGATAAGTTGGACAAGAGTTTTCAGAATATGAAGGAAGATGAGGATTTGATTGGTTTCTTGACTCTATTTGAGGCGGTGGCAACAAGATGTTGTATTGATAAGAAAAGTTGGGCTATGTTGTTATCGTACAAATTGACGTCGAAACTCAAGAATTTTATGCTGCAAGATGATCTGTTTAGGAAGGAAAATTATGATGAAGTAAAGGTTATGCTAATGAGACAGGCTGATATAAATGGAGAAACGTGTAGGAAGAAATTTCACCAAATTAGACCTAAAGAAAATGATTTCAGGGGATATGTAGCCGATTTGAAAAGGGCACTAGACAATTGGATGAAGATGGCGGAGGTAAAGGAGACCATAGAAGGCATGAAAAATATGATTGTGACAGACAGATTATTAGAGAGTGTTTCAGGCGAAGTGTATCGTCAACTTATCTTAAATAAAAGTGATAATGTAGAAGACATGCTACAAGTAATTGAAAGTTTTAAGACTGCAAGTTCAACAAAATCATTATGTAAAGAGGAAAATGTGTATGTAATGGGAGCTGCTGAAGCCACAAGTCAGAATTATGCTAGTGACAGGAAAGTCATAACTTGTTTTAGGTGCGGAAAAGTAGGTCACAGGTCAACGGAATGTTATGTGGGTGGAGCCGGAGTGAAACCAAAGCAGGTGACATATAATAAGGATGGACCAAGACATGTGTCAGGCACAAGGAATGTGTCATATGGAACTTACAGGAGGCAGTTTGATACTAGAGGAAGGAGAATGGATGGAGGGAATTGGAGAGGAGCTTACAATGATGTGAACCATGGTGGAGGAAATAACAAAAGGAATTATTCAGGTGTTGATTATACTAAGGAGAAAAACACAGACAAGTCAAAGAAAGTGCAAAACACAGGTACGCAGAGATGACTAAATTGTTCACGTAAAATTCAAAGTTGTTGTCATTCTAATCTGGCTGATGAAATAGAATATTTTACTCCATGTAGAAAAGAAACTATGTCTATTGTTGATCAGAAATTGAGGAAAAAGTCTGTAGGGAAATTACGTTTTGAAGAAGGATTATTAAATAATAAAATAGTGTCTATATTGCGTGATTCAGGATCTAGTGTTATTGGGGTAAGAAGTTCTTTAATTGAATGCAAAGACAAAATTCCAGGTAGCTACAAATTAAAATTGATTGATGGTACTATTAAGGAATATCCACTGGCATGTGTTGACATCAATTCAGACTATATCACAGGGAAATATATTGTAGCTTGTTTTGAAAATCCAGTAGCTGATCTAATAATAGGGAATGTACAAGATGAACAACATAATGAACATATTGGTGCTGCTGTTACAAGAGCAATGAAACAAAAAGAGAATGAGGCTGATATTATGAAACATTCAGAAGTTATTCAAGATTGTTATAAGTTATTTGGATCATGTGAAGATTTCTTGAGAGAACAAGTGAGTGATCCTACATTACAAGAATTATGGAATCGACAGAAGGAGAAGAGTGTGGATAATAAGACAAATGGAAGTGTTCGATTCAAGGTATTCGATAGATTATTGTATCGTGTATTCAAAGGTCAATTAGGTCAGGAAGAGAAACAACTCGTGGTTCCAGTGTCAAAAAGGGAAGTAATTTTGAAAACAGCACATGAAAGTATATTTGCAGGTCATTTGTCAGTTAGGAAAACAAAGTCAAGAATATACCAATATTTCTTTTGGCAAGGAGTTGATAAAGATGTTAAAGACTTTATTAGGAGTTGTGATATTCGTCAACGGTGTAGAATGCCACGAAGATGTGACAGAGTTGAACTTGGAAATATGAATATAGTAACAACACCATTTTACAAAGTGGCAATAGATATTGTTGGTCCGTTGGAGGTTACCGAGAACAAGAACAGATTTATTTTAACATTTGTTGACATTGCTACGAGATGGCCAGAGGCAATACCTTTAAGAAATATTACTACAGAAACTGTGATTGAGGCATTAAACACAATCTTCAGTAGAATTGGTATACCGCACGAGGTACTAAGTGATAACGGAAGTCAGTTCACTGCGGATTTATACAAGGAAGTGTGTAACTTCTACAATATTAAAATAGTGCACTCAACTATTTTTCACCCTTCGTCGAATGGGATGAATGAACGTTTCAATTCTTCATTGAAAAGTTTTCTAAGGAAGGTTACACAAGAGAGTCCAAAGGATTGGGATAGAAAGGTTAGCGCTGCACTTTTTGCTTATAGAGAGGTCCCAAATGAAACTACAGGAATATCGCCATTTCAAATGGTATATGGAAGACAGATGAGAGGACCATTGGCTATTCTGAAACAAGTATTTGTAAACAAAGAGGAGGAAGATGAATACAGGAATGTTTACTCATACTTAATGGATTTGAAGGAGAGGTTATTTCATGTGACATCAATTGCCAACAGAAATAGTGAGGTTAAAAAGCAAAAGTACAAAATTCAGTATGATAGATACTCTACATTGCGCAAGATTGATGAAGGTGATTGTGTATTGATACTTAAACCTCAAAGAGAAAACAAATTATCTGTATATTGGCAAGGACCATTTAAAGTTATAAGGAAGGTATCAAGATTCAATTTTCTGGTAAAGAAGGGAGATAAGTTGAAACTTTACCATATCAATAGATTGATGAAATATCATAGCAGAAGTAAAGATGATACAAGTGAAACTGTTATTAATATTGAACATGAGAACAGTATTTTGTCTGCTAATATGGTGTCTGTTGTGGATGATGAGGAGGAATTTGATGAAGACTTGACAAATGAAGATATTTTACCAAGCATTCCGACATTAGAAATCAACAATAAGAAGCAGACGAATGAAGACATTTTATCACAATTGAAGGTCAACCCAGATTTAAACTGTAATCAGAGATGTGAAATAATGAAGGTGCTGGATGAATTCAAAGATATTATATCAGACATACCGGGTAAAGCAGATGTGGAAGAATTTAGGATTAAGTTGCTGGACACTAAGCCTATAGCATTAAAGCCATATACGGTACCAATAAATATGAAGGAGAAATTAAAAGAGGAAATTGATAGTATGTTGAAGTTGGGTATCATAGGACCCACAGATTCATCATATGCCGCTCCTGTTGTGGTTATTAAGAAACGTGATGGTACACTACGTCCATGCATTGACTACCGTAAGTTAAACAGTGTTACACAAATACCAGCTGAATTAATACCAGATCAAGAAGAGCTATTCAATAAACTCTACAGGGCTAAGTATTTTACTTTAGTTGATTTAACTAAAGGGTATTGGCAAATACCTATAAGTGAAGAATGTAAGGAGTACACAGCTTTTAGAGTTCTGGAGGAACACTACATGTTTCATTACTTACCATTTGGTTTAAGTGGTGCCCCTAACCATTTTAATAGAGTTTTAAAGAGTATTTTAAGAGATATTGAGAATGTATTGTTTTATTTTGATGACATCTGTATATTTAGCGAAAGTTGGGAGACTCATGTTAGAGATGTACAGAATGTTTTCGGTGTATTGAAAAGTCATGGATTTACTCTAAAACCATCTAAATTAGAGGTTGGCTTTACTAACATTAAATTTCTGGGACATAATGTAGGTCGGGGAGAAGTGAAACCAGATAGTAAAAATGTTCAGAAGATCCTGGAGTTTAAACCACCCAGTACCAAGAAGGAAGTAAGGTCATTAATTGGGTTGGTTAACTATTACTCCAAATTTATACCTTGTTATTCAGACTTGGTGTTTCCATTCACAGAGTTATTGAAGAAAGGGAAATCTGTGAGAATTGATTGGAGTAATGGGTGTATTGTGGCACTGAAAAGAATACAAACTTATTTGTGTGATTATCCTATTCTAAGATTGCCTGATCCTTCTCTTCCATTCTTTTTGCAGACAGATGCATCAGATAAAGGCATTTCAGGTATATTAAGTCAGATGAGAGATGGTGTGTTACATCCAGTGAAGTTTGTCAGTCGCAAGTTGTTGCCACGTGAACAGAAATACTCTATCCTTGAGCGGGAAGGACTGGCCATTGTATGGTCGATCAAAAAGCTAGATCGTTATTTGGCAGGAGTGAAGTTTCATCTCCAGACCGATAACAAGGCATTGTCATTCATAGCAAATAGTAATTATTGTAACAAAAGAATAACTAGATGGTGTTTAACACTTCAGGATTATTGTTTTGATTCTGTCCATTTGAAGGGAGAATTAAATGTTTTTGCTGATGTATGCTCAAGACTTGTATAATTTTTTTGATTCATTTGAGCAATCATGTACTTATGTTATATTAATTTTGATATTGATCAAATTTGATAATGTAACTATGTAACATGCAAACAGTTGTAACTTTAACTGTAAATTTTTGAGACAAACATTATTTTGTCTATTGAAGTGTATAATGAAGATTTTTTATTGTTGAGGTAATCATAATGATTATTGGTTGTTGAGGATTTCTCAGTTGTTTTTCTCAGTGAGATTTTGAGGTCTCTTTCTGTAATTCTTGGAAACGTATTTGCAGTATTGATCTTGGTGAAGTTGATTTTCTGGAGAATTTCCTTGCAGTTTTTATGATAACTGGAATTTTTTTCAAAATTGCCAGTTCGTTGAGGAGGGGGAATGTCGCAGTTATCTATGTAACTGTATAGTAGAATTAGTTCTCTAATTGATAGTGCGGCGTTGATCACTATATTGATGACGTCATTACACTATTAATATTTTCTGTGTAGACTAGAGGACTGAGTTTTTGTTGCTTGTCACAACTTCTAGTGACGTAAATTTAGTGTGTGTGTGATTTGCGTCATTTATCGTCTAGTACAGTCTCTCCATTGTTTTGTACGTTGGTACAGATAGACGTGTTTTGAGAGCTCTGGAATTTCTCCTTGGTTTTTGTTATTGGATAGCCTTAGCATTTGCCTTGGACATTTTCTTGTTGGATTATCTTGACCCCTGTTTAGGGTGAGTTTTATTTTTCATTGTATAGTTTTTCTATTTGAATTCGTTCGTATTTGTAAGTCTATAATTAGACTAGATATAGATGATTAGAAGAATCCTTTCTTTTATCTTCTATAGGGTTTTAGCGTCAAGACTAAGTTTTAGTCGTAGTCTCAGTTGAAGACTCTATTTCAAGTATTAGTGTCAAGTCTATATGTTAGACTCTGTGTCAAGTCTCAGTGTCAAGACTTGTTTATTCAGTCTCAGTTCTATATTGAGAGTACAACTTTAGGTCTACAGTCTACAGGACTGAGGTCTTTCTCTCAGTTGGTCGTCTGGTGTGCACGTGGATTTGTACATGAGTCTGAGGTTCAAGATTCCAGACTGCGGGTTGCAGTGGTCAGACCTGATGGTGTAGTGTCAACTATGAACTTCTACTTTTTGGAATTGTCGTCAGTGGACAGTACCTGATCTAGAGGCTAGATCTACATATATTACCAGTTGTTGTTTTTGAGATTGAAGGACTAGGTGATCCATTGAACTACTTATTATAGTTAAGGTAATATACTATGTGTTTCATAATTATATGAATGTTCTGTATCTAAGGAGACTAACTGGATCATTGTAGATTACATATTATTACATATTGATATTTCATACTATTATTATCAGTCATCATGAATCAGTCATTTGTAAATATATCACAAGAATAAATTTTATTGTTATTTACATCATACACTTAGTTTATTAGTTTATCTACAACTATATGTGTATGATGTGCTTGTCAGGCTGAACTTGAGCCAAAAATATTATAAGTTCAGAAAATAATAACAATAATACAAATTGAAATAATATTTAATATTAATAAATATTTGCATTGGAAATATATAATAATAATTTGATAAATACAAGAATACAAGAACCTGACACTACTAAAAGCAGAAGGGGGAGTCAAACAAAAATGAGAAGAGGAAGGGATGTAGTTTGTGCTCCAGACTGTAGACTTGAGCAACCCAAGTTTAAATCCAGTCTTGTGCCATCCCTGGCCATTCTGCAGAAGGTTTGAGTTCAAATGCAATAATCTTCATTTCTGAAGAAACGTCCAAAGCTTACAAGTCAATGTCATAAAAAAAGACTATAACATAGATCAATTAGGGAAATATTTTTTAGTCTGAAGATTATAAAAAGTGCAATATTTCATGATGCTATACCAACCCAGATGTGACCTAAATATTTTTTTTTGTCACATAAAATTATTTTCTGCCATGGGTTGATTTAAGCTAATTTATATTACAGTTAAATTGCAATAGGCTATGTATATAATAATTGTAACTTCTTTCCTATGCTGTTCCCCTCCAGCAAGACTGAAGTCTTCAAGTCAAAAAAAAAAATTATTGAAATTTCTCTGAATAGGTCAAACCTACAATATTTAATGGTTAAATTAATCAAGAGATATGGAAAAATGTCTTTAACTTCCATCTTAATAGTGATAGAAATAAAGAGTATTGATGGTAAGAAAATGTAGAGGCCTACTTGAAACTTGTCTCTGAGCATGCATCTTAAATACAACTAAGTGTTAATTGAAGGATCTCAATATTGGACTGCTGGAATGTATCAGTGTGTCTCTAGTTTATAATTGTATGTAAACAAATATAGAAGCTTCTTCAATGAATTGCAAAGATAAAAATGGGGACATTGTCTTATCCACTTACTTCCTGTTTCACATAGATGTTGTTGAAATCACCATTCATGGTCGCTTTGTTCTTAACTATTTTAACTGGCTTATGATGCCTGAAATGTGCAGCATATGCCATGATGCCAAGGTGCTCCACCTCTGGGTCAGCCATTTCCTTGGCAGAAAATATGGGTTCAATTCCAAGTCTTTTAGCAGCATCAATACCTGATAAAAGATGAAATGAAATTGAACAAATTGCTATTTGTATTATGTCTTTTTTTTTCTTCTGTATACTCAATTGCTTTGTTATTCATAACTATTTTTGATAAAAAAATGTAATTACTTTCTCTCACAAATAACAAAATATTAATCTAATAGCCTAAAAGCCTAAAAATTAAATTGTTACAGTAAAGATAAGGAGATGAAAGTTTTTAAGATATGCAATAAAATATTAAGTTATTTAGATATTCCTATAAAAAACAGCAAATTTTCATTACCTCTAATATTAATTGTAATCATTACCTGTTTGCAAATTGGTGACATGGTCATGGGTCAATTGTGGCCAGCCTGGCACATCTCCACCAACAGATTTAACCAAATTACACAGCAGATGTCCATCATTCCAATCAGTCTAAGAAGTAGGGTAAATTATTTTTAGTTTATTGTCATGTAGCTTCATGAGAAGATAAGGAAAATATTAGTTATTATCTCCCTTACCAAGAGCTTTTAAAATGCATGGAACTCACTTGGAAATTGTCTATTGTTCCTTGTTGTAATAAGGCTCTAATCTCCCTACGAGTGGCCAGATAGCCAGGTGAGTCCACCATCATATAGTACGACAGGTATGTCATCCCAGAAAGCTCGTCCAGGTGAGGAGAGCAGAAATCTTCAGGTCTGACAACGATGGGGATGTTGAGCTCCCGCTGTGCTATGGACATGGCTTCCTTGCAGTTGTGAAGTCTGTAACATAGAATTTAATGTAAATCTAAGCAATAAATATCTATAACAGAATTTAATATTTACAGGGGAAACAAAAGATAGAATAGTTGAGATAAGTTTTTAAAACAAAATTACCTCCCCAATTCTCTTCCACGCAGACATTTTAATTTGCTAAAACTTGTTTAAACATATAATTTGGATTCTTAAGGTAAATACATTTTTTTAAAGTTATGTACAGGTATAGGTCCGATAAGTTTACTTTAATACTGCTATTTCCAGACGTGTTGTGTCAAATTGTAGATTAGGTTGTCGCAATTTGCATTAAAAACAAATTATAAAGAATAACAAGAAGACCTACAAGTTCATGGACTTAATCCACAGTTGCGTAAACAAGAACCCGAGTAGAAAATAAGCTAGTTATTTACCGAGGGCTGAACACAGATTCATTTTATCGTAACTTATAGTGGTGATATAGGTAGCAAACTGTTTCTTTTGGTCTAATAAGTTCTATCATTTAATGCAATAATAACTTTTAATTATAAATAGCAGCCTACTAATCAACTGACATTATCAAAAGAGAACAAAAAAAGCATATTTGCCAAATGGCAAAGCAGACGATTAACTTATAATTCTCGAGTTCAAACTCCGGTGAAAGCTGATATTTCGATTTTCAAATTATTGCGACGATCTTCAGTCTATCAGCTATATTGGGAGAGCCAATGATCAAGAAATAAAAGTGCGTCTTCTAATTTTGTTCTCTTCATACAGAGACGACATAGGTGAATCAGACTTCATCTAAAAATTGGTCATAATCGAACAAAAAAATATTTTTGAGCAGTTAAAATGTTTATGTAGTCAATGTACTATAAACCCGACCTAATTAATCTCTGTTCTGGTCCTAAATTATCCTAATAACAGAAGGCCACCAACAACAGCTGTCTTATTGACAATATATTTTAGATCTCAATGGAACATATATTAGGCCTACATAAAATTAAAATGGTTTAAAGCACTGATCCAGTGGTAACATTTTAGACTCTAGGTGGCTGCCTGAAATGTGGTAACATTATAGACTCTACGTAGCTGTCTTAAATGTGGTATAGACTCAACATAGCTGCCTGAAATGTAACTTAAATGTGACGACATTATAGACTAGGTAGCTGCCTGAAATGTGGTCACATTATAGACTCTGTGTAGCTATCTAAAATGTGGTAACATTATAGACTCTACGTAGCTATCTGAAATGTAACCGTAACAAGTTAGTCTCTAGGTAGCTGTCTGAAACGTGAAGTATGTGTTTTTTTTCTGTTTTTTATTTATTCACACATAATAAAGAAATGCAAATGAGACAAAATACCTCGACACCAAATTCAAATTTCTGACACCGCAGGAATGCCGCGATGTCTCAGTGTCAATATCAAACGATATACAATGGGTCTTTGAACGTGACATAATCTGTTGGTCAATGCGAAGACAGGGTGGCACAATAAAGTCACGCGGTCTGTGCATTCAACCGTATCCAGAGAAAGTACGAACATATCAAGATTGTATGTGAGTTGTCTTGGAATTTATATCTATCATATAGGTGTTGTTTTTATATGTGTACTTGCATTCTTGTCAGAGGTTAGAGGATAGTAATTCAACACCATGGTACTGTGTCTTACTTGCAAGAAAAAGAATTTTGTCTACACACTCTAAAAGTACACGATAATCTGACTTTTTGCAAAACTTTGTACACCGATTCTAAGTTTAAAACATTTATTATAAATCATAAATACAGCTGCGGGTGTATATTTCATACGTATATCATACAAGCGCCATCAGCCTGGCTTTCAAAACGAGGCTGTAACCAACAAGGCGCAACAAAAATAAATACTGACTAGCTGATTAGTTGAAGTACTAAAGAGTCTAAGAGTTCATTGTTTTTCTTATGCCTCTAGAAATAGTTTATATTTGTACTAATAAATAAACCAAATTTTCAGTAGGGTTATGGGGCTCCTAGGATAAACACTTGCCAAAATGATGACCTCACATCAGAGGCGTAGTGAGCAAAACGTACGATTGGGGTAAGAAACCTTATTGGCGCCCCCCCCCCAACCCCATTTTATATGAACATCGCATAGAAATATATCTACAATAATTTTTTCCCGCCTCTGCGTGTGACGCCCCCTCCCAAAGGATGGCACCCGGGGCATCGTTCCCCCTTGCCCTCCCTTCACTACGCCTCTGCCTCACATTTGAAATCTAGTTGAAGCTGAAATCTTTTGAGATTTACGAAAGCCTCTGGTGTCATCACCCTGTTGGAAATTTGTATCTGGGATCATTCTGTTAATGAGAGCAAACTTGCTAGATCGCTTTGCTGGTCGAACCACGGTAACTAGTTGAGCTCAGTAATGTATGTATTTCACAAAACACTTTCTTTTCTTTGCCAATACTAGTCTAGATAGGGAACATCTTTAAAAGACATAACCCTGTCTGTAAATTGGCAAACTATGTCGAAAACTCCGTTCCTTCGATGTTGTTTCCAGGTTCATTACCTCGTACAATGAAAAGAACGAGCTGAGAATTGTGACACCGGAATAAGTCAATGAAATAATGAAGAAAAACAAAGAGAAGGTTGAGACAATGTTATCACTGTGACATGTCCACGTTTATGTCATGCTGTGGAAAAACAAATAAACGCAACTGTTGTTACATTCTGCCAATCAAAAGAAACCGTGGGTAGAAGAAAATAAACTTCTTGAACATGTTTTATTGTCGCTTTGGACTAGGGTCTAACTAAAACACTTTGGAATGTTTTAGGATGACAAACTAGGCATTACTGGGCTAAAAGCTAGGTCAGGTCAGGTCAAACTAGGACATGCAGTTAAAGAACAGTGGCGGCACCATAAAAAAAAGCGGCGTGGTGGCTAATGCCTATTTACACTCAATGCTTGAATTTACCTATAATCAACACAAGCTATAGCTTAGAAGTTAGACCCCCCCCCCCAAAAAAAAAAAAATGGTTCCGTGGATATTTGTATTCATTTTGAAGAAAGAGCAACGGAAAAAATTGCCTTTCGTTGATTACAAAGGGATTCCATGTCTTAAAGAAAACAATGAAGGGACACTGCATGCGCTGATATATTTTTCTAAAAGTTTTATGCCTTTAAAGTCAAGCATAAAACAATATACATACAGCTCATGTACAAGGTAGATAGTAGATACAGGATACAATAATGATGATCAATAAACTAATCAGCTTTTTACTTTCAACTAGCGACACGTAGATCTAACTTTCTAACCAAAAAAAAAAAAAACAACAACAAATAAACAACTCTTCTTTTATACCTTTTTCATAGAATCTTCTAGAATCATTATGTCACATCATGCTTCTCTAACCTTCAACTTGGCTTTTTTTTTTAACAAAAAACGGCCAAACCCTGTCCTTTTTACACAATATTTTTTATTCGCTGTCATTGATTAATTAAAGCTTTAGTCTTCATGCATTTATTTATATTTTTGGTAGCGCCTTTATATAGGCCTATTTATTTTTTCTTTGCGCTCTTTCCTAGACAGAAGGACCTCCATCAACTGACCACCTATTTCATTAGCAAAGCAACGAATATGGATGGAGCCTGCTAAAGCCAGAGCATGTTTGCTACGTTTGATTGAAATCCCACATCTGTTTGTACTCTATTTATAGATACCCACATGGACCAGTTGTTTTATTTATGACTAACCCAAGTGAGAATGAATCGCGCAGTAGAGGCTCCTTTAAATACTTTACACTGACCTTAGTCACTAGAAAGAAGAAGGCAATTATTTTTCAAGCTTAATTTTAAAACAAGCTAAATATAAAAATACTTTTTAACAAAAGAGCTTATATTAGGGAAAGAAACGCTCAATCACTGCCACTTCTATCAATACAGCAAGATTTATTTCCCTTTTTATATATATAAAAAAAAGAAATTAATTAATTATAACTAATTAATTAACTAAGTGGTTAATTTTATTTTTATTGATTCATGTGTTGTCATCGAAAATGAATAATTGTGCAAAGTTTCAACTTAATCCGAGAATAGAATGTGAGAGAATGTAAGAGAATTTTGCCAGACAGATAGAGAGAGTTAATATAAGCTTTGTTTAAATTAATTACCACCACAACTCAACTTTTCTACAGATCAACAAAAATCAAATTAGCGAAACTGAATATACTTCCATTGTAGGGTACCAAAAGATTGAAAGAGAACATGTGTAAACTGTTCTGACAGTGTTGCAGTAGTTTTAAGACACTATTAATTATAAGAACGCATCGCAGTTTATTTTTTAATTATATTTTTATTTAAATATGCGTAACTATGGGAAGTTGCATCCCTTTCATCAGTCATAGCACACCAAGGTTTTTCTTGCTGCTTGGATCACTGAAGACGCTATA
This sequence comes from Biomphalaria glabrata, assembly GCF_947242115.1. Classification (NCBI taxonomy): domain Eukaryota; kingdom Metazoa; phylum Mollusca; class Gastropoda; family Planorbidae; genus Biomphalaria; species Biomphalaria glabrata. Next base: position 13,766,470 of record NC_074725.1, on the reverse strand, counting down.
ACCAAAAGCAACTCACTATGCTTGCTACTGTCCGCGTTATCAACTTTAGCAATTGTGTCTATTGTTGACAAAAAATATATCTTTAAAAAAATAGACACTATTGAGAAACAAAAACAAAACAAAAAAGAAACAAAAGACAAGGACCCTAATGTCATTGTACGATGGTTAGGCCAAGATCGTACAGGCAACAGTTAACGGTGTGTATCCTTGAACAAATAATTAGTTTAAACAGAACGTGGCTCAGGGAGAATCCAGGACCAACACATTGTGAATTGGGACCGTGGGCCAGCGCTTGCTGAGCGGTGACAAGCCGAAGAGCAACCATTCACATTACTGGCCAAACATCCAAGCGCTCTGTACAATTACTAAGTTGACCAAAGAACGTCCATTGAATTCATTCAGTCGTTTAGAACGAGATGAAATGTGTGACGTCAGAGAAATAGTCTGAACTGCTAAGAGCTTGCCGTCTATAGAGACAGTATTGAACCTTTAGCCAAAGAATGCCATATAAAAATTATACAAGTGGCATTAGTTCGAACAACGGACATATATTATACCTAGACTGGACATGAAAATCTCTAACACTACAAGAAAATATGTAAGACCTTCAAAAAAAGCTGAAACAAGGCGTTATTTTGTAAAGTAGATTTATAAAGTAAAGTTGTTGTTTTTTCAACCCTAACCTATGTAATATAATTTAATGTTTAGAATAGATGTAGAAGCTGAACCTATTCCTAATTTTTTAATCCACTGAGAAATTTATCTTTTATAATCTTACTAGTCTTTGGATTTTGTCATGGCCTAGATACAAAAGCCGCTGTGTATCAAGGATTGGCCTCTTGAGCCACACAAGAAGTTGCATTGGGAAAAGATCGCCTCTCGAAGCGTAAAGTGCCACAGAGAGAGAGAGAAAAAAAAACATGTGCTTTTTACAATACTTCTAATAAAATCTTCTGGGTGGAATCTGGACACAGATATCGAAAAGGGCTCTATCGATTTTCCTAGAAATGTTAAATCTGCTATTTATTGTTGAGAAAAGAATTACTAGCTCGTTGGAATTTCTAGTTTGACCGTTATAATTGTTCAAAGAAAAAAAAAGAAATATATTTAAATATGGCAAGAGAACGACAAAATATTTATCTTTAACGGACTATACGTCTTCGGGTATTTTCCCATGGGGGCATTCTTCATTCCAGAGTTTAATAAATTAATGTTCAGGAACATTTTGTGCATAGTCTTCTAAATCGAGATCTAAAGGCCTATCATTGAAGTATTATAGATCTATACATTCGCTAAACCAAGATTGTTTTCCGAGGGGGGGGGGTAAGAATTATTGTATGATTTAAAATTCTAACATTCATTAATTATTAAGAGAAAAATAATCGCTCTATAACTGGTATTGTCTTTTTTCTTTTAATTATTCTAAAATGTATTTCTTATATAATCCTATTGGCAAGTTAGCAATTAGCTTAAGATCTGTCCTTAAAGGAAACGTCGGAAATGGTTTGGGAGATGGGGTGTAGGTAGTGGTCTGCAAGCTGCATGATAAAGAGAATGAGGGGTGCTTATTTCATTGTGGGTTTTCTTTTTCTCTTTCTATCCATTTCTTTCGTTGTTAAATGGGGCCGTTTAAGTTGTTTATTTGTTGTTGTTTTTTTCACAAGGACAGCAACTCTGTGCATCTCAATTTTAGTTACATCCTTTAACCAATGCTAAGAAAAAAACTTGTGAATCGCACTATTGTCAATATTTCCTCTTGTTTATGTCTTCTTTCTTTATCCTTATTGTTATTATTTGTATCTAATTTCTTCACGACATTTGGTGTAATAGCAAAAGTGGAAATAAAAGCAGCCTCATAGTCCAGACAACACACACACAAGTTAAATAATAGATCATATGCACGAAAAAAAAAAACAAACTGCGATCAGTTTGAGACCATAAACACAGACAGAACACACCATAAACACAGACTGAACACACTCTAAACACAGAACACACCATAAACAGGCTACTTAGGAGCGGTGTGTTTTCAATGTCATTGTTTAGGTAGCCGACATTTGCAGCAGTCAGTGCTAATCAATAACTTCTATAGTCTACTTACTTGTCACTGCGATTAAGTTGTCTCCAGTTTGGTGCCAGTCCTGGTTGACAGTAGTCTATCAGGGCACTAGAGACGATTTAACACAACAAAAAGTTAGACGATGGCCAAAAAAAAAAAAAAAGTTAAGGTGTACATGATATGTTTATTTCTCTCCCTTTTGTGTCTTTTGTATTCTAGTTGCTTCCCTTTTGAAATCAATAAATGCAGACAACGAAAGCTTAAAATGATTATAAAATTATGTAAATCTGCGTTCTTTATAATAATAGATTCAGCGCCGGATGTTACAAAGTGGAGGGCCCTGACCAATGTTTTTTTTTTCTGGAGTCACCTACACTCTTCAAGCTTGAGATGAAATGTAAATATTCTAAATAAAACTAAATGCATATCATATTTGTGAAGACATAAAAAGAGAAGGTTTACGTGTACATGTAATCCCATTTCCCGTATTTATTGGCTGAGTGGTTAAGCGCCTAACTTTCGAACCGGAGGTCGCGGATTCGAATCCTGGTGAAGAATGGGATTTTTACTTTCGGGATATTTGGGGCGCTTCTTAGTCTACCCAGCTCTAATGGGTACCTGATATTAGTTGGGGAAAAAGTAAAGGCGGTTAGTCGTTGTGCTGGCCACATGACAACCTCGTTAAGCGTGGGCTACATAAACACAATACATCACAAGGTCTGAAAGGGGAACTTTACTTTGCTTACTTTGTAATATGCATAAATTTTTTTTTAATGTGGAGGCCCACTTTAAGGTTGAGGCTCTGGGCAGTCTCACACTAACGTAAATCCAGCCCTGGATAGATTCCTAGTTCCTCTAGTGCATTCTTTCCATGTCAGATCGCGTACACTTTTACACGCTAGATCGATAATGTAATCAATAGCTGAAGAAGTCAAGGTTTTTGAAGTGGAAAAAATAAATGGATTCCCGATTCAGAAATTAATTATGTATCTATGCCCGAAGTCTTATGACTTACAGACTCAAGCAAACACCCGTCAGAGAGTGCGAAGCTTTATTTGTGTGTGTGCTCGCTTGCAAGTGATGATGTTTGGTAGAACTACGACAGATGCGCAATGATGCCCAAACAACGACCTGCGGGCCCCATCTGTCCCATGACGCGGTGCTATCCGACCCTCGCCCTTCAGGACGTTGAGTTGTGAATTTCGGTGTTTCAAGATACGAGACAAAGAGGGCAGGCTTCAGCAAAGAACTATGAAATATCAAACAGAACCAAGCAACACTTCAATAGACCCAAACTATCCGTGCCTTTTGTGCGTCGGCTTTTTAGAACGAAAATTAGACTCTGCAGCCATCTTCGAGTTCACGGTAAATAAGATTGTGCTAATCTTCGTCCACGATGGAGCTATATATAGATTCTATGATAATTAGCGTTTTAAATATAGTAATATGAAAGGCTACTGATATTTTGTGTGCATAACAACAGGGCCGGCCTTAGATAATTGGAGGCCCTAGGAAAAGTGAATTAGGAAAACCGAAATAAAGGTTTTTTTTTAATTAAAAAGAAACAGCGAAAAAATACAATTACGCAATTTATTTAATAATTTCCGTAGTAGAGACAGAGTTAGACTAGTCAACATAGAGTCATAGTGCTCTACTATGTTCGAGATCTGATCCAAGTTACGCAATTTTTTCTCTAAATTTTGTTTAGTCCTGTGCGAGGCTCTATGTGGCTGCCTAGTTTGCCTATACCTAAAGCCGGCTCTGATAGCTAATCAACTATAAAGCCTATACTCACTGTAATGCTATTCCATCGTTCCAATCGGAAGTGAAATTACTAATGTGGTTCTCTGGGATGACTGCCTGCAGCCATGCCAACATCAACTTCTTTGGAGGTACTTTGGTTTTGCCAATCTGATATCGGAGAATGAGGTGCCAGATCAGACCGAGGATTAGTTTTAAGCTTCCGTTGACAATATCTTCACTTCCTGTACAAATAGAACATAAAGAGAGAATTAGTTTTCAAAAGGTAGCCTAAACATTACTTTAGGAGGCTAACATGCTGAGAATTAGATATATACGTGAAGTAATGCTGCCAACAATGTAATAGTCTTTTTTAGACTAGAAGAAGTTTAGCAAGTAAAATATAAAAATACTCAATCCTCCATATTGGAAGGCTGATGGGTTAGCCATTGAGCTATTCAAGTATTTAAAAAATCATCATCATCATTAAACTCCATTTGAGTGAGGGCTTAAGAGGCTCAAATCCACTTTTGCAAAAGGCCTGGACAGAAACCCTGCTGTCTTGCGTAGTGCATAAATGTCGTCATACAGGTCGAGAATTTTTGGTTTCCCAGACCTGTCGAGACGGAGATCAGCAAGTCTGGGGCAGTCAAACAGTATATGAGGCACGGTTTCCTCTTCTTCCCCGCAGCGGGGGCATCGTGAATCGAAATTTGGCCATAGCCGTGAGAAATATGAGCCAACAGGACAATGGCCTGTCCTGCACTGTGCTATAATAGCTTGCTCAGACCTAGACAGCCTCCACCACGGGGAAGTGCGGTCAGGGCGCCTCATGCGCTCCCAGACTGCACGAGCTTTTTTGGGACTTGTCCCAGCACTCAAACCACTTTTCCATTTCTGTTTTTAAAAAAATAGAAGGTTTTATATCTAAAAGAGAGTACAGTTTAAATTTTTTAGCAAACGACCTGATTCTCTACACAAGGCTTATCTCCCTTTAGCATAGTACATTTTCTAAAGAAAACAAAGTTAAATAATTATGATTAATTGATTAACCAATTGTTAATTTTGAAGTGTTGTCATCGGCAATAAATAATTGTGCAAAGTTTCGACTTGATCTCAGAATAGGAATAACGTGTAGAAGATTCCATCCAGCCAGGCAGACAGGGGTGAGTTGATAGAAGCTTTGTCCATCCATCCAGCCAGGCAGACAGGGGTGAGTTGATAGAAGCTTAGTCCATCCAGCCAGGCAGACAGACAGGGGTGAGTTGATAGAAGCTTAGTCCATCCAGCCAGGCAGACAGACAGGGGTGAGTTGATAGAAGCTTAGTCCATCCAGCCAGGCAGACAGACAGGGGTGAGTTGATAGAAGCTTAGTCCATCCAGCCAGGCAGACAGACAGGGGTGAGTTGATAGAAGCTTAGTCCATCCAGCCAGCCAGGCAGACAGGGGTGAGTTGATAGAAGCTTTGTCCATCCAGCCAGGCAGACAGGGGTGAGTTGATAGAAGCTTTGTCCATCCATCCAGCCAGGCAGACAGGGGTGAGTTGATAGAAGATTTGTCCATCCAGCCAGGCAGACAGCAGGGGTGAGTTGATAGAAGATTTGTCCATCCAGCCAGGCAGACAGCAGGGGTGAGTTGATAGAAGATTTGTCCATCCAGCCAGCCAGGCAGACAGGGGTGAGTTGATAGAAGCTTTGTCCATCCAGCCAGGCAGACAGGGGTGAGTTGATAGAAGCTTTGTCCATCCATCCAGCCAGGCAGACAGGGGTGAGTTGATAGAAGATTTGTCCATCCAGCCAGGCAGACAGCAGGGGTGAGTTGATAGAAGATTTGTCCATCCAGCCAGGCAGACAGACAGGGGTGAGTTGATCGAAGCTTTGTCCATCCATCCAGCCAGGCAGACAGGGGTGAGTTGATAGAAGATTTGTCCATCCAGCCAGGCAGACAGACTGGGGTGAGTTGATAGAAGCTTTGTCCATCTATCCAGCCAGGCAGACAGGGGTGAGTTGATAGAAGCTTTGTCCATCCAGCCAGGCAGACAGACAGGGGTGAGTTGATAGAAGCTTTGTCCATCCAGCCAGGCAGACAGACAGGGGTGAGTTGATAGAAGCTTAGTAATAAAAAGCATTATGAACTTACATAATTTGTCTTTCCTTACAATGAATGAAATTGTAAACGGAAGAGAAATCCACAATATAGAGTTTTGGTTTTAAAGAAACTTTACTAGATTTTAAAAAATCAACTTTTAATCATTTATGTTGTTTAGATTTTCAAGACTAAATGAGCCTAAAGATTACTCGATACGAAAAGAACCAAATAATAAGGTGTCTTCATGAGCTTCATAGTTAATCGTAAAGGATTTTTTTAAAGCGGTTATTTAAAAAAAAAGATTGCACAAGGTTTATACCGATACGTTATGAATTGCACACATTTTCGACAATTCAATTGAAGAGATTGCTGTTCAAATTTGAGAATAACACAAATTTTACTTTAAAATGTTTTATACAAAAACGTTTTAAAATTGGTTGCAGACGGCAATTTGGATATTTTCATACATGGGAGGGGTGGGGGGTAAAACTATAAATAGCTATCAGGTTGACAAAGAAAGGAAGTGCTGATAAGATGTTTTTTTTAAAGTATATAATAATTTCTTGTACACTTTTTAGTCTTGCAGAATCAGATTTTCTAAGAGCTTCTTTTGTAGCACACACAAACTTGAATGTGGCGGAAGCAGAGACTTTCACTCTGACTTCAACGTTTCTTAGAAACAAATGCGTAACTGACTAGAGGCAATACAGGAGATCTTAAACCGCCAAGATCAAGTGTTGCACATTGAGACAGGGTTAAAACTACAGCTCCATCCGTTTTATTTAGTTGGCAACAGTGACGTTCCATTTTGAGTCCTTGACATTAGTTAGCTTAGCGTGAACATCTCCAGTGCCGCATTAGAGTAGGTTTGATTTGTTGGATTTACATGGTCGCATGTTTCTTCAGAAAGGAAGATAATTAAATTCTAGCAAAAACCTTCTACAGTGTTCGACTTTGTGAGAATCGAGATGACAGTCCACATACCACAAGACCAGGCTTGTTCATTTCATCTTATTTTAAGTTTTCATCTCAAGTATTCATATTTCTTTTTTAACGTTAGTATATTTTTTTTAGTTAGTTGATGCCCCTATAGCAGAGGTTCTTAAACCTTTTTGACCAGGAGAGCCCTTTACGTGGTCAAAACTTGGTCAGGACCCCGAAATGAAAAAGCTACATTAATGCATATTATATAAGTAACAAATGTAGAACAAAAAATAATTACAGAAGTGTTTATTGAGATTACAACTTTTGTTTAAAATAAAATAAATAATGACTCGGTTGAGGCTGGTGAGATGTAATGAGTGTATTTAGACCCAGCTCAACAAGCACAAATTTAAAGTCGTTTATTTTTGTGATGGGTTTCATTACCACAATGAATCCACATTGTACCAACTAAGAAGACGGGAAAGCAGTCAACAACTTCTGTACAATGACCCATAATGCAGGATATAAATTTATAATATGTTTTTCTAGCCATAAATGTGTGGTATCCTTGTTTGAACTTTGGTTTGTTCTTCATTTTTTGCTATTTCAATTGGCATTAGCTGTGCTACGTTCGTATTCGTCTTCTGATTTACACGCAAAGTAAACATTTTTAATATAAGATTATATGCACTTCATGAATGTAACAAAAATGGAGTAGAGTTAGAAAGAGATAGAAACAACCAATAAAACAAAAAGACAAATAGAAGGCAATACATGGGGACGTTCTTTAAGTGAGACCTATTTTCTTGAAAACACCAAAGGATTCTTATATGGCATCGAATAGTACGAAAGTACCTTTACGTGCAAGTTTGTTCACAAATAAAATAAACATAAGACTTCTTCTTTTTAGGGGCAAGCTCGATCATGACCAATTAAGATCTTAATGAAGCATAAACACTTTCAGTTCTTTAGCTCTGGTTGGCATGCTGATAAGTTGTTCGCTGGATATTCATCAAGTTAAAACATTCAACAGGTGAATTAACACATTAATTTTACTAGCGACGTCTTCGTTAACTGATTACTGCACTTATAGTCCCACCCCTCCCTTTCCATTCTTTCCCGAGTATGCACCCCCCCCCCGACTCCCTCATATCTTTTTTAATTGTGTAAACGAAAGAAAGTTGACACAACTGTATACGTCAAAAATATGTGTTTGTTCAGACCTTTCTGTAAATAGTGTTAATCTCTTAGTAAGAGTGCGATAGGCCTATATATGTGTGTATCTAGCTGTTCGGTGCTAGGTATTATTATTATTATTATTATTCTTAAAGCCAGCCTTTAAGTATGATTAGCTTATTCTATTTGCCTTAAGAATGTCTCTCTTGATTTTCAAGTATGCACAAACAAAAATTTGAATTAAAGAATTAAAAAAAAAACTAAGAAGAGATCATATCATGAAAATATCGCAAGTCTCAATAGTCAATGCAATAGCAATGCTAAAGGAATACATGCAGCTAGCGGTAACTCCGATTAATACAGTGCTCCCACGCATACATATAAATGATAAATATGTATTTTGAGACGGACATATTTTGGAAGAGGATGCCATCTCGCACTTTTATAGTGTGCCCTTATGAAGGAGGAAGACAAAGATTCTTTATTTGTGTGTGTGTGTGGGGGGGGGAGGTATTTTCAAAAGATCGAGAGCCACTTTGACCCGGTGAGGAAATGGGAACACGTACCAAATTTTCAAAATTTCGTCTTTAGATTTCGTCTTTAGATTTCGTCTTTAGATTTCGTCTTTAGATTTCAGATTTAGATTTCAGATTTAGATGTCATATTTAGATTTCGTCTTTAGATTTCAGATTTAGATTTCAGATTTAGATTTCGTCTTTAGATTTCAGATTTAGATTTCAGATTTAGATTTCGTCTTTAAATGTCAGATTTAGATTTTTCGTCTTTAGATTTCGTCTTTAGATTTCAGATTTAGATTTCAGATTTAGATGTCAGATTTAGATTTCGTCTTTAGATTTCGTCTTTAGATTTCAGATTTAGATATCGTCTTTAGATTTCAGATTTAGATTTCGTCTTTAGATTTCGTCTTTAGATGTCAGATTTAGATTTCGTCTTTAGATTTCGTCTTTAGATTTCGTCTTTAGATGTCAGATTTAGATTTCGTCTTTAGATTTCGTCTTTAGATTTCAGATTTAGATTTCGTCTTTAGATTTCGTCTTTAGATGTCAGATTTAGATTTCGTCTTCAGATTTCGTCTTTAGATGTCAGATTTAGATTTCGTCTTTACATTTCGTCTTTAGATTTCGTCTTTAGATGTCAGATTTAGATTTCGTCTTTAGATGTCAGATTTAGATTTCGTCTTTAGATTTCGTCTTTAGATGTCAGATTTAGATTTCGTCTTTAGATTTCGTCTTTAGATTTCGTCTTTAGATTTCGTCTTTAGATTTCGTCTTTAGATGTCAGATTTAGATTTCGTCTTTAGATGTCAGATTTAGATTTCGTCTTTAGATGTCAGATTTAGATTTCGTCTTTAGATGTCAGATTTAGATTTCGTCTTTAGATTTCGTCTTTAGATGTCAGATTTAGATTTCGTCTTTAGATTTCGTCTTTAGATTTCGTCTTTAGATTTCGTCTTTAGATGTCAGATTTAGATTTCGTCTTTAGATGTCAGATTTAGATATCGTCTTTAGATTTCAGATTTAGATTTCGTCTCTAGATTTCAGATTTAGATTTCGTCTTTAGATTTCGTCTTTAGATGTCAGATTTATATTTCGTCTTTAGATTTCGTCTTTAGATTTCGTCTTTAGATGTCAGATTTAGATTTCGTCTTTAGATTTCGTCTTTAGATTTTGTCTTTAGATTTCAGATTTAGATTTCGTCTTTAGATTTCGTCTTTAGATGTCAGATTTAGATTTCGTCTTCAGATTTCGTCTTTAGATGTCAGATTTAGATTTCGTCTTTACATTTCGTCTTTAGATTTCGTCTTTAGATGTCAGATTTAGATTTCGTCTTTAGATGTCAGATTTAGATTTCGTCTTTAGATTTCGTCTTTAGATGTCAGATTTAGATTTCGTCTTTAGATTTCGTCTTTAGATTTCGTCTTTAGATTTCGTCTTTAGATTTCGTCTTTAGATGTCAGATTTAGATTTCGTCTTTAGATGTCAGATTTAGATTTCGTCTTTAGATGTCAGATTTAGATTTCGTCTTTAGATGTCAGATTTAGATTTCGTCTTTAGATGTCAGATTTAGATTTCGTCTTTAGATTTCGTCTTTAGATGTCAGATTTAGATTTCGTCTTTAGATTTCGTCTTTAGATTTCGTCTTTAGATTTCGTCTTTAGATGTCAGATTTAGATTTCGTCTTTAGATGTCAGATTTAGATTTCGTCTTTAGATGTCAGATTTAGATTTCGTCTTTAGATTTTGTCTTTAGATTTCTTCTTTAGATGTCAGATTTAGATTTCGTCTTTAGATTTCGTCTTTAGATTTCGTCTTTAGATTTCGTCTTTAGATTTCGTCTTTAGATTTCGTCTTTAGATTTCGTCTTTAGATGTCAGATTTAGATTTCGTCTTTAGATGTCAGATTTAGATTTCGTCTTTAGATGTCAGATTTAGATTTCGTCTTTAGATGTCAGATTTAGATTTCGTCTTTAGATGTCAGATTTAGATTTCGTCTTTAGATTTCGTCTTTAGATGTCAGATTTAGATTTCGTCTTTAGATTTCGTCTTTAGATGTCAGATTTAGATTTCGTCTTTAGATGTCAGATTTAGATTTCGTCTTTAGATTTCGTCTTTAGATTTCGTCTTTAGATTTCGTCTTTAGATTTCGTCTTTAGATTTCAGATTTAGATTTCAGATTTAGATGTCAGATTTAGATTTCGTCTTTAGATTTCGTCTTTAGATTTCAGATTTAGATATCGTCTTTAGATTTCAGATTTAGATTTCGTCTTTAGATTTCAGATTTAGATTTCGTCTTTAGATTTCGTCTTTAGATGTCAGATTTAGATTTCGTCTTTAGATTTCGTCTTTAGATTTCGTCTTTAGATTTCGTCTTTAGATTTCGTCTTTAGATGTCAGATTTAGATTTCGTCTTTAGATTTCGTCTTTAGATTTCAGATTTAGATTTCGTCTTTAGATTTCGTCTTTAGATGTCAGATTTAGATTTCGTCTTCAGATTTCGTCTTTAGATGTCAGATTTAGATTTCGTCTTTACATTTCGTCTTTAGATTTCGTCTTTAGATGTCAGATTTAGATTTCGTCTTTAGATGTCAGATTTAGATTTCGTCTTTAGATTTCGTCTTTAGATGTCAGATTTAGATTTCGTCTTTAGATTTCGTCTTTAGATTTCGTCTTTAGATTTCGTCTTTAGATTTCGTCTTTAGATTTCGTCTTTAGATGTCAGATTTAGATTTCGTCTTTAGATGTCAGATTTAGATTTCGTCTTTAGATGTCAGATTTAGATTTCGTCTTTAGATGTCAGATTTAGATTTCGTCTTTAGATGTCAGATTTAGATTTCGTCTTTAGATTTCGTCTTTAGATGTCAGATTTAGATTTCGTCTTTAGATTTCGTCTTTAGATTTCGTCTTTAGATGTCAGATTTAGATTTCGTCTTTAGATGTCAGATTTAGATTTCGTCTTTAGATTTCGTCTTTAGATTTCGTCTTTAGATTTCGTCTTTAGATTTCGTCTTTAGATTTCGTCTTTAGATTTCAGATTTAGATTTCAGATTTAGATTTCAGAGTTGTTCGTTTTATGCACGTGCAAACCAAATGTGTTCTTAAAAGTAACATGTATAGTAAAAGTTACAAAGGAAAGACTTAAAATTATGTAAACTACTAAATAAAAGTAGAGGAATGTCTTTAGTTCAGAGAAATGTCAGGGGTGGGCTTGGAAGTGAACACATTGTAAGGGACACATTACAAGTTGCGGGTTGTTAGGATGAATGCTATAGGTGCATTTAATCAGAAGCCTCTGGTACAAATAAAAACATGAATTTTTACATGTTGAGAGATAAAAAAAAGTTTGACGATGTCAGGAGATTTTACATGTTTCGGATGTTCCTTTAGAGTTAAAGATAATCTACTTCCTAACCCAATCCTCCCGCAGGACGATGGGGGATGGCAGCGAGCAGGGTATGAACCCGGGACCATCGAGACGACCGAACGATAGTCCAGCGCGCATAACCGCACGGCCAGGCAGCCATCACCCGCCCTCCTACGGGAGATTTAGACTCAAGAGAAGTTTGATTTAATTCCTTGATTAAACAACATGATCAGCCGCTTGGCAGTAACCTCAAATTATTATTATAACTCTTCGTATTATTACTACATGTTATAGACTTCCACTAGTGGGAGAAGAATATTACGTCCTGCTGTCCGAACCTTCTGAGGTGACAGGTGATAAAGGTGAACGACATTTTAAACTCGGGCCATCTTGTGGACGATTCGAAGCCATATCACGTGGTACAAAAGATACCAACCAGCACCCAACTGTCATTATATTTTTTTACATACAATAAATAATGCTTACATTTGTTGGCCTATATTAAATTGAGCATCCTTGGCTTAATATGACAACAACAGAAGTGTACTACAATACATCATATTACGTATTTGTTTTAGCTTCACTTAGCCAGTGGTGCACACATGGGAGATTTATTCCACTTATAGATAGGCAATTTCTTTTTTTTTTATGTTGGCTATCTTGTGAAATAGTTAAACCTGTTAACAATAAGTTGTGCAAAATATTAAAAGCCAACCATTTTGAGTTGATTTAAATTCCAGGTATTCAAACAACTAAAAAGTAACGCCATTGCATGAAGACTACACACACACTTCAAAAATCTTTTTTTTTTGGGGGGGGGCCTAATATAGGGCATCATGTGACACTGAAGGATAAAAACACGTGATATCGGATTCTCAGATTAAACCCGATAAAACAAAAGATGTTATTTTTTTGTAAACACATTTCAAGGCGAGGTCCTCCACTGCCACATCACATAATCCATCACTTGTAATGTTAGAATAGCATGGAGAAGTACGCCTAGGCAGATCAACTAGATAGCATGCTGTACCTAAACAGTGTGGGTTTCCTAGATATCATTATGTTTTATTTCCCGTCTTATCCTACTCCGCATCAGGGCCGGATCTAACACAGTTTAAGACTGTGCAGCTGTATAGGGCTTCACTCTAAAAGGGGGCCTTCATTTCTCAAGAATATTTTTGTAAAACAAAATATACATATTAAATATAATAAAATATGGGAAATGAAATGTATAAGTCCCTGTTTCTTTCTTCACAATTATGTCATAATTGTACATTTATTTATACTAGTTTGAAAAGAATGATGACCTCCACCAAAATCCTGCAAAACTCCACATACTTTATTTTGCGTTTAGGTTCTATGCATTAACAAGTAAAATTTAAAAAAAAAAAATACAAAAAACAACTTATATTATATCTAACTTAACCACCTTCATAATTGATTTAAGCAGTGTTTCTAAAACTGTGTTCTACTGAACCCTAGTGTTCTGCGAGGTTTCAATAGTGGTTCCAGATGTTACTGAAATAATTATCTAGTAGGCCACAACGTGACTTAACCTCTCAAAAAAAAAAATAAGCAAAAAGTTCCACTAAATACTCAGAATGTGCGAAGTGTTCCGTTACAGAAAAAGTTTGGGAATCACTGATTTAAAGATGAGTTTAGCATGCTCACTCTTGGCCTCGCCTTTTACCGAAACGTCACTCTAGTTACTTCCCCTTTTAGACACGCCACCTGCCATTTAGTAGACAGCTCAGATCAAGTCACAGTTCACGAACCTGCTTAATACACATCACTGATAACAAGTTGTTTAAATATATCCATGACAAGGAACGCCTTAAATGCCATTTTAACTATGAATCAGTACTATTAGATGCGTCAGGTCTCTTTAACTAACCAACCTTTCCTTTTAAAAAGGTGTCATCTACTCAAAGTCAGTTCTATTAGACAAAATGAGTTTGTAGGGTTTGGGGATGCAGGCAAAACATGGATTAATACTTCTATCATACTTTTACATTTGTGGTTAGGGCAGGACCCCATTAGGTTCTGAGCATTGGGAGATCCCTTACCCTATTTGTCTTAGGGCAGGACCCCATTAGGTTCTGAGCATTGGGAGATCCCTTGCCCTATTTGTCTTAGGGCAGGACCCCATTAGGTTCTGAGCATTGGGAGATCCCTTACCCTATTTGTCTTAGGGCAGGACCCCATTAGGTTCTGAGCATTGGGAGATCCCTTACCCTATTTGTCTTAGGGCAGGATCCCATTAGGTTCTGAGCATTGGGAGATCCCTAACCCTATTTGTCTTAGGGCAGGACCCCATTAGGTTCTGAGCATTGGGAGATCCCTTACCCTATTTGTCTTAGGGCAGGATCCCATTAGGTTCTGAGCATTGGGAGATACCTAACCCTATTTGTCTTAGGGCAGGACCCCATTAGGTTCTGAGCATTGGGAGATCCCTTACCCTATTTGTCTTAGGGCAGGATCCCATTAGGTTCTGAGCATTGGGAGATCCCTAACCCTATTTGTCTTAGGGCAGGACCCCATTCGGTTCTGAGCATTGGGAGATCCCTTACCCTATTTGTCTTAGGGCAGGATCCCATTAGGTTCTGAGCATTGGGAGATCCCTAACCCTATTTGTCTTAGGGCAGGACCCCATTAGGTTCTGAGCATTGGGAGATCCCTTACCCTATTTGTCTTAGCGCAGGATCCCATTAGGTTCTGAGCATTGGGAGATCCCTTACCCTATTTGTCTTAGGGCAGGATCCCATTAGGTTCTGAGCATTGGGAGATCCCTAACCCTATTTGTCTTAGGGCAGGACCCCATTAGGTTCTGAGCATTGGGAGATCCCTTACCCTATTTGTCTTAGGGCAGGATCCCATTAGGTTCTGAGCATTGGGAGATCCCTAACCCTATTTGTCTTAGGGCAGGACCCCATTAGGTTCTGAGCATTGGGAGATCCCTTACCCTATTTGTCTTAGGGCAGGATCCCATTAGGTTCTGAGCATTGGGAGATCCCTAACCCTATTTGTCTTAGGGCAGGACCCCATTAGGTTCTGAGCATTGGGAGATCCAATACCCTATTTGTCTTAGGGCAGGATCCCATTAGGTTCTGAGCATTGGGAGATCCCTAACCCTATTTGTCTTAGGGCAGGACCCCATTAGGTTCTGAGCATTGGGAGATCCCTTACCCTATTTGTCTTAGGGCAGGATCCCATTAGGTTCTGAGCATTGGGAGATCCCTTGCCCTATTTGTCTTAGCGCAGGATCCCATTAGGTTCTGAGCATTGGGAGATCCCTTGCCCTATTTGTCTTAGGGCAGGATCCCATTAGGTTCTGAGCATTGGGAGATCCCTTACCCTATTTGTCTTAGGGCAGGATCCCATTAGGTTCTGAGCATTGGGAGATCCCTTGCCCTATTTGTCTTAGGGCAGGATCCCATTAGGTTCTGAGCATTGGGAGATCCCTTGCCCTATTTGTCTTAGGGCAGGATCCCATTAGGTTCTGAGCATTGGGAGATCCCTTGCCCTATTTGTCTTAGGGCAGGATCCCATTAGGTTCTGAGCATTGGGAGATCCCTTGCCCTATTTGTCTTAGCGCAGGATCCCATTAGGTTCTGAGCATTGGGAGATCCCTAACCCTATTTGTCTTAGGGCAGGATCCCATTAGGTTCTGAGCATTGGGAGATCCCTTGCCCTATTTGTCTTAGGGCAGGATCCCATTAGGTTCTGAGCATTGGGAGATCCCTTGCCCTATTTGTCTTAGGGCAGGATCCCATTAGGTTCTGAGCATTGGGAGATCCCTTGCCCTATTTGTCTTAGGGCAGGACCCCATTAGGTTCTGAGCATTGGGAGATCCCTTGCCCTATTTGTCTTAGGGCAGGACCCCATTAGGTTCTGAGCATTGGGAGATCCCTAACCCTATTTGTCTTAGGGCAGGATCCCATTAGGTTCTGAGCATTGGGAGATCCCTTGCCCTATTTGTCTTAGGGCAGGATCCCATTAGGTTCTGAGCATTGGGAGATCCCTTGCCCTATTTGTCTTAGGGCAGGATCCCATTAGGTTCTGAGCATTGGCAGATCCCTTGCCCTATTTGTCTTAGGGCAGGACCCCATTAGGTTCTGAGCATTGGGAGATCCCTAACCCCTATTTGTCTTTATCACCAGCTCGACATTTCCTCTCCAAATGTTTGTTATTAGTGTACTTGCAAATCCTGTATTTCCTACTAGTCGAAATGTATGACGTCGCCCGTCCCCCACAGAATCCAATTAATATCTGAGCCAAGTTTCATTAATGTTGGGTACTGAAGCAATAACAAAATAAAAGTGCAGACCTTCATCAACAGATGTCTGAGAAATATCTTTAAAAAAATACGCTGGTACGACAAAATAGAAAACACCAAACTGTGGGAGATGAGTGGACAGAAACATATAGAGGTGCAGATCTTAGGAAGTGGAGATGGATTGGTCACACCCTTAGAAAAGATACCAACAACAGAGCTAGACAGGCCTTAGAGTAGAATCCCCAGGGAACAAGACGTAGAGGAAGACCAAAAAGAACGTGGCGACGCAGTGTACTAGATGAAGCCGAGAGGACAGGAATGAGTCTTTAAAAAACAAGCAAGAGACAGTGGAGAGTGGCGTGCTTTTACTAAGGCCCTATATTCCATAAGGAAGGCACATCTTTTGTTTATACCATTTGATTATAGCCAAATGTCTTAATGGCCATTGTAAAGCCGCTATTGTATTAGGTTTGGGCTGTATTGTTTCTCTGTGTTCGTCTTCACATCAATCTGTTACCATTGGATCTCTAAAACTCAAAGCGTTATATACAAGAGAAGGAAACAAATTCTTGGGCGTCCCCAGCGTGTCAATTGTACTCACACGTTACGTTTTCGGGAAGCAAAAAATAGCAATTTTATTTCTTAGTAGTACTGTTGTATATCCGCTCCCTCGCCACACTGATAGTGCGCATGAGAGCACCATTGAACACATGCGAAGACATGTTGATATGAGACAGGAAGAAGGACTTTTGTGGATCCGGCTAGAGTTATGGAAGTCTGGGCTGTCTTGACTCGAGAGAACGATCTATGAACTGTGTTGAGGACCTGGGGCGGCACTGGGAAGTGTGTCAGTGGTCTGTATTGGTACTTAAGTAGGAAAGGACTGGTGACACTTGAGATAGGACATTCTGGGACTTGATGCCTGAAGTCCAAGCCTGTCTGTACTGTAAATAAATACCTAGTTTATTGTTACTTCCTGTCTTTTCTTTGAGTGCCTACCTTAAAGTTACAACAGTACATTTATTTTTGACACGTATCAAAACTGAACTAAGCAGAATTTGACATTTCGTAGCCACTTTAAAAATGAGTCTTCATTGAAAAAAAAAACATGGGTTCTGATATGATATGATAATAAAAAGTCTAAAAAGAGATGGGCTTGACTTAACAATCTGTTCACCATAAGGATATAATGATTTAGCTAAAACGTCTATTTCTAGAATCAGTAAAGGAGCACGAACAAACTTAAAAAACTATTTTTCCATATGCTAGGACAAATTCATACAAGTGCTCCTTCTTCCCAATTGCCATTAAGGAATGGAATGCATTGCCTAAATTAGCCAGGAAAACCAACGACTTAGCAGAGTTTGTCACTGATTAACATGCATGACTAGATTGACACATGGAAATGCGTAGAACGAAATTATCTTCTTCTTTTAAGTAACGTCTGTGATCTATAAGATAAGAAGATCTGTGGTCCATACACTTAGTGTGGTCCATACACTTAATGTGGTCCATACACTTAATGTGGTCCATACACTTAATGTGGTCCATACACTTAATGTGGTCTACACTCTTATTCAGAATGTCTTTTTTTCGGCTTTTTTGAAAGTTTGTTTTTACAATCCCTTATTATCAGCAATTTAATAAACTTATTGGAGTGTCATAATAGCCATGTCATTATTGTTACTGTCAGTAAGTGTCATTGGTGCTCGTATCATGCTCCTGTTATACACAATAATGTAGGCCAGTGGTTGGCTTAATGAAGTAACTATCAATAATTAATTGACTAATTAGTTGTTATTTTTTTTTATTGATTCGTGATTTTTTTAGATACAAAAACAAAAAACAATTGTGGAAAGGTTCAAATTTGATCCGAGAATGGATGTGGGAGAAACAACGAGTACAATAATCTTAGGGGACACAACCCCACATATTTAGCAATATAGTAGTGAAGGATTAATTTCCCTTGTTGGTATCAAACAAAATGATTAATTACCAGTTATAATTGACTAATTTGTTAAGTTTTATTATTGTCTCATGTTTGCTAGTTACGATAAATCATTGTGCCAAGTTTCAACTTGATCTGAGAACGGATGAGGAAGAAATTGCGTGTTCAAATTTTTTTTTACCAGACCGAGTTGATAAAAGCCTTGTAAAACACAAATGCAGTAACAAGATGTCGCACAAAATACTTAAAGACACTTTAAAAATATTGTTTCGACATGCAGTATATACACATCAGGTTCTTTCTCTTGTGTTTCACTGACTTTAGTCTTTCCTCTTTATTCACCCATCTGCAATTCTACTCAAAGATTACACCAGAATTCATCCGTTCCTACTAACATGCACACATAATCCATATACCACAAGTGACCCTAGAGATTGGTTGTAGTTATAGGAGAGACTTTGCGACATGTTGTCATCAACATCAACCCAATAGGTGTGTGAGACTGGCCCCGGGTGTGGTGGTATCAGTAGCCCGTCTTATCAGTGAAAGACTATATGGGCATGTTAAACTTAGGAATATCTGGTGTTGGTGTGTGTGTGTGTGTGTGTGAAGGCGAAGTTGGTGGGGCAGGGGAACAGGGCGGTGTTTATTTACTTAAGATCTCTGTGAGGACACTATTTATAACCACGCTCCGATCAGAAAACAAGCTATTAGGTACAGAGACGTTTTACATAAGGATAAACCATTTTTATAATGTATAAGGTGGGTGGGGGGCTGATTTTATTGAACTTGCTGATTCAATGGAACATGAACAATCCAATCATTGTTCCTTGATTTACTAGTTGGTTTATATAGTTTTAATCATACGCATCCTTGACTGATGCAAAAATGGAATTTGGCGTGTAATAAGCATTAGTATATTCAGACCCAATGTCTAAAGTTTGCGAGATACTTGTTTAGTTAAAAAAGTAATACAAATCCTCTTTACGAAATAAAACACTTTCATGGTCTTATTAGAAATTGCCAAAACATGACAGAACTTAATATCAATAATAAATTCACAAAAATATTTAACATGAAGCTTGAAACATATTTACTGAAGGACCTTCACCTATTGTCTCCCCTTTCTCTAAAATTCGCATCTCTAAACTAGAAGAAGAAGTAGAGCTCTAATTGGTTATTTTTTAGTACTATTAGAAATTTGCTATTGTTTTTCGAAATGTAAACATTCTAATTATTGTTTATTTCGGACAGACCTGTTTTTGTCCTCAGATAGTGGCATATGGGTGCTCTAGCACACTTAAATAAGTTACACCAAAACTAATGCAAATTCCATGACCCTCCATCGCCCCCTAATCTATCCCATAATGTCACTAAAAAAAGGTCGACGCGCACAGAGTCTATTACATTATGTACAATGTGTTTATTTAATTAAGAGTCTGCGAGACTATTGGTAAAAAGAAACTATGGCAGAAATCGGTGCCCCGATCCTTCCTGGAGCGTTATCAGACTGAACTTCGCGGAAGAAAGATAAAACAAGATCAAAGATTACATTCACCGAGATAGCAGAGGACTAAGACAGATGGCAAAACATTGTAAAAGAAATATGTGAGTTGCCCCATCAAATGTTATACGATGTTACTTGCTTGATTAAGTCATGTTACATACATGGTACCAATGCAAAACTACAACAATAACGATGTAATAATAAGTAGAAACAGAAAAAATAAATGGAGTTTGAAGTTGTGGATGCTGAAGCTAATTATGAAAACAAAAAAGCAAAATATAATTTAAAAAAAAAAAAACGAAACGTATCTAAGGGATAGAATTCCGTCTTTACAGCTCTATCTCTCAATAATGTAGAAGTTAATTCCGTTATTTGATATCAAACAATTAATTTAATTACCAATAATTAAATGGTTAATTTGTTAATTGATTCATGTTTTATTAGGTACGATAAATAATTGTTTAAAGTATCAACTTGATCCGATAATGCGCCTAAAGAAAAGGCGTTAACACTTAATCATGAGGACAAAACTCTACAAATTTAGCCCTATCTGTGAATACCGAAGAATTAATTTCCATTGTTGGTATCAAACAAAATAATTAATTACCAATAATTATTTAACTAAGTGGTTAATTTGTTTTATTGATTCATGTTTTGTCTGTGCCAATGAATAATTGTGCAAAGTTTCAATTTGATCCGAGAATGAGTGGGAGAGAAATAACGTATACAAACTTTTTACCAGACAGACAGACAGAAAGCTTAGTAAAAAGGATTATTGAGAGAAAAAGGTGACGAATTGTGGCGACCAACAAAGACAAACTTCGAGGAGGATTTGAACCACGGACCTCCGAACCGGACCCATCGCCTGGCAGCGGCCAATCTAACATCTGACTCATGCGCCATAGAGCTGTTATTATATGTCACATGTCATTTTTATTCACTTATCTTAGGAGTAAGCTACTTACCAATGTTGACCAGTCGGACATTGTCATCAGCAATAGCCCGTAGCGCCAGAGTGACATTCTCCAGACTCTGGTGCTGGTTGATGGGTTTCTTGATAACCCTCCCGATCTTACGGTTCTGCAGTGACTCAACAAGTGCGCACAGTTTCACGCCATCATCAAAATCTTGCTCAAAATCAGTGACACTGTAACCTGATCCTTGTATCTGCAGATTGACCCAGTTCATGAAGGTATTCTTCTGGATCTCTATCCAGTGTTCTCCTGCTCTCTGGGAGAGACCTCGTCCCTCTAGGGACCGAGCCTTCAAGTCGATAATGTCCGTTTCCGAAGTCATTTACAAAGTTTTACTAGACGCCTAACAGATATGAGAATCCTGCTAAGGTCAGCAAAAAACTGAAATGCAAAATAGAAAATTTCATAAAGCAACACATAATACAACTAATGTAAAAAGTAACGTCCCCCTAGACCTTATGATCTAAGAGCATATGATGTAGTAAAGGTCATCTGTTTCTGGGGTTCATGGTTAACAAGGGTGTCATGTGCCCAATACAACTACCAACCGACTTTACTTTTCCCCAACTAATGTCAGGTACTCATTAGAGCTCGATTGACTAAGAGGAGGACAAAAGTCCCCGAAATTAAAAACCAAGTCTTCACCAGGATTCGAACCTGGAACTCTCTGGTTTGGAAGCCAAGCGATTTAGCAATCAGCCTTCGTGCCTCCAATACAAATACAACTAATGTAACTATACTGAATCCTCAGGCAATATTTTTTAAAACTGTTATAATGTAAAATTACTTTCATTTTTTTAAGTTCTGGTCTGATGTCATAATAATGCACTAGAAAATCTATAAAAATGTGTGAATTGAACGAATTGGGCTGTTGATGTTAGAGCCCTGCTAGCCAGACGTTTTTATTGATTTATTTCTGCCAATGTTTAGCACCTCGCGTGTTTCCGTGTTCTCCCCATTGATTGAGACAGAAAAAGAAAAGAAAAAGTCGTTAATTACTTTTTAGAAGAAATATAAGCGTTGAATCACTATTAGTTGTAAGAAAAGAAACCCTTGCGACAACGAACCGCCTTTATTGTACAGGTACCCATATGAGTTGGATAGACTGAACGGCATCCTGTATATCTCTAAATATCCCAAAATTCTAAATCCCAGTCGATGTTCAAATCTTTACCGAAATTCGAACCCGAGAATCCCACGGATTGGAAGCCAAGCGCTTTACCACTCAGCCATCCCCCTCCCATAACTGATGCTCATCAACGATGTAGGTTTTGATTCATCGTTGATTTTGAAAACAAATGTAGGCAAGTCTATAAATAGTATGCTTTTTGGTGTATCCGGCGAGGTACAGCATACAGTACTATTGATAACTGTCGCAGTTATCTATGTAACTGTATAGTAGAATTAGTTCTCTAATTGATAGTGCGGCGTTGATCACTATATTGATGACGTCATTACATTATTAATATTTTCTGTGTAGACTAGAGGACTGAGTTTTTGTTGCTTGTCACAACTTCTAGTGACGTAAATTTAGTGTGTGTGTGATTTGCGTCATTTATCGTCTAGTACAGTCTCTCCATTGTTTTGTACGTTGGTACAGATAGACGTGTTTTGAGAGCTCTGGAATTTCTCCTTGGTTTTTGTTATTGGATAGCCTTAGCATTTGCCTTGGACATTTTCTTGTTGGATTATCTTGACCCCTGTTTAGGGTGAGTTTTATTTTTCATTGTATAGTTTTTCTATTTGAATTCGTTCGTATTTGTAAGTCTATAATTAGACTAGATATAGATGATTAGAAGAATCCTTTCTTTTATCTTCTATAGGGTTTTAGCGTCAAGACTAAGTTTTAGTCGTAGTCTCAGTTGAAGACTCTATTTCAAGTATTAGTGTCAAGTCTATATGTTAGACTCTGTGTCAAGTCTCAGTGTCAAGACTTGTTTATTCAGTCTCAGTTCTATATTGAGAGTACAACTTTAGGTCTACAGTCTACAGGACTGAGGTCTTTCTCTCAGTTGGTCGTCTGGTGTGTACGTTGATTTATACATGAGTCTGAGGTTCAAGATTCCAGACTGCGGGTTGCAGTGGTCAGACCTGATGGTGTAGTGTCAACTATGAACTTCTACTTTTTGGAATTGTCGTCAGTGGACAGTACCTGATCTAGAGGCTAGATCTACATATATTACCAGTTGTTGTTTTTGAGATTGAAGGACTATGTGATCCATTGAATTACTTATTATAGTTAAGGTAATATACTATGTGTTTCATAATTATATGAATGTTCTGTATCTAATGAGACTAACTGGATCATTGTAGATTACATATTTTTACATATTGATATTTCATACTATTATTATCAGTCATCATGAATCAGTCATTTGTAAATATATCACAAGAATAAATTTTATTGTTATTTACATCATACACTTAGTTTATTAGTTTATTTACAACTATATGTGTATGATGTGCTTGTCAGGCTGAACTTGAGCCAAAATATTATAAGTTCAGAAAATAATAACAATAATACAAATTGAAATAATATTTAATATTAATAAATATTTGCATTGGAAATATATAATAATAATTTGATAAATACAAGAATACAAGAACCTGACAATAACCTATAGGCTACATTTTTGAAATGTTATTGTATGTACTTTTTTTTTTAGCACAGTAGAATTCAATTAAAGATGACATTTGTTAACAAGCACGGATTACTGTCAATAACCTGCGTTGCAAAATCTCAAATACAGTTTACTGACATGAAACGAAACAAAAAAAAAACTTCCTATATTATGTGTTTGTCTTATGTTATTGAGTGTTGTTTTTTTTCTGTGTTTTTTTGTTGTTGTTGTCATTGTTGTTTTACACAAACCGTTAACTGTAACAACTAAACGGGTGACAGTGATTGATGTGGAATTTCATTCCTAACTTATTTATATGATTCCTCAATAATAAAGTGAAGTTTCTTCAGTGCTTGCGTTAGACAGGAAATAGCGTAGTACGTGGTTACTGTGCAGTGTGTCGGCTTCATGTGTAAACATTTTAAACAAGCACGTCGCCGTGAACATTTGAAAAGCTTTTAAAAGATCTATTATAGTGGAATGAGAAGTGTATGAAGCGTGTCGGCAGTATACTGAGAGTAGAAATAAATGGGTATCTTCAGAAGCTCGAAATAATCTCGCGCAGGCCATTTACTTATCATTTAGAATGTTAGATCTACTCTTTTGTAGGCCTACTTAGACTGGTTAGCACTATAAATATATAATTTACTAGATTAAATTGGAGTGAATGATTGGAAGTCTTATTCTATTTTTCTTAACATTTTTTCACAATTCTCCTTTAAAAAAAAAAATTCGTTATGTACTTTTCTTGCTGTCATATGAGTTTCCCACTTTTAGGGGAAGTCTCCGTTTAAAATAAATCTTCTTTCGGCATTTAAATCCAACACTTTTACACAGTTACGTTACATTGAATATCTAAATGTATGCTGTGGTGTATTGATGTATGCATCTAGATCTAAACAAAGCAATTTATAGATGCATTACGTTATGGCTGAATTCCTGCAATCTAATGATCAGACTGCCCAGGCTTTGTCACTGTATGCGTGTAGGCCTATAGCTCAGGTGCGACAACCTTGTGACACACCCAGTTTCATTCCCTTACATGACAATCTATATACATGATTATAAAATCAGGCGAAGGCGTATAGTTATTTCTTATGAGTTGCAGAATATTAACGATAAGTTATAAGAATTATAAATTATTAGATAGTAATATTAAAGCTATTTTAAAATAAATAGCTAATATTATTACTCTGAACAAGAAGATTAACAAGATGGAAGTATGTCTACATTTTAATTGCAAACACTATGGTGGGTCAAATACACGGTAGTGTAAATGAATAAGAGATAGATCAATCAATCGAACTGTGTAGAATAACCTGTCCTTCGGGAAAATTGAGGGGGGGGGGGTGACAAACGGACAGACAGGACTAGTGATTACGTACAATTGGTGATCAATAATACACTTAATTCAGCATTTATATCAGGATCTACCTATGGGGTATCAGTGTGTTAAGTTTTATGCTCCTATTCTAATGTTGCTGGACATGCCTGTCTTTTTATATTTATGTATTAATACCGATCTTACACTCTAAAGCCTAGAGGCCTATGTTTGTCTATATTATGCGTTTAGACTTAAGTCTTAATCCTCTTACCTCATTACGAATGGTTTATGCAATGGCTTAAAAATATGTCACGGTTAATTAGACTCAAGTTTAAAATCTTACCTCGGACGACCTAGAGTCTAGGTCTAGTAATATTATCCAAGTAGCGTTCAGAACGTAGCCACAGAAAGTATAAACAAATGCAATTTAAAAAAGTGCGAAATTATTTTAAAAAGAAATCAGAACTCACGTTTATTTCACAAATCGCTGTTTCTACACACAATTAATTATATATAATTTTTTAAATGATCCTTCCTTTCAGAAATGAACCCTACACAGTACGAACACTTGTTTATAAACTTCATAAATATAAACGTTGGGGGTTGGGGGGTGGCACACATGAACACATACACAATAACAAGAAAACTGGGTGTGAACTCCTAAATCATGAAAATAACACACACACACACACTCCGAGCGTTGACAGAAAGTAGGGGATGAGTGTGAGGGGGGGGGGAGCTTTCCTCCTCCTCTTCTCCCACGACCAGGTGAAATAATGGCATTTCTGTCCCCGGCTGTGTTTAACGGCGAGCCCGCCCTAGCCTTTGAGCTGACGCTGTGTTGCAGAACCGGTTTGGAGGATGTCGTAGTCTACAGCGGCTCTAAGTTGAGGGAACAACAGTATCGCAGTGAATGGGTCACACGAGAACACAACGATGTACAATCAAAATACCTGGCCTTTTGTCGCACTGAGAGCGATTTGCTGAACAATAAGGAGACTGTACCCCCCGAAAAAAATGCGTTTCTATATCAAGTGTTTTGAATGTCGATCTTATGACTTGTTGGCCTTAAAGTAGACATACAGTTTCTTATAGGCTTCCATAGACCTTACATTTAGGGACAATATCAAAGAAGGAATGGAACAATTAGGTTAAATGTCGCCCCAAACTTCTTAATTATTCTCTGAAACCTGGACTGGAAAGAAGAGTATTCATGTACATTTTCATCAAGATTGATCATACGGTGTTGATAGCATAGAAGTCTACATACATACAGACATTGTCTGCTACGATTTGCTTTATTATAGACACTGGCTACGACTTTGAAGCTCGGGATGAGTGCAGTATTTCACATGTCCACGCAAACCCTCTAGTGACTCTAGTGGGTGTATTGCCACATCTAAGACAGACAAAGCTGTTGTTCGCGTGGGGTTTACTTAACGTTGTATTTTCATCATCGTCTGTGCCTGGATCCTTCATGAGAGATCTTCAACTCTTTCAGAGGCTTTATATTAAAGAAAGAAATAGGGTTATTTTAATGAGTGTTTAAGACTATCCTTAAACGTTAATTTTCTATTCACAACAGATCCCATTTTTTTTTTTATTATTTTTTTTTTAATTCTGATCAAATGCAAACTTTCTGATTTATGTGCCCCTGTTTGACTTAATTTGCTACCAACCCCCCCCCCCTTTTTTTTTCTATACAAAACTTATATTAACCCAATCTGTTTGTCTGTCTGTCTGGGTGAATTCTTTTACACATTTTTTCTCCCACTTCCCATTCTCAGATCAAGTTAAAGTTTTGCACATTTTTTTCATTGTCGAAGACAATACAATAATGAATTATTTTTTTTTAATTCACTTAGTCAATCAGTTAGGCCTACTTACCTACTTACTTATTTATTTATTCTTGTGAACCCCAGGGGAGCACAGGGCCGCAACCACACCTTTTCACCGAACTCGGTTCTTGGCAACATTTTTCAATTTCTCCCACGTCGTCCCACTTTCCGACTACTGTTATCTATGTACTTAGCTTTGGTGAATATTTTGTAATGCAGATCTATTGTTTGAACTCTTTCGCTCCATCGTTGATTTGACCCTACTCCTAATAAATTAATTTTTGTTTTCTATAAACATTAATTTGTGTTATATAAGAAGAGCATGCATTCCCTTTCAATTCTATAACAAATAAAATATTTTCTGATAACAAAGTTATAGTAATTTAATCATAACAGTGACGTGAAATACAAATGAACAAAATGAATAATTCCATCGGATCATGGAGCATAATTACGGAGAGAAAGAGTTAAATGTCTCGAAAATAATAAATATTAATTAACATAGTATGGCCACAATAAACACAATTTTTAAAAGTATGATCGTAACATGTTTTTAACGCGTATAGATAGCTGTACAGAGGCATATGTAGGTTGACCACAGGTGTGACACTTCTCATACAAAATAATAGTATCGCCTCCTCTGCAGGTAAAGACATATGTCTCAGCCACCTAGAATTTACCTGGGTAATGGTGGGGAACGTGTTTTAACAATAGAGATATTCTGAGATGCTGTCGATGACTGTCAAGTCAGGTACGTGTAGATTAACTGGCCAGCTCATCGTGGTTGACCTCCTGGGTCGTGAGCGTGGACAACGACCAGGACAATTTGACCCCAGTTGTTGGCTGGCTATACTTAAGGAAACTTATTTATCTATATACTTACCCCTTTTAGATTATATTTGTATCATTACGCAATTTAATCAAGTAGAATAACAACAACTTTTAAACAAGGCTACAAACCCAGTTTGTGTGGAAAAACAAACTCAGAATCGGCCCCCGAAGTGGTCCGCTTCGGCACGTTAAAAGGCAGGTTTCAATATTTTAAAGATATAGTTAAATCCTAGATGTTACTTACAAAGACCGCATCACGAATGAAGAGATTAGAAACAGGATTAATACAGCTATTGGACCCCACGATGGCCTGCTAACTACTGTCAAAAAACGTAAACTCAAACTCTAAGGCCACATCACAAGGTCCTCAGGGCTCACAAAGACCTTCCTTCGGGGAACAGTACTAGGAAGAAGATGAAGGGGAAGACAGAGAAAGCGATGGAAAGACAACATCAACGAATGGACAGGCCTGTCAGTGAATGAAATTCTATCAAAGGCAAAGGACAGAGAGGAATGGGAAAAGATGGTGAACAGTTCTTATGTGGTGCCCCAACGTTGCAACAGACTAAGGGATAGCTGAAGGTGAAGTTAAATGTGAACCTGGCCTAACTGATGTTATTGAATGGTTTTCTAATTGATCTAATTGTTTAGTAAAGGAACAATCTCTCACTCAAAGCCTCAACAAATAAAACTTTTCCTTTAAAAAAAATTGAAACTTTTCCCTTTGGTTCATGTTACAATATATTGTACGGGAGGTTGCAGCTCACGTGCTTAATATGAACCACTACTAATTTTTTTTTAACTATATTGTAAAAATATTTTACATGTTTCGGATGTTCCTTCAGAGTTGAAGATAATCTACTTCCTAGTCCAAGCCTCCCGCAGGACGACAAGGATAGCAGAGCCGCAGCGGGTAGGTATGAGCCCGGGACCATCAACACGACCGAACGACAGTCCAACGCGCATACCGCACCACTACTGCTAGGACAAATTTGTACAAAACTCCTTCTTCCCTAGTGCTATTAGAGCTATAAGGTTGCCTGAGCTAGCCAGGAAAACCAGTGACTTGGCAGAATTTAAGTCATTGGTTAATATGCATGACTAAATGCATGACGCTTGGGACGTAATCATCTTCTTTTTTGAAGTAACGTCTGTATTATATAAGATAAGATAAGATACTAAATAGATTTTTTCTCTTTAAAAAAAAGTAAACATTTTTTTTTGTAAATCTATGTATTAATATGACAGGCTATATTTAATTTATTATAATTTTCTATACGGGACGGACGGACAAAGAGACCACAAAAAAAAAACAACGAATAGAGGCTATTCCACCTTCGGGGGCCGCTAAATTGCATCACTTATTTAGAATCAGTCATGTCATTAATTTTTGATATATCTAGGCAATAATATAATTTTCTATTGGAAATATTTTATTAATAGTTTTTGTTTATCGCAACTTATAGCATTGCTCATTGCGCTAAGGTCCAATCACATTTTTGACCAGTTGGGGGAGGGGACGTAGGAGCAGGTTTCCGTGCTGCTTTTTCAAAAGCTGACTAAAATAAAAAGCTGCTCGAATCTAAATTCTAACTTGAGTTCTCAATCCTCTCTCTCGCTATATATATATATATATATAGGTCGATGGTGACCACGTTTGTCATCCAGGGGACTGAGGGCTTTGTGCTAGGGCTTGGTGTCTCCTCATGTGGCTGGTGAGACCTAAGTGAGCCCGGAATGTTCAGCTGCACACTGGGCAGGTTATTCCAGCTGGAGCTTGTGTCATTGGCCTTGCTTTTTTTTTCCCTTACGATTTTCTTCTTTTCTGATGCTGTATCATGTGCGTCCGTCTCCCAAGTGGCAGAATCAATGCTGAAGGCTTTCATAGAAGCTTTAAGGGTGTCCACCTTGTGATCGCTTTCCTTCCTTTAATTAGCCATAAAGGAGTCGTTTAAGAATACATTTTTATAGCTTGCATAAAATGTTGTGGTTAAGAAGTGTCCGCTTGTAGTTGTAGCAAGCTCGGAATAAGTCACTACAGCTCTGGATTTACGACAGTGCGTCTACCAAGGGGTTTTACCCTCCACAATCTCAAACATATACACTTTTTAAAAATAAAATATGCATATTAAATATATTTTTTTTAAAGGAGAGTGAGATTAAATTAAACTAATTTAAAGCCTGCTTTTAGATGTAAGTATTTTTATTCATAAGTGAATGTTTATTAAAGCTTTCGAAAAGGTGTATGGGCCTCAACATACTGAAATCCAGCCCTAAGAGAGAGAGAGAGAGAGAGAGAGAGAGAGAGAGATTGGTAAAAGGGGGAGAAAAAATTTGATTTCAAGCTGGTTTTCTAATTTCAAAACTCTTAGCTCTTATGTCGTTTGTTAAGAAGAGGGGGGGGGACTATGTAAGAACTATTCTCCCCACACATACACAATTATGACACTTTCTACTGCCTGCACCATAGCGTTTTTATTTTATTTTAATAAAGAACAAGGGAGATAGTCAGGGAAAATGAACAAGGAAGATAATCAGGGATAAGGGGTAGTTGAAAAAAAAGGCACTCTTTAAGGAGACCATTTAAAAAATGGAAAAAAAAAATTTTCTTCTTTAAATGTAATTTTTTGTAGGCTTAGTCTTGAAATGCTGCAAATGGCAAATATAATTGCAGATATATTATAATTTAATTCCCCTGTCTTTAACCACTTTTTAAAGATATTCATTACTTGACACAGAAAAGAAACTGCATAGATAAACCTACCCAGTATGAATTTTGCACCCATGTCCCCATTAACTCTCTAATTCATTTTGAAAATACAATGCACATAAACGTTAGACAAGATACAGACAGTCTGTGAATCATTTTTCTTTTTCATATTAATTAGTTAGAGTACTTCTGTTCTACAATCCTAACAAGAAAAAATATTTTTTTTTAAAGTTTTACAAAATAATAAAGCTTAGAGTATCAATTAGTTTGGATCAGTCATATAATTAAATGTGTAATAGATCTAGAGTCACTCTAGACTAACAATAATAAATTTGTCTGATTAAAAATATTGTTAACAATTGTTTTTGCACTATTTCATGCTCTTATAGCTTTTTCAATACGCTATGATTCTATCATTTGTTTGAATCATTTGGGAAAGGGAGGGGGAGGGGGGAAGAAAGAATGAGGGGGGTGGGGAGAAAGAATGGGGTATCTTGTGAATGTTATCGTAATCGCTTTTTAAATGCATTTACTTAAAAAACGGGGAACAGCCAGACTTCTAACTCAGGGCTCAAGGGGCTACCGAAGTGCTTATGAAAATATAAGGTTTATAGTTACCTAGTGTTACTTTCAAACTTTAAATCGGCGATCTACAAAGGGAACTACTTCAGTTTATACCCATCACATCAGTCAAGTACAATTTCTTTCCCTTGTAAGATTATTACATCCTAGCCCAAACCAAACTGTATCTTGGTATTGTTACAATAGTATTATTAGAATCTTGTACCAGTAAAACATTACAACAGTTATTCAAGAAAACAACGTGAACACTAGATTTAGACTGCCATGGTGAACAGGACTATATATTTATACATTTTTTCTTCCAACAAAAAAAAAATTAAAAAATGCAAATATTAAAATTCCTTAGAAAGAAACATCATACTTTTTGATAACCGTTTAGGATGTCTTAGGAAATCAGTATAGTCAACAAGACAAGTATGTCTGCCTGGTCGTGTGGTACGCGCTCCGCGCTGTCTTCTCGATGGTCCTTGGTTTGAACCCTGCCCACTGCAATCCCCTGCCATATTGCAGGAGGTTTGGGCAAGGCTGTATAATAATCCTCTATCTTGAAGAACGTTCGAAACTAACGATTCAGAAGTCAACCTTGAACTGCAAGAAATGTGAACTTCCAGAAAGGAAGTAGATATTTTTTTTTATTAATTTATTACGCCTATAAATTGAACGCGTTTCAAATGTTAAATGTTTAAATACTTATTTAAAAAAAATTATAATACATGATCAACAATGATTGGTTTTAAAAGTGGGCTACTTATTAACGCTATGTTATTAAGTAACTTGACTAATGACTAATGTACACATTAAAAAAAAAAAGAAAAATGATTAGTTAGGCTTGTCCATTGCCTCATTTTATGTTATCAGTGTTTAAATGTATATATATATATATATATATATATATATATATATATATATATATATATATAATTTTGTTTATATATTTTTTGTTTTGTTTTATAGAAGAGGGAGATTCAACTGCAAAACCCCCTGGTAGGGTTTGTTTTTTTTTAACTCAAAACCCTTTTGGCTGAGCTGGGACAAGTGATGGTTTAGTATTTCATTTGGGGGGGGGGGGGGTTAAATCCCCCCCCACCCGGCTACGCCCATGATATATATACATAATTATGTTCCAAAAATAGCCCAATGCTGGCTATCTATACATATATGAAGTCCACGCTTTCTAAGAGATGGTCAGTAAGATCATTATCGGTCATTGTTCCACGGCAAGGGGGCTCAGCGTGTCATACAGTGACACGACAGGGCGTAGGGCCGCCCGGTGAGTTCAAGATGATACCGCAACGACAACACGAAAGTGTCAAATTAAATGTTCATTGAGAGAAACAAAATCTACGAGTACTTATAAATGAAAGTTATCCTGATCATCGTGTGCAGCTATTGTCTTTGGTATTGGACTAGTGCCGTGAACTACGACTGATAAGAATCTGACATTTCAATTCATATCATAGGCTAACATTAAGACTGCTTTATTGATTCTCTAAGGAAATTTGTTGTAATTTCAAAGATTTTTCAATTAAAAAATATTCTACTCTACGTGCTCAATGTGACATATCTTTGGGGAAACTTGATATGGACATTAAGAAGCGTATAAAAACGATTGGCGCAGATGCTTTGCTAGCCCATTTCAATTTTATAGTCCTGTACATATGTTTCTTGTATCACTCTAAAGTATATCAGAACTACACAGTGTACATTTCTCTACCTCACATAATATTGTTTAAAAAAAATATTAAACTATCAGCTACGTAACTTTCGCTAAATGCTAAATAAATACAAAATACCAATGCAGAGAAATCTCTGCTTGTATTGAATAACTCTTCACGTTGGCCTACTTTGATTTCGAAAAAAAAAAGGCCAGAGAGTGTTTGACTGGAATTTGTATTCACCTAAGTATATAATCCAGTCTTACTTTGTTTGTCTGGTATATGATTAGTAGCGATCTGATTTATAAATAGCTTAAGGAACTAGAAGAATTTTTCAAAGAGCGATTTTTTTCTTTCGTTATAATCGTAGGTAACTTTTATGTGCATTGCGAATCCTTCATTCAGATCATTGGACAATACTTTCCAAGTTGAATCTACTACGCATAAACATATTTATTTCGACGTTCGCTGTCATATTGCATTCTTTGAGCCATGTCAATGCGTGTCACTTAATTGACCATTGTCCGCAGGTGGCCTCGGTGAACTGACCATTCCAGTCTACAACATTGGTATGCGAGCACGCGTGCGTATGTCTATGCGTGTGTGTGTGTTTGACAGCGCTAACGAAACGGCCTTGCATTCAATAGTGTGAACTATGACACAAGCAAAGTGTCGGGACGCATTCTTCAGACGACCAAATTTCCAGCAGAGATATGACAACGTCAAAGGCCGAGGTGTTGCCAATATAAATAGCTCCAGTCTCGTTTTTCTGGCTTTTTAATCGTCTGCTTCTATGTGGTTGCCGAGACGGCTTGTTGTTATTTTCCAATTCATTTCCCTATGGCATGTTCTAGGTACATAAAAATGTGGGCATATTATGCAGTACTGAGTAAGTTCTGTCTCTCTTTATCATTTTTAATGGGATCCATTTCATATAAAATGTTATATTATCGATATATGTGCGACTGTGTATGTTACACATATATTGGTGTTCAGAGTACATAGACATATATATTTATACATATATATCTATTTTTTTTTTATTTTTTTTATTTTTTTTTTGCACTTTATTTTAAATATCTGATGGGGATAAAAATAGGTTTATCAAGAGAGATAACTGCATTTTACACAAAAAAACGCATTCCCTTAAGATTCTCCCACTTGGTACAGCACTAGCTTCAGGAGTATCCCATCGGATTCTGCAGTGCAGAGCGTTGTTTAGTTTAAAACTAGATTATCTTAGAATCAGAATAGAATTTTAGTCCCTTTTCATACTATTTTTTATTAGAATGTTTAAATGGAGCTATTTTTTTATTTATTTATTTAACCATTTACGATATTTGGTTTGGCAATACTGAGCATATCTAAGAAGTAAGGAGATCTTAACTCTAGTATATATTATATTTCAGAAGTTAGATTTCAGATCTATACTATATGTTCGTAGATGTAATGCTTAGACGTTTAAGGGAACATGTCCTAAGTGTTCATTTTTTGAAGTAACGTCTGTATTATATAAGATAAGATATGAGCTTTACTTTTGCTCGGGGGCGCGGTAGCTGAGTGGTTAAGCGCCTGGCTTTCGAGCCCTGGGGTCCTGGGTTCGAATCTCGGTGAAGGCTGGGATTTTGAGTTTTGGCATTTTTAGGTTCACGCAAATCTAATGGGTACCTAACTTTAGTTGGGGAAAATAAAGGCGGTTGGTCGCTGTGCTGGCCACATGACACCCTGCTCGTGAACTGTTGGCCAAAGAAACAGTTGGTCTTAACATCATCTGCCCTAGAGATCAAAAGGTCTGAAAGGGGAGCTTGACTTTTACTTATTTATGTCACACTATAGAGTCATTCATTTATCTCCAACATTCAAGAGTTTAATGATGTAATCATAGAAAGTAAACGTAATGGCATCGAATTTCATTCGGCGAATTTCTGTATATATTTTAGTCTTCTATCATATCACCCAAGGAGGCGCGGTGGCTGAGTGGTAAAGCGATTGGCTTCCGAACCGGGGGTTCCCGACTTTGAATCCTGGGACTTTTAATTTCGGGCTCCTTATTTCACCTCTGAGTCCACTCAGCTCTAAGAGTTACCTGAAATTCTGAAATTAGTTCGGGAACAGGTGATTGGTCGTTGTGCTGGCCACATGACACCCTCGTTAACCGTGGGCCATAGAAACAGATGAGCTTTACATCAGCTGCCTCATAGATTGCAATGTCTGAAAGGGGAACTTTATTTATTTTTTACTTTACATATCACCCAAGACTTCTACAAGAAATAACCTAACTTTCCTATAAAGTCAACCAATCTT
The DNA here is from genome assembly GCF_947242115.1 of Biomphalaria glabrata. Classification (NCBI taxonomy): domain Eukaryota; kingdom Metazoa; phylum Mollusca; class Gastropoda; family Planorbidae; genus Biomphalaria; species Biomphalaria glabrata. The sequence goes on along the minus strand of NC_074725.1, from coordinate 13,732,032 downwards.
CTCCCAGAAATAACCCAATTTTCCTATAAAATCAACCAATCTTCTCAAAGAAATAACCTAACTTTCCTATAAAATCAACCAAACTTCTCCCAGAAATAATCTAGCTTTCCTATAAAATCAATTACATCTTCTTCCAAAATTATCTTTTTGTTCAATAAAATAACACAATACTTCTCCCAAACAACTTAATTTTTCTAAAACAAAAAAACAATCACAATAAAAATAAAATAATTCTTCTATAGAATCACCCACGTCTTTGTTTAGTGACTTAGCCTTCAATATGCACATATTTTGTTTCTTTTTAACAGTTTCGGTTTTAACGACTGCAATAGTATCCCTAAAGATAGAGGACAAACTGTTAATCGAAGAGCATCCTGACAGAGTCATATTTAGAACACGGCTCTGTCAGCCTATCTCGTCAGATGTTCTCCAGTCCATTTTAGGAACCGACTACGATCACACAAGAATGGCGTCCACGTTGGATCACGCCAAGCAGCTCACAAGCCGTCGCCGAAGGTCCCTACTCCCCGCAAAGGCAGCCGACTCCCAAACAACAGACGGCACTGGTAGCGAAAGTGACGCTGCCGGAGAAAACTGGTTTCTGAGACGACTGCAACACAGAGCAGCCTCAGAGCAGCTCTCGCCGCCGTGGGAGTGCAAGATGGCGTACAGAACGAGACAAAACGGGATCGGCATGTTCCCGCAGTTCATAGTGGATGGCCAGTGCTTGACAAAGAAATGCTTCTACGACCTATACCAGTGTGACCCGGTAAAATATTCCATGAAGATCTTAAAGAAAGATGTGAACAGATGCAATCCCATGCCAGTCTTATCCAATGCCACTGTCTACGAGGAGCGTTGGACCATTGTTACACAGCATGTGACGGTAGCATGTAACTGTGTCTCTTCCTACAGACACAGATCTCCGATACACAGAAATATGGTTCAGAAAGGAGGATGACCCATTTAGAACTTCTTAATGTAAGTAAAATCTAAGTTTAATCTTAGCAATAATAATAATAAGGCTTGTCTTCGAGTCCGAAGATTAGTAAGGAATCAGACCTAGCAATATTTTGTATATTAATACACACAGAGATACAGGCACCTTTTTTAATTCCGATTGTTCCAACAAATTTTTATAATATTAAGTGCTCTTTCTTCCCTGAACCAGCCAGGAAAACAATTAATAGTAGAGTTTAAGTCTCTAAACACATGCACTAGTTAGTAGAGTTTAAGTCTCTAAACACATGCACTAGTAAGTAGAGTTTAAGTCTCTAAACACATGCACTAGTAAGTAGAGTTTAAGTCTCTAAACACATGCACTAGTAAGTAGAGTTTAAGTCTCTAAAAACATGCACTAGTTAGTAGAGTTTAAATCCCTAAATACATGCACTAGTTAGTACAGTGTAAGTCCCAAAATAAATGCACTAGTTAGTAGAGTTTAAACCCCTAAATACATGCACTAGCTAGTAGAGTTTTAAGTCTATAAATACATGCACTAGTTAGTCCCAAAATACATGTAGTATGTTGAAAAATTGATATGCTTAGGACGTAAATATCTCTTTCTTTAAAGGAACGTCTTTAATTTATAAGATAAGAAATTACATCCTACATTTTTCTCTTGAAATTTCTTTTTCATTTCGAACAAGCAACATTGAGGAAGGGAGGCAACTGATTTGATTTATCTTCTGCCCTTCTTTCTAAATACACATACTGTGTCGACATGAATGCCTGGCTGGTCGTTGAATATGCACATGCAAATGTGACAGCATATATTCCTCTTGCCAAAAAAAAAAAACCCGCTTAACGTTGTATAGGACACGCCTTATTACATACAACTATTCTGATTTAGATCAATGTCAACACGTTACTCGACCTAAAACACTATTTCAAATTTATACAAATACAAAATGTGGATTTTGTCATTTGTACATATAGCATAGCGAGCATACATATAGGCTACCAATGAACATTTGCTCTGTTTGTAAACCCAACCCAAACTCCAGTCAGTTACTTTGTGATCGTCCTGTTCACAACAATCCTGCATGTGTTAAATTGTTTAAAATGTCAGTCTGACCTGCCCTAGTCCTGATGGATTTTTTGTACCTGGCTTGAAATTATAACAAAAAAAAAAATCCTTTTGAAACAGGCCATTCTCCCGAAACTTTTAGGATTAGGTATAGGTGAGGTTAATATTTATCTTAGAGACCTGCAATAGGTGTACAATTCGCCTGATTCTGTGGCAATGTCAACGGACGAGTCACGTGATGAGAACAATAAAAAATAAATAAAAAGAAGTGACGCTTCTGCTTTTAGATCTAGCTGTCTGAGTAGAGCGGACTCTTTGACGTACTAAAATGTCAAATGAAATGTCTCCAAGACAGTTTCGTTTTCTTTTTGTTCCATTTTTTTAAAGATCTTGATCGACGTTTTAGGGAATACTATAGCATTCAAAAATGGTATGCGACCTCATGTAGATTATTAAACTAAAGTGACAGTACATACACACGTTCAAAGTTAACTGCATAGAAAAGTTAAAAACTAACTTCCAACATAAATTTAAAGTTAACTCAGTAACTACATACGTGTTCAAATATAAATGCATACATAAGTTCAAAGCTAACTGCATACACAAGCTTAACGCTAACAGCATACAGTCAATCATTCAATGTTTCTCCTTTTCCCCCCAATGTTTTGGTTAGTTCTTTGACCTTTGATCTTTCAACTGAGAAGAGTTGGGAGAGAATAAAAAATACTAGATGTCATTTTTCAAACATTTAACGTTAATACTATACCCGGTATATATAAGATTACAAGATGTCTACAAGGAAGCACGATTTTTTTAAATCGTCATTCAACACTTCCTATTTTAAGGCACTAGACCTATATCATACTTCATCATACTTAAAGATAAATTCTGACGACCCCTTAATATGTATACAATGATAGATACTAGATGTGGACATATATATTTATATATTTCAGTGCTGCTTCACTTCACTATCAGCGCTTGTTGACAGATGAACACTTGGCTATTGAGATGATAGAGGTAATTATTGAACATTAAGTGCTTCCTCTTTTGAAGTCTATTTTACATTAATGAACAAAATAAATATTTTAGCAGGCCTACCTTAGACCAAAATTGTGTCTTTTAATACGAGTAAATAATATGTTTTGAGATCAACTTTGCTACAATAACCAAGTTAATTTATCAGCACTTAGTCTCATTTCTAGGCCTCCGTTGAAATTTTTTTTTCGGAAATTGGGAAAGTGTCTTTATTATGTCTTTATCTCCACAATTATTTTTCCACGTTCTGACATAATTGTTCATTTTTCACATTTCTGCATTTTACCCTGTTATGATCAAACTTCAATAACATTTTTTTTGTCATCAGAAAACGTTACATTTGGCATATAATTATAAGAGACTGCGTGCTCTTTTTATATAACAAATTATATTTTATAGAACCAAAAAAAAATAATTTAATGGGGTCAAATCAACAATGTTAATTAGGAGAGAAAGAGTTAATTTTAGAGTGGGCTGTTTATGTGAACCTTTGGAGTAATTGCCAGGTAGTGTCACCAATGGTCTTGTGGGGCGTGGCACAGCATATAATGTTTAAGTTTTGACATACTTCTGCTTCAGTCTGTTGTACATACTCAAAGAAAGCTGACGTAATAACAATCCTTATATTGTAATCGTACACAATCGTTTAATTTGCATAAAGAGTGAATATGTATTTAAATGAACCTATTGAAACAGTGTGCTATAACTCAGTAGTAGTTGTTTTTTTTTTTAAAGTAGAGCATTACTTCCTAAGTAGTCATGGTTATGGTTAGGGCTCAGAGCCTAAATCTAAACTGATGCCAGGATAGAATGTACAACCCAGTCCGCGCTTGTTACAATGCACAGTGTGTGTGTAATAGTTCTCTCCAAAGCCTTTTGCTTTTATCCTTTGTTATTGCTATTATACAATCTATTAGTTTGTTATGAAACGATTCATCTACTTTAAACTCTTTACTTATCGAGTCAGCCTGAGCTTTGGCTGATTGAGGGAAGCTTAAATAATGTTTGGATACTGGCTACAGTCAGTCAAAACCCTACACTGTTATGACCTATCTTATTGTAGTTCAGACACGTATTTCTTCACCCACTTGCTCTTCAAACACTGAAGAGTGTCTTCTAGCAAGGGAAAATTCGTTACAATTTATATGATCTCAAGGCCAGAATTATTTGTCATCTGGTGCGCAATAAAATACTGTGACCGCGATTTAAGACTAAGACTGCTTTATTGATCCATAGGGAAATGTGTTATGATTACAAGGACTATTTTCTCATATAAAGACAACACAACAGAAACATACACATAAAATCAAATGTACAAGATATTTTTTTGTAATTGAAGATTTTCTCGATAAACTAAGCAATGTCAAGGGCGCTAAATTGAACTTTCATGCTGCCAACTAAAGGAAAGCTACAAACGGAAGAACAAAATTGTATTCTGCAGCGCTAAAAAAATAATATAATGATAAAAAAATTTACCATTTTAACCTTTAAAAAAAAGAGCTTATCAACACTTCCTTTCTTATTTACACCGGATACACCAAAAAGCTTACTATTTATGAATTGGCATCATGTATGAAAATCCGCAATAAAATTGATATTGTTTACTGTAAAATTGTGAAAAGATTCTTATTTCAATAAAAAGACATTGCCATTATTTGGTACGAATTCGAAAGGAAATTATTTTCGTATAATAATTGTATTTTATGGTAAGTTTACCAGATTTTTAGTAAGCTTTTAATTATTCCAATTAATAACAAACTATATTTTTACCCATTACAGATTTCCTTCAGTTGGGAAAGTCTCTGCAGTGAAGACTCGGTCTCCTTTTAGTTTTGGAGATTAGCTAAGAAAGTAAACTTGTTGATTCAGCAAGCGTGAAAACTTCAGCATGGTCTCATCTTTCAACCTGGAGTACGATGGACCTGAGATTAACTAGAATGGAATAAATATCTTATATTGACAAGTTTTTTTTTTCTTTTTAGAAAAAAAAATTAAGTCCAATAGTTATTTATGTGTACCTAGTCATTATTTTTAATGATTAGAGCTCAAATTAAACTGACTTAAAGTTGTCCAGCTGTACATGCTATTGTATCTGTGTTTTTATATTCCTTGAGGCTGGATGTTTAAACCTATATGAATAGTGTTTAAAGATAACAGATGTTTTGGGTAGTGTACATCATTACGGAAACTATCTCACAATTCACAAGAGTATGCACTCTAGTTGTCACCAAAAGGAAAGCATAAGTTTGCTTTTTCTTGAATATTAAAGTCTTACAATTCAAGACTCGCTACAGAATTAAGTTTATCGAATTTTATCATATTGCAATTTAAATTTATTAACAAAATGAATTCTTATTTTATATGTGATACTACTGACAAATGTACAGTTCGGATTGTCTTTAGAATTAACTTATTCATTCAAACTCTGTTGTTGTGAGTTTAAATTGTGCCATTAATTGTTATTACTTTTTTAAAGTATTTGTAATATTTATAATTGTCTATAATAATCATCTTGTTTTTTCCCTATTGGGATGCTTTTTTGTTCAATAAATTACGCCTATTTTAAAGGCAAAATATTTTAAAAAGTGGCCTAACACAAAATCTGTTTAAATTGGTGGTGTGACTGTGAATGACTTAACAATAGCTCTGACAGTCAATGAACTAAGCCTAATAGCCTATGAATGTTCTAAATGAATGATCAGCCTAAGCAGTTTCTGCCAGTCACCCATACCTAACTAATAGTTTAGGATTGTAAGTGTATTTTCGCTTATGTGTTATAGACCATGGCTTTTGAGATGTTTCTCTTTTACTCCATTCTATTACGTCACGTGATGGTCTGACCTAAGTAAATGTTGGACATTTTAATTAAAATTTTAACCTTGTTCGTTTACTTAATAAATTTTATTGATGTCATTCATAATGTTGTTGTTATTACTAAAACTGGGCACCACTGACTAAAGACAAATTATGACAAAACGGAAAATATAGACATACAGACATATACATAGAAAACTCAAGAACTTGTGGCTTTTAAGACTTACACTAAGACTTACATTAAAATGGTAAAAACGGCAATCTGGATAAACATCAAAGTAGGCAGAGGTGTCTCCACTCTGTAGGATACATTCACATGTTTGATGTAAACACTACGGGAGATCAATGTCCATTTCTTTTAATTATATTGTAGAGGACTTATGTCAGGTGGCGGCCCACATCTAAGGGTCTGACAAGGCGTGGTAGCACGACCATGTCCAGACTTAGGATTTGCCACACCTACATGACGCACTCCTTTGTGCTGAAGAGAGAGGAGCCCCCACTTTGTGAGTACTGTGACTCTCGCCTCACCGTGGAACATATCCTCATTGATTACCCCAAATACTAGGATATTAGGGGGAAATGTTTATAGAGCGCACAACTTAAAAACACTGTTCGATGGTGTCGACCCTGGGAAGGTACCGGTACTGGGCTTTGTCCGAGAGGTGGGTTTGTCTACGAAGATTTGATTTGTGAAAGTGTGAACGTATAATATTTACAAAAGATTTTTACTAAATTTTTACTAACTTTACTATTTTAACTGTGAATAGACCTTGCTTTTAATGATTTAACTGTATAGAATTTAGCTCTGGTGATATGAAGGGAGAGTAATACTTGAAGGATTACGGGCACGACATGGCCTAAATTGTGCCGATGTGCCAAAAACTCAAACTCACTTATGCCCTTCTGGAAATTCAAAGAAAAAAAACCCATAGACATCAAGACATTGTTGATTTTTAAATACTGCACTGATTGTGTAGGGGAAGTAACCATAAGAAAAATTAAAAAAAAAAAACATATAGCTACAATGTGATAAAAATGTTTGTAAAATGTTTTACATGTTTCGGATGTTCCTTCAGAGTTGAAGATAATTACTTCCTAGTCCAAACCTCCCGCAGGACGACGGAGGATGGGAGCGGGCAGGGTTTAAACCCGGGACCATCGATAAATCTGAACGACAGTCCAGCGTGCAAACTGCTTGTAACATCTTTGTTCCTAAATGTGGTTCTAGTGACAATTAGAAGTTTGTATACCGCGCGCAATTTTCTTGTTTCATTTTTTTGTGTGGAAATCCCAATCCAGTCGTCACGATACGAACAGCGAGTACCTTCTACTGAATGAGTCACACACACACACACACATCCATGCATGGTGGGCACAAGAACATAGTACGTGTGGCCCCTGTGCCCATGGGCTGGACTTATTGATCTCGAATTGTGCGGGCAACAGAAAGGTACAATTTAGATCAATCATTGTCATTATGAATGGTACATCTTATCTTATCTTAAATAATAGCCTACTATAATAGTGTATAGATCCAATTTACCTCCTATACTGTAGAGTAGGCTACGTAACAGTCAAATGTCATTAATCATTAGGCCTAATGTGCTAGCCCAAAGTACTGGCAATTAAAATCTAAATCTATATAGCCTAAATTCAGGAGTAGATTTAGATGAGAATGTAGAACTATAACTAGATTAGGGTCACAATGAACTGCTAAAAATCAATAACATGCTTTTTGTTGTGACGAGGCAAAGAATTTGGAATCTTCAATAACAGATAGATAGGCATGCTGAACTTTCATTCTTAGGAACATTCACTACTAGATCTAGGATCTAAGATAGGCCTACGTCTTTTTTTCGTTAATCAAATAGAATTTCCGAATTCGTCGGAGAGATTCCAGCAAGAACCGCCTCATGATTAGGGTTTATTCTCTTTCAGTAAGTGTGAAGAAATGGTTATCCCCCCTCCCCCCGGAGACTTAAAGACCAACTGAAGAGGTTTTGGGGTCAAACGCAGAAACCGGTGCAATACTTTTTTTTTTTTTAGTTTCATAATGCTTAAAAAAAACATACATACTGTTAGACACCTTATTTATATAGGTTAGTTATTTAGCGACGCACCATAGAAGACGCATATTGAACGGGACTAGTGACGTTTGGGATATGTTGGGTTAGAGACTGAAAAATGAGTTAGCGATAGAACACTCCAGGGTAACGACGTGTTTAGTGACAGAGACTTCTACTGTGGCCTTTTATCAGAATAAATCCATGTACAATTGTTCATCAGAGTTGACTACATCTCTTCACTTGTTAAAATAGATGTTGTATAGTCCTTGTTTGGATTGTCGTTCAACTGCACGTAATACACCCGAACAATTACACCCAAACGATTGCAGAGTAATTGGTTGACTTCAAGACAGCCTGAACTAGCAACATCACAGTGGCGACCCCGAACCTCGAAGCCGGACCCCTGATGAAGCCGAACATCGAACCGGACCTCGAAGCAGAACGTTTACTCAGGTGAGGGTCGTGCACTTGAAGATATAAGATTTCATCGGAGTACGGCTGAACACAGCATCATCGCAGAGTGACTTTGTTCTAGATCTACATACAGTCGTCGCCTCCTGTTTGATCGCACGTTCAACGAGCCGTTAACTCAGGGTGACCTTCGTCAGGACAGTAATCATCGCAACGTCTGGTCTACTTAACCAGTATATTATCAACGCCTGATCTTCATATGCTGAATCGACCTACAACCAGAGAAACCGTTCATTCATAACGGGTGAGAGATCGCTAGTGAACCTGTTGGACATATTTTTTTCTTCGTCGTAGGAGCCACATCGAGTATCAAGTTTTACCTCGTCAGTTCGAGAAGGACAGTTTGCCCGCTGTCAGAAGTATTGTGAGTACTACAAGTTTGGTAGCTAACTAAATCGAAATCGCTCTGTCGTCTTACCCTTGGAGAGATTCTTGTGGAGCAGTTTGCTCATTGAACCGGTTGCTTACCACTTTTATAACGGTCACTGTGTTTAACCTTTGGAAGGTTAGTAAAATCGTAATTTTCGTTGCTGAACATTGATATATATAGTATTCGTCGGTCTAGACCATATCTAGACTTGTTAGCAGTGAAGTTGTGGAAACAGCTACATCCACTTAATTTCGTTGAAAACCGTTAGTCGTATAACGGAACGTCGTCGGAGGTGACCTTGGTTTCACCTAGTCTACATTGGACAGTTTGGTCTAGTGAAGCAGAGTACAACAGAAAACTTCGTCGTACTACCAGAGTAGCAGTCAAGTCATCGTCAAGAAAGCCGTTATTTGTCAGCCCAGATCAAGTCATCGTCAAGAAATTCGTTATTCGTCAGTCGTCCAGATCAAGTTGCCGTCAAGAGACTGTTATTTGTCAGTAGTCGTCTACACAAGTCAAGTCGTCGCCAGAAGAACCGTTAACCTATTCGTCAGTAACTGTGTACACAAAGTCGTCGGAACTACACATACGGTCATCAACAGTCATCGAAGAAACTGGGACATTTTGCTGTGGCATATCAGGACATCTGTGGCATTACATGGGATACTGGTAGCACCGGAGAACAGAGTCAGAACTGGAAGAGAGGCAGTGGAATTTGTTGTGATCTAGCATATTCGGGAGTCCGAACAAAGGGATCTTTCTTATCAAAAGCTAAGTGCCATTTTTCTTATTAGTGTATGTTTAGATTGCCCTTAGAAATAGATTTTGTCTAAATTTGGTATGTTAGCCTGAGTAAAATCAGGTGGTGCTGAAGCCTTAAACCCGTTCGGGGTAAAGACATAATTTAGATGAAAAACTATATTATACGTTTAGGGTTGTAATTTGTTTTGTTTGTGTAAACGTCATATCCGTTGTTGCCTGGTTACTTCGTGACGTTATCATTGTGTGCCATATTGTCATATCCCAACCCATAGCGATAGTCTCATTTAATTATTTCATTTGTTTATATTATTTTAAATTATTTATTTTTATTAATTTAATTAGATCTGTATTTTTTTTTCACTTAATGATAGAAAGTGCGGGTAGGATTCTTTTACTGTGAATCAGACTAAAATAATTTTAGTTTGAGCGGTTAAAATCAAATATGATTTTGCCATGAGAATAATGCCGAAACTGGCTATGTAGTCAAACACTGTCGTCTGGCTAAATTTAGATCTACAAATTGTACATCTCTTTGGTACATTTGATTATCTAGACTCTAATTTGAAATATTATGAATTGAAAAATGAATGAAGGTAGTACATTCTAGATATATATATCTTGTTGAAGATATATTTGACATTGTATACACATATTTGTTTCGTATGGTTAAATAGAACCATAATCTACTCTAGATCTAGACTCTAGACAGTCTTTGAATTTACTCTAAACATTTCACTGTAACTTCAGTCATACCAGGTTTTAAAAGTGATCATAGTTATTCATACTAGATCTAAAAGTTATAGTGCTCTTGATAACTAGATCTAAAAGGTATTATTATACATACTATAATATACTAAATTTAAATTTGTGTGATACTAGATCTAATATGCAGATTTGAATATAACTCAGACTAGATTTACTCATTTACTAAACCTATAGATAGAGACTTAAACTTATATAAAAGTTTGTAAAAACTTAAATATAAAATAAGTACAAAGTATAGCCATAACCAATATAGGCTAAGTAAAAATATATATAAAATATAAAATACAATGGCTACATCATCATATGTGGACCTTAAGGAGGTTAAGGAAACAGCTATACAGGATGGAAAGGCCATGGAGTTAAAAGGAAAGGATTTAGCAGCTTATGTACAGCAAGTTGTGAAGGAAGAAACGGAACGTCAAAGACAAGAGATAGAGAGACAGAAAGAAGAAAAAAGACAAGAGATAGAGAGACAAGATAGGATCAGAAAGGAAGAATATGAGAAGCAAAAAGAGGACCAAGAAAGGCAGAGAGAACATGAAGCTAAAATGGAGAAGATGAGATTGGACGCAGCACAAGCCAGAGCCCAAACTGAACAAGGAAATAACACAAATAACTCAAATAATTATACCACTCAAAGAGACAACCCTAATTCACAGACATGGCTAAAGAGGAAGATACAAAGTTTTGATGAACAGAAGGATGACATTGGTGATTTTTTGAAAAGATATGAGGCAAAAATGTCTACATTTAATATGCCTGAAGAAGAATGGTCTGAAATACTGATAGACTTTGTTCATGGTCAAGCTCTAACAATATGCCAAAATCATGACCATCATATTGATGATAGCTATCAGGTCTTAAAAAGAGAGTTATTGAATGCCTATGGTCATAATGCTATAACTTTCAGAAAGAAATACTTTGACAATATACCATCATTAGGAATAGAACCCCAAACTACTATTAATATGGAAAAGGATTTTTTCAATAAGTGGGTAAAATTAGAAAAAGTGAATAGTTCGTATGAGGGATTAAAAAATTTTATTCTAGTGGACAACTTTGTAAATAAATGTGATCCTCAATTACAATCTTTTATTAGAGAAAGAAATCCAAAAACTATAGATGAAATAACAGAAATAATGAGAGTATACAAAAATGTATATCCAAATAAACCATTTTCTGATAGGGATAAGAGCAAAGTAGATTTAATAGGATACACCAAAGAAAATGTTGATAGAAGTAGAAATAGAAACAGATCAAATAGTGGAAATAGAAAATATAGTGAAATAACCTGTTTTAAATGTCAAGGAAAAGGTCATATAGCAGCTAACTGTAGAAGAGGGAATAGCAGGTCTGGAAGTAGAAATAGATACAATGAACAAAATAACAGTAGATATAGGAGTAGAGATAGGAATGACAGGGGAAATTATAGATATAGGAGTTACAGTAGGGAATACAAAAATAAAGGTACAGATAGGATATATTTCATGGAAGGAAATAGGAACAATTTTGCAGTGTACCCAGGGTTTGTAGATAGAATTCCTGTGGAATTAATTAGGGATTCAGGTTGTAACACTTTGGCAGTAAAAACTAAATTTGTCAAACCTCATTGGTATAAAGGGTTTACTAGGAAAGTAGAATTAGCAGATGGCACGGTAAGGGAATTTAAAGCTATAAGGGTGTACATTGAAACTCCATTTTTCACTGGTTATTGTGATGGCATTGCAATACCAGAAATGAGATATGATATGTTGGTAGGAAACATAAAAGGAGTTAAAGAATGTTCTAGAAAAGAATTAGAAGACTGGCAAAACAAATACAAAAACATAAGACAAAATCATGAAAACATAGAAACACAAAATATAACAAGTATGGTAATAACAAGATCAATGGATAAACAAGATGAGAAACAGGAAAATACAATAAATGTAATAAGTAAGGATGAAGAAAAAGAAACCAGTAAAGTAATACAAATAGAAAATACAGATGTTAAGGAAAGAGAGATAGAAAATGAAACACAAAATAGTCTTGAAACACAAATATTTCAAAGTGAAAAAGAAACAACACCCACATTTGCATTAGAACAAATGAATGACAATATTATTGGGAAAATTTATTCAAGAATATCAGATAAAAACAATAATAATCCAATGGAGAAATTTTGTATAGAGAATAAAATATTATTTAGACAAACAAGTAATGATAACAAGAAAATAAAACAACTTGTCTTACCACAGAAATATTGGAAAGATGTTTTAATCATGACACATGATAATAATTTAGCAGCACATAGGGGAGTAAAGAAATGTTATAGGAATTTGTCAAAACAAGTATTTTGGCCCAAAATGAAAGCAACAATCAACAAATACATAAACTCATGTGACATATGTCAAAAGAGATCTAACAAAAGCTTAGTGAATAAAGCACCCATTCAAGAAATGGATGAACCTACAGAACCATTTCAGAAAGTATCTATTGATTTAATAGGACCTTTAATTCAAACTGAAAATAATAACAAATACATTCTAACAGTAATAGACATGTTTAGTAGATATCCAGAGGCAATCCCATTATCAAATACAAGTGCAGAAAATATCATTAATGCCATAACTCAAAAAGTAATTACAAGACATGGTATACCTAAAATTATATTGAGTGATCAGGGATCTCAGTTTAAGTCAGAACAATTTAAGAAATGGACTAAACAATACAATATACAACACATATACTCTTCGGTTTACTACCCGGAGAGTAATGGTTTATGTGAACGATATGGTGGTTCATTAAAAAGATCACTAACAAAGATAATTCAGAATAATCAGAACAAGTGGGATCATTACATTAACTATGTACTATTTGCTCATAGAAACAACATCCATGAAGCAACACAATTTTCACCATATGAAGTAATACATGGAAGAAAACCTAGAGATGAATTAGATGTTTTTAAAGAAAATCTAATAGACAATGAGAATAAACTAAATAATGACAGTGAAACAACAATCACAACAGAATTGAAAGAAATATGGACTCAAGCATATAACAACAATAAGAAGTACAAACAAAGTGCTCATGAGAATATAAATAAGAAAAGGCAATTGAAAACACTAGAAGTAGGAAACAATGTATTAATATTGATAAATGACCTGAAAAATAAAATTGGTAAACAATGGAAAGGTCCATTTAAGGTGATAAAACAAATTAATGATGTGAATTATCAAATTGAAATAAATGGGAAAATTAAAACATATCACATAAATAATTTGAAACTGTATTATGATAGAGAAGATGAGTTAATACAAAACATTCAGGAGGAAATAGAAAATACATTTTCAGAAAGAGAAGAATGCTTAATGATAATAACAAATGAAAATCACAATGAAAATGATATTAAGGAAATACCTGTAATAGAAACAAAAGAGAATCAAACTTGGCAAAAGATTAATCTTAATAATTTAACTAAGGAAAAGTCAAAAGACATAACTAAAATAATACAGGAATACAAAGAAATTTTTTCCAGCATACCAGGAAAAACAAATATTATTAAACATGACATTAAAGTAACAGATCCAAAACCTATCAAGCTTAAGCCATATAGAATACCGCTACATTTACAAGACAAAGTAAAGAAAGAAATAGACAATTTACTACAATCAGGTATAATTGAGCCATCAACATCTCCTTATGCTTCACCAATTGTGATAGCCAAAAAGAAGAATGGAGATATACGGTTATGTATTGATTATAGGAAACTTAACAACATCACAGAATTTGACCCATATCCAATGCCAAATATAGAGGATATTTTACATAAATTAAATGGAGCAAAATTTTTTACTAAATTGGATTTAACTAAAGGTTATTGGCAAATACCTTTAACAGAAAATGCAAAACCTTACACAGCATTTGTAACACCATATGGTATTTTTCAATGGAATTATATGAGTTTTGGATTAGTAAATGCACCTGCCACATTTAATAGAATGATGAACATGATAATTGGAAACAAAGAAAATGTTATTTGCTATTTGGATGACATATGTATTTTTAATAATAGTTGGGAGGAACATTTGGTAGATGTAAAAGAAGTGTTCAAAATAATAAAAGAAAGTGGACTTACAATTCAAGCAGAAAAAGTAGAAATAGGATTGAAGGAAATAATTTTCTTAGGACATAAAGTAAATAACAACATGATTAGCCCTATTGAAGATAACATAAAGAAAGTACTTAATATTGAAATACCTACAACAAAAAGACAAATTAAAAGCATATTGGGAATAGTAAATTATTACAGAAAGTTTATAAAGAACTTAGCAGAAATAGTGAATCCACTAAATGACTTACTTAAAAAAGGAAAACCTCAAAAAGTAGTCTGTAATGAGGAATGTGTGAAAGCTATTGACAGAATTAAAGATGTTTTTAGTCATGAACTAATATTAAGGCTGCCTGATAAAGACAAAATATTTTATGTCACAACTGATGCATCTGGTAATGCTATTGGTGGTTGTCTAATGCAGAACTATGATAACTTACATCCTATATTATATGTAAGTAGAAAATTGTCAGAGGCAGAGAAAAAATATAGTGTCATTGAAAGAGAAGCCTTAGCTGTAATATGGGTAATTACTAAGCTAGAGAGCTATCTAATAGGAAGGAAATTCATATTATTAACTGATCATAAACCTATTCAGTATATACAGCAAAAGAGCATGAAAAACAGTCGTGTTTATAGATGGTTCTTAGCACTACAGGAATATAAATTTGAAGTGAAAGCTATTAGTGGATCTGTGAATATTGTAGCTGATCTATTGTCTAGAATGACATTGAAGTGAAATAATTTTGTAAATAAACTATGATTATATTGAGTATGTAATATATATTAATATATTGACACCATTTATATGTTATGAAAAAGGAAGATAAGTAAATTTGATGTTAAGCATTTAAAAGTAAGTATGGATATTTTTTTTTTGTGAATCATTTCATATACCATTGACGAAAGTGGAAAAGGGTGAGTATAAAAGAAAAATGGACAAAAGCGTATAAAAGGGTGGTAAGAAAAAAAAAAAATTTATTGAATGTGTAAATAAAGTCTATAATTGTTTTTTGAAATATTGTATTTTATCAGATTACTGCCAGTGAAGAACATTTTTTGTGAGTGTATGACGTGTCCATAAGATGCCACATTTTCCTACATGATGAACTGTGTACCAATGAAGATGATTCTGGAATGTTATGAACATTGACATTGAATATGAGGAACTGTCAAGTTAGGATGAAGAAGTCAAGATGAAGATGTCAAGATTTTATGTTTGTTTGTCTTCCCCTTAAATTGAAAATGCCCTTATCTTCTTATCTTATATAATACAGACGTTACTTGACTTGTAAGACTTGACAGTAGTGGAAAAATATTGACATATTTTTTTTTTCAAGGGGGGGAGGAATCTGTTAGACACCTTATTTATATAGGTTAGTTATTTAGCGACGCACCATAGAAGACGCATATTGAACGGGACTAGTGACGTTTGGGATATGTTGGGTTAGAGACTGAAAAATGAGTTAGCGATAGAACACTCCAGGGTAACGACGTGTTTAGTGACAGAGACTTCTACTGTGGCCTTTTATCAGAATAAATCCATGTACAATTGTTCATCAGAGTTGACTACATCTCTTCACTTGTTAAAATAGATGTTGTATAGTCCTTGTTTGGATTGTCGTTCAACTGCACGTAATACACCCGAACAATTACACCCAAACGATTGCAGAGTAATTGGTTGACTTCAAGACAGCCTGAACTAGCAACATCACAATACGAAACATTATGTATAATTATTTAGAAATAAGCAATTTAATGTGCGTTTTAGGACTATTAAATTTCACAATCTCGAAGCCATTCGAGATCAGTAGGCTTATCTCCCAGACACGAAGGTCGAAGCCGACTCCATGTATTCTGGGGCTTTGTTCTGGTTTTCCTTGCCAGTAGAATGCTTTCTGTAAGAGATCCACTGCCAGTCTAGTTTCTTGCAGGCAGGCCACACCAATGTTTAGTCTGCTGAGTTCTCTGTCGATGATAGCTGTTTGAAGCATGTCGGTGACCAGTTCATGGTCAGTATTGAAGCCAGGACACATTGTCCGTATGTTCCAGCTTGCAAAATACATTAATGTGGAGGGTTTTCTTTTCATTGTATTGGCAGGTGCGGCAAGCTGTGGCGAGATAGCACTTTATTGTCCGAGGGCTGCTCGGCTTAAGGCAGGGGATATATTATATATATTAATAACTCAGATCCTGTGCCACGCATATGATGCGCACAAGCGCACTGTTCAACACTGGTGATGTACAGATTGTTGAAACGAACAAGATAGACAGTTGCTTCTAGCACCTAATTGAATGGAGAAACAGAACTAGAGAGTGGCTCATTATTGCGCCTAGATTTATAAAAGGGAACATCGCCTGGGAACGGTCCAGCGAGGTGACAAACTGCGTAGTTCTCTGTGTGGGTTGTCTGGTCAGGAAGTTGTCCAGGAGAATTGTGGTTGTGTCGTTCCTGCGAGTGAAAGACAGTCCTGTTAGTTTGTAAAGGAAACCGTTCTCGAGACAACCATCATGATAGGCTATATATAAGATAGTGAGCGGCACCGGACAGTGGCCCTTTGGCGAAAGACGGAGAGAGTGATGAACTATATTGGAAGGTTGCGGCGCCAGTGAATCCCGTAGGCCAGAGTTAGAAGACCTGATAACTTAGTTTGATAATTATGTTTATTGTGATCGTCATATATATCTTTGTAATTGTAATAAACTTAAAATTTATTCGTCTTTTACCTTTATCTATCTTTGAGTTGCCTCCCTTAAATTCTTTTTTTTTTTTCTTTTATCATCTAACACTGTCCATGTGGTACAAACTAAGTAAATAGGTAGCCTTCAGAAGACCAAAAGTATATCTATATTAAAACTGTGCATTGAGACAGGCGATGGTGATAGATCTATAAAATGAAACAGCCGAAACCAATTGTGGCTTTTCCCATCGGTTAACAACTAAAAATAGAATGGGAACTCTCTCGTTACACGTCTGTTCAATGTTTTCATTGGTCAACAAACCATGACGTAGAAATATGTCAGCCTCCTTATCTATATATATCAATGATGTTTACTAACATTAGTAAATTTAGTAACATTTTCTTCTAGATCTAGATTTGAAATTAAAATCAAATGTAAAACGTCACTCATTAAACGAAAAAAAAAAAGTGGTAATGTAGATCTAGATATATATTTAGACCCGCTGTAGGTTTTTTTTTATTTACTTAAAGTGATTTTACTTAATAATAATTCTAGATCTAATTTCTAATGATAATGATCATAATGATATGTAATTTATAGTAGCTTCTTATATTAGGCACAGCTCATCAAATTCTCCTTTTAGAAACACGTCGCTTTTTTTGTTTATAATTAATTTGTTTTTATGTTTGGAGCTAAAAACGATGTTTCGGGACAGTGCATGTCCAATTTAAGATAAGTTCCTGTATTTTTGTTCCGCTTTTCCAAAGCAGATGGCAATTTTTTAGATTCTCGGTAACCAAGTATGTAAAGCTATTGTTTAAACCTCCCCCGGCAATTCATACCCATATAAGGGATGAAGGCTATATTATGAGCCTGTTTGATCGTAGGCTGGTGGATCTATCAAAATAAGCTTCCAAACATCTTTAGAAAGACATTCCAATCACATTCATATTGTTAGCTGTTAAATAAAATTTAAAAAGGAGGTGTTTCAATGAATAATAATGAATTAAACACATTCTCCTATAGTGCACAAGGCAAAATCGTAATAAGAAATATTATTGGGATTAATAAATCTATGATTTTTTTCAATAAATAAATGTGACCTAGATCGAGATATCTAGAATATATAATTTATGAATGAAAGAAAAAGTGCGGGTTGCTAATTTGAAGCCAGAGACCATGCCCACTGCAGGTGATCACGCCAGGCGAGCGCTGGTGGTGAGGAGAGGTATACACTAAGCGTGTAGTGTCACAACCTATCATACAGGCAGTGGAGGGAAGGGGGAGAGAGTCATGAAAAGAATTATAAGCATCTATGGGAGGGAGGGGATGTAACAAAACGAACATCCAAATTATGAAAAGAAAAGGGTCCTTGGATGGGAATTAAAAGAAAGAGACAGAGAATACATGTAGCCTAGTTGAAAATATCATGTTTGTTGAATTATAATAATTAATTTATAGATCTATAATTATATAAATGTATTTCTGTTTCTACACATAGATTATATAGATAGGCATATATATATATATATATAGAGAGAGAGAGAGAGAGGCAATATACTATAAATACATATTGCAGAAGTGAATCTACTTCTTTTAATACAATCTAAATAATTTTTAATTAACACAGATATAATTTATTAGCAATAACATAGTGGTGTTTCTTAACGGTGCTCGATGTGTGCTGAAGGAGAAAGCACAAAAACTGCGTTTATTATAGGAGCATGAAGTGACCTGATTTATTTTAAAATAAAATCTTGACTATGAGTGGTAATTCAAAGAAACACAGCTATTTTTATAGTCCTTTAGTTGCAGAATAAGAATCTGCTTTCAGTTTTTTTGTAAGTTAAACCGTCACCAAATAAAAAAATAAAATAAAAATTTGACCTAGTTCCCGAATACGGTGTGCCTAATATAAGAATCTACTATATATCTAGATGATAGATCTAGATCTAGAGTCTAGTATAATTTAGATCACTAGTAACTACTAATCTAGAACCTAGATCTAGACTCTAGATCTAGTAGATCTATAACTAAGTTAGTATAACTATAAGTATAATATAATATTCCTATTAGTCTAAGTACTCAAATCCAATCATTACAATGATTACATCATGATCATTATGACATTCATTTGATTCATTACAATGAGTAACAATGTAATGGTAAAATGTACTACTTTTGATACATAACTTCAGAAGAACATTTATAAATACCTCATTCAGAGTCATTCACAAACATTTTTTTTTGTTAGCCTTCTTGCTTCTACTCTGAGTCTGATCTAGATTGATTTTTATCGTTTTATTAGAAAAAACAAAGTAAAGTTTGTAAATAATGTAAATATCCAGTTTTAATTAATAGGTTTAATTTAATAAAATTTTTTAAAAATCCATTCGATAAAATATAGAAGTATAGAATTATAGATGTCAGATCTAGACTCAATATTCTGGTCGTTTGCCGTTTGGATTTATCGATGGTCCCAGGTTCAAACCCTGCCCGCTCCCATACCCCGTCGTCCTGCGAGGTTTGGACTAGGAAGTAAACTATCTTCAACTCTGATGGAACATCCGAAACATGTAAATATTGTAAAACATTTTACAACAAACATATTACTCTACATCTATATTATAATAATATTATAGCCTAAGAGACAAAAGAACCTGACTGTATTATCTGCCAATGTTCTATATGAGACCCTAGGCCAGAAGATTTTAAAAAATCTAGTTTAAACAACTAGCTACAATAAGCACTTCCTACCATATTCAATTAGATTTTTAGGAGCTTATAATTATTCTGAACTATAATAAGCTTTAGAATTAACCTGAATGACTATAGTGTCAAGGTTGCATATAAAACCTTAGCTCGTTCGCCCGAGTTCCTGACATTCAATATGCAGCTTCTTGCTTAAAAGAAATAATTGACTACATGTTAACATATATAATGAGATGAAAAAAATCTGCAATAAATAAAATAATTTAACATAATCTATTAATGACTTTAACAATGTCACCAATATTATATATAATTATATATATAGATATTATGGTAATAGTCAAGTAAGTATTCTGCACCTCGTGGTCTATAGGGCAGATGATGTCAAGGTCATCTGATTCTGTGGCCTACGGTTAACGAGTGTGTCATGTAACCAGCACAACGACCAATCATCTTTACTTTTCCACAACTTATGTCAGGTATCCATTTGAGCTGGGTGGACACAGAGGCGCCCGAAGATCCCAAAATTAAAAATTCCAGTCTTCATCAGGATTTGAACCCCGGACCCCACTTCATAAGTCAAGCGCTTTACCGCTCAGCCACAGCACCTCCTATTCTGCACCTTGCAGCTCCATAATACCAACACAACACATTGGCCTCTATACAACAAACGCAGAACACTGGCCCACTGCTGACTCTAATGTAGACTCAATCTACAATCCCATCACTTTAAAACTCCCTGTTGAGATGTAAGAAAGACAAATTGAAAGGTCTAGCCTAATACACTAAGGCAGTGAAACAACTGTGAATTACAGTAATCATCCTAAACAGGGGTAAACAGACAAACCTCAAAGAAACATTATATTAGCTTAATAACAAAAAATTCCGTATAAGATAAAAAGCAATGCAACAAAGAAGGTGCGTTCAAAAATTGTACACCTAACTAGAATTGGTGCTAAAATAATATTACCTACCCACAAACAACAAGATTACTTCCTATGTGTTGTATATTGGATAGAAGCACAGGATCCTGAATCACAGATGGTGTACACACCAGAAGTAGGAAGAAGGCTGAAAACTCTGTAATTACAAATCTATAACCTGTGACCCTGGATGTGTATCTAGGACTGACCTCTTTAGTGTGTGTTGAGTTTGATTGTGTGCATGTGTTGATTGTTTACAAAGACATTTTTAAAAAATGAATATGAAAAAAAAAATCAAGAAACCTTACTGTACTAAAAAAAAAGTTGAAATATTTTATTATTACATTTTAATTTCTTTGGGTTCCTCAGTCTCATTCAATTACCTTTTTTCTACTACTTTATAGGCATTTTGTTTTGTTTTTTTGGGTTCCTCTGTCTCATATTCAATTACCATTATTCTATTACTTAATAGGCATTTTGTTCTGTTTTTATACATCACTTTTTTTATTAACCTTTTACTTTTTTTAGAAAAATAATTTATATTTATCTCAAAACATTTGTTTCAGAAAGAGGTAAAATAGCTTGAAATGGCAGCAAATCCAAGAGGTAGGGGAGCACAGTGGGGCACGATCCTGCTTGGATCCCAGCTCATGCATGTTGGCTTGCAAAATGTACCCCCAGTGACCTTAGCATTGATTGTTGGTCAAACATTGGTGTTCCTGGAAGCTTTCCCTGAAGTATTTCCCTCACCGTTAGATGTCTGTATGAGCTCTTACTTAGGTTTGTACACGTATCAATAATTGAACAGTTCGAACTAGGTTTGCACACACATTGCTTATGATATACTACATGTAAAGGTTATAAGAAAACAGATGAACATTATTTGGAGCCTAAATATTTTAGAACACATCATTATCATTTAATATATATATATATATATATTGTGCATTTTTTTCATGTAGAAATTGTACAGATGATCCTGACTGTGTTGTAGAAAGAAAAGTTTTGGTATTCAATACCTTTATATTGCCTCAAGTTTTTTTCCGTCTATGTTATTAGTTTATGATGATCAGCAAAATGGGAATTTCTTTCTTACTTAACAAACTTTACTTTACCCTTCTACTTCCATTTAGATTGTTTAAAGGCAAGATGTAGAGAATGTTCTGTGCTAAGTGTGAGCCATGATATGCCTTTTTCTTGTAATATAACTTTCACTCGATTAAGTTTTCTTTTTCTTGGCCTCTGTCTCTTCCAGTAATTTCAGTATCTGTTGGTGCATGTTCCTAAGATGGGTTAATTGACTGGTATTCTTACTAGGTAGCTTGGGATTTCTCACATAAAAAGAAAATTACAAAATATTATTTCTTTTTTTATATAGTGCTACTTTCATGCTTATAGCATGCTCAGAGCGTTATGGTCCAATCTCATTTGTGGACCAGTGGGGGCTATCTTGGAGAAGGTTTTCCATGCTGCCTTTTGGAGCTCAGTAAACACAACTCTGCCTGAGTCGGGTGTCGAACCACGATCCCCCTTCATAGGTAGCCAATCAAGGCCAAGTTCAAGCGTACTTAGCCTCTGGACCATGCTTCACAACAATTCAAATATTATTGTTGTTTTTATAAGAAACTGGTATCTTATACTTAAAAGCCAATGAAAGTTGATACATGCAAGTTATTTTCTCTTAATTGTAATATTTTTTTCTCTTTCAGTCTTCCGTAAAGGAGAATGGATACGAATGTTAAAAGGCTCAGTCTACCATGGGGATGACATGCACCTGTATTTCAACATGCTCAGCTTACTCTACAAAGGCTCTATATTGGAGAAAACATATGGCAGTCCTTACTATGCTTACATGATAACTACATTCACTGGACTTACCAGTGCCACTTATGTTGGACTTGGGCTATTACTTAGCCATCTCACAGGGGATGAGAGCTACCTTAGCTCATGTGCAGTAGGATTTTCAGGCAAGTGTATTCGTCATTAAATTTTATAACATGAGGCTTCCTTATATATTTGTACCTGTTAGTGACTTATTTGACAACTCAATTAAAAACAGATGTCAGCCTTGACCTTTTAGGAATCACTCATGTCAGGAAATAAACCCATTCTTTTTTTATTCTATAGCTTACAGATTGTGTCATACAAAACGCATATAATATTAAAAACTAATGTAAAGTAATGTGTAATTGCTGAGCTTGTGTTGAAAATTAAAATATTAATAATAGGATTTGAGGTCTATAAACAGTGAAGCCTTCTCTTATCTATGTAGTTGATGATAGTAATTAGTAACCATCAAAGTTTTTTTTAACCTATTCTTGTTGTATTCTTTTTTTTTGGTTTGTTTACCAATTGTAGTTTTTGCTTTTGGAGAAATAGCATAAACCCAGGTGTTTCAAAGTCTTTTTATTGTTAACTGAAGTCAATGAAGTTTACAAGTCATACGCTTTTGGCTTGTCAGAAGTATTCCAACATCATTAGTTTAATAGGCTTATGTAGAAGATAAGCCTATAGTTAATTCTTCCCAAAAGCAAATCATCATCATCTAACTCTATTTGATTGTCAGCTTTTGAGGATTCTCAAATCTTCCCTTTTACAAATCTTTGATAGAAACCCTTTGGTGTGCATAATGGGTGCATGTTTACAAAAGCAACATAGAGAATCAGTGATCTTTTTATGTTTGGAAGGTGCACAGGGCTTACTCTGTCATAACATTATATTCTTCAGTCCCTTCACAATACCACATATGTATAAGTTCAGAAAGCATTTTCTAGTTCACCAGTTGTTTTTTTTGGCTAATGATTTTGAGGATTTGCTATGGTCAGTTTGTTTATCCACTACCTTTACTTTTCCTACATATCAGCTGGCCCTTAGGAACATCTTCAAATCCAAAAAAATATTTAAAATTTCCTCTTTACCAGAACTACAAGCATTGTAGCTTAATATTCAATTTTAATTCACTTGGAAATTTCGTTTATACAAATGTTAAAGTTTAAAATTGTTTTTGCATGTAAACCTAGTTGTATAAGACTATAATTTGTTAAGATACTAAAACCAATCATGTATTTGTATGTACCTCCTACATTGGAGATTCACATCTATGGCAGGTAGCTATAGCGACCTATTTTGTTTATTTCTAATGTACACATGTTGGTAAGCTAAGTCTTCTAAAAAAAAAAAAATAGATGATCATTTTTGTGCACTTTTAAACACTGCAAAATCTAAATTTTCTAAGGCCTTGATGCACAGAGGAATTTTCATTATTTCTTTCTCAACAGGGACCTTTGAGAATATATATAATGTGCCAATTTTCCTGTATTTATTTTCTTTAATTTTTCTTTTAGTTTCACTTACGTCCCCCCTTATTCTCATTTCTCCATATCTTTTTCTAGGACATTGTATATATATTATTTAAATAATGTAAACCTGATCTTAAACTGATATATTACTATTTATATAATGTAAACCTGATCTTAAACACATATGGTGTTATTTCGATAATGTAAACCTGATCTTAAACTGATATATTATTGCTCACATTTAATAACGTAAACCAGATCTTAAATTGATATATTATTGCTCACATTTAATAACATAAACCAGATCTTAAACTGATATATTATTGCTCACATTTAATAACGTAAACCAGATCTTAAATTGATATATTATTACCTATATAATGTAAACCTAATCTTAATCTGAAATAAATAAGATAGATTTCTGTGTTTAAAATTTATTGTTTCAATCACCAATAGATGTTAATGTATGCTGGTTATTGAAATTCATAGGTGTTCTATTTGCCATGAAAGTTCTGGTCACCTTGGCCAGCCCTCCAGGTGTACATTACATTGGTAACATTCCTGTGCCTTCAAAGTACATTTTCTGGGTAGAATTATTTCTTATTCAGATGGCTGCACCTAATGCCTCATTTGTGGGTACGTATAATGTGGTATGATTTCAATTCTTACATCATGTAAGTTTCCTAGGTTTTTTTAGTGTTCACTATTTAAGTTTTAGTTTTGTTTTCTAGATTTTTGCTAAATAAAGATATCATGTTACCAATTCAACGACCAACAGTTTTACGTTCCGCAAGCAGTTGTCAAATTCTCTGTGGAGCTATGTAGAGTCCTAAGATATGAAAATTGATCTATGGAAATTTCAGCTTTAACACAATTTTAACATGTGTTATTTTATGTTTTAAAAATAGAGAGTAAATAACTCTTTGCTTGTTTAAAGTATTAATGTTTATATCAGTATGGTAGTAAAAATATGTATTAGACTTTTAAACTTGAAGGGAAACAATGAAAAATAAATTATTATTTTGGAAAATGTATCATTTTGTGTAGCTATAGTACCTCATTAAGGGTGTAAATTCTTTACTTATTCAAGGATATTGTAAGGAAGAACAAGGCACACAAAATCTTATTTTTAGATAGCCCCTTTGGGGAAGAGGGTAGCCTGGTTCACTCATGGCCCACACTATCTCTCCTAGTCTCACCTGTGGCTGATAGTATCTGTAACATTCAACAGTGGCCACACTCAGAAAAAACGCTTTGACTGGCTGGTTAATAGAAGTGGAGAGTTCATGACACCCAGTAAACTTTTTGGTTTTATATAACCTAGCATGTGAAGTCTCTACCTGACAGCCTATGTCTAATATCACCCTAGTAAGACTATGCATACAGAAAGGCAATCACCAACCCAGTGCTGTGGGGTGCTTCAAAGCAGAACAAAATGTTTAGAAAGTTCATGTCAGCCACTTCACCCAAAAAGGAGGCATGGTGGCTGAGTGGTAAAGCACTTGGCTTCCAAACCGGGGGTGTCAAGTTCGAATTTTGATGAAGACTGGTATTTTAATTTCAGGATCTTTGGGCGCCTTTGAGTCCACCCAGCTCTAATGGGCACCTGACGTAGTTGGGGAAAAAGTAAAGGCAGTTGGTCATTGTGCTAGCTACATGACACCCTTGTGAAGCATGAGCCACAGAAACAGATGACCTTCACATCATCTGCCCAATAGATTAGATTGCATGGTTCGAAAGGGGAACTTTACTTTACTTCACCCCAAATACTCTCATGATTTCTTGGCACAATCTTGCTACTGTAAAAGGTTGAGCTTTAGGCCAAAAGAATGAGGCTGACATGTGCTAATCTTATTCTTTTTAATCGAAATCTCAGTGCAAATCACATAGTCATTATTTGTCCAGTGTGGGCAGCCAAACATTCAAGGCTTACATAGGCCTCTCCAGCCACATGAGGAGGTACGAATATGTGTTGCAAAGCTCCATGGGTGTCAGAAGTGTTTATCATCAAGTTGTGATGGATGAACCATATCATTGCAAAATTAGGGATGGGTGTGTCAGTCAGGGAATGAGGATTTTGTATATATTTTATATTTATAGTAAAAGTTGCTGATGTTAAATGACATTCCTTGTTACAGGTCATCTGGCTGGCATACTAGTTGGTTTGGCATACGCTAAGGGACCTCTCAAATACATCATGGATCTATTTCTTCCATCAAGTGAGTAAATTTTGCATGAGGTTAAATATGATTAATTAATACTTGTTTTTCTAATCTTTTAATAATGTATAAATGTTAGATGACTAGGATATTTTTATTAATATTATAGAATGTACACATTGTTAATAGTTAACTTTGATAAAGTAAAAAACGTAAGTAGTAAAAGAGATAAATTATAGAATAAAAATGTTTAAAGAATATAAAACTGAATTATTGGTGTAAATTTATTTAATTAACAGGCATTTATAGGCATAATAGTAGAGGTGGATATCCAAGATTTTCTAGCAGAAGATACTTTTCATCCAGTGGGGTATCAGGTTACAGCACTGATGGGAATAGGAGAGGTTACAGATCAGAAGGGATTAGGAGAGGTTTGTTCAGCAGATTATTTGGTAACAATGTCGCTTACAATAATAATGATTCCAGGGATCCTCAATATTCCTCAGAGGACTACAGAAGGAATCCCACTTTCGAAACTAATTCCATTTTTAACCAAGAGCCACCAAACTTACATGACCCTGCTCGGAGGGCACGCCAGCCATCACCTCAGTCCCAGAGGCCTCCTCACAGGTCCGATGACAACATAAGACCTGGATACTCTTCTTCAAGATACAGGACTAGCAGCACTTATGAGAATCCATATATGCGGACAGCTTCCAGTGCTAGTTCAGCACATTCCCATACCAATGCCAACCCCAGAACAGCCTACTATGATACCCATGCCAGCCCCAGTGCTCCCTACTCATACACTCGTGCTACCCCTACTGCACCGTACTCTAGTGAAGATCAGGATATATCTTCTCAGGGATATAGAGATGACTTGTACACAGGTATGGTAGTACTATTTTTTAGCATTTTAAAACAAATCATATTTAAACCTCACATTCTTTTACATTCCAAAGTCATTTAAATCTTTGAAAATAATTTACAATAAAAATGTATGTTATATAATAACTAGATGGCTGCCTGATTGTGAAGTATGCTCACTGGACGACTATCGTTTGGTATCTCAAAGGTCCTAGGTGCATACCCTGCCCACTGCCATTACCCATTATCATGCAGGATATTTGGACTTGAAAGTAGATTATCTTCAACTCTGAAGGAACATCCAAATTATGTGAAACATTTTACAAACATATAGAGTTTTAGTTAAAGGAGTTCATAAGAGATTCTTTTTGAGTGGTTTTACAGGAATAAGCAAAAAAGGGTTAGTCTTAACTGTTGAAACGTTGGAGTACCACACATGATCTGTCGCCCATCTTTTTTCATTCCTTTCTTTTGCCTTGATTAGAATGATTTGGTTGTTAGGAGACATTGTTCTTTAGTTTATTTATGTCTTTATTACAATTCCTCTATTCAGCTTTCAAATTTATGGGCGGAACCTGGGTGGACACATATCTTGAAAATGTCACTAACAATTTTCCTAGAACCTTGAACACATAGGTCAGCAGGTGTTCATTTTGTGCATCATCTTCTAAGTCTGGTTCTATAGGCCTATCACTATAATTTTATAGATTTATACTTTTGCTTAGCCCAGATTTTTTTTTTGGTTTGGGGGGGGGGTGTAAAAAATTTTCCTTATTTTTAAAATCCATCATCCATTAATTATTATGAGCAAAATTGCTCTTACAAAGGTTGGTCAGCTGTATAAAGAAGAAATTGTCTTTAAAAAAAAATGTATGCTAATTGTTGCAACTTTTTAAAAACAATGAGAAATTAAATTTTAAAATGTTATTTGGATGTATTGAAATATATTGTATACACAGCGTCACATTATTCATTTTATGAACAGTTCTCACTCTGTTACTCTCATGACACATTTCAACTTTGAACACAGATCATTTGAACACCAGCTATTGTTTTTTTTACCCTATTTTTCATGAAAATTCCATCCCACCATTTACCTCCACTCATTATGTGATAACTAAAAGGCCAATAGGCAAAAACAACTTTTTTATAGGATTTTGGGATCTATCGAATCTTGGAGATGTCTTTTTAAGCAGGTATTTTATCTTTTAATATTTTCTTCTTACCTTGTTTCTTTGATAGCACTAGAAAGAAATTTGGTGTATGTGTTTTGTTGTTTTTTTTTAACCACTCCACTCTATATATAAGATTGTTTCTGCTGAAATGATTTAGATAAGAATATCTTGGTTGTTAAAACTACCCAGTAGATTAATCATTGTAGTTCTATTCAATTTACAGTACCGGTATTGAAACACCATTTATCTTTAAGCCTATAAAAAAAAAAACAGAATAGAAGCATAACAAAGCTATTTTCTTGTTTTTTATTCATATACCTTGCTGTCTTGTTTTAGATTAGAAGTTTTTTGTCACTACAACTGCCGAGTGGATCTAATCTGTTTAATCATATTCAGTGTTCACTAGAGACAGAGCTTGCCTCAGAAATAACATTTTTCTATCATTGACTCAACATTTCATCAACAAAGCATGTACTATAGGAAGATTTTTGTGAAAGATAATTTCCCTATTTGAAAGTGTCACAGAAACATTCCTCTTTATGGGGTGGGTGATTACGAGAGTCTATGAAAACAAAAGAGACATCAAGGGTGGACTGGCTTATTTAGACTCCTTGTGAACGGTTGAGGAATAAGACAGCACGATTCCCTCCAAGTGAAAGGAATGAGCTTAAAAAGTTTTAAAATCAATTTATTTATTATTTTTATAGCCAAATAAAAAAACTATTTTTAGGAAATTTTTCTACTAACCTGTTGTTGATGATGGTCGTTGACTTGTAGCACCAGATTGCTAGTACAATAAACTGATGTAGGCGTATTATATTTTTAATTGTAGAACTTGAAATAACCTCAATAAACTTCTTTTGTAAACAAAACTAAATATAACTTTAATTACAGTATAAACAAATTCAACTTGAGATGAAATGAAATAAATGTAAAAATATATAAACAAAATCTAAAAATCTAACTCACTACAAAAACACGTCCTTACACTCTGGCATCCTGGTGTGTTCTCTCGTTCTTAACATAGATTATGACATAACTGCTTATCTTGCATCATTCTATCAAATACATCCATAGGATGGTTTCTAATTATTTTTGAACAGAAAAATCATTTACAACTGGTCTATAGAAAACTAATTTACAACTTGATGTTTGCCTCTTGCAACTCTCTCTTAAAATGTAGCCTTTACAAGAGTAGGCTGATAAAAAACTGAAACACTGTGTCGGAATTGTATATCTTTAACTATTATCTTTCTTTCTGTTTAGCTGGTTTAGATGAAGAGGAGCAGATTAGAATAGCACTGCAAGAAAGCTTGAATGCAAACAATTGGAATTCACACCCCTAAAATGTTTTGGACTAACTGCTATGTTAGATAAAGGTTTGCATATTGAATTATTCAATTACTTTTCCATTAATTAATTTCAATATATCTGACAAATGTGTGTTCTGTTCCCCTCAGCCAAACTTCTTGCTAAAACACAATGGCTTTTCACATACTAAAGTGAATAAAGCTAAGCTAAGATCTCTGATAGACAACATGCATCACAACATTCAAGAAGAACATTAAGATCTATCTGCACAAACATTTTTAGATTAGTTTGTCATTTTAGCTCTTATATTTATGTTTGTATTGTTATCACAGCACCTTGAGCCTACATTATGTTTGTTAACAGCGCTCTATAAAATAAATTATTATTATTATCTTTTCTTTTAAATTCCCAAAAGTGAGGCAAGGAATTTATAAAATGTTGGCTTTTAACTTTGTTTGTTACAACCCTAACCCAAAGTGTCTGTATATTTTGCTATTGAGTTCATAGTATTGCTATTTAAAGTGACCATCATTCTTTAAGATATACTTTACTTTTTTGTCTTCCTATATACTACAACTAGTAGTAGCCACTATTAAGAGCAGGATATTAAGTCGTTCAGGCAAAAAGAGGATGGCTGCTTATTAGCTTGTGTTCCTTTTCTTTCATGAGCATTCCATATGCCTGCAATCAGAGTTGTTTTTATGATTTAAAGTACCTTGGGATTGAGATTCCATAAAGGATTTTAAATATACTTTTATTTTCTAGGTGATGGTCCATGATGGATTGGTCATTGTTTAATACCATTTGGTTTTATCGATGAAAGCTTTGAAAGTACTCAATCAAATTCATGTCAAGGCTGTTTGTGATACAAAGCACAATCAGTGATTGATATCATCAGGATATGTATATAACTCTCTTGTTTGTTTATAATAACATTGCACATTTGCAAGAAATACTTTAAAATGTTTAGCACTCAGGAGGAGCTATAATTAAAAAGAAAAGAAAAATGTGTGCTGTGCCTTTCTGCAATTTGTCATAAATGTATTTAACTGTTAGTTACCACATCTTATAACATATTTATATATTTTATTTTTATTGAGATAATTGTTTTATTCCTCAGTTTTATTTTACATTTAACAGATGTGTTCAAATTTGATAGAATTTATGCCTGTGATTGCCTGTATTTATTAAGCAAATAAAAGAATTAGAAAACAATGAAACAAATATTCTTTACCATTTTGATTTTAAATTTTGAACATAAAAGCAAACTGCACCTAAAATAAATATTAATTAGCAATACTGGCATGTTGGTGAAAACTTAATGTTAATTTTTTTTAAATATGGACATACGGTGGCAAGACAGCATTACAAACAGCGATGTCCTTGCGAGCGCCGGTATGGACAGTATAGAGAGACTTCTTTAAGTCTGACAGTTACACTGGGCAGGACACGTATCCCGTATGGGAGATGAACGTATGCCACAGGCAGTCTTTTTTTGGTGAGCTAAAAGATGGTCGACGTAACAAAGGCGCCCCACGGAAACGCTTCAAAGACCAGCTTAGGCATCAACTTTCCTTGGCTGACATAGAAGAAAGCACCTAGTTGCATGCAGCCTCAGAACGAGACAGCTAGAGGTTACTCACAAAGGCGCGGGATACACATTTGAGACCAAAAGAAAATCTGCTGCCGAGGACAAACGCAGACGGCAAAAAGAAAATCTAAATCGACCACCTGCGGACAATGGTTATGCTTGCCCTGGATTTGGTAAAATATGTAGGTCACAGCTGGGACTGCGCAGCCACGGGAAAAACTGCATTCCTCACTGATCTTCGGACTCGAAGACTAGCCTTATAATATTTTTGTTTTTTAAATATATATATATATGCATAAGAAAAAGGGGACGAGATGGCAACATTGAAATACTGAATGTGCAGGTTAACAAAAAGTAAAGTGGTTTGATAAGATAAAAGATTTTCAATGAAAAATCTGTTGGAGCTTAAAATGTCTCTCAAATATTCAGGCAAGAAGACAAACTTAAAGAGGAAAATATAAAAAGACTTTTTAAAAAACAACTTATATTAATTGTAGTTGTAGCTATTAGTTGTACCTTGGACTGGTGATGTAATTTAATTTGTAGTAGATCTATTCTAGACTAACAATAATAAATTTGTGTGATTTTAAATATTATTTCCAATTGTTTTTGTCTAGAGCAATTTCATGCTTTTAGTTTTCTCAATACACTATGATCCACTAACAAATATACTTAGGCCTTTACATGCAATAAACATATTTTGAACTCAAAATTATAAAATTGAAACTATAATCTATAGTTTTAGAATAGTCTATATAGTTTATGCATAAAAATAAAAAAATACTGAAGGATTTGTTTATGTAGAACTGCACAGGCGACATTGTACTATCAGAGCGACATTGTACTTTTGTTTTTGTACATTTGTTTTTTAAATATATATATATATGCATAAGAAAAAGGGGACGAGATGGCAACATTGAAATACTGAATGTGCAGGTTAACAAAAAGTAAAGTGGTCTGATAAGATAAAAGATTTTCAATGAAAAATCTGTTGGAGCTTAAAATGTCTCTCAAATATTCAGGCAAGAAGACAAACTTAAAGAGGAAAATATAAAAAGACTTTTTAAAAAACAACTTATATTAATTGTAGTTGTAGCTATTAGTTGTACCTTGGACTGGTGATGTAATTTAATTTGTAGTAGATCTATTCTAGACTAACAATAATAAATTTGTGTGATTTTAAATATTATTTCCAATTGTTTTTGTCTAGAGCAATTTCATGCTTTTAGTTTTCTCAATACACTATGATCCACTAACAAATATACTTAGGCCTTTACATGCAATAAACATATTTTGAACTCAAAATTATAAAATTGAAACTATAATCTATAGTTTTAGAATAGTCTATATAGTTTATGCATAAAAATAAAAAAATACTGAAGGATTTGTTTATGTAGAACTGCACAGGCGACATTGTACTATCAGAGCGACATTGTACTATCAGAGCAGCACCTTCGACACCTTCACGGAGGTCACGATCAGAGCAAGCCACGTACTCTTGAACCTAAAACGGTTACACAAAGGTGAAAGATCTCTAATGAATGAGGTTCTAACAAGGATAAAAACTGTGTCATATATGTGAACAGTATGATAAAAAAAAAAAGTACTTGTGGCTGCCAACCTTCATGAGGTTGAACCTAATCACCATGTTCAGCCCATGGTTTATTGGAATTACATATATATCCTTACTTTATTACTAGAAAAAGTTATTACGGAAAGGCGTGGTGATGACTAATGTGACAAGCTTTTTAATTCCAGCCTTGTACAGATATAATCAATAAATGTTAGGCAGCGTTATCATAAAAGCGATGAATGTAAAGGAACTGAGACCTTTGAGACCACCTAACGTTAGTCCAGAGTGCATACCACGCAGTCGTCTAATTCACTATGTTTTGTGTTGTAAATACCAATTAGTTCTGAAGCCACGATATGCGTTTAGCCTCAACCTCAGTCTGTTCAACAGAAAAGCAGCAATGCAAGAACAGTAATGTTAGCTAAATCAATCTGCAATCCGCGGTCTTTATATGCGGATGTCACTTCTCAGATATGACATATTATTTATAGGCTTAGGATGGCTGCCTGATTGTGTGGTAGGCCTATGACCTAATGTACACTCTGGACTATCGCCTCATTGGCCAATGGTCCTAGGTTCAAACCCTGCCGTTTGGGCTGGGATGTATTGATCTCCCGAAACATATAAAATAAATACTGGTAATATCTTCACAGAACAATAAAACAATATTTAATTGAAAATGTGAGCTCAGTGGCGTAGCTAGGGTGCGGGGAGGGGGGGGCAGAATTTGAACATCCCCCGGGCCCTCACTTGAAGGGGGACCCCAAATGAGTGTACGAAATTTGTTTTTAAATAAACTAAATATTATGTCACTGTCATGTAATCTTGCTTTTCAAGTCAGTGACCCTGTTGCGTGTACTCAACACAGATTATTAACACTTTCCGTACGGGATTACTCTCAATTTCAAGGAGTAGCGCTGACTAGTGCCGTAATACTCTCAGGGGAAGTAGTAGTTTAGGGTAGTTTATTTTATCATCCTTATTATTTAAGAAGGAACCTGATAAGAGCACTGAAAACAAAGGAGACCTTGAACGTGTCGAAGAAAAGTATCACTATTCAGATGATTCATACAAAGATACTGCAGTCGAAGAAGTGAAAATGTCTCAAATCTATGATAACGCAGCCACAATGAGTGTCCGTCTGTCTGTCCTGCAGAAACGTCTCTTAGACATAAATCCAAAGGCAACATTTCTGAGCTGTGATAGTCACTCTCTCAACCTGGCAGCTCTTCATTCTGCTGAGATGTATCCAGCAATTGTCACTTTTTATTTTTAAACTGTACATGAATTGTTCAACTTTTTTCCAATTCACCCCAGAGATGGGCCAAACTGAAAGAAGCTGGAGCCTATGGAGTTTAAAAAAGGAGAGTAAAACAAGGTGGTCCGCAAGAAAAGAAGCTACTTTGCAGTTTCCTTGCATCTCGACAAAACCATCAAGCTGTTTGAGAAAATTTCTGAATCAACAACTCGAAGAAAGGCCACTAGAAGCAGTGCACAGAATCTTCATGCAGTGGCGCGCAAAATTAAGAATTTTTTGCTTATCTGGAATTCTTGTCAAATTTCCTGCGCCCAGTTAATATAGTTCAGCAGAAACTACAATAAACGTCTGGACTGCACATAAGGGAAGCTGCAGAAGAAATTAAAACCCTTTCATGCTTTCTGCAAAATGATGAGAAACGGATAAAACTGATCAGCTAATCCATCGAAAAAGCGAAAGAAGATAGTGAATGCTATAGATTTCCTGTAATCAAAATAACCAGAAGAAAGAAAAGACTTGATGGGGAGTTGAGTTCTGATGTTGGACTGTCAATATAACTGCAATTCAAACGTGTTGCGGCAGAAGTGCTGGACATACTTCATTTGGAGAAGTACAGATTCCAAAGGCTGGAAAACCATGTGGACACCTTTGGTTTCTTCTTGAACCAAGACATCTCTTGGAGTCTATGGATGATGACACGCTGATGAAAAACTGTGTTACTTTTTCTTGTTTGATGAAATAGGCCCACATGCAAATCACTTGTTCAATGATGTCATTGATGCACGAGCACTTATCATCGACAAACCAGTGCCACAATTACCTATCGACATATTGAGGAAGCTGGCTTCATATGGTAAGCACGAATTGAGATTTATCACTTATGCATTATATTGTCAATAAACAACTGTATTAGTCATTAAAACATCCATGATTAAAAGAGTCTTAATGGTTATTTCCTGTTAATTTTACTGATATACTGTACCAATTGAATTAGAATGTAGGCTTAAATATTTATTAAGTAGGCCTACATTATCTCATGTCATGATGTCGAATGTCAAAATGCAAAGGCTCCCAAAGATGTCAATCCCCCCCAAGCCCCCAAATCACTAGCTACGCCCCTGTGTGAGCTTTATTTATTTAATCTTCGGACTGAAAAACAAACTTTATTATTATTAGATCTATTATTATAAATTAAAATAGCGATTTAAAATAAAAAGATAAACATATTAATAAAAACAAAAATCTTATTTTTTAGCGAACCGAAAAGACCCGCTAAAAATGAACAAATTTGCTAAAATAATTAGATCTAGATCTAGTTAAATTAGATCTAGATCTAGATCTTAATTAAATGCAAGGCAATCTATCTTTATCTAAAATCTAGAGTAGATCTTATTTATAAATACTCGGATCTTCATCATATTGTTGTTTCTGGTGATCTAGAATAGACGGTAAATAGATCTAGACTTTTTCTAGTTAATGGTAACTTAAAATTGAAAATGACAGACTGAGACTCACATCAGACTGAGACTGAGACTCACACTCACAGACTGAATCACAGACTGAATCACAGAAAACACACAGTTCACACAGATGATCTAGAATCTAGAGAGAGTCTAGATTTTATTCTAGATTGACTAGATCTAGATGATAGTAGATCTAGATCTATCTACTATTATCTAGATCTAGAATTCTAGATCTACAATTTTTTATTCAACATTATTCTAGATTGAGATTCTCTTACTCTTACTCTTAGGTCTTAGTACTTAATCTTAGTATTCTTAGTCTTCGATCTCTAGATCTAGATCTAGATTCTAGATTAAATATATTAAAAGTAAAGATATAGATTATTCTACATCTAATCATCTAGATTAATCTAGATCTAGTAATCTATTCTAATCAAATCTAGTGACCAGTGTTCAGTCTATAGTGTATGTGTGACTAGTGTACATGTAGTCACTCTTCAAACTCTTGTCTGTAGTGTATTACTATTAGACTCTAGTAGTATTAGTATTAGTGTTCTGTATTGACTATTGTCCACATGACAGTATAAAAAATGGACATCATTCACCAATCGTAAACAAACAACATTTAGCCACGTGATTCTCTATTAGATCTCTTCTATACAAATTACAATCTAATTTTAATACACTTGACAATGGCTATCACATGACAGTTTTTTTTCATTGTTTTATCAATATTATCATGTGACTTTAGCTAAGTAAATGTTGTTTGTTAACGATTGGTGAATGAGGTCCATTATAATAGTAATAATATTATGAATAATGAGTAGATCTGATCTAGTAATTACGAGTATGATGTATCATGAAAGTGTATCATACACTGATACACTGTATTATCATTATGTGTTTCACATATAAGACCTATTGTTTGTATGTGTCACTGTATGTGTGTATCATGTTTTAATTGTTTTTTTGTTTAGTAATTAAATACATGTATCATTATAGATCTATATTAAATATATATGTGGCCAGACCTTATTCTGATCATCTTGCCACATAAGACACGTACACGAAGATGAGTAGATCTCAAACAGTAATACCGAATAGACTATAGAAGACATTAGATAGATTTAAATCTATAATTCTTGATGTAATAATCTAATATAACTGATTCTACTATAGATTAATAACTTAATTAAACTTATAGAATTCTAGTCTTATATCTAGATAAATCTATAGATTTAGATCTAGTATATATATATATATCTAGATCTCTACTTTCTAGATTAATCTAAATTCTCTATTAGATGAGTCTATCAATTCAATGTATATCATGTCATAGTGATGTCATAGTCCTGACCTGATTTAGAATTTAGGATCTACTAGCATGTAACTAGATCTATAATCATAATGATATGATAATGTAAGGGTAACTCTGCAATGGTTTTTCCCCAGCATATATCTAGATTAGTAAACTTAAATTTATTATATTATTTATAAGATCTGATCTAGTAACTAGTAGACTCTAGAGTACTCTAGACTCACTAGATATAAATAGATATTGATCTAATAAATAATTACATCTTATCTAGATCTCTTATAATTTGTTATATTTTAAGACTATCTATCTATAAACTATACAATTTTATAACTAATCTATCCTTCTATAATTTATCATCTTAATTTATCTAGTCTACTGTAAAAATGTCTAGTTCTACACGTAAATCATCTAGAAAAAGTCAAGAAGAAAAACCTCGGCCAGAGAAAAGGGACATTAAAAACTCTGATCGGTGGATATTTTTAATGAAAAGTAAGTAGATCTAATACTAACTATAGATTTAGGTCTACTTGTTAAACTTCTAAAACCACTTTTCTGGCACTTGTAGATTTGATTATATATATATATATATTATATATTTATTTTTAAGAAGTAATAAAGATGGTTCAACACACAATTAATAATAATAATAATAATTTTATTTATAAAGCGCTGTTAACAAACAAAATGTAGGCTCAAGGCGCTGTAACAACATTACAAACATAAACACAACTGCCGAAATAACAGTTAATCTAAAAAAGTTTTAAACAAGTAGGTCTTAATGTTCTTCTTAAAAGTGGTATAGCATGTTGTCTGTCTGAGATCAATGGGGAGTGAGTTCCAAACCTTTGGTCCGTGAACTGAAAAAGCACGCAGACCGTAGCTTTTGAGGGAGAAACGTGGCACTACTAAAAGCGTTGAGTCCATTGAGCGCAGGGTTCTCTGGGGGACATATGGAGTAATCAGTTCGCTAAGGTACAAGGGCATCTCATTGTTATATATACACTGATGACAAAGTGTGGCGACCTTGTAATCGATTCTCGCTTTCACGGGAAGCCAATGGAGCGTGCGCAAGAGCGTAGTAGCAGAATCTTGTCTAGTTTTTTTTTCAGCTATGTTGGAGTCAAAACTGTGAACTGTTACTTGAATCTACTAGTAGTAGTACATGAAATGAGACAAAACTATGATTTGTTACTTGACTTAACTAGTAAATGAGATAAAACTAATTTTTTCCTTGATTTACTACAAAAGATGAGATAAAACTATATATGTGAACTCTAGTAGTATATGAGATGAGACTAAATAATGCTGCTGTGCAGTAAACATCGTAAATAGCAATTAAGTTGTTTGCAATACATATCTAGATTTAAATAAGTACAATCAGTGTCTTGTCCAAACACAACCATTATGCTCAACCTGGCCATGTCATATTGTGACTCAATTATACTCTACTTTGCCCTTGGCTTGTAACTTGTATAGCTTTAATGTTAAGGTTGACCTCTGCTAGGACTTCCAGTCCATAACATTCTCATGTCTACTGCAGAGTGCTACTTCACTTCACAAATATCTTGTGTAAAATATAATAGCAACACAAATTTGTTTTAATGCACTTTTTTATCTGCGTGACAAAAGACTTTTAAAAGTAAGTAAAGCTACTGTAAATGTTACTTGTACGATAAAAGTACCGCTTTGCTCAATTCCGACAGTTTTCATAAAACTCATTTCATGAAAGAACTACTTTTTTATTTTGATGATTGGTCTAGACATTGTTCTTATTGATTGGTTTACTTAATTAAATTTCTACAGATGAAATAATCACTTGCAACGAAGAAGGACTCAAACCAACTCTTTGCAAGTTGAGACATCCACGTTTAAGTATGTTTTTTTTTTAATTTTGATTTATGAAAACAAAAAATTTACAAGCTAAGACATTATTACAAAAAGATCAAAACAATTAATTTGCTTAACTTAAAGTGATTTTCTTAATCGCTAACATTTATTTTCTTAAAACATGAAAAAATTTTATTGACGGATGTACAAAATTAATATGAAAAATATTGTTAATGTTTATGAACAGAAACAGGTGTAATGTATTTACTATCTGCTGATTGTACCAGTGTTTATGAGTTGACAGCATTCAAAGAGAAATTTAGATCTTGGTTCATTGGAAATTCAGTGTTAAGCAGTAAGTTGAGACCCTTGTATAAATATGTATATTATAATTCTTTTAGTGTGAAATACCAGCTGGAATGTACTCTTGCAGTGCAGCATTAGTCTCAGGGAGTAACTCCACTTGTGCTGACTAATGCGTTTTGCTCATTAAATGGATACTTTACCTGCACTTTTATTTATAAACTTTAAACATTGTTTTAGAGTCGTTTTTTTTTTTTTTTTAATGAATTTTACAGAGCTTCATAACTGTGAATAAACAATACATTTATTTGTGCATTTGTTCATCTTGTTTGAATTTAAAGTGGCAAAATGTGTTAAGTTTAGTGACTTTTTTCAATATATGTGAATAAAATGTAGTCTAGATTCTATGTTGAGTAATTTACTGTAAGTTTTTAAAAAATAAATTTTCTTACTCAGTTCAATTTTTATTTTCTGTTCTATTAAAATAAATTTAGCTTAATTTTCTTTTCTATTTAATCAATATATATTAGTTTTTATAATAAAATTTGTAAAAAGCTATGTATATACTAGTTTTAGGAACTCCATTCCTTGCAAGTTTTGGTTCTGCTTTGAAAAATCCTTTTTGAAAATGAATCTTTCATCTGTTTCTTTTCTTTCTTTTTCTTTTTTTTATTTTTATCAATTGTCTTCATTGCTAAAAGAGTTGTTAAAACTTACTTTAAAAAGAGTAATAATTTAAAATTTTGAATCATTCATTTCTTGTTTATGCACACAATAAAATGCATGGTTTGATTTTATTGTGATTTTCATTTAATCCAGATGGTCAGATGTACATAACAACACCACTTGATCCATTGTTCTTGATACTTCCATACATAATTAATTCTGGGGAGGTAATTCTTTGAAACGTTTCTACTATATTAGACAAAAATAAAGAATTTCATTAGTCTTTTAAAAAAAAAATAAAGTTTTTAAAATAATTATTAAAAATTAATTTTGAAAGTGATTCACATTATATAAAATTATATTTGATGCATTTTGATTGATCAATATTACATCTTTGCAGACCAATCGTTTTATGACTTTAGAGCAAATTGTTTTGGATGAGGAATTCCCAGATAGTCATAAACTTGTGACATGCTGTAATCCTGAACAGCTTCAGCTTGTGTCAGACTGTAAAGGTAAGTTAATGTATTATATCGAATCATTTTTAACCTGATAAGAAATATCATTGAATTGTTTCTCAGCATTATTGACTCAGGTATTCCTTGAGTCTTATTAGATATTCCAGATGCCCTTTATCCTTCTTCGCTTTTTTGTTTCTCCCATGTATATTTACAAGCTATTATTTTTTTCTTTACAAGTGACGCTCACTATTTTTTAAAATTTGTTGGTTACCCTGACTTGTCTGGGTACTCATTTTGAGAAACAGTTAGTTATGAATGTTATTAAAGAATTTCTTCTGTAGATTTCTCTCTTTGCTTTATGGTAATACAACTTTTTACCAAGTCAAGTCACTTGCTCTGGTACAAATCTTGTATACGTCATTTCTCTCACTTCCCAGTCTCTGATCAAGTTGAAACTGTGCAACTATTTATTGTCATTTACATGAATCACTAAAAAAAAATTTACAAATTTTTTAATCAATTAGTCATAATTAATTAATATTGTTTTATATATAATTATGGAGTTATATAAAGGGAGATAACTATTGTGTAGAGAATTAGGTCATTTGGTTACAATTTTAAACTAAAACTCAAGCAACATCCTTTTTTTTTTTAAATTGCTTTTGAAAAGGCATCATGGTTACCACCCCACCTCCCTGTCTACAAAAAAGAATGGACCATAAGACAAGATAAGACAATTTTATTGGTCCAAACAAATGGAACTTCAGTTTGGCTACAATTATCCATCTCAGCATAAGTACTATAACAATAGCAATATACAAGCAAACACGAAAAACATTCACTCACGATAGCTGCCCTATAGAACACATTTTTTTTAATACAATTTTTATTTTTATTGTAGTTTTTAAAATTTTACTTTTAAATTTAAAAAGAAAATCATATTGTTGATTTAAAATTGAACATTATAAGTCAAAACATTTCCAACTATTATTGCAACTATGTGAACAAGCTTCTTAATCTAAAGGCACTTGCAGTATGTAATGTTTTGCTTTAATACTCCTACAGAAATAGATGATGATTTAAAAGTGTTTAAGTTCAATAAAGAAAAAACTTTATCATGGCTGAAGAAAAAGGTGAGTAACTACCTTGTTTTTAAATTTTTTTTTTAATCATTATGGAATTATGGAATATTGGTTGATCATATTGTAAAGTTCCCCTTTCAGACCTTAAGATCTATGGGCCAGATGATGTAAAGGTCATCTGTTTCTTTGGCCCATGGTTAACGAGGATGTCATGTGGCCAGCACAACGACCAACCCTGATTTGGAAGCCAGTCACCATGCCTCCTGATTGATCATATAACTTTTAAAAATATTTTTCTTTGAATTTTTTTAGTCAGTGGCAACATTTTTGGCAATTAATTAATTAATGACATTTATAATATATTAATATAATCTCATTTGTATATCCCTTACTCACTATATCTTTTAATATGTGTGTATATTTGTATACCTTAGATTTACATTAAAAGTGTGAAATTTAAAGTGTCATAATTTTTTTAACATTAAGGAACTCAATAGAACAAAAACAAAATGTGATTTTGTTTGCAGACAGAAGCTGTTGCAGAGGCT
Organism: Biomphalaria glabrata; assembly: GCF_947242115.1. Lineage (NCBI taxonomy): Eukaryota > Metazoa > Mollusca > Gastropoda > Planorbidae > Biomphalaria > Biomphalaria glabrata. The sequence continues at coordinate 13,690,403 of NC_074725.1, read as the reverse complement.
CTTGAAATGAAGAAAATTCCAGTAAGCAGTGGTAGCTCTCATAGTTCTATTTTTATCCCTAGTGGAAATGCAGAGATATGTAAAGGTAATTAAACATAAGCAAAACAGGACTGAAGTTAAACAAATAGAACAGGTCTGAGGGTAAACATAAATAGAATGTAACTGGAATAAAACAATGTAACAGGTGAGGGTAAACATAAATATAACAGGGCTGGTGTACAAAAAAAATATAACATGACTGGTGTACAAAAAATATAACAGGACTGAGGGTAAACATAAATAGAACAGGACTGGTGTAAAAAAATATAACAGGACTGATGGTAAACATAAATAGAACAGGACTGGTGTACAAAAAATATAACAGGACTGAGGGTAAGCATAAATATAACAGGACTGGTGTACACAAATATAACAGGACTGAGGGTAAACATAAATAGAACAGGATTGGTGTACAAAAATATAATAGGACTGAGGATAAACATAAATAGAACAGGACTGGTGTACAAAAATATAACAGGACTGAGGGTAAACATAAATAGAACAGGATTGGTGTACAAAAATAGAACAGGACTGAGGGTAAACATAAATAGAACAGGACTGGTGTACAAAAATATAATAGGACTGAGGGTTAGCATAAATAGAACAGGACTGAGGGTAAACATAAATAGAACAGGATGGTGTACAAAAATAGAACAGGACTGGTGAACAAAAATAGAACAGGACTGGTGTACAAAAATAGAACAGGACTGAGGGTAAGGATAAACAGAACAGGACTGGTGTAAAAAAATATAATAGGACTGAGGGTAAGCATAAATAGAACAGGACTGGTGTACAAAAAAAATAGAACAGGACTGAGACAAATGTAAATTTAATTAACAGGGCTGGAGTAAATAAATAAGGTAAACAAATGTAGCACTAAAACAGGACTGGGGTAAGTGTTTTCATAACAGAATTTAGGTAAATATAATTATAACACAGGGGATGCGCTGGCTGAATGGTTAAGTGCTTGGCTTCCGAACCTGGGGTCCTGGGTTTGGATCTCTGTGAAGGCTGGGATTTTTTATTTCAGATTTTTAGGGCATCCCTGAGTCCATCCAACTCTAATGGGTACCTGACTTTAGTTGGGGAAAGTAAAGGCTGTTGATTGTTGTGCTGGCCACATGACACCCTGGACGTTAACTGTTGGCTATAGAAACAGATGACCTTAACATCATCTGCCCATAGATGGCATAGTCTGAAAGGGGAAACTTTACTTTTTTTTTTTGTTAATCATAACACAGACCAGCCTAACGCTACACATATTTCGTATAGGTACATAGTCAGCCTTACAATTGGTAACGAGGTAATGCTAAGCCTTTCTATGGATGAAAAAATAAACAGAAAAGTTAGAGTGAAGACATTACACCCAGATCTATATGTTGAGCGGTTCTTGGTAAAGTTGGTACCATAGAGTTTGCAACACAAAAAGTTTTATGTAATTTAATACAAGAAAAAGTATAATTTAGACATCTAGATCATATAGATCAAGTAGATCTAGATTTATATTATAATATAGATCAAGAGCTACCAGTAATACCATTATTCTTTATTAATGACGTTTAGCTGAAGGGAGCATTTAATTGGGAAAAAATATCCTCCAATGTAAAATATTAAAATTACTTTTTTTTTTAAAATTTTATGTGAATTTATTTAAAACAAATCAATTGATATTGTAACAGGCTTCAAGCTTTTCCATAAGGGTTTAAAATGTTCTTAACTTTAAAATTATTTTTTGGACATAAATTGTTTTCTTTAACTCTGTTTACAATGTTGTGTTTATAGTTGAGATGTATTTGTTCTCTGCAGACTCCTACATGATATTTGCACATGGTATTCTAAGTGAGTATTTATCTCTTGATTTGGAGGCTGAGCTGAAGACATTTATTGGGTAAGACATTAACTCTGGAAAAAACATTTGATCTATATTTATAAACTTTTCTTTTTTTAAATTGCAGCTTTTTTATATATACTAATAAAGCAGATGTAATTGTCTGTGATTTGGAATACTATTATTTAGATGTCTTCTAAAAAAAAGCACCAAACAAAAAAACAACAACTTAGAACAGTCATTTTCATTTATTAGTAAGAGTTGAACAAACCTTTTTTTTATTATTCTTAAACTACCACATTCTTTAATAGATCCTTCTTCCCTTGTGCTATTAGAGCATGGAATGGTATCCTGAGCCAGCCAGGAAAACAAATGACTGGCAGAATTTAAGTCAGTGGTTAACATGCATGGCTAGATTGACCTAGGAACACATGTAGGATGTAATCATATTCTTTTTTGAAGTAATGTCTGTATTTGATAAGATAAAATAGATGGGACATTTAATGCTTTTCAATTTCAGCTACATTTTTTTATTCCTACTGTTAAAAAAAAAATTTAAAGTTCCCCTTTCATACCTTATGGTCTATAGGGCAGATGATGTAAAGGTCATCTGTTTCTGTGGCCAACGGTTAATAAGGGTGTCATGTGGCCAGCACAACAATCAACCGCCTTTACTTTTTCTCCAACTAATGTCAGGTACTCATTAGAGTTGGGTGGACTCAGAGGCGCCCAAAGATCCCGAAATTTAAAATCCCAGGATTCGAACCTGGGACCCCCGGTTTAGAATACAAGCACTTAACCGCTCATCCACTGCGCTTCCCATTTCTTCTATTACCTTACACTTTATTCCTGGATGGAAGTTGGAAGTAAAAAATTGAATCCTTTAATTCAAGCTAAAATAATGCACATAATAGTGTGGCTGGTAAGCACAATTGATTGAGCCTTTCACTAGTAAGGCTGTGGTGAACCCTGTACTGGCCATTTTTTTTTTGTTGTATATATTTCTTAAGTTCAGATTTTTATTACCAGTATTTAATTACTTTATAATTAACTTAATGATCGACTATCTATTATCTAAATTGCAACCACACCACTAGCATGTTGTCATATGTATCAAAATGTGTGGGACTGAACAGACCAATTGGTGGTTTGATTTACCTTATAAGTTTCAGATGACGAAATAGTGAAATGCTTCTAAAAGCAAACCTGCTAGGTTTTACTTCTTTGATGATGATTTTTCTTTCAAATCTTAGTTTGAACACTACAAATGAGACGCCTAGTCCAACATCTGTGACTGATGAGCCCCCCAATAAGGTTGGTTTGATTAAGGCCAAGTTATATTTTATTTCTGAACGAAAATTGTTTCCAGTTTTTTAATCCTATCTTATTTCCATTTGATCCACTTGGGAATGATTTAACTTTTTTTTCTCCTGTAAACAAATAAGAAACATTTTAATACATTTCTCTAGATCAGTATCGATTTCTGTAATTGACAGGTTAGAAGTATACTATCTGTATTTTCTTTATAGAAGCAAAAATTAACTACAGTGGTGGCACCATTAGAGGACTACACCCAAGGAAAGGATCTTAAAAAAGATAAATCTAAGGTAAATATTGTTGTATGGAGTTCACCATACCCAAAAATATACTTCTGTTATGTTTTAATCAACAATCCAAACAGATAATTCAAATCCATATAGCTATTGAATTTTAAAATATCTCTATTTAGATGACAATTAATGAAGTAACTTTAATAGAGAAACGACTACAGTTGCTTTACTTATTAATCTATATTGAATCCTTCAGTGGAACAGCCAGCATTATAATGACCACCATTACAACCTTTTTGGCCCATGCATTCCAAAAGCCCTTAAGAAAAAAAACTCTTACTTTGCTTCTCTAATAAAAGAGTGCAAAAGGAATCTTCCACAAATGCGTCCTCCCCTCTAGCATACAGACTTTCCTTTGGCGGTTCATTTAAGTAGAGAAAAATGATCAAATATCTTCAACCTGTCTCCTCCCATTGAACAGAAAGACAAAGTACTCATTTCAGCATTTAAGACTTCACTCACACACTTCTTTAGCCTATTATCAATAGCTGTCCCTTATATACATTCAAACCTATTTGCCCTATCAGTTGTAGCCTATAAGGGTAAATCTCCATCTCATGAGCACTATATAAAATTGTATAATAATGATGGCACTGTCTTCAGTTTCGAAGATTGAGGATGAGTGCAGTATTTCATATTTCCACGCAAACAGATACATGTAGATATTTAGTGTTTTCGAAAAAGGAAAATATTTTACTTGAAACCCCCAAAAATTAATTTGAAAACGTTAACCCTTGTGAGTTTTTTATGCAGATCCCGAGAAGTAAAAAAAAAAAGTAAAGCTCCCCTTTCCGACCATGCAGTCTATAGGGGCAGATGATGTAAGGTCACCTGTTTCTGTGGCCCACAGTTAACAAGGGTGCCATGTGGCCAGCACAACGACCAACCATCTTTACTTTTCTCCAACTAATGTCAGGTCTCAGAGGTGCCCTAAAGATCCTGAAATTAAAAATCCTAGTCTTTACCAGGATTTGAACCCAGCTGGAAGCTAAGTGCTTCAGCACTCAGTCACTGCGCCTTCGATAAGGAATAATGGTAAAATTGTAGATTTTTAAAATCTCCCCATAGTGAGAAAATAACTGAAGATTCAGTCAGCCAGAGCTTTGCCTTTTATATTTCTGAATATTATATAATGCCTATCCTATTACAAATGATTATTAACACAAATTATTTTGCTTTGTATCTAGACTAGCAAGGTGAGTGCAGCACAGAAACGCCTAGACAAAGTTGACAAGACTGGAATGAAGAGCATGCTCAGCTTCTTCTCACCAAAAAGTACAAAGTAATGAGCATTCAGTCAACCCTTAGTTCTAGGAAGTCATTTATTGAAGATGGATTTCAAAAGTATGAATTTTATCTGTATAAGAAATATCAACACCATTGATGAAACCCTAAATTGAGCATAAATAATAAAATTGTTTCTTACTGGTTAAGTTTCTTTAATGTGGGATGTTACTTATAAACCTTTTTTTTTTTAAAATTTAAATGTAACTTTAATAATATTTATACCACAGTTCTGCAATAAGGTATCCATATCTGATTTTATGCTCTGAAATGAAAAACAGTATAGTTGAAACATTGTAAGTTGTCATAATCTTGGTAAATCTTGTTAAAAATAGCAGTCTAACTGCCAAACCACCACCGTATTTAATACCTGCAACTTGTGACCTACAATTTTCTTAACTGTGAATAGATTTATTATGCTCAAATATTGTTTCCTTTGTTATATGTCATACATTCAAGGGCATTTCCAATGTGTTCATTTTGTAAAGTATTTATTGCTCATGGTTTTAAGCTGCATTTCCTACTTCTACACAAAGTTTGTATTGCTTAGTCAAAAGGTACAATTTATTTTTTTAGGCAGAAGTAATTTCTAATTATTCTTGTCACATATTTGATGCCAAGTTTTATATCATATATATTTCTGTGAAATATTTTGTAATTATCATGATTCAATAACTTCAATTGGATAAAATGTTATTAAATGTATTATTTCTTTCAAAATTTTGTCATAATATTTTTCTTGATTAATAGTTTAATTCTTTAGAAGAGATCAAATGTTTGAATTCAAAAAGTTTTGTTCTCCATACAATTTAGTATTTGTGCATTAGTATCTTATAGATGCCTTGATTATCCTTTGGGAAATAAATCTTTCAATGATGTAAACAAGCTCATGGCGAGGGGTAAAAATTTCCCCATTGGAAACATTACATAGTAATTTGTAATTTTTTTTCCTTGGACCAACATGGCAGTCAACCAGCTTTGTATTTCTCTATGTCATGTATCTATTCCAAGGAACTCCAGAATAATTAAAGTTATTATTTTAAGCAAAGTCTAAATTTATAGAATCAGGGGATCATAAGTTCACCCTTTAAAAATGCCATCTTGCTACCCTAGAACACTATCCAAAATGGATATATATATGTCCATGTTATGTTCACTAATATTAAAGACTTATGAATGCATTGTCTTCATCAAATAAATTTATAAAAAATAATTTTTAATAAATTTGTTCTGTTAAATATGTACAATTTACTTTTATTTTTCTAACAGAATGTCACCAAAAAAAATGTATTTCTAATATGTACATTTGTTAGACAAATGTATGAAGAAAAATTGTAAAAAATTATTGTTCTTGGACTCATGTTTCTACAGCCTCACACTGTATGTTCACAATTACAAACTATTTGATTGAATACAACAAATATCTTGTTCAGTCTAATTGTCTTAATAGTTGTTTTTTTTTTTTTTAAATAATAAGTTCAATGTGTTTTCAGTCATTCTCTTGATTTTATCTGCTGCAAGTGCAATCTCTAATCAACTTTGAATTTAATGGCTTTTACTACTCCTGGTACTGGCAACTGAGCTGCGAGAAGAACCTGGCACTGAAAATTTAAGAGACGATGAAAATTAAGTCTTTCACATGAAAATATATGTTTTTAGACTTCATTGTTAATAAACAAAAAAAAAATAAAAACATAAATAGTATAAGATTTAGGCTTACCAGCATGGCAGAAGTTATACATAGGCCTACAAAATACTCAATAGATAAAATGTTCAAAGTCGTAAAAAGATAAAATAATACACAGCTTTAATATATAAATAATTAGGCTGCTGGAAGTGGTAATGGATATAAGCACTCCAATACCTAAAATATGCTTCCGTAATTGCCCCTCTGACAATTCCAACTCCTGGCCTTCATAAGTGATAAGTGGCTCAGACAAAGGATCTGATGGAATTGTTATTTACTTTGGCTGGCTAGGGAGAAGGAAAACACTAAATCCAACCCTCTACAGCTTTGCAGCTGTACCCAAACATGAAAAAGGCTTCAGGAGTCAACTGATAGTGACAGTGTTGCCACTGGTCCCAAACTGTTTTGGGTACCTGTCATTCCTTTGATTACATCAGCTGGGTAGAGGGGGGGGGGGAGCTTTTGTGTGACAAAATCCTTTCCAACCATAGCTAATGCCCAGGCTTGCATTGCTATGAGACAAACCATAGTCACTACTGAAGGAGGCCATAGAATAAAGAGCTTTAATATAAATTCTGAAATTGACGGCATTAACTAAAAGAAGTATTTTTCAGTCTACAAATCTTAAGACAAAAAAACCCCATTGTTTCATACTAGTCAACATTTTTTTATTGTAATTTTATTGCAAGTGGAACCTTAAAGTAATCAGACATTTACCACTTTGATTAGCAAGGTTAAGTAAAATATTATCTCTTGACAACTTACTGTCAGCGCCAATATTGATTGGTGTGGCACTCTTAACTGAAGCCACACTTCCTCTAGAACTAGAAAGACTACTTCTGCTACTCATCACAGAGCTAGAAGGTTTTACTGATGGAATGTTGGCCTGCATCATTCACAATAAGATAAATTGAAAGGTAAGCATTTTAAAATCATATTCTTAATTTGGCTTAAAGTGTGATAAATTAATTATTACTTGCTGATGTTAAGAATAATTCATAATATAAAGTAATGCTAATTTAATATTAGTCTTCAGATAATTGAAAAAATCTTTACATGTTGGCCTTCATGATTGATTTGTTTGATTTTTATCTTTTAAGGCATTAAAAAAATATCACTGATTTCTTTTGTTAGATTAATTATGCTTGAAAAATGTTTTATTCACCTGAGTAAAGTACATAGATACTGCTTCAGACATTTCTGGATAGGCTACAGCTGCTTCTCCAACCAATTTCACAATGTTTTTGTTAAATTCTCTAAGCTCTCTCACTTCAAAGTCTTTCTGTTCAACAGAATACATGTAGAGGCAATGAAACCATCGCATGCTATTTAGAATAACTAAAAAATTTGAGTGAGAAATATTTTCCTAAAATAAGTTTTTGTAATATTTTTATCATCATAAATTACTTTTTAAATTGGTTATCATTCAATCTTTTTTTTTAAATTATCAACAAGAAAAACATTTAAATAGAAATGTAGGACTAATGAAAGAAAACATGGCTACCAATGAAATGCAAGGAAAGATAAAAGAAACATTAAATTTAAAATAGATAATAACCTCTTCCGGGAGCTCATCTTTAGCCTTCTTAGCAGCCCTTAATTCCTTTGAGAAGCGAATATTCTGTAATATAAATATAAATGCTATGACTGAAGGAGGCCAATTATGATGATGAAATATAAAGACTAGAAAACAACTAGACAATTACAAAGTAAAATATCAGTCATTTCCCCATAGAAATTAATAAAAAAATATTTAACCTATTATGTCACTATTTATTCTGTTACGAAAAGATTTTCACTTGAAAATCATAAGATCACAGATGAGACACTTTTCTTCTTCTTTTAAAAGTGTCTCAAAATTTGAAAAGTATTTATAATGACATCTACATTTCATTGTATTTTTAAATGTAAACATTATAGAGTATATATATATATATATATCATTATAAAGATATATCTATAACTATATATATATATCATATATAAAGAAAAAAGCTACCTGCTTGGCAACTCTTTCTAGTTTGGCTCTCTGATCTTCAATTTCTTTATTTATTTGTGAGATTTTATTCTGTGAAATAATAGTGATTACTTCATTTAAAATGATTTTTAAAAATAGGGTTTCAAAATATATATAAAGCAGTAAAAGAAAAAAATCATGAAAAAAAGTAATCTTAGCTGTCACTATCAACCCAACCAAAAATTCTCTGTGATATTTTACGTCTCAAGAGACAATCTTGTCCCTTTGCAACTTTTATGTGACTAAAGAGGCCAGTCCTTGATCCACAACTGAGGTCACAGGGTGGGCATTAGAAATCACCAGACGCTGTAGCACTTTCACTCTTCTATTTCTGTTGCCATCTGCAATCTGCCTTCCTTATGCTATCCATTTTCCCAACTGTTAGGTTTGAAGAGTCTGCACACATCAATATACCTTAGAAGTGGCCATCCTGTGGCTCTCCTGCCTTCTATTAGATTATTATACAGAATGTCTTGTGCGACTCAACTTTTTTCCTGCCAAAGAGTAAGTTGATGATGTTTAGCTACCACAGAGTGCTCATCACGCATGGCCAGTAGACTAGGGCTTTGGTTTGTTAGTCAGCAAGCTATTGTCCCACACTCTTTTCTGCAGCCATGACAAGTTGCACATTGCCTTGGCTATCTTGCTGTTGATGTCTTTATCCAGTAGCACATTGTTGGAGATGATGGAGACAAGATAGCAGAAATGGTCAACAATTTCCAGTGGTTGGTCATTAATGGTCACATGAAGTGCAGTGCTTGTGTTTTGAACTAGTACTTTGATCTTGCTTTGACTAATATTTAAGCATGCAGCAGATAGTCACCCAGGGTTTGAAGCTGAGTAGCAGATTCAAAAACAATAGCATCATCAGCATAGACAAGCATAGAAAAATAGGTACTCTGTGATTAGGTGCCAGTACTCAGTAGTTGATTGTCTAACTTTTAACTACTAAAAATTAATAATATACATTAAAATGCAAGAAAAGTAATAATTTTTTCAAAATAGTGCCGGTACACTGTACCAGTGCGTACCGTCACAAAAAAAGCCATATATATACATACATACATGACATTAAGTCAATAGGTTAGAAAATATCTCAAAAGTATATTTGATTTTTATTCTGTGCAAATTATTGATATGCATTTAGAAATTTAGTGTTTAGACATATAGAGCATTTCTTGAAAAATAATTATGTTTGGTATGGTTCCGCCATTAAAGATGTTTAACAGTGATTTAATCTATCTCTTGAATTCAGCAATATTTGTAAAGTTAAAAAAAATAATTTCTAACCTTCTTTTCTTCCATCATTGTGACATAAGCATCTTCATCTCTTGTTAGATTATCTAGTGTCATGCTCATTGTCTGTAATAGTTGGCAGAGTATTGCAATGAGAAATAAAACTACATACTGATGTAATATTCTGTTACCTTAAACTTAGATAAAGAAATATATTTCTTTCATAAGTTATAAGTAAGCATAAAAACTCTTTCATGGAATTTTAAATATATATTTTTTGCTTTGAATTGTGTGGAAAATTAAGTTTAGTAATGAATATTTTTGGTAAAGAACAAACATTTAATATGTTAATTAGCATACATTTTTCTCTCTATTTTTGTTCATTTTATTATTAGTGTGTGTGTGTTTTTTATTTAAAAAAGTAAATAGAAGCTAACATGAAGGTCATCCTGAAGCTCCCTTATCTGACGTCGTTTATATTTATACTTATCCATCACAGCTCGAAATTGTTCATCTAGTTGTCTTTTCTCATCCATTTCATCACCTACAACAAAAAAATTGTTCTTTTTTTTTAAAAATGTTTTAGACAATCACATGAAAGATGAATTAGAGCTTCTTTTATTCTATTCAGCTAATCAGTTTAAATTAAGTCTGCATATAAAAACAATAATATTTTTTCGTACTTGTGTCTGTTATCTTGTTAAAACTCTTTCTGTATTGTTCATTCCTTCCATTCATAAGCTTCAGTGTGTTCTCTAAGGCTCGTATTTCCTTTTCAGCTTTTCTTATTTTAGCATCAAGATTATCACCTTCCCTCTGTGGACATAAAAAAAAGTATGTCATTTTTTAAAATAATATCTCATTTTTTTCTACTGCTGTTTTAAATTAGATAGTTGTAGAATTGAAAGGAAATACACTGTGTGGCATCACTCTTGTTGGTGTCACCTGGTGCGGTTAGCTCAGGGTGTCACCCCTCCCTATTCTACTTTCTTCAAATATGTTTCAATAAACACTATTGTTAGTTTCTTTTTGTTTAAAAATACAGTAAGCTGATTACCCACTTTTATTGACTGCTACTCAAATGTAAAATGAGTGTCAATTCTATTATAAAATCCCACTGTTTATGATATTTATTCAACTGTTATTGCCAATTTTACAATGAAATTTAATTAAAATTAGAAACAGAGTTAACATCACCTGAACAGGTTTCCTTTGTTATACTTTGAGACAGAAATTGTATAATGTTGTGCTGTGTCATTTACACTTAAACTACCATCTAGATGTGTCTAGACATGTTTAGGCATACATCTAGAGATTATATTATTATCTTTTCTGATGTGTCTGCTTTTGCCAAGATATAATTTTTCTAGCGTGGTGTCGACCCCCAAAAGGGTGTCACCCTGTGTAGACCCCACCACCCTAGTGACGCCAATGAATACACCTATTGCTTTGTCCTTCCTCTGTCTCATTTTTATGCATCAATACATCACCAAAAGTTAACATGAACTATCATATCTTACTTGAAGCTCTTCCTTTTCTTGTGCCGCTTTAATGACATAGAATGCTTGAGACTTTTCATCTTCACCATCAGGTGCAGACATTGACACCATCAAAATTTCATACCTTCACAAAGTGATTAATAAAAAAATTAACCACTAGCAAAAAATTACTTAATTTTGTGAAAGTTATTTGGTTTAATGTTCTTAAAAGTGGTTGTTTATCCCTAAAATGTATTGAAATCTTTCAGAAGTAAATCTGTAATTTCTAACAGAAAACTGTCTTTTTAAGTTTTAGATCGTAAACAGATATGTAAAAAACCACTAAGTAATACAGTAATCTTTGTATGTTTCTTATGAATGTTTTGTCTCAAACAGCTGCCAAATGGGTTTTTTTTTTGCCCATGATCTTACCAGCAGCATTTAGGATTTTATGAAGTTTATATTTATTTTTAACTCTTTCTCTCCTAACAGACGATACCAAAATTGATTCCACCTGAATGTGGTAAATAATTACGGAGAGAAAGAGTTAATGTTCAGATTTTCATACCAGGCAGTGGTATTAAAACTGTGTATGCTAGCCAACTAACCTTTTCTTTAGTTTATCTATTTTAGAGATTCTCTCATGCAGCTCAGCACTAATCTGCTGTCTCTCTTCATCTGTTACTTTGATCTGAGCCGTCAACATTTCCTTGTGGATCTTGATTTCTTCATGCCTTTCTTTCATTGCCTACATATTTAAAAGTGCAGTTTCATTGAAACAATTGAAACAGTATAAGAAATACCACTATATTGGATTGTAATTAATTAAACACATACTGTTGATTATGTTTTGTTTAGAAAGGCATATAAAAATAATAATTTACTTACTGTGTCAAGTTGCAGTTTCCTTTTCTCTAGAGATAGAACATCATCTGCCCTTGAGTTTAATATATCTCTGAGTTTCTTGATTTCAAGTTTCAAAAGATTTTCTTCCACCATTGAATTCTAGAAATAAACATAGGAAAAAAATAACACTTTTTATTTTGCCACATCTATGTTAAGTTGGATAAAAAAAATATTGACTCTCCATTAATTCAGTTAACAGTCTTCAGCAAATAGTTTTATCCTCAACTAAAAGTTCTATCTGACAAAGGGAAAAAATTATGTGACCTTCTTCATAACACATTACTAAAATCAGCAGCTTTTATTTTCCCCAGGTAATGAGAAGTTTCATTAGAATCTGATTATTTCTGGAATTTTCTTGAGTGAATATTTGTTTTAAATTTCAGGCCATTCAGACAAAAACATGAAAACCATTAATTTTATTCTATCACATTATAATTGTATCTTCTTACATCTGGTAAACTTTGTATTGAATGTTTGTTTCAACCAAATACTCACCTGCTTGTTTTTTGTCACTTTCTTCAACTCTCCCTCTGAGTTATCATTGAACAGGTTGAGCTCAACAATTTTCACTGCCAAATCTTCTTTCTCAACCTTAGTTGCATCCAACAGCCTATTGGACCGTCGTATGTCATCCTGTAAGTTTCAAGCAATAGTTTAGTAAAATAATGGGTAACACTTTAAAAAAACACAACTAATGACAAGCAGGGCCGATTTAATTAACTTTTTGACCTGGACTCTTTTCAGCTGTGTGCTCAACATATTGTATGTTTGGATTTTATCCTCTAACTCCTCCATAAGTTGTTTGCATTTCACTTCCAACTGATTCTTTTGTTCTGTGTTATGTTCTCCTTGCATGCGGATAACTCGTCTTTCTAGGGCTTGCAAGTTAAAATCCTAGGGAAAAAAAAGAAATCAATATGTTCTTTACATCATTGTCTCTCTAGCTTTTTTTTTCAAATAATAGTTATAGTATTACAATTACACACAAAAAAATGTTGATGTTGAACATAATGAGTAATTTGTAAATAGCAAGACTCTGAACAGAGATTATAAAGTTCATAAAAGATCTACCTGGCTGTAGAGAATCTCCTGCTGCTTCAATGCATCTGTGTCCAGACGTTCAATCTTGCTATTGAGATTCTTGATGACATTTTGTGCACCCTATAAGACAACATACATCATGAGTAAATCTAGTAAACAACCCTTAAAAGTTAGGGATTTATTCATACTCGTTTTGTGTTTAATAATAAAATAATTAATTTTGAGTGACAAATGTTTTATTTCCTTACATTAATTTCAGCTTCTGTCATCTTTTCGGTTGCCTTGGCTTCAGTCAATTCCTTTCCTTTGCGATACAACATTTCTTCCATAAATTTAAGTTCAACTTGCATTCTTTCTTGTTTCTTCTCTTCTAATGTGAGCATATGTTCCAGTCGATTGGCTTGTTCTTCAGCTGTCAGAGTGGCATCTACAGCCTCTTTCAGTGCATCAATAAGTGCTTTGCGTGCAGCAGTTGTCTGAGCAAGTCTTTAAAAAAAAAAAGAATTTTCTTTTGTTTTTAAATATCTTCAGTTACACACTATTGAATTTTTGTTTATATTTTTTACTACTTAAAAAATGTTTTACTACCTTCACATAATTAATAAAAGATCCCTCCCAACCCAAGAGATCCCTAGGACAAATTGTTTAAAATTTAACTCTTTCCATGGACATAATTTTACATATCTTGAAGCCAGAAATAATATCAAACATCCTTTCTCTTGATTGGTACACTTTAAATCTGTTTGGGCTATCAAAAGAAAATTCCAGTCTCAACAGAATTCAAATAAAGAGTTACATTAGGTAACTATTTCCTAAAAGCTTACATAATAAAAGTTTATAATTTTTCTTAGGTTTTTGAATTGCGATGATAGAAAAAGTAAATATTATTTAAATTGAATTACATACATTCAAACAATAATGCCAATAAATAGCCTACATTCAAACAATAAAGCCAATAAATACATTCAAACAATAATGCCAATAAATACATTCTAATAATAACGTCAATATTGTATTTACTTATTGTTTTTTTCCTGAGCATCTTTCTTTAACTGAATGACAGCAGCGCGTGCAGATTCAAGGTCAAGAGTTGTTCTATCCACTGTACGTTTTAATGTAGACAGCTAGTAGTACAAAATAGTTAATGAATAGAAGTACTAGTACTTGGAGAAGACCTAGATCTTCCTATTTTAATTAAAATAAGGCCAATTGAGTTTCAAAAAGAAATTATGTAAGTGAAATTTTTTTCTGGTGTTAAAATGATTATTAACATTTTTTATAGAAAAAAAGTTTTAAAATTTTTTTTTGTATCATTGTTTTAAATGTCTTTAAAATAATTTTCAAAGAAATAATCTTCAAGCCAAATTACCTCATTTTCAAACATAGATTTTTTCACTTCAGCTTCTTGTAATTCATTCCGCACTCGCAGACTAATTCTTTCTGCAAGAGAGATCTTCTTTTCTTGTTCTAAGTTGTTCTCCAATTCATGTTCTAAAAATTGTTTTTTTTCATTTATCATTTCCTCATGCCTACGAATGTCCTGCTTTACTGAAGCCAGTTTCTGAAAATGTTTTCCAAAATTTTAAGACAAATTATTTCTGATAGTGAGAAATTTATATCATTTTATTAATTTTTATTAATGTAATAAAATATTTCACAGAATGAAATTTTAAAAAGAAATAGTCACGAAGGTAAAATGACCAACTAAATTGAAATAGTTATATACGTGTGTATTAAATATAAAAACTGAATAATGAAATTCTATCTACAAGTGGAATGATAAAATAAATTTTTAAAATTTGGTAAATCATATTAAGAATTTAAAGATTTTGAATAATTATTAGGAATATAATATATTTTAAATAGAACAGAATAAAAAGCCCATTTAATTATGGAATACATTTTCCCCTACCTCTATTAATGAAATAATGTGATTCCAATCTTTCTTCAACTTGCTTATTAGAATTTTTATTTAGCAAATATTTCCTTTTCTTATAAATGTTGAAAACAAAATGTTTGTTAAAAACAAAATGATATTTTGAAAAAGATTTCTTACTAACAAACAAAATTGGGTAATTTATTTTTCATTCTAATTTGTCTCAGAAGCTAATGTAAAAATCTGATCTAATGTAAAATTGCACAACTTTTTATTAAATAGTCAGTTTTTAGATTTGTTTTCACTAGTTTGAAGATTATTGAAATTATTTTTAAAAACAACATGCTATTACGCATTATATTTTTGCAACAATATCATTTCATAGACTATCATTTATGCCAAACAAAAAGAAGTAATACTGACAGCAGCTAAATTATTTATTTCTCTGTCCCTCTTTTGCATTTGTTCTATTGTATTCTCCCATTGGGATAAAAGTTCTTCCCTTTCCAAATGAGCTTTACGGAAATCCTCAGCAATTTTATCCAGCTCAATCTGCAAGAAATAAAAAAAAACAATTTTGATTTTCAGAAAGTGTTATGAAAGTAACTATTTCTTTCTGAATAGAAAAACTACAACAAAGAACAAATATATAGTGAGTATAAATGCTATATTAAATTCAGTTTTTTTAAATATATCTATGATAAAAGGCTTATCAAGTAAAAAAAAAGTTAAGAATTGTATGATTTCATAACAGAAAAATAAAAAAAAAGAAACATTTACTTGTGATGTTAAAGTATTAGTCATCTCAGTATCCAAAAGTTGTTTTTTCTTCTGAGCCTCTGCCATGAGTTTTTCCATGCGTAGTGACAATTCCTAAAGATAAAAATGGTGAATTATTGTGAGAAAAGTATCCATATTATAACATATATGTAAAAAAATGTTATAAAACTAAACTCTATGTTATTGATATTTCAAAATATAAAAATATTGCCCTTTTCAGTTTTGAAAGACAAAGGGAGTGAACTAGAGAACTATGTTTATCATTCCCATTAACCCTTCTTTATATGTCCACTGAGTCCCACCAGGTTAGACTTATACATTGCGGTAATGGCTTTTTCATTTTAAAAGTTTCTAGAAAAAGATGAGCTAAGCATATATTCTTGTTCTGAATGAAATATGAAGAGCTCTTCTTATACCTAAGTTTTAAAAAATGGTGCTTGCTTTTAATCACATTTTAACACATTAGAAGTCTACCGTAAAAATTGTGTTCTATCAGGATAGCGGTTATTGGGTTAATACCACAGAATTTTTTTATTTTAATCATTAAGTAATTCGTAGAATCTTAATATTGGACATAGTGGTTAAAGACTAGCTCTTAATAAACTGAAAACAAGTTTTGACACTATCAACAGCAACAAGCATATTTAAAATATAGTAAATATTTAAGACAATAGCAAATTGTTGGAATAACTTAATGGTTTGCATAAATAGTTGAATTGGATACCTACACTTATTTTACTTTCATCCTGACGGGTGTACTTTTGTAAGGTCATAGCATCTTCATCTTTCCTAGCAGATTCCTCAAGCCATGCTTCTAGGGCTTGTTGGTCCCAGTTCAACTGAGATTTCAGCTCTTCCAGTTTTTGAGTTTGTTTAAATATATTATTCTGTAAATTATATGATAAATAGGATAAATTTTAAAGAATCAATCACAAAATACAAGACTATATCTGTGAGCTTTGAAGAAAAGGACAGCCTAGAGATTGGACAAAAAGATACAACATCATAAATTAGGTCTCCAGGTACAGAAAATGAGACTGACAAGGCCTATATAACTATTAACAAAATGTTTACAATGTTATATTTTATTATAAACAATAAACATACTTATTTTAAGCAGTTGTAAATATAAAATGAAAAGCTATTATGAAAGTAACTCTGATAAAAAAGATATTACCTCATAAGAATTCTTTTTCTCTTTGAGTTCATCCATCTGTTTCTTTAACTTGAAGATTTCTTGTTTTAATCTCCCTTCTTCTCTCTCAGCTATTTTAAGTAAATGCTCTTCAGTCTCTGTTTCCTTATGTCTAGCACCAACAAGGTTCTGTTTGGATTTTTAAATGCAGAAACATAGAAAGTTTATTTTTAAATTAAGGACTTTATTTTTAGTACTATTTACAATTATTTTTATTTTGTTGTACTGCTATAAGGATAACATTAAGAATTATTATATCTAAATCAATAGCTTCATCAAAAATAATTAGCTTGCTTTAAACATATTAGCTTTAAACCTATTCTTGAAGTCTTGTGGCCAATCACTTGCCTGGGTAAGGAGAAGCTCTTGACGCACATTTTTGAGATGTTCCAACATGGCCCTGACCCTATCTTCATTTTCAGCCAATTCATTTTGTACAGATATAACGTGTGTTTGTTTTTGTTGGACCTAAATAAAGTTTTCAGAAAGAAGGATTAAATAAAAAAAAAGAGTCAATAGTTTTTAATTAAGTTCTTTAGCACATCACACAAAAAAAGTGTAATTACTAAAAAAAGTAAGCATTTCTAGATACTGAAATACAATTTTGGCAACAATAACTATTGATATCAAAGTTTCATCACTACTACTAATAAAATGTAAATTCTTTATGTATAATTTAGTTTGTAAATAAACTAATGGCAAGCTATAGAATCTACAAATTAGACAGATTAAAGGTTGTTGCACAAAAAAAAGGGATGTGGGTGGGGTAGAGAATGGTTCTGTTTTAATTGCACAATCATAATGGTACAACTAAATTCAATTTTGTTGGTGATATTAACAATCATTAATTATTTAATATGCTTACTGATTACTACTGCCTCTCTACTCTTGTCTAGGACTAGGCTGTGGGGAAACACTAAATATTAATGATTTAATTTTTCTATCCAAAAATAAAATTAAGAGTATGACATAATAAAATCAATTAGATCCAGTTTATAAACCACGGTTGCTGCTGTAACTGTAAGTGTAACTTGTTAAGCTTACCTCATTTTCTAGCGTTTTATTTTCCGTATTGGCGACGGGCATTGAAAGCCCTTCATCCCATTCAATTTCAGCTAGAACTGTATTGCTAAGATTAGACATTTTGAGTGAAGAGGTTATTTAACAGATCATCAGTTCTGTGTTACATTAAAACATGTGTGTTTATACTGGGGAATAAACCTGGTTTGCCATCTACACAGAAGCTGCAGTTTTTTTTTCTTTAGACACCACTGAATTGATTGTTTGTTATCGCTTAGGAAACACCTTACCCGGATGTAAATAAATTAAGGTCGGCTACTCTTAAATTCAACATTTATCCCTCAAACTTATTTCCCTTGTTCTTGATAAAAAAAGACAACCGATAGTTTACGACTATACTATACGGATACGTTGTAAATTTTAGGAGAAAATTAATCATTTGACTATAAGTTTAGGGATATGGAAAGGAAGACAGAAAGGAGGGAGATTCTCAAAGAAATAATTTCAGCGCACGCAGAGAGGAGGATATAAAGGTTGGGAGAAAGCTATTTTATTAACTTGTGCAAATTATGTGTACTTCGGCTGCTGTACAATCTTAAAAGGTGCCCCGTCGAGACTGCCAGGACATAGCAGTAATAACACACCACTTTACAAAATAAATCAGACAAAACAGCGTTCTTTTCAATAATTTCAATAATGGAACCTGCTCCTGAACCTGTTTTGGTGAGCTCGAGTTAAACATAGGCTAACTGCTCAATGAGAATGCTTGGAACAACTAACATCCGGACAAGGGAGAATTGGAAAAGAAACGGTTCTGTTTCTACGGAGTATAATACATGTATAATGTTGACTAATAAACACAACAATGAAATTATACAGACTTTTTAATACGTCACATCCTGACATGTAGTGTTTTTTTTTTGTTTTGTTTTGTTTTTTAAGAAAAAAAAACAGTAAAGTTCTTATCACATCTTTCCTTTTAATAAAATTAGGTTTCTAAATATGCAAAAGGTTAGTGGCACGAATTAGTCGACGGCATCCGTAGGCTACGCTTTACCCCCATGTCCCCTAAATGATACGGGAATGTTTTTTTTTTCATTGCAGTTTGACACTACCAAAGATATCACATCACATGCAAAGATTATTTTGTTCTGTTGTGCGGTTTGCGCACTGGACTGTCATTCAGATTTATCGACGGTCAAGGGTTCAAACCTTGCCCGCTCCCATCCCCCGTCGTCCTGCGGGAGGTTTGGACTAAGAAGTAAACTATCCTTAACTCTGAAGGAACATTCGAAATATGTAAAACATTTTACAAACAAACAAACGTTATGTTCATTTTGGTATGTTGACTGAAAGACTGCTAGCTGTAATTATAAGTCTTGTGTCAACTGATATCAGATAGAAAGAACTTGCTAATGAGCTTCTTGCATCAAGCAATATTAGAGATTTTCATTAATGGCGGAAACAACTATAAATAGCTACCTATTTGGTGTATCCGGTGTACAAAATAAAGAAAATGTGATCAAATATTTTTTAATGTACTATTTAGCCTTGCAGAATCAAATTACATTTGTAGCTTTTATTTTGTTGGAAACATTGAAATTCAACTTATTGTCCTTGATATTTTTTAGTTTATCATGAACATCTCTAATTGACGTTAAAAACAAATAGTGTTGGTAGTTCAAGGGAAGATGCAGCAAACATGCAAGCAGAATGGTTATCTAAAGATTCTCCCAGGCAAATTAATGCGTGTAGTACCGTGCTACGCATATATCACGAACCTATTGGGGACATAAACAACAAGCGTTGAAATGTCTTGTGCGTCACTATTTGGATTGCCGAATGACATCGTATGGATGTTTGAGAAAATGTGAGGAAAGATTCTTATCACTGACTCATTAGTAGAAACACGGTGATGGTCCAAAGATGCTGAAAAAAATCATCGGGTCTCTTTCAGACAAAAGAATAGTCTTTTTACGTCAATAGTCACTATTGTTCTAGTGCTTGACGAAACTAAAAAGAACTGCGGGTCGAAAGCATACAATATAATAAGAAAAAACAACAACTTGTCATTCAAAGATGCTTTCCCCTTCACCTTGACCTGTGCTGAATCGTGGTCACACCACGTGACCTGTCAACCGTCTTTCTCCATTCCTCCCTGTCTTTTGCCTTGGATAGAATAAGATCTCTTTCAATGACTGGCCCGTTCATTCTTTCATGTTGTCTTCCCGTCGTTTTCTCTGTCTGCCTCTTCTTCTTTCCCCTGGTATTTTTATTTGCAAGCCCCCGAGGACCTTGTGGTATGGCCATAAAGTTTTAGTTTGCATTTTTTTTTTACAGTGGTTGTTTTTAATCTCTTCTTTTGTGATGCGGTCTTTGTATGTGATACCTAAGATCCTTCTATAGCATCTCAATTGTATTGCTAGGATCCCCTTCTCTGATTCTGCATTTAGCGTCCAAGATTCGCAAGCATATAAGAATGTGGCCACACCCAAGCAGTTTATCAGTCTGTTTTTAGTGTCAAGGTCTATATGCCTATTGTCTTTCCAGATAGTTTTTGCTGTGGACTGTGCGATTCTATACAGTTGCTCAGGTTTGGTTCTTTTGTCTGAAACTAGTTATAGCTCCGAGGTATTTAAAACTACTAACACTTGTCAGCTTTTTGAATCCAACACTGATGTTAATTTTAAAGCATTGTTGGCTATTGGTCATAATTCTTCTGTCCCTGCTCACTGAGATATAAAACCACTTTGGCAGTATTTGTTTTCATCATTAGGTTGCGATTATACTGTAAATAATTTTTTACCTATCTCTATGTAGAAATAAAATACAGTAGCCTACTTAAACCCACATATGCATGCATTCAGTTTTCAAATCATTATCAAACTTCACAAATTTTGAGAATTAGGCTCTACCAATGGATGTATATTATGCCAAGGCAAGCAGGCTTTTTGTGGGCAGGGTTGTATGGTAATGCCATGGTCGATTTCGACACTCTGTCCTCCCCTAACCTTCTCTTGGCCGCTGCAAGTCTTTCTAGTCGATTTCTATCAAGGTCATCTTGGTACGTCCTTGTCTAAAAATGTAATGGCAATTAGATGAACAAGTCTTCTTGCAATGTCAACTTGACAGCATTAGTGCAAAGAACTTCTTTCTACTTTGATATTAAATATCACTCAAATTTCTAATAAGGCTTTTGAATGGAACACATTTTATTGGTGATTTAGTCTCTATTACTTTTGTATTACTCCTGACATAGTAAAAAAAAAATCATGTACCCCCCCCCCCCTAAGAGCACATCTCTAGATCTAACTACCAATACTAAATCGAGCCATTACCACATCTTCATTAATGTGGCTAACCTTCATCCACATACTTCTACTAGTTGTTTAAATTAAAATTAAAGTAATATGTATTTAAACTAAATGTTGACTTTGGATCAATATATCACCATTAATCTTAGTTTATTGGCTTTTGCATCAAGAAAAAAAATTAATATATTTATAGGACGAGACTGAGTATGAGTTCAGTACAGTATTCTTTATTTAATGCAAAGATTTGAACATTTTTTTACCATTATTTTCATAGATATACAGTGGGATAATCTTCTACTAACTTTAGCTTAGTATATTATATTATATTGGCTATGCTGTGGCTGTCTGGTAATTGTGTCACTCAGTCACCTATCAAAATAAATAGTTTGCCTTTAGAGACATAAAAGCAGAAGATTGGGTGGCTTATGTTATGCAATTATAGTTTATTGCACAAGTTTATTACTAAGATTATTCTGCAATCAGCAAATATACATAGGAAATAACAATTACAAGGAAAGCAACTAAAAGTTATTCAGTTCTGAATAGAATTGTGTACCTTACTTTAAAGTTCATTATTAAAAAGAAAAAGCAAGACAAAATTTTTGGTTTCATATTATTTTGTGTGATGTATTTCTCTCATAAATGAAAAAAATATATTTATAAATTACGATATTTTTGCAAAAAAAAAACTTCTTTGTAAAACATTTTAAGAGATGGATTTTTAAGGGTTTATTTTTTTTTTCTTTCAAAATATTAAAATAATGTATTCTGGTATCAAACAGATTTAAAGTATAAAAAAAATATAGAACAAAATGAGGAACAAAACAATGTATAAAAGAGACAAAACAATACATATATTGTTGAATGATACACAGAGAATTTGCATATTTACTATTTTAAAAGATATCACAGTTGCATTAAATATATAGCCCTACTATTGACAAATGTAAATGTATATTTTACAGCATCACTATAGTGATAATTCATATTAATCATGTAGCTCTTAAGTTATAGTGAAATTACAATTGCAAGGCTTTAAAAAAAATGGCATACTTAGTCACAAAATACACATGAAAACTGTTATTCTTATTCAAAGTATTTCCAGATATTTAATTTTCTTATATTGGCACTAAATAGATAGTACAAGTTGTATGTATATATTCAATAATATAACATTTTTCTCCAACAAACAAAGAATAAATGGTCATTGTTATAAGAATAACAACGTGAATTTTGCATATCAATAAAATTCATGAACATTTATATTACACATTTTTTTCTCCCTTAAACTGAAGTAACTTTATTAATAACAAGTTCTACTATTTATTTAGCAATAAGTGTGTATTCACTTGCAAAAAAGCTCCTCCAAATATTTTAAAAACTTTTCCTTTTTACAAATATTCTAACAGTTAAATTGTGTTGAGAACATAAATTGTGCACATTTAAGGAATGATTTCTGGTCTGTCCTTTAGACTGCCAAAAATTCTTTCTAACAGTGGTGTGTAGTTGATATTGTTGACCTGGTTTTGTGCTCGTGTGCCACACCAGTCGTCATCAGCATTGACAGGTTGGTACTGAATCATTGGAGCTGGATAATCACGCCAATTGAGAGAATTTATGAAGTCTTCATACAAGACCTGCTCATTGTTATTTGTAGCTGTCTTGGCCCTGGGAAAAAAATATATTTTTGTAAGTTTAAGAAAATGATAATGATTTTATTAATAAATAAATGAAAATGATTTTATTAATATCTAAAGTTTCAGAAATATCAT
Source organism: Biomphalaria glabrata (assembly GCF_947242115.1). Taxonomy (NCBI): domain Eukaryota; kingdom Metazoa; phylum Mollusca; class Gastropoda; family Planorbidae; genus Biomphalaria; species Biomphalaria glabrata. The sequence goes on along the minus strand of NC_074725.1, from coordinate 13,667,320 downwards.
ATTTCAACATAATCAAATTAAAGCAAACATAAGCTTTTTGAAACAATATTCTTGTTTATTAATATCATTATCCTTTTTTTGTTCTGGGTATTGATAACTGTAGAAAAGTAATACTAAATATTTCAATAATGTGGTTCTAAGTAGAACCTTTATACTATTTTTGTAAGAGGTGTCTGCAAAAGGATAAATTAAAAATGTTCTTTGAAGAAGACATTTGAATACTAATTCACTAATGTGATTTTAGTGTCTAACCCTTTTTCTTATACCAGAATGGTCAAATTTATTCCAAGTAAAATACCATCATTTGGATGATGTCTTTTGCATGACAAAATAGCACCCTAAATAATACATATTTCTGAACACAAAGATGATTTTATAATGATGTATATGTTTCAATGTCTTGAAGAGTCTCAAATGTACATTTTTTTATTTGGGGAGCATCAGTAGTAAAAGATTTAGAAATACTTATTTAGTAAAATTGTAAATATAGAAATGAAAACTTTTATTGAACAAACTCATATAGTTTAAAGTGGAAGCTATCTTCAAATGAACAACATAAGATAACAAATGTACTATTAATGTTGTCATTGACTAGAAAATTTATTATCAAACTCTAATGCTGTGAATTTAGTTTCAGGGTATTACATGGGCACAAAACATCTAAGAACCCAGATCCATAACCTCATCCTTCAGTATTAAAATATTTTTTTCAAAGAGACTGGAAAAATCTGATGAGTCTTTAAAGCAAACAGGCAAAAATACATAGTAGTGACAGTATTCTCTCTTCTTCATCTACTGAATGCCCCAGTGGATTTCAAATGGTGCTTTATGGTAATAAACATTAGAAATTATGAATACTGAATTAAGAATACAATGGATGATGGGTTATCTTCATGACATTCAATATTGCTAAATATCCATATCACTATTTATAGCCAGCTTTTGTTTTCTTTCACTTATTGGCTATATATGTGCCTTATTCTTATATCGCAAAGAGTTAGCCAACTGAATATAATAACTTACACTGAGAGTGCAGCTTGAAGCATGTCATCTGGCAGGGGCACATGTTGAGCAATGAACTCTTTCCTTATAGTTTGTCTATCGAGGTACCCAGTGCTGAAAACAAAATAAATAAATTGATAACTTTCTAAACATGAATCTGAATTCTGATTCATTTTAAAATTATTTTTTTTTAATCTCTTAAGAAGATTTAAAAAAAAAAAAAAAGAATCTCTGCCCAGTGCCTTAGTAAAACTCACCAGTTTTTGTCTTCTTGTCGTAGAGAGGCAATCAAAATGCTAAAGTCCTCATAATTTTTCTTTCTGAGCTCTTCTTGTATGATGGATTTTAGTTTGTCAGTATCTAAGATAATGTCAGATCTTCTGTCACTGTATTGCCTTGCTACAGTCATTATCTGAAGAGAACATAGATAAATGTATAGAATTAAATACATAACTATTAAATAGATTCTGAAGCAAACTGTTCATTTCTTTTTTGATATTTTTAGCATATCCTAAAAAAGTATGTATTGTTTTGATTATTTATAACAAATTTTAAGTTATAAGTAATTAGAGGTTGAGTTTAAATCCTAGTTATGCTGAAATTTTAATAATTATGTAAAGGATTAATGATCCCCTTAACCATCGTGCTCATTTATTTAGTTTTGTGTTGTTTTTTTTTTGAAGAATAGAAACAGATTGCAATAACTAGTCCCACATTCAAAGTTTACAATTTAAATTTAAACCCACATGATTTTTACTTGGTAGCCATTTTAGTGTTGTATCAATCTTACATTATTTTAAAATATCATTTACATTATTGTTGATAGATGCATGTTAAAATTGTGTTTATTTGTACCTCTTGTTCAGTCAAAGAAGGCTCAACATTAAGAACCATTTCTCTAAACTTTTCATAAGGAATGTAGCCTGAACCTGTTGGATCAGTTCTAGCAAAGAAAGCTAGAATATCTTCTTTGTTGGTTCCCAGTCTGGATGCAATCTTCTGAAGGACAATATCTATATTGGATTTGGTGAACTGTAAACAAAGTAAGGATGTTCTTAATAAGAAATAACAATTCAATATTATACTGTGTAAATTAAAATGTAGCAAAGTTGTGAGTGAAAAATGAGGAAAGGTTTACTTTTTAAATTCTGAAATTGCCACTCTGGACAAAAGTACCATAAGAAACCAGAACACTAAACAAGGTTAGTTGGCATATAGACAGGAACCTGATTATAAAAGATAACTTGCACTTTCACCCTTATAAAGAATCTATATCTATAAAGGAAGTATATACAGGGTGCGTCAAAAAAGTGTGTATACATTTTTTTGACGCACCCTATATATATATACATATATATATATATATATGTTTCATTCTAATGAATCTATTATTCCCCAATATTATCATACAACCCCTTTTTTTCTCCCTAAAGGTCTTGTTGGATATATTTTAGGTAACTTCAGAAATACACAGTTAGTGGTTTCTACTCACAATGTGGCTGTTGTCCTCCATGAATTTAAAGGCATACTCATCAGCATCAATCAGGACAAATTTAAAACTGTTGAAATCCACATGGGCACCAACATACAGATCTGTGGCAGCATAATACTGAGAAGGCTCTGTACTGTATCTCATCTGATTAGGTTTCTTAATACGATTTCTTTCTAAAAACCTCCCACCTGCAATGCCTGTTGACAAATTTTTAAATTAATTATGGAAGCTTAGCTTGAAAGACTGAAAATTGTTGAATGTTGAAACATTTGTAATAACTTGTAAAATACATAAGCTAACATAAAAAAGATTAAATATTATGATCATATATTGCATGTGTGTGCTGATAAATATTTATTAAACCAGATTCAATTTCTAATTTAACATTATCTACAAGATTCTTAAGCAACATTACATTTTTATTTCTTTTACAACTTAAGTAAATAAGACACACAAAGGAAGTGTAAAAAAAGAGAGTAAAATGTCTTAAACTTAAGGCAAAAAGTTAAAAAAAAAAAAAAAAAAAGATGAGACCAAAAAAGATTAGTGGGAGCAATTTAATTAATTTAAATGTTGAAATAAAACTATTTCATTTAAATGATATAGATTATCACGGGAGATGGTTTATAAATTCTGAGTCGTACCCTGTTTGATTTTCATTTTAATAAAAAGGTTTTGATGTTGCTCACTCACCTGAGTTTCTGACTGGTGGCTCAAAGACTAAAATGGTGTCATCTGCCAAGAAATATGAGATAATAAATCTTCTGTCCTGATCAATGGGCTTCTTGGTTTCCATCTTGCCAAGGAACCTCAATACATTGCTTTCTAAGCCACATCTGTCTCGCTCCATGAATTTGACAAAGTCTCTCTTTGGGGGCTTTGGCAACAAGCCTTTAGTAGAGCAAAGTGAATCCTCTTCACTGCCAAAGCCATTGTAAGGTGGTAATGTCGCTGTAGACTGAGCAGCTGTTTCTCTCTTGTACATTACTGGAGTCATCTCCTCTAAAAAAACAACAACTTTTTTTTAATATATACTATCAGTTTAAAACTTCTTTCTCATGAATTTAACTAATAACAAGGATGTAAACTTAAAGAAGTTCAATTCATTTCTATGATTTATTTACTCCTGGGCAAAGAAAACTTTTGTTATAGCTCCAGTCATTTTTTTAAAGTTTTGACATTTCTTTAGAAATAAAGATTATTATATCCTACTCCAAAACTCCCACAGGAAAAAGTTGGGATTATTGTGATAATATAGTCCAGAGTGCAAACCACATGAACAGGCAGCTATGATGAATGCTACTGTAATATTATCATTATTCATTTTGTTTAAATTAATAATGACCAATAAAACATCTTGGAAAATGAATATTACTTTTAAAGAAACTCTTCAGCCTCTATAATTACCAATGCTATATTTGTTCTTGTAATACTCTTTTGTGAAGTTATCACAGTCACATATGACAAACTTGCGCCCCCAGACAAGTATGACTGATCCAAGAGTTAGCTCTCTATCTGTATAGTACTCAGTATTGACTGCACCTGTCTGAAAGAGCAACAACAAAAATAAAACAATATGTCTAATTTACAACTGAATTATAATTATTGAAATTGATTTCATTACTCTTGATCAAATCTCTGTATATGTTAGAAGGTAAAGAGGCATAGCCAATAGGTTATTTTTTAAGTAGCCTAGCTATTTTAGTGGCATTTTTTAAGATTCAAGAATTTAGTGTCATTTATGTATAAGTTAGTAAGTAAAGTAAAGTTTCCCTTTCAGACCTTGTGGTCTATAGGGCAGATGATGTAAGGGTCATCTGTTTTTCTTTCCTACGGTTTACGAGGGTATCATGTGGCCAGCACAATAACCAACCAACTTTACGTTTCCCCAACTAATATTAGGTACCCATTAGAGATGGGTGGCCTCAGAGGTGCACAAAGATCCCAAAATAAAAAATCCCAGTCTTCACCAGGATTGGAACCTGGGACCTCAGGTTTGGAAGCCAAGTGCTTTACCGCTCAGCCACCGTGCCTCCTGTCACTTATGTAAACCTCTAATTAATTGATTTCAACTAAGGATCTATTCATAAATAAAGATTTAGTTGCAGTTATTGCAAAAATAATATGTGAATGAAAGTAATTTAACATATATTTCCAGTGGAATGCAGTAAGCAAATTTTAAAAATCTCACCTTTAAATTGTCTAAAATATATCGACTGCCCTGACCAGATGGACCAAATACATTAAGCACAGTTCTGTCGGTAATAACACCAGGCTGTGGCAGATTGCCTGGATTTTTAGGAAGTTTTCCACGTTTCAAAAATACTGGGACAGCATCACGACCAGAGTTGGGTGGTATAACCTAAAATTTGAAAAAATATTTTAATAAGACTGAAAATCTTCAAAATAAATCATGAGTGTATGAAAGAAATGTAACTTTTAGAAATGATTAATTCACACTAATTATTTGTCAAACTTTTATGCCATTTAAAGATTTCAATAGTTTTCATTTCTTAAATAGCCGATGAGGCACTCAATTAGCACTTTTAAAGAAAGTGTTTATAAACTTATATTATTTCAATTTTTTATTGAATTGTTTTTAATTAAGGTATTCCAAAATTGATATAAATGTGTTACTTTTAAAGTACAAACCTCCCTGATCTCAATGGTGTCATCAGCCAGGTAATAATGTAAAATCATCTCCCTGGGATCTCCAAACAAGTTTTCAGAGTCATCCCAATGGCAATAAAACCGCAGCACATGACGATCATGATCCAAGAATTGTTTGAGTGTGTCATACTTTTCATATGGACGCAGTGGGCTCATGGCATCATCCAGCTAAATAGAGTTAAACAAGTTTTGCACATTCATTGCTCTCTCAGACATGAAAATACCACCCAAAAATTATTTAACTAAGCAATTTGTTAGAAAAAAATTGTTATTATCATACATTTTAAGGCAATGTAAGAAAAATTAATATGTTTCAACAAGTGAAAGGTCTTCATGTTTTTATTATGTAAAAAAATTTACTTATCATTAGCAACTTACAGCTTTTCTATAATTCATGTAAGGATCTTCTGGTGGCCTGGCTGGCCTTTGAACATTGGTTCCCATTTTTCTCAAAAAGTTTTGAGTAAACTCATCACAGTCAACAATTTTAAAGACTTTTGAATAAAGGCAAATCTCACTTCCAATATTAAAATCTTCTGCTGTGTAAAATTCATCATCATTTGGTGGTGGCCTTGGAATTCTATGGCGTCTGATAAGAGTACCTGAAGTAATAATTAGGCTATATTAATCCTTTATTTCTTCAAACATTAAAATCATATTTAAAAAGTTTTCTTATTAAAGTACTTTGGCTTTTTTCAGCCAATGAGAATGTATACCTTGAGGTACACCAGCATTCTTAAGACGTGGTTCAAGCACTTGAATTGAGTCATCTTCCAAATAAAAGTATATTTTGCATTGCCTAACCCTGTACTGCTCTTCTCTCTTTTCATGTACTGCTTCTTGAAAGTAAGCATCAAAGGATAATACCTAGATACCGGTAATGAAAAAAAAGGCAAATGTGGAATATGACAATTTCAGTAATAATTTTCATAAAATAAACTATGTAGGCTTTAATAATATTTATCAAAAGTACATTTAAGAAAGTGTTAAATTGATTTGGCTCAAAATACCTGTCTGTCAAAAGCTACCCAAGAGGGCAGGTAGGTGCCATCACCTCGAGGAAACACAGTATTTCTAGGTTTATATTTCTGACCTAACAATGGTTCGCCTCCTATTCCAGGCTTATTAGCTCCCACCATAAGAAATGTATCATTCTCAGAATCAAAGTGATGTGATTTGTGAAACTTTGTCTTACCAAGCTGTAAAAATAAAGAAAAAACAACAACATAAATTAATAAAATATTGTGCAAAGGTTAATCTTAAAAAACGCTTGGTATTATACTAATCTATGATCTTGGGCTTACATAGTGAAAAACAGAATTGCAAAACAGGCCCTAGACTGGAACGCACAGGGGAAGAGAAAGGCCGGAAGACCAAAGCAAACATGGAGAAGATCAGTAAACAAAGACGGCAGGATGGATATGGACCCAGCTGAGGGTAATTGCCCTAAAGTTAAAGAGACCAATGGTGAAATGTACCAGTGTTGTGGCCCTATGCTCCACTGGAAATCAAAAGGAATAAGTAATCAATGATCTATAACTCTATATTATACTTGTTTACTGTCCACTTAATATAATACTAGTTAAAATGAATCTATATTAAAGACTAACAGTGTTTAAATTAAGGGCTTTTATATTCCAAGATTTTACTTCTGCCTAATAATAAACAATTTCAATGTAGCATATATATTCATGCATGAACTTAATGATAGCTCTTAAACCTCAAATGTTGATGACTCTTTTCCTCTACAATATAAAGGTTTATCATTTAAAATATCAGACGAAAAAATAGATCTATTTAAATTTAAAGAGATATCAATATAAAGTAGGCCTATTCTAAACTTCTAGATAATAATAAGTTGTTTTTTTCTAAATATAGATCTAGATCTAACAAATTCTGAAGTCTTATACTTAATGGTGGCAATGTCTTATTATGCATTATACTGATAACTTATACTAACTAGTTATATTATAATTATACACAACACAGTCACACAGTGCACTCGACTCTCACTCACACTCACATTGTCCGGATCTAGCCGTCTGTCTATATTCTATATATAAAGTTTATTAACGATTTCTACTCACATTTTTATTGAAGGAGTTTCCTGGGAGAAAAGGCAATGCCATTGTGTATATTGAGAACTAAATTTACTTTAAAAAAACAATACTTTAAAAAAAGAAACAGAGTTCTAAAAGGATTGCAGATAAGAGGCCATCACAGCTTCTAATTTAGAAGTCAGCTTGCGTTGCTATGATACACACGCCAAAAATATCTTTGAGCGCATAGTCGGTAACTAAGTTAGAAAAATATCATGTTTTTACTCAAGTATATTTTTAATTGACTAAAAATAATCTGTATATAATTAAAATAAGATCTTTTTGTTAATTTATTTAGGGTTAGAATATAATTTAAGAATTTTTATACGAACTATTTTTTTGTCAACGGAAGTTGAGCAATATAAAAGTAAAGACAACTATGGTTAGTAGTATATTGGGTGCTGCCACATCTGTATATTTCTTACCTGTGTCTTAAAACTTATTATTACTTTATAATTTAATATTTTTATTTATTCTTTGACTTTTTCAAAAACTGTTAGAATCTATATTACAGGACTTTGTTTTACTCTAAAGCTCTAGCCTGATACTACGTTATAAAGCTATTAGGAATTGCGCAAAGATTAAAGAAGTGTGCAATATTATGTAGACCTTATATTCAGAACTTTAAAATGTGTCGCAGTTTCTATAGAAGTTCTCCAGCTGTATCTTTCAAAATAATATCTTTAATATTATTTCCTTTATACTGGCATTTAACAGAGCATTAAAATTATTAATTATGTAGTCATTTCAACTAGGGGAGGTGAAATTGAAAAGACTTGGTCCGATGAACTCTTGTTTGAGGGCAAACAAAAAAAAAGCTGCTTTTGGGCTGCTGGCATGCATAAGTCATTTTTTTAAATATTTTTCTTGGCAATTATAAGTGTCACTGGATACTGCTCTGCCTATAGATACAGATTGTGCATGGTCTACCAAATATTCACAGTACTGTAACTTATGGGGCTGAATAAATTTAAATTAGAAGTTTATAGATTTTTTTTTCTCATGATCTTGGTTGGCCTATGATCCTTCTCAGCCATGATCGCTGCTGGGTCACATTTAGCCTGTTTTCGACTTTTATGGATGACTTCCACGCCTCGCAAGCTTGGGTGCGTCATTTTGTGATAATGATTGTATTGATTTATTTACCCAGACAGGCCTTTATAGTTTTTGGAAGATAGCTCCTGCTTTCCCTATTTGACAAGCAACATCGTGATTTAGCCTACATCTATGTACCCAGTACTAATGGGAGTACAAGTTGAAATGTAGACAAGATACACATAGCGTTGGTTTTATCGAGGTTTATCCAGCGGCCAATTTCAAATGCATCTCTATAATTGAGGCCCGAAATTTCTCATGTAATATTAAATAGGCTATGTTGTGTACAGATTTTTTGTCTTTATCAACAGGTCCTATTCTAAGAAAAGTTTTGTTTTTACTTAAATTAAACTCTACATAATTAAATAATGTTAGAACAACATTTACAGACTAGCGAAAGAGAACCACAACCTTCATTATAAAATAATGTAATTCATATTATGGAATGGACGGGCCTGCCACTGACAGAGGTTCTATCCAAGGAGAAAGACAGTCAACAAATCTTGCATGGTGCCCCCACAGTCCAACAGACTAAGGGATAGGTGAAGGTAAATTCATATAGCTCAAGTCAACTGGTCAGCTCCTCATAATTTAAAAACTCCTTTATCCCTTTATCCCACTTTCAGTGATGATGTTTCAAGATCGTTACCGAGAAGTACATACCAGCCTAATTCATAAAGCCCTAGGCTTGTATCTGCGTATGCTACGTATGTGAATGTTGTTCGTATTTCCATCTATATTGTTATAGTAGTAATGCTAAATTGGACAATTGTAGTCAATCTGAATTTCCATTTGTTTGGACCAATAAAATTATCTTATAGAAGTTTCACATGACTGTAATACTCTTTTTTTTATTCCCTGGCACAGCCAGGTTTGACACATTTAGAAGGGAAATAATTTAATATAAGTTCCTTAATAGTGTTTCTGAAGAAAGTTCTAATGATGCAGCAGTAATGTCTTTTTAGTCATCATCTTAGATAAGTGTCTGTGAAGTTTTTTATGACCACTGGCTCAATTGATATCATATAGTTTTTGTATTATTATTAAATTGAGCTTCTATAGCATAGTCAATCTCCAAGCAAAGGTTTTATTATTATTTTACTATGCTCTGAATGACAACTGTACAAATTGGTTAAACAAATTTATAAAAAACAACAACACAGGAATAAAAAATTAACTATACTTATGGATTAGTTTCTAATAAATAAATTAAGTTCAAATCAACTATCTTAAACAAATAATAGTTTATTACTCCTCAAATGTAGATCTATTGAAAGCACAGATATATAACAAAAAATAGAATGATGCAAATGTGTTTTAACAATATCACAATAAAGTTATATCCATGATTGAATCACTGATTCAGTTTCCAAGATAAGCTAGTAAGTAAGTTAGACTAAAACGTCAAAGCTATGACTATATTAGATCAACATGTTCTTTTGATAAGGTGCTACTCAAATTTCCTGGTGTTGTACTAATCACCAAATCTGCACCAATTACAAATAGAAGGTCATTTGTTAGATACTTATCTCACTGTAGAGAAGCCATAACAAGTACAATAAAACAAAGAACGAAAACTTACAAAAAAAAAACATATATTTGAGCTTATTTTAAAATTTTATTTTAATTTTTTTATTATTGGTTCGTAACACTATTATATTTTGAGGCAAAATCTCTAAATACAGATATATAAAAAGCAAAGCATCTAAACAATCTGATTAAAAAAAAAAAAGACATCTACAGTATAACAATAACAATCTAAAAAGTAAAACATTTTGTTGTAATATTCTATGATCAAAGAATTTATTTTTTTACATATTAACCCACATGATCTGATAACTTTACACAATAAGAATTTATACTAAAATATGTCTCTTGTGTTTATAATAAATTTTAACAACTAAAAATAAATCCTGAATTTGGAATAAAAAAAACGGAAGGAAAAAAAAACTATTGTTATATTACTATTGTTATGTTAGGTATTGCACTTAAGTATTAATTTTAGGAAAAAAAAGACTAGCATGATAATGTGCTATGTAGATAATATTTTTTAAATATATGGTTCTGAAAACATCTTTTTGAGCTGCTAAAGAAATGCAGTAAAAAAAATATTATGCAAGTATATACTTAACTCTTTATCTCCTGACAGAATTGTTCATTATTCACATTTGTATATTCTACCTTGTTATCATTAAACTTTAATAACATTTTTGTTTGTAATTAGAAAATGTTACTTTTGGTACAGAATTTTAGGAGAATGCATGCTCTTTTTATACAACACAAATTAAAGTGCATAAAAACAAAAATTAATTTAATTTAATGGGATCAAATCAACAATGGTATCGTTAATTAGGAGAGAAAGAGTTAAAACCAAAATATTATAACAGCTAACACATGTTATTACAATGGAATGAGAAATGAAATGTTACAGTCACAAAACAAATAATTGTAAAAAAAAAATCTACAAATGCCTGTACTTTTATAGTGAAAAATGAAATACATGTCAATCACCAGAAAAACATAGGCACGGGATAGATTCCTGTGGTGTAAGTTCTTCTGTATCTGTAAGGTGCATCATCAACATACACTATCTGTTGTCCGGGGGGAGCATTAATTATAGTAGTTCCTCCACGTGTATGAAGCACTAAAAATGTAAATAAAAAGAATTTCATTTGTTACTATTAAAAATGTGTAATATGAATAGAATCAATAGTCTGAACAGTATACTAATCTCTAATTTGAAAACAGATGCTACTTCACACAAATGAATTCAGAAACCCTTGCTATCTGTCAATTAATCATATTTTTGGTCAATAGTGAATTTGTTCTAACTGTAACTAGAAAGAAAATTGCATTAAATAATATTTTGAAGAAAAAGTTGGAAACTAATATACTTTAGATGCAACTAAAAAGATTGCAGTAAAACTTGATTAAAAATGTTAAAAAAGATAAACTTCATTGAGAAAAAATAAAATGTTCTCATTGTCTACTCTCACTATTTAGGTGTCACTAAATGATGAATTCGAAAAATTAATATTATCTTTATCTGTTTGAGGGGCAAGGGGCTATAAGAAAGAAAAACATGTAAATACAAGGATAATACTACTTGGAGATTTCTAAATTAGATTATACCTTGAGCTGGTGGCGGGCTAATAATTTGGCCTTGATAGCCTCCTCCATAATATGGACTGCCATAGTAGTACCCAGGAGGACAAACATATGTTGTGGTTGAAGTTGTTACATGTGGTGGCTGCACTGGCACAGGTAGTGTTCTTGCTTCTTCGAGTGCTATCTGCCAAGCTCTAAACAAAGAAATTAAAGAGATAAAAAATATATTTATCATCATGATCTCTTTTACAAGACAGGCAAAAAACTACTTAAGCCATTACACTCTCTTTAAGGCTAGGCTTGTCACTGTTTGAAGCATAAAGCTATCTCCTACAAAGTCAAATCGATCTCTTATGGCTTTCTTTAAATATCTCTTTCATAGCAGTGTCCATACCAGTTTTTGTGTGATTGTCCTCATTCTGAGAACATTTCCCAATCATCTCCATCTTCTATATTTAATAATTACTGTAACTGGTAAAATTTCCATCCTCAATTGAAGCTTTTTGCAATATTTTGCCATGATAATTTCAAGCTTCACGTATTGGTGCTTTTCTAACCCTCTGAACCATAGAAACACATTAGTTAGGAAGATTTGTAATTTGGTATCATGTTACATTTCCAATGTTGCTTAGCATACCAAAAGACTGTCATCTTTTTCTTTATTCTCTTTCTTATCTCTTTGAAGCAGTCTCCATCTATTTGTGACCTCAGTTGCCAGCTATGTTAATTCTTTTACATCTGCAAGTTAACAGTCTTTTAGGATAGTTCTTTCATTAACTTTGGTATTTATTTTACAATTCTATTTTACTATTCTAAAGTACTTGTTTTCTAGATTTACCTTAAGCCTATCATGCCAATATATACTGCCAATTTGTTTTCTGCTACCTTGGTATTGTAAAGAACAGGAAGGTAATCCACCTTGTATTTGTTTAAGTTTCCTTCCTAAGTCCCTCTTTTTTATCAGGTATAATTATAGTTGTGCCTGTCTTAAATCATAAGAAATTTTTTCAAGGAATATTTGGTGTCTCGTATCTCTTCTATTATTTTGCTATCTCAATACTATTACCTAAATTTCATCATGCATTATTACATTTATTGATCAGGCTACCCATGAATGTTTATAGCATTTTGCTACATTATTCACTCATTAATGTCTACTAACACATGGACAAATATTTTGCCTTTTTAATATTCTTTGCTGAGATAATTTAATTGAAAGATTGTTGACCTATTAATCTCCTTGACATTTCATAACCAGTCTTTGATCTTTTAATTCTATAGCATTTTTTCATCCTCTTGTTTACATAAAATTATAGTCTATACTAGTAGCTTCTTTTACTATGTAATAATTAACAATTCTTTATCTATAGCTAATTCTGTACTTTCTTTTTTATTATTTCTTTAATTCTTGTAGAATGTGAAAGTATAATGGAGTTGAATTTTCCTTTTATTTGAATTCTTCAATAATTTTCACCAAAAGCAGAGCATTTACCATTTTCTTATATGTAATGAGGGCACCTCTTTTTTGGTGATTGAAATCTGAGCTGCCAAACAATATCATTGTTCTCCTGGGTCAATTTTCTGCCACTTAATTTCCATCCCATAAAGAATGCTAATGTTATGGAAGTTACTATATATATATATATATATATATATATATATATATATATATATATATATATATATATATATATATATATATATTTTAATCTTTTTTTTTTTACAAAGCTTATATCAACTCAATCTGTCTGTCTCGTAAAAAGTTTGTTACACATTATTTCTCCCACACCCAATCCTGGATCAAGCTGAAATTTTGCAAAAATATTTCTTTTACCTGACAAAACAAGAATTAAGAAAAACATTAACCAGTTAGTTCATTAACTTACTTACTTAGACTTAGGTCCTCCCGCGCCGTTCGGCGCATTGGGCGGCAAGCTGTCTCCATAATGATCTGTCACTGGCAATGTCTGAAGCCTCTTCCCATCTGGTGTCCACTGTTGGACACCAGTTCATTAACTAATGGTAATTAATTATTTTTTGTATCTTGAACAAGGAAAAGAAATTGTACGCGACTGATGTGGTTAAATAAGTTGAATTAGTCCCCTTTATGCTTTGCAGATTGCTGCTTTAAAGTTTGAAGCTAAAAATAGATAATTATAAAACACCCTATTTTCATAAGTGATTTGCTGGCATAGTGTATTGGCTTAAGCAGGCCAACCTCAAGTTCGAATTAAGGTTGTTCCAGAATGTTCCCCCACCTATTTTTTCATAACTACATTTAAAAAGCGAGCACCCAGACCTTCTCTCCCCCCCCCCCTTTTTTTTCCAACTAATCATGACAAGTGATAGGATCATAGCATATTGAGAAAGCCAAAAGCATGAAATTAATACAACTTTTGTGAAAATGAATTCCAGACATTTTCCAGACATTTATCTTATGTTTTCCAGTTTCACTAACAGTAAAGTGGATGGCTACCTGAGCATGCCGTATGCACTCTGGATTGACAATAACTAACCCTTGCAGTCCTGTGGGAGGTTTGGACTAGGGTGTTATAATAATTTTCAATTATGAAGGAACATACAAAACAAGTGGAAAAAAAAGTCACTAATCTTGTAGCACTTAGACTTGGGCAATTTAATATATATAGAAGACCTATATAGTTTAATAGGCCTAACTTTGTTGTTAAATCTTATTCTAAATCTCATAACTAGTCCAATAGTTTTATAATTTTTATATAGATTTTTAGTGGCTTAAACATTAGATACTAGTTAAAAAGTAAAGATTTATTTAGACTAGCCTAGGTTAGGGGGCCTACCTCTACTATAATTCTACTGGCGGAGATAAATAAAAATCTAGAGTTAGAGTAACTGTATTGAAATTTAATTTTTAATCTCAAAGATTTATTATCGTTAGTCTAGATCTATTACAAATTTAATTATATGACTAATCCAAACTAATTGATACAACCAGACTTATTATAAGCTTTGTTTTTTTTTTTTTTTAATATTTTATGTTTCCTTGTTGTTTTTTTTTGCATGGGCCAGTATTAACATTCCAGCATCCAATCCTAAAATGCTTTCCTGTATGTCAGCATATTCAACATAAAAATGGATATATACTTAGTGCTTTGGTCTCCACCCATAATGTAGCCAGTTAGATGTTAGATGAACTTTTCATCTCTTCTCAGATTCATTAGAAATTTTAGTTTTCAGCCATTGAGTCCAAGGCTTCCTTTGTATTTTTTTTTTTTTTAGATATAGCTTTTATATAGTGCAACGTTCATGCTTACAGCATGCTCAGAGGGCAATGCTCCACTCACTTTTGTAGACCAGTGGGAGGAGGGGATATCTGGGAGGTTTTTCGTGCTGTCTTTAGGCACTCAGTAAACACAACTCTATTCAAGTCGGGTGTTGAACTTGGGCCACCCTTGATAGATAAGTGGATTAATTCTCTCTTGCCACACATGCCAGGTTAAGGTAGCTAACCCTCCTCTTTTAACCTGACTTGGCACAGAGAGTAGCCCCTGGTGGTGTTACTGAATGTCAAAAGCAATTTTTAAAGCATTTAAGATTTTTAAGGCTCAAGAATCAGCCCAGCAAGAAAAATAACCTAGCTCAATGAGCTAGAGGAATATCTTCAAACCTAAGTAAAAAATTCCATTCTTACCTAAAACTCAGTGCTTTGGTTCAGTGGACAATTAAACAAATATTTTTCTACACATAGCAAACATATGATTCCTCTTTGTCAACAACACTAAATTAATTTGAGTATAAGTCAATAAAACAAAGAGAATCAGCAAATTTCAAAACATCAAAGAATATAAAATAATGGTGAAACACTAACCTCATGTCATCAAATGATTCAGCACAAAGAAGCATTGATTCTTTGTCCTTCATAACAAGTTCCAGATAACATGCCTTTGCTTGGCTAACTCCCTCAGGAGGATCAGCTTTTCTGCACTTAAAAAAAAAAATAGTATGTAAAATTGATTAACAGTAATTTTTATGAATTATTTAGATCTATAATTAACATAACTAATGAGCGGTAAATTAAAGAAAGACAAAAAGTTAGCATTTAATTCAAAGTCATACATCAGGTCAAACAGTAATTTTTATGAATTATTTAGATCTATAATTAACAAAACAATGAGCGGTAAATTAAAGAAAGGCAAAAAGTTAGCATTTAATTCAAAGTCATACATCAGGTCCACTCTTGATCTGTAAAACAGCTGCACGAACAACTATTCTCTCTTCAGCTCGTGGAGTATCAGGATTCTCAAAATAACGTAAATCACCCAGGCGGTCTAGTACAAACCAATTTTTTTTCCATCTGTGCAAAACTGAGCCTACAAAGACAATTTAAACAAAAAAGGGTCCTATTTATTTTATCATTATGCACTATATATATATATATATATATATATATATATATATTTACTGGACATAATTACCTAGTTGATTAAAAATTATTAAAAATGTTGTAAACAATGTAATCTTATGGTCATGTCATAAAGTCCTCAGGACTGGCAAAGATCTTTCAAGGAACAGTATCAAAACAAAAAAGAGACAGAGAAAGCAATGGGAAGACAACATCAAAGAATGGACAAGCTTGTCATTGAAACAGATTTTACCCAAGGCAAAAGACTGAAAGGAATGGAGAAAGACAGTCAACAGATCAAGTGTGGTGCCCTAACAGTTCAGAAGACTGAGAAATAGGTGAAAGTGAATCATCACAAATAAGATTTCATATCCCATATTTGCCATGATGTCCCAATCAATGTTACAGCTATATTCTTATTAATTATTGCACATTTGAGCCATTTTTTAAAAATACAAATCATCATTGTTCCTTCTATCTTCTTCCATTTACTATTATCAGAAGCTGTTCAGCTGGATATGTGACACTTTGACAGTCATTTGGTGCAAGAGGTTCTGACAATAATTTATAAAATGCAAAACTTTCTATAATAAACATTGTTTATTCATCCTACTATACTTTAGTATATATAGTATACACACAGCATGACATTTATCTTTTTTTTTCTTTTTTTTTTTTAGTTGGAGGTACTATAAAATAAATAAATTATTTTTGTTTGCTGTAGTAACCTTATAAAACACTACAGGAAAACATCTTCATCTTAGGCTTTATTGTACAAGAATGAAAAAACAGTTCACGATAACACAACACATACACATACACAAGCTGACCTGGACACCACGACTTTCTGACATGCCAGGACAGATCAGTTCACAACACACAACAAGAAACATAGATACACAACATTTGCACTAAAAATTGCATTGTTTTTTTTTTCTGAACAAAAATTAAAACCCAAACACGCTATATTGTTAGTGATTAAACAATAATTACACAACAAACTTAAGTCCTAAATCTCATGGACAAAAATATAATACATATGTGACTAAAACATTGTGCACCAAAACGGCTGAGCCAAAGTCCTACTTCTATTACAGAAAAGACTTATTAGAAGTGGTTTCTAAAGTAATCTCCAGTATTGGAAAATGAAACATTAATTGATAAGCAGCTGCTGACTGGGGAAAATGGAGGGCTTTGGTTACACGAACTGTCACAGCATCCCTACTATGAAAGTCAAGGGACGGATGATGAATTGATGTAGCATTAAATATTTAGCATGTAATGTTAATCAGAAACTGGGTTGCTATCATACAAATGTTTACTCTAATCATGGGCGTAGCCAGGGGGGGGGGGGGGAGTCGGAATTTAGTGACTGATTTTTTGATTTGATTTTGTTTATTTTAGTTGAGATTTTAATAATAAACCATCACTTGCCCCAGCACAACCAAAGGGGTTTTGAGTTTAAAACCCCCTACCAGGGGGTTTTGAGTTTAAAACCCCCTACCAGGGGGGTTCAAGTTTAAAAACCCCTACCAGGGGGGTTCGAGTTTAAAACCCCTACCAGAGGGGTTCGAGTTTGAGGATAAAAAATACATCTTCAGTGTAAGAAAAAAAAGCAAATTACGCACTCAAAATGTTATGAGCGTTGCCAAAAGGGGTTTTGAGTTTAAACCCCCATTCAGAGGGGTTTGATGCTAAAAATACCTCTTCAATATAAAAATAAAAGCAAATTACACACTAAAATTATTTGAGCGTAGCCAATCCAATCGGGGGTTTTGAGTTTAAACCCCTCTTCTACAGATGGCTTTTTTTTTAAAGTTTAAAACTCCTCCAGATGGTTTTGAGTTTAAGATCCCCCTAAAGAGCATTTTGAGGTGGAAAACCCCCAACAGATGATTTTGACGATAAAATTAAAAAAATTAGTCACTTAATTCCAAGAGCGTATTCTAGAGAGGTTACACATCTTTACCAGTGGCTGGGCTCCATTAATAAACTGCAGTGAATAGTCATCTGCCGAAATTGAAAAACACTAAATGTGGCTCAACAAAGATGGCTAAGACAGATTTAGGAGTCAGTTATAGAGATCGGGTCTAAATCAAGGAAATCCTATGCCGAACTGGGAGTCGACCCCTTAGTAAGATTGTGCGAGAGCGACGCATGAGGTTTGCTGGACATGTTCTCCGACAAAATGAATTGCGCATAAGAAGAGTTGCAATGATATCCTAGCACAATTTAGCGCCACACTTTCATGGAGGTCTTCAGAGCAGGTGGGAAGAGGCTTCAGACATTGCCAGTGACAGATTTTTGTGGAAACATCTTGCCGCCAAATACGCCGAACGGCGCAGGAGGGTCTAAGTCAGTAAGAATAGCAGATTAGGTTTTTGAAATAGGTGGATAATACACTGTAGATACCCCAGAATATGCATTTTGTTAGCTTTCAATACAGGTAATAGTGCTTGGCGGCAGGGCTATGCCCCACGCTCGGGGAGCTCGCGGCGCTCCCTCAGACTCCCTTGCTAACAAGCACGGGGAGTTTACAATTTTTTCACTAACTCCAGAAAGTACCTATTTTAGAGTAGAAAGAATGAAGGGTCACACGCCACTCATTCATGGAGGTCCTCATGGCGGGTGGGATGAGGCTGCAGACATTACCAGTGACAGATTTTTATGGAAACAGCTTGAAGTCAAATGCTCCGAACGGCGTGGGAGGGTGTATGTCAGTAATAATAGCACATTAGGTTTTTGAAATAAAACTTTTTAATAGCAGGAAAATGCACTGTAGATACCTCAGAATATACCCCCCCCCCAAAAAAAAATCCTGGCTACGCCTATGACTCTTATTATATATATTGTAATAACTTAAGGGAGGCAAACTCAATGAGGCACATATATCTTCATTTACACGACATCACAGGTACACAAAACATCATCTTTCTTAGGCACAGTCTTTTCACTTCGTCTCTCAACTTGGGTGGAAATCGTTCTCCTCTCTTCCTAATGTTGACATCCTTTTTAGTATAGTTTATCACAGTGCGCACGTTCTAGCTTAGATGTCGGTGCGCATTGCAGAGTTATAACAATATTATTTTTTGTAATGCACAATTGTAAAACATTAAATGTCCTCACTGATAATAAAGATTATTTTGTTATCAGAGCCCTAGATCTAGTCAGAAGTTAGAGTATTCTAGATTCTAGAGATTAATATTACTATAGATTTAGATAATCACTTATAATAATTATAGAATATAATGATATTATTAGAATGATAGTCTGTCCTGACACTTGTCACAAGTGACTTGTGAGTCTGGTGCTAACACTGCTGTCTAAAAGTATAAGTAACAATATGACTATGACTACAACTTGTAAGTGACTAGATTTCTAGAAAGTTAGAATTAAATACAGATCAATAATGTCTATATTATTAGACTTAATTAGATCTCTAGTACATTCAATATAATAATAATAATATAATGATTTATGATATAATCTCTAAAATCTAGTTGATAATCTTAATAGATCTAGATTCTAGTAAGTCTAACTCAGTAACTCTTGCTCTAGACTAGAATGATACAGTACACTAGAATGTGACTAGATCTAGTCCTATACAATCTAGAGACTAGATATAATATCTGGATCTATTACTATTATTTTAGATTATAGAAGTTGGAAGTAAAGTACAAGGGAGAGAGTACAGTCTAGATTAGATCTATTTTTTTAGATTATTTGTAGAGTCTAGAGGTATGTTTGTCAGGGGGAGGTACGGCGAGAGTGAATATGTTACTTTGATATTTTGGTATGATAGTTATATCTCATTGTTTAAGTACTTCTAGGTTATGACTGTGAATAGTCTTTGTTGAATGTGCGAGGGGGTGTGTTAGTCAGTGAGGTCTTGTTCCCAGTCCAGGAAGATTGGACAGTCACTTCCTGGACTGGTGTTTGTATTATTTCTTGAGAGTGATATAATTGTGTGCTTTATTAAATATTAAAGTATGATCATTATTCAAAAATCTGGAGTTGGAGTTTATATAGTGATAATTGTTCTTATTTGTATAACCCTTATAATGAGCCAAGCAAGTATTAATACAGCACTTTATTTCCAACCTAGTTTCTACCTCACAACCTACACCAACAGGCCTAGCCGCTCCACTGAGCTTCTCTGCATTCCTGACCTCTCGTTACCCCGCTAGGCTGACCCATTCAACCGCTGGACAGGTACAGAACAGGAGCATAACTTAAGGCCAAGGGTGACACTCATGCTCCACGACATATACACACACACACCAAGATCCTTTCACAACATAAGAGTATAGTGAATTTGTAATTGTAGTGACTACTTAGTCTTAGACTAGTGAGTCAATATTAATATTGAATAGAAAAGTGGTGAATATAATAAATAATAATAGATAAATAGATATAGATTCTAGATCTAGAATAATCTAGAGTCTAGACTAGTCTAGAAAATATTAAATAAGAATAGTCTGGACAGTCTAGTCACTAGTGTCACTATAGTAGTATAGTGACAGTCTAATCTAACTCTAGATTGACTAGTCTAGATAAACTCAAGATTCAATTACATCTAGTGACAATTAGTCATTAGATTGTCACTATTACACTATTACTATAGACTATAGATCTAGCACTAGTATAACTATATATAAGTATAACTACAATTTCAAACTAGATCTCTCATCTATAGTATAGTGTCTATACCATTATACTAAGTATAAGTGACTCACTAGATAAAAAAAAAAGTCTAGATCTAAAAAATATACTATTTATAATATATAGCCTATGCCGCCTATGTATGGCTATGGCCTATAGTATAGTATATCACTACTACTAGATCTAGATCTAGTTATCATTTATTGAGTTATAGCAGCTGGGCTTAATCTATATTAATTATTATTAATTATTATAGTCTAGTTTAAGACTTAATTTCTTAATTAAGATGAAATTGATAGTAGTAATAAGAATAATTAGATAATAGATTACTTTGACGATAAAGCCAGCCTGCTTTAGCGATATCAAAACCAGCCGAAGCCATAGAGTTCCTAAATACTTCCTGCTTGTATAGATCTAGTCACCAATCTAGTCGGTCTAAATCTAGAATACGTGAGTTAAATTATTGTTTTCTGAAATTGCTTCTCCTTCTTATCAAAATAAATTTCGAGGTAAACAATACCTCACGTGACTATGTGTCATCCAATAGAAAATATAAATGGAATCTATTTTTGAACATTTTCTAGGATAGGTCAGAAAAAAAAAGCGGGAGGGTACTGGAATAATTTTCAGAGCAAATAAACGTATAGAATTATTTCCCTTTCTCCCTGACAAGAATAAAAGGAATGACGTAGCTTGGAAACAATGACGTAATTATCACTAGAGTATATAGATAACTGACAATGAACTCATAAAAGCAAAAACATCGAAAACAAAAAATTAGCCACAGTAAGTTGCGATGTATTTTTTAACATAAGTTTCTATTATTATGATGCAATTAGGCCAACCCTACTATAGACTTAATAGACAGATCTTGTATAGATTCTACCTAATCATTACAATATAAACACACATATCGCCACCTCATAATATAGATATTATAATAATCTAGATCTAGTAATCTTATAGTAATCTTAGTAATCTAGTGACTAGATCTAGTTGAGTAGTAAAGACCCTGTTAAAGTGCTAGAATATCTATCTACTGTACTTTATTTGTAGGCCTCCTTCGGTGGCTTCAGTCGTAGAACGACTAGATCTATGGTTCATCTGGTGGAACACTTTTTCATGTGACTGTAGAGCCTCTATTTTTATTTTAACCTAGATCTAGATCAATCTAGTCATGCATGTTAACTAATGACTAATTACTTAAATTGGTTTTCCTGGCTGACTCAGGCAACATATTCCATGCTGTAATATTGCATATGGAACAAGGAATGAGCCTTTATCTATATGACTAGGGCCTATGTCAAGTATGTCTTTCTGAATATTTTATTAGGCTTTGTTTTTGTATTAGAATATTCCAGTTTCTTAATGTTCTCTTGAGTTGAGGTGTCCCAAACAGAGGTTGCTTACGCCTTTCTAGGGTGGGGGGAGGAGAAGGGAGAATTTTAAAAAATTCCCTGAGCCCCCACTTGAGGGGTCCGCAAATGAGTGTGTGTTGGGGGGGGGGGGAATATTAAATATTACGCAAAATGCAAGCCCCCCCCCCCAAGAGGTCAAGCTGCCCCCGCTTTTAGTTCCCCCCCCCCCAATTCTCCTACTTTCTAACAATAGAAGAGCTTCCAAATATGATCTAGATCACAGACCTATATGTTTCCATGTCTCTGATTCAATTAAAGCTGCCTTATATACTTATAGATTATAGATCTAGATCTAGATTCTATAGCTAGATCTAGATCTAGTAGATTCTAGTGTTGACGACAATTTTTCAACACATTTCTTTTTTTTTTTTTTTAGTGTATTTTTCGTTTAATATTATGTAGTGATTTAATAATAATAATAATACATGGAAATCATCATTGTAAAATAAAATGTGTTTAAAAAACATAGGCCTGCTAATCAAATAATATCTATCATAATTATCTGCGTAGGCCTAGAATGTATATTTATATGATAATTGTAATAGTTCATACATCATTCGATAGGGGTTTTTTACTTTGAAAAGAGAAAAAAAAATGATTAAGTCCTAATTTGTGTAATTGGTCTACACATGTTTTAGATTAGTGTTAGGCTACTGTTTCTCACTCAAAGTCTACTCGTGCTACCTCCCCATCCCGCCCTCCTCAGCTATGGAATCTGCGGGAGAGCTGTCCTGTGCAGAGCCTCGGCGCGTATTGTTTGATTTTTCCTTCTGAGCTTCAAAAAGGCACAAGTGGCGCACTATTGGTTCTAGTTGTTTAAAGCGCAGATCATATATATAGGCCACTAATAGGCGTGTTTGTGTGCCGGTTTGTCGCCATCTACACTTCCCGACCCACGAGTTAAGAGACAATTTTAGAGATTCAGACCACGTTTTAAAACAAAACATTGGTTTTATGAATTAATGTATGTAGCCAAGTAACCTATGTGCCACTTACAATGTGCTTAAGATTTATCTAACAAGTATGATTGCTACAAACATTACATCTAGGTAAATATAGATCTTTGTATTGTGGACCTACTGTCACAAGGGTAAATTAAGTGATACAGAACTTAGCAATTGAGTCAATCGTCTTTGGTTTTAACGTTTTCTTTAAGGATGGTCTAACACTTCATCGTTATCATCATCAAACTCCATTTGAGGGAGGGTTTGAGAGGTTAAAATCCTCTCTTGCAAAAGCGCCCTACTGTAAAGCGTATAGTGCATGTAGGCCCTATGTCACCATACAGGTCAAGGACTTGTGGTTTCCCAGACCTGTCGAGACGGAGATCAGCAAGTCTGGGGCAGTTAAAAAGAATATGAGACACGGTTTCCTCTTCCTTCCAGCAGCGGGGACAATGCAAGTCAAAGTTGGGCCTGAGCCGTACGAAATGAGCCAGCGGGACTGTTGTTTGTGCAAGCCTCATAAAACCATTTTAAACTGCAACAGAAACAAGTCCCCCCCCCCCCCCCCCCCAGAATCCTCTTGTGCTGAAAGGAAACGTGATTTTTTTTCTCCATAAAATAATTAGATTAAAAAGAAGTCAAAGCATTTTTTTTACATCATTCTTTTTTACCCATGAAGTAATTATTTTACGTTAATAAAATAAAAGTATTTGTTTTTCTTGTTTTAATTCAGTTGAACTCTCAGCACATCACTGATATAAAAATGAATGCCAGCAAAGTAACAAACATGTCTCCCAACACCTATAGGAGGCTGCTTGCAGCTCATGGGAGATCTTCCTCGGTGGGAGTATTTGATTGCTCCACTCAAATTGATCCTAAAAAAATCTTAAAGATCCTTGATAGTGTTCAAGAGTCAAGCAAGGAAACTGGTGACAGTGAGACTTCAAAGAAAAAACTGGACAGCGAACATATAGTGACCCAGTACCTGGTTGAGAACATCAAACCTCCAAACGACGCTGTCATTAACCCTCCTCTATCTAAGGCCCCTAAATTCAAGCCACAGCCAATAACCAGCAGTTACTCTTTCTATGAGAGGCCCTTCAAGGTCAATGGCAAGGAAGCCTGGGAGTTTGCCATGAGGGATCTTGGTAGCATTGATACACTGCTTAATCGCTATGGTTATGTCAATCCTCATCTTCGAGGAAATTTGCACAAGTAGAAAAGAACTTTCACTAGATCTTTGCTCCTAGCCGAGGACCATGAACTAAAGCTATAAACTACAAAGTTCAGAGTAAAGTATCATCTAGTCATGTATTAAAATCTTACTGTGGCTTATACTTAATGGTGTTATTTGATTGTTTGAAGCAATGTTGTATGCATACTGGATGTCATGCGCAAACTAAGTGTAATGAAGTCACATTAAACATGTGTTACCTTTGCATGATTCACATAATTTTCATAAGATATTCATTTCCAACCTGTTAGGCAGTCATTAATTAATACTGACAAACTAAGTTTGTAAACACATTTTATTGAGAATAAAATATGACAAATGAATGCAAACATACAGAAATGAATGAATTAATGTACATAATGATGTTATTAACAAGACAATAACATACAAATATATCAATACAAATAATTTTATGGATCTAACATGACAAAATGAATCAATATGATTCATTTAGCAATAATTTATAACTTGACATTTATCAGCTGACATGATGCAACAGACACACACCGGCCATAGAAAATGAGAATAACACTGAATTGCTTCTTATACAATTGTGCACATCTGTCTACATTTTCAAAACCAGCAATACACTCAGCACAATGGTCCCACAGGCAGCAACACCAGGAGCACTACAGAGCAATGAATCCACTGAGATTCCTGACCAATACATTGTTGATACAAAACAATTATCCTTGAAAATAGATCACTACAGCTGTAGTGGACATAATAAATATTGATCTAGGTAATTCTAATAGCAAATATGTCCAACTCAAGTGGATAGAAAGATGATAATGTACTAAAGTTAATATTGAAAGAAATTATCTTGAACACTTTGTAACTTCTTTAAAGTATTGTTTCAAATATTCAAGTAGATCAAGACTGATAAAATATGGGAAAATGCCATTAATGCTTGTGTGTATTCATTATGGTCAAGCTTTGGTTGTCCCAAAAGTGCATACCCCATGAGTGGTAGAATTTTAAAAAGAAAAGGGCTTTAAAAATGAATAGCAATGCATTTTGACTCAAAATTCTAAATGTAAATTACAAAAGTTTATTGCATTATATTTATAATGTTCATATGAATGCTTAGTAATAAGCACACCATAAATCAGTGAACTAATTAGGTTTGCATAAATGTAGGAAAAGTAATGATTAGTTTAAAACCCACATGTATGTGAAATCAAGTTTTAAAAATCTTTTAATACCATTGTTTTTTTTTATAAAAGTATTGTATGTGTAAAGCTATTAAAAATAAACAAACATTAAAACAAAGTATTTGGGTTGAGCCTTTAAAGATTAGACATTTTGCTGTTTAGCTGAAGTATTAATTCATTCTTATTTTTTACAAAATAGTTCATAAAAATGTACATTAAAAAATGTAACATTAAATTTCTTTTGCTGAGCATGCCATACACAAGTAGTTTGAACTGCACTTCATTATTGTTTCAGAATCTTAAATTAAAACAATCTAATGGCAGTTTGCACTAAAATAAAAAAAACAACTAAATGCAGAATTCATAATGTACAAAATATCTACATGAAAAAAAAATAACACATGAACATTTATTTACAAGTATGTTTACATTTAAAAAGTCAAAACTAACGTTGACCTTCATAAATGCATCAAGCCCAACAAAATATGTGGATGCATGTATGCTTTGACAGAACCTCACTCTGAATACGTCACTTCATTAGTACTGGGTGTAAGATCCATACTGAGGAGCAGGCCCTGGAGGTGGACCCTGCATTCCAGAAGAAAGTCTTCTCATGGACATGACATTTCTTTGCTGAGGAGCTTGCATTGGATTCATGCCAGCTTGTGACATCATCTGCTAAGAGTCCAACAAAGGCATCAACATAAGATATCAAGTCAATTAAAAAAACATCAAAACTCTTTATAAAAATGTTTGCTGTTAACTGAATGAACAAAAGATAGATAGCCTCTATAATGTAAAATATTTATATCAAAAGGGATCTACAATTTTCATTTAATGGGTTCTAAAGATAGTACTATAAACTAGAATTAGTCTGTAAATTTTGGAGATTTTAATAACTGGTCTTAAACACATTTGAATACTAAGTATAAAAGTTTGATAGTGAGAATTATCATACAAAATTCAATAGTTAAATACCAATGTTTACATTGCAACATTAAGAATGAAACTTAGAAAATGCAAGCTGAAACTCTCTGAAAATGTTGACTAAAGCATACATGTCAATACAAGACTATTCTTACCGGCTGCCTGAGCTGCATGGGATTCCCACTTATGTAAGGTTGTTGATGCTGTCCTGCAGCAACATTGGGAGGCATAGGAACCTGATTGTAACTGTTCATTGCAGTAGATGATGCTGGGGCCATTGTACCCATGCCTGTATTCATTCTTTAAATGGGGAAAAAAGCAACAATGTAGAAATTGAGAATTTTTTTTTTTTTGTGAAATAGTATTTTCCTAAAGATTACATTAATTTCAAAATAAACTTTGAATAGCCTTTGTAATTAGAACTGAACATTCAACTTCATTGTGCAACTATCAAAAAAACCTACCTCTGAGGGTTAGAACCATACTGTGGAGCTGGCTGGCCAGTTCCCTGGTTAGGCATAAAACCAGTTTGTGTCGGCATGCCACCACCCATCATAGATGCTCCCTGAGGTCCTCCTTGGTAACCCTGATTAAATCCTCCAGTCATCATACCACTACCACCTGACATTGGATCTATCATACGACCTTGTTGAGCCCCCATTGTGTTATAATAACTGTCTGAAATAAAAGAATGGTTAAAAATGATTTTTTGTTCATTAAAAGCTACATTGGAAAAGTTATATTTTTTTATTGCTCAATGGCAAGATTCAGATGTATACAATGAATGGCACCAACTTTGAGGCTGTCCCATTGGGTGAACCATAGCTCCTTGATTCTGTCCAGGCATGGCTCCAGTAAACATGCTTCCCTGACTAGAATCTATCATCCCACGATTTCTTTGCAGAATATGGTGCCTGAGAGCTGCATTGTGGTGAGGTGTTTGTTTTGACATGGCCATTCCAGAGGGTCCTGGCAACTGTGTCTGAAAGTATCATGTCGCACAAATAATACAAGTAATACAAAAAAGTGTTTAAAAAATCAACGCCTACTTTATAAAGCTGATGGTGGTCTAGTATTTCTCATTCTATTTATTTCTTGTAATGCTTCATGAGTTCATTGCAAGGAGTCTTTCATCTAGAATTTAGATCTAGTCTAGCATTTTACATTTGGATATTTCAAAACATTCCTGAAGCTTTCCCTTATATACAGTGTGCAAAATATTAAAAAATGTCTATTTATTTATTCAACTGGTTATTGAATAAAAGAAACAACTGAGTTGAGTGCAGTAATTCCCCTGAAGCCGGTGTGACATAATGTGTCAAAATTAATTTTTTTTTTTTTTTGATGAAAAGACATAAAACAAATTTAATTTTAAGGATGATTAAATAATTCTGAGAAAATTATAACTGTTAAACCTAAGCTTTAAAAAAAGAAGAACTTTTTCCTTTCAAACTTTTCCACCAATGAAGAGAGATGAAGCTAATAATTGGAATTGAAATAAAGGTGTTTTATAATTTCACACATTTGATACATTTTCATTGTGCGTAAGTTCAAAGCATTTGTACTGGACATTTAATACATAAAGTAGAAAACTGAAACTTAGAGAAAATAATGTCAAATATGGAGATACTATAATCTGAGCATTATTTCTTAGTCTATGTAGCATGAGACTGCCCTGCTAGTCTTTACAGTTAAAAATGATTAGACAATAGAAACTGTGAGTGATGAAAATGCTTAATGGGGTAAATTATATATATATATATCAGGTAAATATTTTGGGGAAGTTAATAGCTTATAAATATTTGGTTACTAAAGGTCTTAACTCAAACTAACAGTCATTCACGCAGCACTCAAGGTACAGTAGAGTAATCATTATCATTAGGTACATTGCTATTTTCTAAGCTCTTAACAGAATGGAAAAAAAAAACAACTTGCCAGTGAAACATGTTGCAGAAAAAAATATGGTATTCAGGTCAACATTTTGTCATCAACATTGAAGAATGTTAGCAAAAATATTTTTTTTTAACTCTATCTCAAAAGTTACTTTGTATTTCAAATATTATATTTATGATTTTAAGTTTCAAAAATTTTACAAATTTTTAATTCATTCATAACTCACAAACCAAGAGTAAGAAAGAGTACGAAGTGTCTGACTAAAAGCATTAGAGTAACAAATAAAGTCAAAGTTGATCCCAAAACACAAGGCTACTTACAGGGGGTTGCATGTAGTTTGGATTGGATGCAGAAATGGATCTATTCATCAACATCTTGCTCAAGACAATCTTGGAGTTGTTGTGATTGCCCATCCTTGGCCTGGGTGGCTGCGGCTGCTGATTGTTGTACATATATGGGGTTTGCGGGGGCATGTTGTACGGCCATATCTGCGGTGTATTTGGACTGTATATTGGTTCGGGTTGAGTGTAGTAAGTAGGTCTCATGGGATTATTCTGAAATGTTAATAAAAACAATGATTAAGGAAAACAAAGAGTTGACATATATCTCTGACTGGCAACACTGTTGCAGACTCCTCGGCCCACCAGGGAGGGCAAATTCCACCCACTGAACAAGCTGTAAGTTTCCATCATGCTCTGGCTTTAATTCGAAAAAAAGAAATGGAAAAGTGGTTTGAGTGCTGGGACAATTCCCAAAAAGCCTGTGGAGTCTGGGAGCGCATGAGGCGCCCTGACCTCACTTCCACGTGGTGGAGGCTGTCCAGGCCTGAGCAAGCTATTATAGCACAGTGCAGGACAGGCCATTGTCCTGTTGGCTCATATTTCTCACGGCTAGGGCTAAATTTTGATTCACGGTGCCCCTGCTGCGGGGAGGAAGAGGAAACCGTGCCTCATATTCTGTTTGACTGCCCCAGACTTGCTGATCTCCATCTCAACAGGTCTGGGAAACCAAAAATTCTTGACCTGTATGGGGACATTTATGCACTACGCAAGACAGCAGGGTTTCTGTCCAGGGCTTTTGCAAGAGAGGATTTGAGCCTCTCAAGCCCTCACTCAAATGGTGTTTGATGATGATGATGACATTTATCTCTTAGTGAAGCTAAAGCGTTCACCAAAAGTCTTTTGAGTGAAAAGGAAAACGAGCCATCAGAAAATGATGCTTGGCCTCATGTCAAATATACAGAAACCACTATTTTAAGACTGAGAATAGGTGCTTGCAGGCTATTGAAACACCAATACCATATTGGATCAAGCAATAATCTAGACATACTGTTAGACACCAGGAAAAAGACTTTCTCCACACAAAAAAGCACTGCAGACATGAGACTGAACTGTATTTCTTATAAATAAATAATCCCATGAAATCTAGGATAAATTTAGGATAAATACCAAAATACTAATGTAATGTCATGACTCACAATATTCGGGAAGGAGTTACTTGGTGGAGCAGGTTTGGCAGGTCTTTTCTTTTTCTTATTATTAACTGTTTTCTTGAGATCTAGTGAATGTTCAATATGCTCTCTGGGTTTCTCATCCTAGAAGATAAGCAAATTAAATTTGGATTGCATTAAACATCAGATGAAATATTTTTCTTCAGATCAAGGAGAATTTATTTTTATCAAACCTATAATATTTTTGTATGTAATTTAGAATGGTAATATGAATAAATGAGAAACAAATTTAAAAACATTTGACATTTTTCCTCAAAATATTTATTCCCAAACATTTTCATTGGCTCTTGACTTAATTAATGTTGCCCATTCAATTTTCTTTTTAAAAATATATACTTAATCCTTTTTAAAAATATTATCATGTAATCGAAATAGAAAAAAAAAGTACATTCTAATTAGGCGTTACATGCGCATCAAATATTCAGATTTAATAAATACAAGCATATTGAGAAACAAAGGATATGAGGTAAGAATTTTACAGTGCTATGTTGTAGAGTCAATAGTTTAAAATTCCAGCAAGAGCTAGAGTTTTTATAATAGGATTTTAGGACATCCTTCTGTCCAACTAGCTCCAATGAGTACATGCCATGAAACACACTTGTCAATCACTTGCCAAAGAACAAGGATGAAGCAAAATAAAAGTTAAAAAGATTTTCAATTGAAGAAAAAGCTGGGCATATTTACATGTTTTTCTGGTATTGGCTCTAGATCTTCTGGTGGCAGATTAGGTGGCTCTAGGTAGTAGGACAAAGGTTTACGTAAACAATGGCTGTGATAGAGGTCAAGTCTGCAAAACAAACAAATACAGTATAAGGTCATATACAATAATTTAAATAGAAGTTTTGAACATACATTTTTTTTTTAATTCGAAAACAAGGAATGCAAGTAGAATGTACAAGGACCTAACATCTGTAAGCAAGTACATTGCTAGTGACTCAAGCATTAATTAAGTAAAAGCTCTTTTTGTCTCTTCTCATTTTGAAATTTTAAAGTTATTTCTCTCACATAAAAGAGAGAAAATGGTGAATTAAATATAGTGTAACAACTGACAGTTCTGCAGGAGTGTGGTGGCTGAGCTTGGCTTCCAAACTGAGATGTCCCGGGTTCAAATTCTGGTGAAGACTGGGATTTTTTTATGTTTAGGACATCCACCTAATTCTAATGGGTACCTGACTTTAGTTTGGGGAAAGTAAAAGTGGTTGATCATTGTGCTGGTCACATGACACCCTTGTTAACAATTAGTCAAAGAAACAGATGACCTTTACATCATCTGCCCTATAGATTGCAAGTACTGAATGGGTTACTTTACTTTAAATGGAGAATTCTGACCAGGGCTTAAAACATGTACACTCCAATTCAATAACTCCACCTAGCAGCAACACAGAACTAGGCAAACAAACCTCTCAACCATCCAGATTCTTAAAACTTTTTGATCTGTTGTGTTCACTTCAGCTTTTTGCTACCCAGGGGTCAATAGTCTCATGACCCACCTAGTCCCATCCCTACTTTGCAATACCCACTATCACAAAAAAAAACTTAACAGAACTGACAAAAAATTTATTTATTTTAATTGTAAATCTTTCAACAGAACACTCTATAAGAATACAATGGCCAAAATAAGTGAGCAAGTACACTGCTGATGGCTTAAGCATTAATTATTATATAAATTTATAATCACCTCTTTTGTTCTTCATATTTCAGAGTTTTCTTTTCCAGCCTGACAGCTCCAAAATAAGACCAAGGAATAGGTGGCATATTCTTGTGGCCTTCAATAATTTCCCAAGGGTTGAAAACTACTTTTTGGGCCACTTGAAGTCCCTAAAATATAAGGTCTCAACATTAAGATTGAACTTTCATTGCCTAACTTTATTCATTTACTTAACTCTTATTCACTTCAACCATGTTATTCAATAACTTTTTGGTTTGTTTTCATAAATGTTATATTTGGTACAAAATTAAAGAGAAATGCTTGCCCTTTTTATGTAATAAAAATTAACTTTTATGAAGCCAAAAATCAAGATCTAGGAAATATTGTATGATATTTATCCATATTTTCCCAAAAATACATTTTAAAAATACATGGAAATCCTGTTTAGTGAATGGCAACTACAATACTAACTGGTTTTTTCCCAATGGCATCAAACCCCTGCACTCTGTTTCCTTTGTTGTCTAGGACAGCTCCATAAGGCTCAACAGTGATGACTTCACACTGCTTCTTGGGAAGGGGAAACAATTGTCGTACTTGATCGATGGTAGGGTTATTTTTATCTCCAAGTTCTTTCTGTACACCAAGAGAAGTCACACAAAAAACAAAAACATTAGTAAAATACCATAGATGCTATATGTATATTTTAACAATAAATGATCTAAACAACTTTCTCCAAAGAAACATCTACTTACCCTTAATTTTTTAATAAGATTGAAATAGGGTTTTCGGTTCTCATCTCCTTTTTCTTGGCCTTCAGACAACAAGGTCCCATGAATAAGAACTGTCAACATGTCCACAACAGTTAGGAAAAGTTCACTGAAAGACATAAAGAGAAATTCAAGTGTAAAACAAAATATACAGATACATTTTAGATGCAGGCAATAAGTTACTGAAGTAATAAAATAGTTATACAGACAGTGAAACAAAGTTTTCAGTCAAAATATCTGTCACTTATAATTCAGACTTTATTAAAACAAAATTTTTAATGTCTAAATTATGTGACCTAATGCAATAAAACAGTACCAATGAAAAAATATGAAATCATTTTTTATCACTTCTGTATTCCTAAATACAATGTGTATAGTCAAATAAACACAAAGACTACAAAGACTATTTGAATTATGATTTTAGCTTTCTTTAACTTTAAAAGAAATGCTTATGTATAAGGATATGTCATTATATATGTATGTATATATATATATATGTATGTATATTTATTTATTGGTGAAATAGATATCATTTAAAATTTCTAGCCTAGTTGAACATATAGGTAATACTGCAATATCAAAATAAAAAAAAAAGAAGAAACACCATGGTTAACTTTTATCAGGTAGCATTTATAATTTAGTAAAAAACAACAACAAAAAAAAAACACTTGTCAGATCTCTGTATTAATAACTAAGTCAAACTTCATGTGATGACTACACTACCTGTTAGACTGACAATCAATCATATCATGACTAACAAGCTGGACAAGTATGAGAGCCCAGTCACTTGTGCTGGCATTATTTCTCTGAATGACATCAAAGATGCCACCAACCTAAAAAAAAAAAAAAGAAAATTTTGTCCATATTTCATTTTCATGTACTAAGAATCCTTAGTGCTAGTGAGTTCTATTATTTCAGGGTTCATTTATTTTAGTGCCTCTAAAGCCTTCCTGTTTGACAGTTGAGAAAAAATATGAACCAATAAGACAATATAAATATTAATTTACTGCTAGTCAAGTTATTTTCATAATTTAGGCTTTCAAAGTCTGAATAAAAATTGTAACAAATATCCTTTTTAGGATTAGCATTATCTTTGAGCCAGAAGAAAAAGGATAAGCACAACCTAGTGATATTGGCCAGCGTTATTTGCTGGATGCCTTGCAGTGTTTAACAAAACCTATATAATTATTTGAGATGTCAAATCACCTCACCTCCTCCAGGAAAGAAAAGTTTAACTACATGAAAATTTGTAAAAATATCTCAGTTTTGTTTTTAATGGTAAAAAAACAAAACAATTAGTACACAAGATTGGCTTCTCTAAAATCGATCATTTAAGAACAGATGACTGGAGTACAAACTTATCTGGGTACAGCATTGTCTGTAGAAACTCCTCCCTTTCAATAAGGCATTTCTACTTATTTTATATTAGGTGATTCATGAAAATTTCTTCTTACAGTATGGATTCAATAAAATAATTAAAAAAAACAAAAATTATTCTAGTAGGTTATTGTATTGAGGTTATTAGAGAAACATCACAAAAACTTAAATAATATTAATGAAACCAATATAACAAAAAGAAATACTTGATTTTTTTTTCTAAACACTTGATTTTTTTTTCTAAACAGAGTTTTACAAAAATAATGGATTTGTTTGGGATAACTTACCAAGGAGAGTCTCAGGTGAATACATTCCTGAATACTTTGTCTGATTTTACCTTCCTCTAGGCCCTTGTTCTCCTAAAAGTAACAAAAAAAAAACACACACATTTCATGTACTGATCACTTCACTGACATCATCATTTAATTACTGTACTAATGCACTGTCATTACTTACAGTGTAGTCCTTGAAGTTACTGATTAACATTTCCATTTGGTTCAGGAGTGATCTGAGTAAAAATTCCCTCTGCTCATCTTGTCCCTTTAAGCAGCTTAGCACCAAGGACAAAAATGGCTGATGCCCAAGGAGAGTTTTGCTAAATATTTGAAAAAAAAAAAAATAAGAGCACCAGTCCAATAAGCTTTACAAAGGATGAATAATTTGCCAGTTGTATGCCCAGAAGATGACTAAAATAAGCACACAAATTTTTGGTACACAAAAATATCATTATTTATTCATTTTTCCCCAAGTTAAGTGAGGAGGAAATGTTGCCATAAAAATTGTTTTTCTAACTGGTAATTTTTTTCCACAAGTCTCATTACACCATGATTTTAGATTTTAACACATATATATATTGCACATAATTGTATTGAAAAACTACAAACACAAGTCTATACACCTAATAAAGTGAACTAGAAACTATATTTTCTTAAGAAAATGAATTTTTCTACAGCCTAACTTAAGTATTGAATTTTAAATTTAGCTAATAAAAAAACTAATATCAACAGAGGCATAAAAAAAAAATTTTAAAAAGAGCTATTAGGCACAAGACAAGTAAAATATTTATCTGAAGAATGTGTTGATGGATGTCACATACCTTCTTATGTTTTTCTCTTTCTCTTTCTCCTGTTTATTTTTAGCAGAGGAATACTCATTGATGCTTTGTTCTAGAACAGCAGCTGCAAGTTTCAGAACTCTTCCTTGGATCGTGCTGGGCAGCTTGGCAATCAGGGGAGCCACAAGCCAGATTGTGTTCTCTATATTTGACCTAAACAGTTTAAAAGAAGTTCCAATGTAAGACTGACCATGAAGGCAAATGAAAAGTCTTAAGTTAATTCTTTGAAAGGTAGCCTTTGTCAATCACTTTACTTTCCCCCATCAGATACTTTTTATTTAGAGCTGGATGAGCTTCTCCAGGATTTGAAAGCAGACAAATATTTTACCATGTAGCATATAAATACAAATATACAAGACCTAGTCAATACTGATAAACTATGCAAATGAAAAGATACATGTTCAGCCAAAATGAGAATTATTTTGTAAACATTTACTTGTTCTCTGAGGTGATAGAGACCGAGGAGCTCTCAGATGTGTTTTTGTTTTCAGTCAACTGATCAAATAGGTCGATCGTTCCTCGAGAGACTAGCTCCAACAGACTGTTGGTTTCCTGGTGAAATAGTTAGCTATCATGATAGATGAACATACAATAAAAGTCAAGTCAAGAGTTAAAGTTCAGCAATGTTTGTATGTACTTGAAAAATACATATTATATAAAACTGTAGCCCAAATATTTTGACCCCTATCTTAAGTACAAGTTTCCACTTACTGCTACGGACTGAGCTCTCTCAAACAACAACTGCAGTTCTAACCAAGATACTCTCAGTGTCCACTGATCTAAAGTCTGGAAAAAAAAAGTAATTTTTCAAACATCAGAATCTATTATTATAAGTGGTAACCACAAAAAAAAAAATTTAAAAAAAAATTTTTCACCCTTAGAAATATAAATTACACAGAATGCAAGCAATATAACATCTACCTTATTGGCAGAGTAGATCAAAAGACTAGACATCTACCTCATAAGTAATTATTATCTATACTTCCATAGCACCTACTGCATCAAAACACATATAGATTGTATTGCTATGCTACACAATTTAATATTAAGATTTCAATAATAGATAGTAATTGAATACAATCATATTCCTTAGTGACTGTATCAAAAGACAACTAGACATCAGTATTCTAACAAAAATATTATCAACCATTCTATAGTTTCTATCATTGTGCCCCATAAATTGTGAATACAATTATGGCTATAGCCTTTAATAATGGCAATGTCTTTGATTCTGAAGATTAAGGATGAATGCAGTGTTTCACATGGTTACGCAAACCCAGTTGCAACCTTTAGTACTAAGATATCAATAATAGGTAATTAATGACCCATAAATTGATTAACTTATATAATAACAATAAGCAATGATAGTTGATAAAAAAAATATTTAATCTATCTTAATTTGCATCTAAATAAGGGTATCTCTTTTTACATTTCTTTCTTTATCCTTCAGTTATAAAAGTATCTAAACACAAACCTTAGGTGCTTTTAGAGAGCAACAATACTTAAATTACTCTTATGCTGCATGTTCCATGTTTGTACCCACCTGTAGAACTCTTTGAACCACATGCTTATTCTCTGGCTCACAGCCCTCCACTTGATTGGGTACACCTGTAGGATAACAGATCAACTGGAGCAACTGCTGGGCCTGGGGAACAGACAATCACGAGACTTAAAACCACAATCAGTTATTAAAACCATGGAATATTTAGCGCACAAGTGAGTTACAATTCTAGCTAGATAAGAAACCAAATAATATAATTAGTATATTAATGTAGTTGTTTAGTTTGTAAGAACTTAGGTGAGGGCTGTTTTAATTTTTAACTTAGCAATTTTTTTTTTCAATGAAAACTTTTCAAAGAATTACTTTCAAAAAGTCTCTCTATGCAGATTTTGTAATAAAGAACTATAACCATGCTTATTTTTTTTTCAGATTTGTTCCTTAATATATAGTTAAACATCCCTGCAGTAAAACTAAAAATGGCAAGGAAGCATAATGTATCTCTTAAATTTTCCTTTTCTTTTTTTTTCTGTTCACAATTTAAAAGATTATAACACTAAAACAACAACTAAAAGGCATGATACAACTGAATTCAGCAACCTAAGCTGACTTCTGAATGATTAATGCTTTATGCCTCTTTGTGTCAAAAATAAAATACCTATGCCTATCCATCTTTGTGTCTTCAAATAAAATAGCCATGCCTTTTGCTTTAGAAATGATCTTTTTGAACAAAATATGAACTCCTATAATTAAATGAATGGCATTGAGCAAAATTTTTTAAATTCTTACTTCTAAGTTAGGATGTAGCCCACATTGCTCAGTAATATCCATTTATGGTATCAAGCACAGTGTCATTATGGTTCCTAAAGAAAGTACCTATCAAACTAACGCACACTTACCTGTCTGTAGGACAAAATGGGATCATTCAGCAGGTCACTTGTAAAGAGCTTCTCAGGGTTACGTAGAAACTTTTCCCGCACCCAATCCTGTCGACATATTTCAGTCAAGGCACATTTGGCAAACTCACTGAGGCTGCCGCTGCCCAGACCATCTTTTCCAGATTGACCCCCAGAGCTTGCACTGTAAACGTAAGAGATATTTAGGATAAAATATTATCAATCAAGAAAATATAAATTTTTTTTAAGCTTTGGCTTATTTCAAGAATATTATTTTTAATTGAAAGATTTGTGGGTGTTTAGCTGTCACCCTTGTGCAAAACTAGTGTCTTATCTTATAAATTACAGACGTCACTTCAAAAGAGAAGATAATTACATCCTACACATTTCCTAAGTCGATCAAGTCATGCATGTTAATCAGTGACTTAAGCTTGATTTTGTTGCTCTAATCAAATGGGAATATTTGTTTGTTTAAAATTGTATGACTCCATTTTGCATCTTTTCTAGTGTCTTTATGTTTTGATGAGTTGAGGGGTCATATAAAATAAAAAAAACTGATTTTGTTAAAAATTAAGCTACCTGATTATAGACATAAGAAAAAAGAAAGTACAACCTAAATTTTAAAAAAAAATCACACGAATGCCTACAACAAAAACATACTTTTCCTAAATGTTAAGAAAACAAGTAAAACAAACCTCAACATTGCCTCCATCTCAGCAGATATGCCATCAGTCTCCAAATTTCTCAGCATATAGTCCAGAAACATGCCAGTCTTGTCTTTGGAGTTGCCAGAGCTTCCTTTACTAGTGGACTCATCATTAGATTCATCCGCTGTAACAATAAAATATCATTTTCTAGACACTGACATCTTCAAATATTTTAACATTTCCTTCACACTAAATGTAAGACTAGAAATCTTTCAAATATTACCTAATTTCAACATAGCTTTCAGCACTGCTAACATTGGCCCCACCCCAATGAATAAATGTGCTGCCTCCAGCAAGTGCCTGTCACAGGAGTTCCGTATCGGAGGTGGATTTTTCTGTGAGATGCTACACTGTGGTGCTATAAGGTATGAAGGTTTAAACAATCGGAGAAGCAGGTGACAGGATAGGCGAGCCCCAGACTCAGCTTCAGCATCTCCCTCTGTAAACATAGAAACAATGGTATAAGAATTTCTAACCTATTAGCATTGGTTCCCAAACCTTTTGTTTCTAGTAGATTCTCTTCTACTAAGGTAAGAAGTTATGAATCA
The DNA here is from genome assembly GCF_947242115.1 of Biomphalaria glabrata. NCBI lineage: Eukaryota > Metazoa > Mollusca > Gastropoda > Planorbidae > Biomphalaria > Biomphalaria glabrata. The sequence continues at coordinate 13,629,179 of NC_074725.1, read as the reverse complement.
CAAATAGTGTTAAGGAAAAACATGTATGGAATGTTATTAAACTTTCATTATTTTATTGTTATCAAATCACTAATTAATTAATTAGATTACAAGTTTGAAAGTATACAAGTTTTATGATAAAACAATCACATTTCAAACCATTTGAGCCATCCGTCATCATTATAAAAAATTTTATTCAGAATATCATTTACCTAAATGTAAATCTAACAAAACCCTAGCTTTATCTTGGGCCAATACCCACACATTTCTACAGCTCAAATGATGGCTCAGAAGGTTTAGACTAATTGTAAAGCATGCATGAGTGAATAAAAAAAAAGAGACAACAATGAAAGCAGATCCCCCAAGTTTGAGGTGTGCACACACAGAGAAGAGAAAATTTACCTTCTGTAGAGCAGGAGATGGACAAAGATGATGGCAGAAATATATGTAGAAGAGAGAAGACATAAATATTGTTTGTTTTAAAAAGACAATTATGAAAGGGTAGACATGTATATAATGTATAAAGGTTTGAACAAAGAACCCAAATAGAAAGTCCAAATATTGAGGCCTCTCTTTTTAATATTTTATTCAGTGATACTTTTCTTTTTATCATTATTATTAGTAAAAAAAAAAAAAAAAAAAAAAAAAAAAAAAAAAAAGTAGAAGTTAAAGAAAATAGAAAGATTAGAAATGGATATTTAAAAGCTCATTCTTGTTCAGTTCTTTCAGTCAATAATCTCTATTAGGCTTTTTTTTAAACTTAAATATTGCATATAAATATAAACATTTTTAAAATTTCAAAAGTAATATAATAAGTAATAATAATATAATAAGTAATAATATTAAGTAATAATAATAATATAATAAGTAATAATATTAGGCTTTTTTTTAAACTTAAATATTGCATATAAATATAAACATTTTTAAAATTTCAATTTAATTCCCACTAAGGTATAATACCTTTGAATACAATAACTCTCATTTCTTTTGTTAACAGATAATTAAATGTTGTCTGCACATCATTTAATGTTCCAATGGATGATTAATTAAATATGTTTTCTTGCTCATCACTTTAAAAATCAATGTTACTGTTCTACCACTATTGCCATATCTAAATGTTAAGGATTAAAATACAATGGTTCCCAATAGCTTCAAGATTTAGTTGATTTCTTGTCATAATTGAAACTAGATTATATAATTTAATATAATTTAGACTATATATAATTTACAAAACTGTGCAATGATTGTGAAGATAACATTTAAGAAGATGAAATGAATCTTGTTCTTCTTTCTCAAAACCTATCACCTTAGTCTTCTTCATTTATAAAAACAACAAAAAAAAGTGTGTGTGTTTTCTGTCGCAATAAGTGTGTGCATAGTTTTACTTTAGCTGATGAAATACAGGTCTTCTATAAAAGTAAAGACATAGACCAACTTGATTATGTTAGCTACTTTAGTCAAAAGATATTTAGATACATTTTTGTGGAGACCTTTAGATCAATGTTTGTAAAAGTAATGGAAGAAAAAAAAAAGGGGGGGGGGGGGGGAGAACAATCAGGGAAGAGGAGAAGGTCAGCAAAATAAACATTTTAAAAATTTCAATTTAATTCCCACTAAGGAATAATACACATTTTTATGACAATACCAACTTTGTTCTTTTATTATATAGTTTACGTAAACAAGCAAATCAATTGTTGTTCATTTGGAAAACTAAAGACAAAAATAACAAAATATATTTTTTCAAAGTATAAAAAAATGATTATCTTGGCTAAAGAATATTATACTTTTAAATAAATAATGATCATTACTTAAAGCTTAAATGGTTTATTGCTTTCACATGTACCTTTAATAAATATTGAGGAAATAAAAACTGATACAAACAAATTTAAGCCAAATAAAAAAAAACAGATAAAATGTTTAAATAAATATGGAACATGCACATGAACACTCTGCCAATCTGTGTGTATATAAAAAAAAAACAATAAAAAGCCCATCATAATTTCTTTTATTAACCAGCAAAGCAAAATTTTAAATACATTTGTAGGGGAAAAAAAAAAGGAATTTTGAAACGAATAAGTAATGTAAATAAATTACCAGGACAGCATACAGCCATAAGTGAGGGCAGAGCGACATGGTAAACAAAATCTTGCAGAGAGAAACAGTGCCTAGCTATTAACATGGCAGTGAAGACAGCCAGGGAGTCATGGATGGACAGGTCACTCACCTGTTGGGAAATAGAAAAAAATGTGTATATAAATAATCCTATGACTAAAAGAAATAACACTACAAATGATGAGTAGTCAATATTTCTAATATTGAGGTGTTTTTGTTTTTTTTACAATCCCAAAAATAAGAAGAATATCAACAAGTACCCTAAGAAAATACTAAAAGTTCAGTCATTAAGTTACAAAATGATACTTTATATATGTCACGGTTTTGAGTGAGTTACATCAATAAATCACATTGATAGGGAAGTTCCATCAAACATGAAAAGAATGCATATAACTGCCCAGTAATCACTGAGCATTAACCTGAATATACTAAAGTGAATGGTATATTAATAAAATAATAATCTTGTGATTCACACTTATTATTTAGTCTTTGTCCTGATTGTATACTTACATCAATAGTAGTGAGCACATCAATAAACCCAAGATCCTGTTGTGAGGAACAGCACAAAGCTTTCAAAA